>NC_133753.1:71347283-72548219 GCF_036562045.2 Rhinolophus sinicus | reverse complement strand
TAATATCCAAACTATATAAGGAACTCATACAACTCAACAACAAAAGAACAAACAATCGAGTTGAAAAATGGGCAGAGGCATTTCCTACTTTTTCGGTCTCTGACTTTCGCAGGCCTCCCAACAGCCCTATGTTGGGACAGGGCATCCGGGGGTTCACAACCTCTGTGGTCCGGAGGAGCCACTATGAGAAGGGCCCAGGGAAGAATGCGCCATTTTCAGTGGGAAACAAGTGGTGATTATCATGATGATTCTGTCCTTTCTGGATCTGGATTTGCTACATCTTTTCTTTATAGCAAGACACCAACTGCTTAAGAAATAAGGATGTTTTACTGCATGAAACAGATATGAAGAGGAGCATTTTAAGAGGTACACTCACCTTGAAAAATGGATCAAACCTCTGAACTCAACATACTAGATATGTTTATAAATAAACTGATGGCACGGATCTTTAATGCCTCTTCTCTGAAATACAAAATGTGATCATTGAAAAACAAAAACAACAACAAAATGGGCAGAGGAACTGAATAGACACTTCATCCCAAGAAGACATACAAACAGCCAACAGATATATGAAAAATGCACAACTTTCCTAGCTATTAGGGAAATATAAATCAAAACCACAATGAATACCACCACACACCTTTTATAATGGCTACTATCAATAAGACAAGTAATAACAAGTGTTGGAGAGGCTGTGGAGGAAAAGGAACCCGCATACACTGCTGGTGGGAATGTAAACTAGCACAGCTATGGAAAACAGTATTAGGAACAGAATTGCCGTATGACCATGCGATCCCTCTTCTGGTTATCTACCCACAAAATCTGAAAACACTTATCAGTAAAGATATATGTACCCTTGTGTTCATTGCAGTATTATTCACAGTAGCCAAGTCAATGAAACAACCAAAGTGTCCTTTAATAGATGATTGGATAAAGAAGTTTGGTACATATATACAATGGACTATTACTGAGCCATAAGAATAAAGATGAAATACTGCCATTTGGGACAACTTGGAAGGAACTTGAGATTATCAGACTAAGAGAAATAAGTCAGACAAAACAAATCAAGAACCATATGACTTCACTCATATGTGGGATATAAAACTGAAGCAACAAATGAACAAAACAAACAAACAAAAACTCATAAGCACTGACAACAGTTTAGTGGTTACCAGAGGGTAAGCGGGGAGAGGGTAGGAGAACAGGGTAAAGGTGTCAAATACATGGTGATGGAAAGAGAACTGACCCTGGGTGGTGAACACTTAACGCTATATATAGATGTCCTATAGATTTGTACACTTAAAACATATATAATTTTACTAACCAATGTAACCTTCACAAATTTAATAAAATTTTCTTAAAAAGAAATTACGAGGCAAAAATATAATATAAAATATATTCAAAATTTTAACAATTAATTATTTTAATATACATGTTTTAGTGCACTATTTCCTAGCAAAAATATGTTCCTTTGTGTTAGATACCACTCATAGGTATTGTGTACAGAAGTCTAATTATCCTAACAACTCTATTAATGTGATAAAGGATGGAAATGTGTAGGAAAGGTATTGTGTATTTGATATAAAATAACGAAATCCACTAGAGTGGATCAAACAGTCAGAGACACTCAGCAGCCAGGCTCTAGTTCTGCTCAGAGTTTGTGCTCAGCTCCCCCTGCAGTTTGTGTCACTGTGTCACTCAGAGCACAGTAGTACATAGCCGAATCTGACTCCTGGGCTGAGGCTTTCTCCAGGTGGAATGATTTTGATTCTTTGCGGTAGGTGGCTTCAAAACCTTTGTTGCGTCCCTTCTCACCATCTGCCACGGCTTTCAGGAGGAGCTGCGGACCTTCTCCGGGATACTGAACATACCAGAAGAGACGGGGGTACCCTGAGGCTTCATAAGAGCAGTTCACATTCAGGGAACTCCCTTCTGAGAGAGTCACTGGGCCTTCCGTCTGGGACACTGAGGCTCCATGGGTTCGTCCTGGGGAAAAATAAAACAGATCTATGATACCTGGGCATAAAGCTCTTCAATAAAATTATGGTTAAAGGATTTGCTGACATAATAGAAGAAAGAATCCGTATTTTAAGAGGCATGTTACTTACCAAGCACTAAGAGTACCACAGTCACTAAGGCTGGAGAAGACTTCATCTCCAGAGTGTCCCCTAAATAATGTTCTTGATTCTTAACATGAGGAACTCTGGAGGAAACAGTGAAATGAGAAATCTAAGCCTGCATTTCATACAGGAAATGCGTTTGTGTTAGGAAGTTGCATCCCCTGGTGGACAGGGACTGAAATGGGCGCCCATTTCCTAGGCTCCTCCCAAAGTCAGTTCTCATCTCTGACTGTATTTCCCAAGCACATGACAGTTTTCTGAACAACGGCTGTGATGATCTTTAAGGTTTGTTTTCTTCTTAGGCCACCACCTCACATGGGAGTTTATTAACAAACAGAGAAAACAACAAATTGAGTATTTCAATACTTTCCTCATATATATATATATATATAAAACCATAGAGGGCCAGGCTACATAATAAACTGAATATCAGAGAAGACCTTGGGTGGCAATCACAGGAAGGATTAAGAAGTAGAGTCATTATTGAATTACTCATTATTGAATTACATATTGAATATTCAACACTGTAATCCATCATATAGAACAACTGACATTTATTATGCATTCACTAAATATTTGTTAAATTAAAAAATAATAATAGTAATCAATCTTTGATACAGGAATTACTACCACCTGAAATACAATATTTCCTCAACCTAAATTATATCACATGTAACTTTGCTCTCTTTTTTCTTTAATTAAATTTATTGGGGTGACAATTGTTAGTAAAGTTACATAGATTTCAGGTGTACAATTCTGTATTACATCATCTATAAATCACATTGTGTGTTCACCGCACAGACTCAGTTCTCCTTCCATCACCATATATTTGATCCCCTTTACCCTCATCTACCACCCTTCTCCCCCCTTACCTTCTGGTAACCACTAAACTACTGTCTGTGTCTATGAGTTTTTGTTTCTCATTTATTTGTCTTGTTCTTTTGTTGTTTTTGGTTCATATACCACATATCAGTGAAATCATATGGTTCTCTGCTTTTTCTGTCTGACTTATTTCGCTTAGCATTATAATCTCAAGATCCATCCATGTTGTCACAAATGGTCCTATTTCATCTTTTCTTACTGCTGAATAGTATTCCATTGTGTATATATACCACAACTTCTTTATCCATTCATCTATGGTTGTTTCCATATCTTGGCCACCGTAAATAAAGCTGCAATGAACATCGGAACACTTTTCTTTATGGATAAATGTTTTCGGATTTTTTGGGGTAGATACCCAGAGAGGGATTGCTGGGTCATATGGTAATTCTATTCGTAATAGAAGCTGCACCAGTCTGCATTCCCACCAACAGTGTGTGAGGGTTCCTTTTTCTCCACAGCCTCTCCAACACTTGTTACTATTTGTCTTGTTGATGATAGCCATTCTGACTGGGGTGAGGTGATATCACATTGTGGTTTTTATTTGCATTTCTCTGATAATTAGTGATGTTGAACATTTTTTCATATGTCTATTTGCCATTTGTATGTCCTCTTTGGAGAAATGTCCCTTCAGGTCCTCTGCCTATTTTTCAATTGGGTTGTTTGTTTTTTTGTTGTTGAGTTGCATGAGTTCCTTGTATATTTTGGATATTAGCCCCTTATCGGAGGCACTGTTTGCAAAAATCTTCTCCCATTCAGTTGGTTGCTTCTTTATTTTGTCGATGGTTTCTTTTGCTGTGCAGAAGCTTTTAAGTTTGATATAGTCCCATTCATTTATTTTAGTTTTTATTTCCCTTGCCTTTGGAGTCAAATTCATGATATGCTCTTTGAACACAACGTCCATAAGTTTAGTACCTATGTTTTCTTCTATGCAGTTTATTGTGTCAGGTCTTATGCTTAAGTCTTTGATCCATTTTGAATTAACTTTGGTACATGGTGACAAATAGCAGTCCAGTTTCATTCTTTTGCACGTGGCTATCCAATTCTCCCAGCACCATTTATTGAAGAGGCTGTCTTTCCTCCATTGTATGTTTTTAGCTTCTTTGTCAAAAATTATCTGTCCATATTTATGTGGTTTTATTTCTGGGTTCTCAATTCTATTCCATTGGTCAATGTGTTTGTTTTTCTGCCAGTACCATGCTGTTTTGATTATTGTTGTCCTGTAGTACAAGCTAAAGTCAGGGAGTATGATACCTCCAGCATTGTTCTTTTTTCTTAAGATTGCTTTGGCTATTCGGGGTCTTTTGTGGTTCCAAACAAATCTGATGATTTTTTGTTCTATTTCTTTAAAAAATGCCATTGAGATTCTGATGGGGATTGCATTAAATCTGTATATTGCTTTGAGTAATATGGCCATGTTAACTATGTTGATTCTTCCAATCCATGAGCACGGAATGTCTTTCAATTTCTTGGTGTCTTCTTCAATTTCTTTTAAAAATGTCTTATAGTTTTCAGCATATAAGTCCTTCACATCCTTGGTTAAGTTTATTCCTAGGTCTTTTATTCTTTTTGCTGCAATTGCAAAAGGAATTGTTTTGTGTGTGTGTGTGTGTGTGTGTGTGTGTGTGTGTATGTGTGTGTGTGTGTTTTTCTGAGTTTCGTTGTTAGTATATAGTAATGCAATGGACTTTTGTAAGTTGATTTTATGTCTCTTTTAATAGGAGCACTTTAGGAGAGTAGTCACACTATCTTATCAGTATGCAAATATTCCTGAATTTCAGAATCATTAAAATGTGATACTATGAATGCATGCCAGAGAGAGAAAAAAAACACCATGATTGAAGTTACTGATTTCCTAGAAAATAAACTGAGATCATTATTTCTTTCTCCCACTATCTCATTCACTCTGAGATGAGTGGCTAACCTATGTGAATCAGACAACCAGTACCAATCCTATAGTGCTAATGCAGAGCTACCTTCAGGAATGGTTTCCACTGTTGTCTCTCTTCAACATTTTGTGGCCAAAGTTTAATCAATTAGTTTTATAATTGATTAAAATTATAGGTCAGGGAACTCTGAAAAATGTGAATTTGCATCAAAAATCTGGTACATAAGTCAGGATTCTCTTCCTTCCCAGCTTTTCATAATGTTAAATAGACAAGCTGATAGTCATACAACAATGATAGTAGAATCAATGTGTGAGAGATTTAACATTACAGATTCTGGGATTCCACGACTAATTCGTGAATTATTGTTTCCAAGATTCAGACCCACTAATGTGTAAGCTTTGAAAGCTCCCCCGGGTGGCCTTGGTGCAGCCAGCCTGATACCAGTTTACAAGATCTCATTTGTGATACGGTCCTAGACCAAGTTAGTCCTCAATGATCAGGGAGAAAGCTCTGGGATTAGCATGGGAAAATGTCCCTATGACTACACAACTTTTTGAAAGTGAGTCTTTTTCTATGAAGTGCCAGGAGCAAAAGCAAGTACTTCCTTAACTCCGTTTTTATGGCTAGTCCTTTATAAAACAAAACAAAACAATAACCGCTGAGGGTGTGTGAATGAAATTCTGGAGAAGGACACCTCTTTCTGTAAGGCCCTGTGAACATCTACCGTAGACATGCACATGAAAGCTTAACTCAGTGCGTCCCCGGAGCTCTCTCCACAGATTCAGGTCAAGGGGCTTCATGAGTCCAAAGGCAATGTGTGAATAATCTCCCATACGTGGATCTAAGCAGAAAATTCAGGCTCAGGAACTGTTTGGGTTCATGTATCCCTTCTCCTTCTTCTCCACTTTCCAAATCACATTTTCAGAACCTGACACAAAACTATGCTAGACAGGAACTCTTGAAAAGCAGCTACAAACACTTGTTCTGACAAACAGAGAGAGTGCAAACTAGGTAGGGATGATGTTGGTTTGAAAATCAACAGTATAGCATGTGGAGACTGAAAGTTGTATCTACACCTTAAACAAAACAAAACAGTTTAAGCCAATGACCATCAGCAGTGGGATCCTTTTGCATTTTGAGTCACACAAAAGGACTTGTACACATTCAGGGAAGATATTTCTTAAATTTGGATTTTTAATGGCTTTATAAATGCATAATTTTCACAAAAATAAATGGCACCTATTTGAAGTAAACAATTTATAAGATTGGACATTTCTACGCACTTGTGAATCCACCCCCACAAACAAGAAAATGGACATATGCATCCCACCTAAAGGATCCCCACGTCTCTGTAATCTTTCTATCACCTTTCTCCCCACCTCCCACTCCCATTTTCAGACATCATCTCTGTCATAACTTAGCTTGCATACTTTAAAATTTTATATAAAGAGAATCATATGTATTCTTTTGTCTGGCTTCTTTCTCTCAGCATAATTATTTTGAAATTCTTCTATGGTCTCATAAGTATCAATGGTCCATTCGTTTTTGTTATCAGTAGTATTCCAGCATAGAGACATAAAACAATTTGTTTATCTATTCACCTGGTGATCTACATTTCAGCTGCTCCCAGTTGGGGCTGTTACAGATAAAGTTGCTATGAACATTTGTCTTTAACAAATTTTATAAACATTTGCTTTCATTTCTCTCTGGTTAATGCCTCAGAGTGCAACGGCTCGATCATGATAGGTGCATGTTGAACTTTGTTTCTTCTAGTAACTTTTCTGTAGATACCTTGGATTTTCTACTTAGATAATGAGGCTGTCTGTGAATAAAGACAGGTTCACTTCTTCCATTCCAAACTTGATGTTTTTTGTTTCTTTCTTTTGCATTATTCCACAGGCTAGGCCTCTAGTATAATACGAAATACAAGAGGTGAGAGCCAAAATTTTTCCCTTATTCCTGATCTTTGGGGACAGCATTCAGTCTTTCACCATCAAGTATGACACTTGACATAGGGTTTTTTTACAGGCCCTTTGTTAAGTTGAGGAAATTCCCTTTGATTACTAATTTGTTGGGAATTTTTTTTATCAGGAATGGATGCTAGATTGTCAAATGCGTTTTCTGTCCCCACTGAGGTTACTGTCAATAACTGATCATCTGTTGCTTGTCAGTTTCTTTGGATGCATTATTGATAAATTGTCACAACAAAATATTAAAGAAGATATCACTCTCCCATTTAACAAATGATGAAACAAAGCTCACAAGTGTCTACAAAGCACATGTTCAAGCTAATAGTTTTGAACACAGTTCTTTCTGATAGTAAAAACTTGTTCCCCGGTTTTTTCACTACAGATTATTTTCAGAGAAAATTTGAGAGAAAGACTACAGAGTAGTAAAATAGTTCTTGAGCCTTTGAAATATCTTAAGACAGTTTGTTAACAGGTTTTTTATTTATGCAAATGGAGTAATAAAATAATTAAATAATTGTGTTGCTTCAAAACGAGGTCTTGATATCGTTACCGGAAATAATTCAAGGACACACCAAATAAACCAAGCAAGCAGTGGCCTTATTGAAAGAAAAGATAGTACACTCCCAAAATAGTGGGAACGGGCAGCCCAGGAGAAGAGCAACTGCACCAAAGAACAAAGAGGCTTAGAAATTTTTTACCCTCAAAATGAGGGCAAGATATATTCAAAATTTAGTGGTGGCATTATAGGTGTTCTTAGGCTGGTCCTTATGACCTCTCCTCTCTGGCAAGAGGAGAGACTCTCTTTGTCTTTATTTGGCTCTAGTGGAACTGTCACGGAGGTACAGTTAGTAAAGATTTTCCCTACCTGTAGTACTAATATTATGATCTTTTATAATTAGCTAAAAGTTCCCCTTGAGAGGCAAGATGGCATCCTGGATTTGTCCATGGCCACTGAAATTTAGCTCTGGCTCATTTGGTAGCTGCACTATTTCTTAAGGATGAGCTCACCTATTCCCTCCTTTGTCTCCCCTTACTTTCTTCTTCTCTTGCTCCCACTTCTTTTCCCGCTGCCCCATTCTTTCTGTCTATGGTAACATTTGCAGGTTTGGCTCCTTCACCAGAGAGGAAAAAAAACATATTATAAAGGAACACAAACTGCAGTTCAAGAGCTGACAATAAGTTAGAGGCTTGACCATTCTTTTCAGAACAACTATTAGTCACAGACTTGACAAATACATTGTAGGAAGGGTGACAAACTCTTCTAGGCTTTAAAAATCACCAGGAAACTGAAACTTCATCCATGGCTAAGAATCACTCTTTCAATGATCCTTGAAATCTGCTTGTGATTAAGCAGTCTAGAGCGTATTTCTTCAAATTAATCACTATGAAGTTTCACAAAACTTTTAAATAGAATTGCTGTATGATCCAGCAATCTACTTCTGAGTATATACTCAAGAAAAGAAATTGAAAGAAAATGTGTATATACCCAAAATATTGATATATTTATACACATGTTTCCACTGAAAGGTGGAAGCAACCCAAACATCCATCAACAGCTGAATGGATAGACAAAGTGTGATATATACGGACACTGGAATATCATACAACGTTAAAAGGAAAAAAATTCTAATACACACTAAAACACGGGTGAAACTTGAGGACATGATGCTAGGTGAATGAGTCACAATATGACCAATGCTGCATGATTCCATTTATCTGTGCTATTTAAAACAGCCAACCCTAGAAAGAGAAAGTAGAATGATAGTTGCCAGGGGCTACAAGGACAGGAAAATGGGGAGTCATTGTTTAATGAGTACATATTTTCAGTTTTTCAAGATGAAAAAAGATATACAGAGAGATGGTGAACAACAATGTAAGTGGATTTAATGTCAGTAGATTATATACTTAAAAATTGTTAAAATGATAAAAAAAGAAAATGTTTGTTAAAATGATAATATAAAATTAAAATATTTATAGAAGACCCACCTTTCGGTTTCTACTCTACAAATCTGCTTCCAAATGAAAATACACTTAGGAACAAAACATTACCATTCCAAATTTAGGGCACTGAGGACATGGGTTAGAGGAAACATGGTAGGAAATAGGAGAGAATGCAGAGTTCGGATTGCAGAACATTGGTATGCAAATGAGCCAAGTGATTGCAAAAATGTTTTGGGAGGAGCAGTGAAATGAAAAGCAAGAGCAGAGAAAAAAGATAATTCACACTCTGCTTCTTCAAAATGTTTCCCTAGAGCACTAACTATTGATCATTTTATGGATAAGTTTGGTGGGAGGAAGGGAAATCTACATTATGGAACTGAGCTCTTCCATGCTAGAGTGTTAATAAGACAGAATAGCATCAGAACAAAATTTGTCACATGTAGGGTCCTTAGAAAATAAATGAGAGTACCCTTAACTCAGCTAACAAATCTAAAATAAACTAAGTCAGTAAACAGTATATAAGAGCATAATATACAAGAGAAAAAGCACAGGCAGATTTCATGGCCTTCCTTAATCACAACAATGCCTGCAACAAAAAATATACTCCGTAAGTATTTATAGAATATTGATCTGAAAAATCCAACAATTCACACGTTTTACTGATGTTTGAGTTAGATGTTTCTGAATGTCCTTACTAAATTCTTCTAGCTCAAACTATCACCAATAGGCAAATTGTTTATTGTGGCTGCTCTTTTCTTTAATAAAAAATTTCAAACCAAATTGTCAAACTTTTTCATGAATGAAATCTCCTTTTTTTTTTAATTGGAGAATGTTGGGGAACAGTGTGTTTCTCCAGGGTCCATCAGCTCCAAGTCAAGTCCTTGTCCTTCTATCTAGTTGCGGGAGACACAACTCAATTCCAACTCCAGTCGCCATTTTCAACCTTAGTTGCAGGGGGCACAGCCCACCATCCCCTGCGGGAATTGAACCCACAACCTTGTTTAGAGCTCATGCTCTAACCAACTTAACCCTCCGGCTGCCCCCAGGAAGGATAACTCTTGACATAGTATATGAAACTACAGAGGTATTTTTTCTTAGACTCTTTGCCATTAACACTACCTGCCTATGCTGCCACAGACCTCACCACTTCCTGTCTGTGATGGCAATTCCTGGCCTTGGTCTTTATAGCAGGTGGATGCATCAAGCAGAGCCCTGGGGGTTTGATACACCTTCTTCCAACAAGTCTCTCACTGTGGGCTCTCTCAGGGCACAGAAATACAATGCAGAGTCCTCCAGCTGTGAGGCTGAGATGACAAGCTTGACAGAATTCTGTGCTTTCTGAAAATTCAAGGAGTAGTGACCTTCTGTGGCCTTTTGCTTGTTGTAAGAGTCCTGACGAATAAGGAAAATCATTGCTCCACTGCTGAGCTGCTTGTACCAGAATAGACTATAAATACTAGTAGCAGTGGTGTCATATGTGCAGTCTGGGGTCACAGCCTCCTTCTCCTGCACTAACAATGCTGGTTGGCCTTCTAGGCAATATTAGCTCCTAAAAGAAAAAAGATACAATCACAAGGTTTTTGGATAAGTGGTGTGGGATAAAGAAATTATTTATCACACCCTGCTACCTTTCCTCCCCAGGATACCCATAAAATTCTGCCTGGACCTCCAAGCGTAGGGTCATAGAGGAGGCCCATTCCCACGGGTGCCATCCTTACCCAGCCACATGGAAGCCATGACCAATTTCAGAAGGATGGAAAGCAACATCTTTGATTTCTTCTACTAGATTAACAATGTCTTGCTCTTCCTCATGTCAGGGCTCTGCAAGGAGAGATGACTCTGAAGGGGGAGAGAAGAAATGCTGGGCTGTGTCTGCTGCTGCCCTAGAACAGGAAACGGGTTTCCTGGTGTAGCAAGTTGCTGTGGGTGACGTCAAACTTCTCTATGTTCTGGCTGAGAGTCTCACCCAACCCAAAGTTCCTTTTGGATTAATCAACCAACTCTTAATTTAAAAACAATTACAACTGAAAATAAACATTAGTAAAATTGTATATTGAAAAGAAGACTGATGACTTCACCAACTGCTGGGTTCAGTCATTGTATCTGCGATGGAACTAGGTGGCAGCACTTATTTGAAAATACTACATGCAATAGAACATGGCAACAGCATCAGATGTAATAATCATATATCCTCACACATATGGGTGCTGTTATTTCATCTATAATAGGAATAAATCACTTTCTGATAAAAAGGATAAGCTGTTTGTACTTATCAATACAGGTCTTTTGATCTACCAATTATTATGGCAATCTACTTCCTCACTACCAATGTCTGTTCAGTTACCCGTCTTATGACAAATAGCAGGAGAAAAACTGATCTCCTACTCTGAAGACTAGGATGAAGCCCTCAGGCATGGAGTCCTGTCACAGAGGTCCCCTTCTCTATTCCATTTAATGTGATAGCTCAGCTCTGTTCAGAAAGGCCAGATAAGACATCAGAGTTTGGTCATTAGGTTATCAACACTTTAAATTTACCTTCTTGCCATTACCTTAATTAGGACCCTAAATGGGCTACGACAAATCTCTATATTCTTTATGCCCAATTCTAAAGAGAATGCATCTTAGGTGACCCCATATAGCTCTACCGGAGACTGATCATAAGATTGCAATATACTGTTGTTATGGATTTAAAATGAAAGCTATGCTGAAAGATATTACTCAACAATATGCCAAACTGCAAACACTCATTGCCTATCACTGCCAGTCTCTTGATACACTAACCAAAAGTTATCCTCCTTGTCTCAAAGTAATTGAAGGCTCAGCTCAATTGGTTGAAGAATCTTCAGATCTTGCACTGGAATCACCATAAAATCTTATGGTACCACATACAGTACAAAATGTTTTTCTATTTATGAACACCCAACATTTTTTTACCAATTTTTTTAATAACTAGAAAATAGTATTAATTTTTCTTTATATTATTCAATCTGTCATACTTCTCAATTAAAAGAATCTCATGATTATACTTCTGTCTTTCAGGAAGTGTCCATGTCCAGTACAAATCATTTCGACACTCTCTTACCAAATTCTGCATTAATCAGTTTTTAATGTCTTAAATTAAAAATTAAAAGGGCAATACCAGATTGATTATACCATAACTACTTCAGACTCCTATATAATTCCAATCTCTTAACAGAAGCAAAATTAAATCTAATGGCTGAACTTGTAGGCTTCTCCTGGGCATATTAATTACAAATATATATAGTGGTAATCATAAATTTTAATGTGGTTCAGAACTTTCAAATACTATGAGAACAATGGGATTTGTTAACCATCTTCACCTTTTCTTAACTCTCTCATATATCTACATATTCCTATTAAGAATGACACCGGCACATGAATTATTTGATGTCTTCTAGCTACTCAAAGAAATTGTTGTCATCAAGACAAACTATCATCTTATAAAATACACTGGAGATGGTAGAAAAAATTATTGAGCAAAATATAATGCTACACAGATGGCAAATAGACATATGAAAAAATGCTCAACCTCACTAATCATTAGAGAAATGCAAATAAAAACCACAATGAGATACCACCTCACCCCAGTCAAAATGGCTATCATCGATAAATCAACAAACAACAAGTGCTGGTGAGGATGTGGAGAAAAGGGAACCCTTGTGCACTGTTGGTGGGATTGCAGATTGGTGCAGCCGCTATGGAAAACAGTATGGGGGTATCTCAACAATCTGAAAATGGAACAACCTTATGACCCAGCAATTCCACTCCTAGGTATCTATTCGGAGAAATCCAAAACTCTAACTCAAAAAAAATGTATGCACCCCTATGTTTATTGCAGCATTATACACAACAGCCAAGACATGGAAACAACCAAAATGCCCATCGGTAGATGACTGGATTAAGAAGCTGTGGTACATTTATACAATGGAGTATTACGCAGCCATAAAGAAGAGGGAAATATTACTATTTGCAACAATATGCACGGACCTGGAGAACATTATGTTAAGTGAAATAAGTCAGACAGAGAAAGACAAATACCATAGGATCTCACTTATATGTGGAATCTAAAGAAAAGAATAAATGAATGAACTAATCAGAAACAATCTCAGAGACATGGAGGAAAACCTGAGCGTTGCTAGATGGGGGGGGGATAGGGGGAAGGTGAGGGATTAGAAAGCACAGTCGGTAATCACAAGATTGCCATGGGGAAACGAAAGTCAATTTGGGGAATGTAATCAATAATGTTGTAAAGATTTTGTAGGGTATCCAATGGACACTTGTCTCATTAGGAGACCACCTCAGGGAAGATGTAGATGCCTGATCACTGCACTGTACACCTGAAGCTGAAGGTGAACAATAACGAATGTCAACTACAATTATATATATATATATATATATATATATATATATATATATATATATATATATATGAATGAAGTGGAGTACAGCATTAGGAATAGAGACAGTGGAAATGTAATGGCTGTGTGCGATGTCAGAGAGGTAGTGGATGGGAGAGGGGGGTTGTCACTGTGTGAGGGATATAAATGATAAATGTCTAACTATTACATTGTTTTGTGCACCTGAAACTAATTTTAAAAAATGAAAAAATAAATAAATTAAAAATATATATATATATCATGCTAAACATGCCTTTCTGAAAACATTTATCAGTAAAGATACATGTACCCATCTGTTCATTGCAACATTATTCACGGTGGCAAAGACATAGAAACAACTAAAGCGTCCTTCAACAGATGTTTGGATAAAGAGGATGTGGTACATACATATACAATGGAACATTACTCAGCCATAAGAAAAGATAAAAGACTGCCTTTTGTGACAACCTTGATGAAATTTGAGAATAGTATGGTAAGTGAAATAAGTCAGGTAGATAATGTCTAGAACCATATGAGTTCACTCAGATGCAGGATATAAAACTGAAAGCAACAAACAAACAAGACAAACACACAAAAACTGACAGGTACAGACAACAGTATGGCGGTTATCAGAGGCAAAGGAGTGTGGAGGGAGGTAGAAGTATAGGGGATGGAATATGGTGATAGAAGGAGACTTGACTTTGGGTAGTGAACACACAATACATATACAGATGATGCATTATAGAATTATACACTTGAAATCTATATAATTTTGTTAACCAATGTCACCACAAGAAATTTAATAAATTTAAAAGAAAAACAATGAGCCTTTGCACATGTCTAGTGAGCATGTGCAGAAAGGGCCCCACTTTTCTGTACTGGAAGAAACCACACAAATGTGAGCAGTCTGCACCACCCTAGGAAATGCAAGCAAAATGCAGGCTGTTAACACCCAGTCTGGCTTTGTGGGATCAAGAGAAGGCCAAAAAGTTTGTAGGAAATTGCCCAGAAACAATAGGAAACCAATCCACTAAAGGTGGTGAAGATTTAAAGCTTGAATGTGTCTAAGTATGTACTGATTCTGCACACTCTGACTAGAACATTTATTTTTCTTCCATTAAATAAATTCTTATCTCAGTGTGATAAACACTTAAGTCCATCGTAATTGCACCCGATCTGTCTTCTAAGTTGGTTTAAGAAGAATAAACCAATAAAATAGAAGCCATGCATCCTTCTCACCCCATCAGACTTGTAGGAAATGGACCAATCAAGAGTCACCTTGCTTTTCCTGCACAGGAGCTAGTGGTTATAGTGACAGAATTAATATAAGCCATTGGGTGATGGGCCTTCTTGTTCAAATGTTATAAACCTAATTTAATAAATGGCTTTTCTCATGAATACAAACCCATTAGCTAATAACCAACAACCATAACTCAGCCAAGAGGGATCATCTCACCCTATCAATCAGCAATTATATCCATCCTCAGGGAACGTATAAGTGATCTTGAAAATAGCCTAACCTTGACCAGAGGTGGAAGAAATAGGGAATAAAGTTTTAATATTGATGCAACATCTTTCATTCCATTGATTATCTATAACACTAAAAGTAGTAACTTTACAAAAATTTGTGGTTAGCACTCTTTAATTCAATCAAAATGTGAAGATGAGGCAGAGAGATTGGCAACAAGCTATCTCTAAATTAACCATTATTCTAATGCCTTTCTGCAATACACGAACAATAGTAAGGTGGCAGATAAATATATATAAAAATTTTGCCAAACACCCCAAAGAGAAGGTTTTCACTCATGGTAACAAAAAAATCACATGTCTAGGAATAAATTTAATTACTTAAACCAACAGAGCTTTATTGAGAATGAAAGATAGATACAAATGGCAACAAGTAGTACATTCTAAACAATCGAATAATTTAATATACCCAGTAGCAGTTTTCTTGTCCACAAATCAATTTATAAATTTATTCCCTCACAAGTCTTAATTTTAAATTGTGAATAAATAGTAGAAGTCACCTTTCCTTCTTCCTTTAATAGACATCTACTGATTATCAACGACGTGAAAAAGTTTGTGATAGTTACTGCAGCTATGGCAGTGAATAATACAAACTCTGGTCTAAATTCTATTAGAGAGTAACTGTAAACAGATACATATAGAATTTTGGAGAAAAAGAACAGATCAGTGAGTTTAAATGGAAACCACATTCTCAAATCAATTCCTATCCTGTTTACTCAAACACACAAATAATATATACCATAACTAGGACCTAAAAGAAAATAAAGTTCACATTATCTTTTTAAAAAGGTAAGTGGTCAGAGATCATAGAAAGGACTATCAAATGTGCCATAAATATAGAAGAAAATTAATGTAAAACTGAAATTTATTAAAATCTCACAGAGCTATTAAGAAGCAGGTATTTGAAGGGATGATGATGAAATGGAGACTCCTCCATCCAAGATATAACACTGAGTGAAAATAATCATGATCCTAATTACAATAAAAATTGATGGAATGAGTAATATAAATATTAGCAATATTATCTGATTACAGAATGTTCAACTTCATACTTTTGTATTATAGATCATTTCTACATACGGCATGTAATGGCTTATAATCAGAAAAATAATGAATGCTGTTTTAAAAACACAGTGATTAAGAGCTCGTTCCTAATAAGCACCGTGATATTGACGCTAAGGTTTTAGTAACAGGTCTAGAGTCTAACTAACAAATGTACAGTCAACTTTAAAGCCTAAATTTCAAAATAAAATATAACAAACTCCCATCAAAATCAACTAACTGTCAGCCAACAAAATGTTCTAACCCTTTCTGGGTCATCTCGAACTTAACTTACTTATGTGTTTTTAACATCCAACACATTAGTTTCCATTTTCAGATAAAATATGACAAGTACTATCTATGATTGAAGGTAGTCAAAGGAGAGCGGTGGCTCCACTCGCAGGTTTGCGTACAGGTTGCAGGTGCCTGGGAAGCAATGTGTACTCGCTGCACAGAAGTAGACAGCTGAGTCTCCAGGTTGGGTGGCCTCGATGTGCAGGGAGAGCTGTTTGGCTGCCTTATTCAATGAAACAGTGAATCTTCCAACTTCGGTTTTGTCCTGATTTGAACGAATGTGTATAATGAGCTGGGGACCTTTTCCAGCTTCTTGCTTATACCAAGGAAAGTACTCTGAGGCACTGTTTGAATAAGAACAGTTCATAGCACAGCTGTTTCCCTCCTGGACACTCAGGGTGGGAGGACTCTGATCCACATTGTCACCACCGCTGACCCCTGTGCAGAAAGAAAAAGTCAGAGGAAGAGTTACCACATCATTGTGCTTCAGAATTTTCTTTTTCTACAGCAACTAGAGGACACCCGAATTAAGCCACTCTTGGCTACTAAACAATATCCACTAATATGAACTGTTTCCCAAAAGCCTCAACCTACAGTCCAGCTGCAGATAAAAGAACATGAATAAAGCACCAATTGATGTCTTCAGCATTCTTCCCATTTAGGATCAACCGTGGACCTGCAAACTACAGCCAGGGGAGCTACTTCTAGTATCAGGTTATCTCTTCTTTCCTCTAACAAACACAGGGGTTTCTAACACTGTCTACCCAGCCAATAAGGAAAAGGCCCCGCTTCTACCTTAGCCCCTTCATTCAGAATCCACTGAAATGAGCCTCCACATGTTCTGTATCAGCAGAGGTGCACTACCACCTTGTGGTCACATCTGTAACGACTGAACGCACTGGTTAAATGTTCTCTTACCCTGTGCCTCTGAGACTCAGACACGTAAGTAAAGGCAGCAATAGGTAAAACGAATTAGGTCTTAAATCAATGATGAAGTAAGAATGTAGAGAGCACGGTTTATATCACTGCACAATACTGAGTTGTTATTGATATACATGACAGAGGCAGATGCTATTGGTATTTATCCAATGATGGCCTGGGTTTACATGTTTGAGATCAGGATAGCACCGCCATTCACTGTATTAAAAACAAAATATAAAACCTTCCTCTTCAGCTAAATCCACCATGAGAAATGGTCCCTGTGAAATCAAGACTACGTCACTTACAGAAGTGGGAGCTCCTTTCCTGTGATTTGAACTCAGTGGTCCTCTGAAATTACAAGAAGAATTCTACTCTCTCTTCCGCATCTTACTCCCTTGACAATTTAAAGACAGTGATGGTGAAGACTATCAACTCACTATATAAATATATGTGTAGTTGTAAAATGTTTGTTTTTATGTATGTAAAACTTCCTGATTTTGAGGAACTTCCATTAGCTCACCCATTCCCCATAAGATAAGATTTCGTAAACCCTTCTGTGGGCAGAATTCCCTCTTTTGGGAGACACATGCTTAGGTCATTATTTGCCCTTTTGAAGTATGCATACAGAACTGAAAGTCATGTTGTGAATGTCATCATTCATATGAAACCCAGTGAGTCATATATTACCTACAGTACAGATATACCCACCCTTGGACAAACTTCCCAGCTCCATAATTATTTCATAGAATATTGCTACTTATTGTCAAAGTTTGGGCCTAAAAATCCTTTATGTAGAATGTCAATGGACTGCCAGCTGCATGAGTCTTCCAATTCCAATTGTCGTTTTTGCTGACAGTGTGTGAGTTATGCTCAATATACTCATGTCCTGCCTTTAAGGAATGTCCACCTGTGATAATGAATATATTTTCTATTTCCAGGCAAGTCTTTAGAAATGCATCTGGGCGTTGAGGATGGCCCCATCATCTTTGGCTTATTCTTACGGAGGCCAGTGAATGGTGCACTGGTTTCCTGGTGGAAGTAAGTGGCTCAGCATGAGTCTCCTTTCCTGCCCTAGATGTCAAACATTTACACCAATTGGAATTCTCATTCAGGTGGTCAAAATGATTGACCATGGCTTTCCGAGATACATACAACAGATATCTAAGTACCTGGACGTGCATTAGACAGTTTCTCTTTGCTCAGCAGTATGACCCTGCAAGAAGGAAGCAGGGGAAAGAATGCTAAAGAGGAAGTGAAAAAGTCCAGTATCCTTATACTCTTAGCTCACATATTATCTAATTGTTTCATACTGGCATCTTAATTCTAGTTTGTTTTTGTAAATTAAGGTTGGACTAAAATTATTTTTATTGAGGACTAGCGTGCAATGTAGAGTTGAGTGAGAGTGGGGAGAAATTATCCTGCATCATGGAACCCCAAAACCATTTTCACATCCACATGCAACCTAGTGGGTCTCAGGTTGCCCCTAAGCAATCTCAGGGCCTCTTCACTGGCACAGAAGGATCCTCAGGATGAGTTCCTATCTAAGTTTTCATTTCTCCTATAAGATCACTGATAGATCAGGGAGAACCTAAACCATAGTAAAATGGAATAAAATGGGATTTTACCACTGAGTGTAAAGGTCATCACAGGCAGTGTGATCAGGGTGGCTCCATGGCTGAGCCATGGGTAAGCAGGATGTGCTTCTGGAGACACATTTCTGATATGTGTATCTATAACTTATCATTCAGATCTAGTAGGAAGAAAGAAAAAAACTCTCCTCTATTGGGAGAACCTAGACGTGGTGGGTGACCTTACTCATCTGCAAAGCAAGAACAACTTTCTAAAACCACCTAATTGCATTCTGCCTTCTGGCCTTTCTGCTTGCAAGGTTAGTTTGGAGGTTCAAAATCACCAGCCAGGTATGTAGCTATATAATTTTTGAGATTGACTACAAAATGAAAATTTGCGGTCTCTTATGCAAGGGAACAGGTGAAATTAGGTAATATTTATAGTGGAACCACTTTTCTAAAATGTTTTAACTCTTCATACAAATCAGTTTCCTGTATGCTTGAATTTAGTTTTTTAAGACTTTATTTCTTCTGTCATTTTAGGTTCACAGAAAAATAAAGAAGGTACAGAGAGTTTCAATATACCTCCTGCCCCCACACATGAACTTCCCCACAAGAGTGGTATATTTCTTATAATTGATAAAAGTACATTGACACATCATAATCACCCAAAGGCTGTAGTTTAACATAATTTACTATGTTGTGCATTTTATCGCTTTACACAACTGTTTCATGGCATATGTCCATCATTATGGTATCATAGAGACTAGTTTCATCAACCTAAAAATCCTTTGTCCTCTGCCTACTCTTCCCTTCCTCTTTCCTCAACCCTGGCTACCATTGGTCTTTTTACTGTCTCCATAGTTTTGCCTTTTCCAGAATGTGATATACTTAGAATCATACTACAGCATGTATGAGGTAGACAATTAAGTTCGTGAAATTGTTACAACAATGTTGCTAAACTTTTTTTGATATTAGAGGGACTATTCATTATGAATTTCTATCAATTGGACAAGCAGTTAACCATGTTTACTATTTGGAAGTGCTGAAAAGGCTGCATGAAAATGTTAGATGAAAATGACCTGAAATTTTCTCCAACAATTCCTGGCTCTTGCATCACGACAATGCACCAGCTGACACAGCACTGTTTGTGAGGGAGCTTTTAGCCAGTAAACAGAAAACTGTATTGTAACACCCTCCCTACTGACCTGATCCTGCCCCCAATGACTTCTTTCTTTACCCAAAGATAAAGGAAATATTGAAAGGAAGACATTTCGATGACATTCAGGACATCAAGGGTAACACGACAACAGCTCTGATGGCCATTCCAGAAAAGAGTTCCAAAATTGCTTTGAAGGGTGGACATTGCTCTGGCATGGGTGCATAGCTTCCCAAGAGGAGTTACTTGAAAGGTGACTGTAGTGATATTCAGCAATGAGGTATGTAGTATTTCTTCTAGGATGAGTTCGCGAACTTAATTGTCTGATGTCGTACATAATATTTTCAGATTGGATTCTTTCATTTAATAATCTACATTTAATTTTCCCCTATCTTTTCATGGCTTGATAGTTCATTTCTATTAAACACTGAATAAAATTCCATTGTTTGAATGTACCATCATTTATTTATCTATGCACCTACTAAATGATATCTTGGTTGCCTCAATGTTTTGACAATTATGAATAAAGCTGCTATAAACATCTGTGGACAGGATTTTGTGCACAGATAATTTTTCAACCCTGTGGGTAAATACCCAGGAATTCCATTACTGCATCATATAGTAAGAGTATGTTTAGATTTTAAGAAATTACCAAACTGCTTTATTGAAATGTCCATGTATGGACATTCATTTTATAATAATTTACCAACAAAGTTTACTGCACCCCTTTGCTGCATGTCAGAACCCCAGAGAGTGAAAGCATGCAGAGACACAACAGGTGACCCTGACAATTGCTTCACTCACACACTTCCTCCTGTGACCGTGAACCTGAGCCTGAATGTGTCCCTGTCCTGTATCATCCTGCCCCATATGTCTCCTCTGCTCATACACGTTCCAGCTGTGTATAGGACTTCCCTTTAAAAACACAAGTAAAAGATAAAATCATTAAGAATTTCAAGACAGTGATCACAGAGCATTAAGCCAAGGGCAGGGTTTCTTCTGTAACTTCTGAGATCTGTCATTCACTTAATAGAAAATTCCACCCACAGAGGCCCAGGTAAGTGCTTTTTTACAGTCATTATGTTCCACAATATTCACTGAGCAAAATTCAAATCTGAGCTTCATCATTCACGCCATGGGAATCTTCATTTACAGTGGGTCAGTCCAATGGCACAGTCATCTCTCCAAAATTGTATCTGAGAACAGCGAAGGAAGGTAAGAGGCAATATTTCCAATGTATGAAGATAGAAGAGTTTCATTTTTTAAGAACCTTATGTAAGAGATGTTTGTGGGATAGAGTGTGAGGTAGGGTGTATGATGTTTCTAAGAGAATCAGTGTCTCATTGGGTAACATAGAACCTTGAAAAATCCTAGGAAGAGTGACCCCATTTCCAAAATTCCATAGTTTGACAGAGAATTTGAAAATTCCAGTATATAAAAATTCTGATAAAGGAAAAACTACCTGATAATATCAATTGTGTATTGTAGAAATAAATAGAGTTTCTTGAAATCAGGAGAGTTCTATAAACCAAGATGTACAACCACGATCTGAACAGAAAATGATTCCAACAAAATTTGAGTAGTGAAAAATAAAATATGTGTACAATGCCCACTCTGAATTAATTTCTACCTCTCCCCTTCTACTGTCCAACCTTGGGCACTCTGCTGACCCACATAGATCATTCTGATCTGCTCACACTTTCCTCGTCCAATTAAATATTGTCCTCTCCCTTCCCCTCTATTTTTTCTGTGTTTTCTTTTCTCTACCATTTTCGCTTTATTTTGGTTCCTTCTATTTTTCAGGGAGCTATATGAAAAGGTACGATATTTGGGTTATTGAAGTAATTCTAGTTCAGATGGTTTGAGGAATTTTAGTCATAACGATTAATAAGTGATGGAAAAATGAGAATTGGGAGTGGTATTCAAAGGGGACTTTAGTCTATCTGTAATGTTTTATTATTTTTAATAATTAATATGTTTATGAATTCCTCTTATTGTTAAAATTAATAACAGTCATAGGCATTATAGACATTTTCTACTTTGTCTTAAAGGGTTTTTAGGGGATTTAGAAATGTGATATATGTGCTCTGATGTTCATTGCCACTTTATCCATGGTTGCTAAGACATGGAAACAACCAAAGTGTCCTTTGATAGATGATTGGATAAAAAAGATGTGGTATATATACACAATAGAATACTATTCTGCCATAAGAAGAGATGAAATAGTACCATTTGTGACAACATTGATGGATCTTCTGATTATTATGCTAATCATTATGCTAAGTCAGACAGAAAGTGTAGAGAATCATATGGTTTCACTGATATAGGGTATATAAAACTGAAAACAACAAAAGAACAAGACAAACAAACGAAGAAAAAAGACTCTTAGACACAGACAATAGTTTAGTGGTTATCAGAGGGTAGTAGGGAGGGGATGGTAGATGAGTGTAAGGGGGATCAAATATATGATGATGGAAAGAGAAATGCCTCTGGGGCGTCAATGTTTTTGTGTGTTTGTCTTGTTTCTTTATTTCACTCACGGTAACGAAAAACAAAATCACAATTCAGGGTAGCTGGATGGCTCAGTTGGTTAGCGCATGAGCTCTGAACGACAGTTGCCGGTTCAATTCCCACATGGGCCAGTGAGCTGAGCCCTCCATAACTAGATTGACAGACAATGACTCAGAACTAATGGGCCCTAGAGAAGCACACTGTTCCCCAGTATTCCCCAATAAGATTATCACAAATCAATGAATAAATTTAATTATCTTAAAACAACAGAGCTTTATTGAGAAAGAATGACATATACAAATGGAAACAAATGGTACATTCTTAAACGATCAAATAATTTAATATACACAATAGCAGTTTTGTTGCTCATAAATCAATTTATAAATTGAATTCTATAACAAAGTTTAATTTAAAATTGTGACTAAAAAGCAGAAGTCACCTTTTGTTTTTCGTTTGACAAACATCTACTGATTATCAATATGTGAAAAAGTTTGTGGTAGGTACTGCAGCTATGGCAGTGAATAATACAAACTCTGGTCTAAATTCTATGAGAGAGTAACTGTGAACAGATGCGTATATAATTTTGTAAAAAGGAATGGATTAGTGAGTTTAAACAGAAATCACATTCTCAAATCATTTGCTAGCCTAATTTCCTCAAACACACAAATAATATATACCATTACTGGGTTCTAAAGGAAAACAAAAGTCACATTTTCTTAAAAAGAAAGAGCTCAGAGCACATAGAGAGGACTGTCAAATGTGCCACAAATATAGAAGAAACCTGAAATTTACAGTGGAACCTCGGTTTTCTAACATAACCTGTTCCGAAGACAGTACGAGTTCTGAAACGTTCAAAAACTGAGGCACGGTTTCCCCATAGAAAGTAATGCAAAATGCATATAATCCGTCCCAGACCTTTAAAATCAACCCCTAAAACTGCAAATTTAGCATGAATTTTACTATGTAATGATACCATAGATCCATAATATTTACTGTGTTCATAAACCGAAATGTTTGTCAACAGAGACGTTCGAAAACCAAGGTACCACTGTATTAAAATCTCACAGCGCTACTAAGAAGCAGGTATTTGAAGAGACTAATGATGAAATGGAGAATGTTCTTTCAAGATATAACACTGAATAAAAATAATCATGATTCTAATTACAATAAAAATAGGAGGAAAGAATAATTCAAGTATTAGCAATATTATCTGATTACAGAATTATCAATTTCATATTTTTGTATTCTGCATATTTTCTATATTTGGCATATAATGACTTATATTCAGAAAAAATTTTTAATGCTATTTTCAACACACAATATTTAAAAGCCCATCCCTATTTAGGACTGGGGTATTGATACTAAGGGTTTTTATAGGAAAGGAGGATAACAAATGTAAAGTCATTTTTAAAACCTAAATTTCAAAATAAAACATAAGTAACTCCCATCAAGAATTCACAAAGCAACAGTTATCCAATAAAATGTTCTAACCCTTCCTGAATCATTTTGAACCTAACCTACTTACTCTGTGGTTTTAACAATCCAACACATAAGTTGTCACTTGCAGACAAAATATGACAGATACTATCTATGCTTGAAGGATGTCCTAAAGAATAGCGGTGGCTCCACTCGCAGGTTTGTGTACAGGTTGCAGGTGCCTGGGAAGCAATGTGCACTTGCTGCACAGAAGTAGACAGCTGAGTCTCCAGGTTGGGTGGCCTCGATGTGCAGGGAGAGCTGTTTGGCCGCCTTATTCAATGAAACAGTGAATCTTCCATCTTCGGTTTTGTCCTGATATGAACGAATGTATATAATGAACTGGGGACCTTTTCCAGCTTCTTGCTTATACCAAGGAAAGTAGTCTGAGTTACTGTCTGTATAAGAACAATTCATATCACAGCTGTTTCCCTCCTGGACACTCAGGGAAGGAGGACGCTGAACCACATTCTCTCCTCCACTGACCCCTACGCAGAAAGAAAAAGTCAGAGGAGGAAGAAGAGTTACCACATCATTAACTTCCAAATTTTCTTTTTGTACCACAACTAGAGGACACCCGAATTAAACCACTCTTGGCTTCTAAAGAATATCCACTAATATACTCTGTTTCCCACAAAACCTCAACTCACATTCCAGCTGCAGCCACAAGAATATGAATAAAGCACCAATGGATGTCTTCAGCATTCTTCCCATTCAAGATCAACTGTGGACCTGCAAACTACAGCCAGGGGAGCTACTTCTAGTATCAGGTTATCTCTTCTTTCCTCTAAAAAACACAGGGGTTTCTAACACTGTCTACCCAGCCAATAAGAAAAAGGCCCCGCCTCTGCCTTAGCCCCTTCATTCAGAATCCACTGAAATGAGCCTCCACATGTTCTGTATCAGCAGAGGTGCACTACCACCTTGTGGTCACATCTGTAACGACTGAACACACTGGTTAGATGTTCTCTTACCCTGTGCCTCTGAGACTCAGACACATAAGTAAAGGCAGCAATAAGTCAAACGAATTAGGTCTTAAATCAGAGATTAAGTGAGAATGTAGATGTCAAGGTTTATATCACTGCACACTACTGAGTCATTATTAACATGTAGGAAACAGGCAGATGCTATTGGTATTTATCCAACGATGGCCTGGGTTTACATGTTTGAAATCAGATTGCACTGTCATTCACTCTCTTAAAAAAAAAAATTACAAAACCTTCCTTTTCAACTAAATCTACCATCCTCATGTGTCTCTTATGGAGAAAAACTCCTTCTAAAAGCAACATGTCAGTCGGAGATCAGAATAAGAGAGAATCATTCGATATTTCCAGTGCCTATTATCTCAGACTCTGATCCCTCAGCTGGCCTTGCCTGTGACCTTGCTTCTCCCAAAGAACTGACAGTACCAACAGTCAAAATGAGGAATCTTCCCTCAGTTAAGATGACTGTGATAAAAAGTAAAAGAGCAAACCTTACTGTTAAAGGAGCAGGGGGATATCTTCCACAAGTTATTAACACTTCAGCCATAGGAAACCATTTGACCGATTGATTGATTCTGACAGGCTTGAAACACCTATTCCAATGCTCTGTGTCTTCCATGCTTCAAAGTACTGAAAGAGTACAGCTTCTGAGAAAACATCAAGCTGCAGATTCAGAAAATGTAACCACATGTCAGTTTATTCTAGAGGTGGCTTCATTTTCTCATGTGAACATGGATGGCATGTCCTAAGATTACAGACTCATATCCTCCGTGGAATTACTTCTAACATATAAGTCATCTCTCCTGGCATGTGTTCCTGTTTCTCTGACCATTGCTGGCTCAGATGTCATACTCAGTTACTTTTCTCCCAAACTCCATGACAGTGTACTTTTCCCCCAACATTGATAAAGTCCTCCAGTCCTCAGAGTACTCAGAATTAAATTTCCTGCTGAACAAGCTTTCTATACCACTTTAACTTCTTGGAATTTTCTGGTTACCTCTGCGAGCGTAAATCTACAGAAGCTCAAATATTGCCTGTGTCAGCTAGGGTAGTTTTACAAATAGAAACGGACGCTAAAAAGGTGATCATGGGACGTGGTCCCTGGGAAACCAAGACTATTTCCAGAAGTGGAAGCTCCTTTCCTGTGATTTGAACGCAGCGGTCTTCTGGAATTACAAAGAATAATTCTAATCTCTCTTCCACATCTGACTTGACAATTTAAAGACACCAATGGAGAATACTATCAACTCACTATATAAATATACGTATTACTGTAAAATGTATGTTTTTATGTATGTAGAACATACTGATTTTGAGGAAATTCCATTCTCTTTCCCATTCCCCATAAGATAAGCTTTCTCAAACACTTCCCTGGGCAGTTTTCCCTCTTTTGGGAGACAGATACTCAAGTCAGTGTTTGCCCTTTTGAGGTATGCATACAGATCTGAATGTAATGACATAAATCTGATCACTCACATGAAAACCAGCAGATCATATTTTAACTATAGCAAAGACATAGCCATCCATTGGACAAAATTCCCAGCTCTGTGATGAGTCCATAGAATATTTCTTAGCTTACTGTCAAAATTTTGGCCTAGAAAACCTTTACATAGCATCTCCATGTGCTGCTTTCTGCATGAGTCTTCCAATTCCAATTATCGTTTTTGCTGACAATGTGTGAGTTTTGCTCAATATACTCATATCCTGCCTTCAAGGAATGTCCATCTGGGATAATAAATATATTTGCTATTTCCAGGCAAGTCTTTAGAAACACATTTGGGTGTTGAGGATGGTCCCATCATCTTTGGCTTACTCCTACAGAGACCAATGGACTAGTTTCCTGGTAGAAATAAGTGTCTCAGCACGGACCATATTGCTGATATCTAAGTACCTAGACGTGCACTAGGCAATTTCTCTTTGCTCTGCAATATGACCCTGCTAGAAGGAAGCAGGAAAAGGAATATAAGAGGAAGTAAGGAAGTGCCGTATCTTTCTACTCTCAGCTCATATACTTCCTAATTGTTTCATATTTGCATCTTAATTTTAGTTTGTTTTCATAAATTAAGGTTGGACTAAAGGGTTTCTTGAAGCTGTAAAGCTATTTTTATTGAGGACTGGTTGTGTGCAACGTAGAGCTTTGTGAGAGTGGGGAGAACTGTCCTGCATCACGGAACCCCAAGCCCATTTTCACATCCACATGCAACCTAGTGGGTCTGAGCTGCACCTGAGCAAATCTGGGGCCACTTCATCTGCAAAACTATGGATACTCAGGATAACTTCCTCTCTTAGTTTTCATTTCTCCTACAAAAGCACTGGTGTATCAAGGAAAACCTAAGTCCCTAAGAAAATGGAATAAAATGGGATTTTATCACTGAGTGTAAAGGGCATCACAGATAGTGTGATCAGGGTGGCTCCGTGTGGGATGCCCTTCTGGAGACATATTTCTGATACGTGTATCTAGAACTTATCATTCAGATCTTGTAGGAGAAAAGAAAAATACTGTCCACAACTGGGAAAACCTAAAGGTGGTGGGTGAGCTTACTCTTCTGCAAAGCAAAAAGAACTTTCTGAAACAACCTAATTGCCTCTTCCTTCTGGCATTTCTCCTTGTGAGGTTAGTTAGGAGATTCAAATTCCAGCCGGGATAGCTATTTAATTTTTTGAGTCAAATGCAAAGTGAAAATTTGGGGTCTCCTATTCAAAAAAGCAGGAGAAATTAAATAACGTTTTTAGTGGAACCACTTTTCTAAAGTGCTTTCATTCTTCATACAAATCCGTTCCATGGAAGTCTGAGGTTAATTTGTTTAAGGAATTTATTTTTTTCAATCATTTTAGGGTCACAGAAAAAGGAAAAAGAAGGTACAAACAATTCCAGGATTCCTCCTGCCCCCACACATGAACTTCACTACAAGAGTGATATGTTTCTTACAACTGACAAAGGAATATTGACACATCATAATCACCCAAAGTCCATAGTTTACATTGGGGTTACTTGGGGTGGTGTATATTCTGTGGGTTTACACAAATGTAATGACATTTAGCCATCATTATAGTATTATAGAAACAAGATTCACCAACTCAAAAGTCCTCTGTGTTCTGCCTGCTCATCCCTCCCTGTCCCCTCAACCCTGACTACCCCTGGTTTTTTCACTGTCTCCATAGTTTTGCCTTTTCCACAGTGTCATATAGTTGGAATTATACAATGTACAGCCTTTTCAGGATGGTTCCTTTCACTTAGTAATATGCATTAGTTTTCTCCATGTTTTTCTATGGCTTGATAGGTCATTTCTTTTTACATGGAATAGTATACCATTGTCTTTATGTACCACCATTTATTTATGCATTCACCTATTGAACGACGTCTTGGTTGCCTCCAAGTTTATAAGTCATGAAGAAACTTGTTATAAACACCTGTGGACAGGATTTTGTGTGGACACAACTTTTCAACTCCTTTGGGTAAATACCCAGGATTCCCTTACTGGATCGTATGGTAAAACTATGTTTAGTTTTCTAAGAAACTGCCCAACTGCTTTATTGAATTGTTCATCTATGCACTTTCATTTTGTATTAATTTACCGACAAAGTTTACTGCACCCTTTTCTGCATGTCAGAGTCCCAGAGAGGGAAAACACACACAGGCACAACAGGTGACCCTGACAACTGCTTCACTCTCACACTCCCTCCTGTGACAGAGAACCTGAGCCTGCATGTGTCCCTGTCCCATGTCCTCCTGCCCCATGTATCTCCTGTGCTCACATTCATGTTCCAGCCGCTTATGGGACTTCCCTTAAAAAACACAAGTAAAAGGTAAAATTATTAAGAATTTCAAGACAGCAATCACAGAGCATTGAACCAAGAGCAGTGTTTCTTCTGCAACTGCACAGCTCACATGCCCAGGAAGCTGCCCTGCTCCCAGCTGCACTGGACTCTGCCCATTTGTCCTCATCTTAATTTCAGGGTCACAGTCCTTCCTATCAATGCCCTGACATTAACATAAAAGACAGAGTGTGTTGGAATTCAATTTGCATTGCAGTTATTCCACATGCAAGTATAAACTTCGCATATGGTTGTGAAAAGTCTTAGTGCCTGGCTAAAATAGATAAAGGTTTTTTCAGGGTATTCCTGGAAGCTATATGCTGTCATTCCCAAACTGTGATTGATGGTACAAAATCATAAGTAATAGATTCACTCAAAAGACAAGGAAGAGCAAAGAATTAGAATGAAAATTACCATGAGCTCCTCCATTCAAGGTGCTATTTAGACGTGAACTAAGTGAAATCCTCGTACATTGCTGGTAGAAAAGTAAATTGGTGCAGTCTCTACAGAGAACAGTATGAAAGTTCCCCCAAAAAATTAAGATTAGAGCTCCCATATGACTTAGCTATCCGTATCTGGTTATCTACCTTAAAAATGTGAAAACATTTATTTCTCAAGATGTATGTGTTCCTATGTTCATTTCAGCATTATTCATAATAGCCAAGACATGGAAACAACCTACATGTCCTTTGACAGATGAATGGATAACGAAGTTGTGGTATATATATACAATGGAATACTACTCAGCCATAAGAAAAGATGAAATAGTACCATTTGTGACAATATGCATGTATCTTATAAGACTATCATGCTAAAGGAAATAAGTCAGAAGGAAAAGGACAAGAACCACATGACTTCACTCCTATGTGGAATATTAAACATAAAACAACAAATGAACAAACAAAACAAACTCATAGACACAGACAACAGTATGATGGTTACCAGAGGAAACGAGGTTTAAGAGAGGTTGAAGAGAGTAAAGGGGGTCAAATATATGGTGACAGAAGGAGACTAGAATTTTGGTGGTGAGCACACAATGCCATATACATGTGACGTATTATAGAATTGTACATCTGAAACTCATATTATTTATATCAGTAACCAATGTTACCCAGTAAATTTAATTTTAAAAGAAACCCTACATGGATATTTCTGGTAGTGATATATGTAAACACATTGTACAAATTCATCAATAGAAATCATTCAAGTTACATGATTCTAAAGAGTCTGCTGTGTCAGATAGCTCAGAGTTTAAGCTCATATCACCCACACTTCACTAATTTAATAGTAATGTAAGTTCAGGCAACTCACTCATCCTCTAGAATCCTCACTTTATTCATTTATTTACTAGGAGGGTTGATTTTAATATCTTATTGTATAAAACATATCACAAAAAGAAATTTGTATCAAACTAAAGACTTCTGCACAGCAAAAGAAACCATCAACAAAACAAGGAGGTAACGAACTGAATGGGAAAAGATATTTGCAAACAACTCCAATAAGGGGATAATCTCCGAAATACATAAAGAACTCATACAACTCAACAATAAAAGAGCAAATGATCCCATTAAAAAAATAAATAGACCAAAATGTCCTTCGATGAATGGATAAGGAAGTTGTGGTTATATATATATACAATGGAATACTATTCGGCGGTAAGAAAAGATGATATAGGAACATTTGTGACAACATGGATGGATCTTGAGAGTGTAATGCTGAGCAAAATAAGTCAGACAGAAAAAGCAGAGAACCATGTGATTTCACTGATATGTGGTATATAAACCAAAAGCAACAAAAGAACAAGACAAACAAATGAGAAACAGAAACTCATAGACACAGACAATGGTTTGGTGGTTGCCAGAGGGTAAGGGGGATGGGGAGTGGGGGGGTGGGAGATGAGGGTAAGGGGGATCGAATATATGGTGATGGAAGAAGAACTGACTCTGGGTGATGAACACACAATGGGATTTATAGATGATGTAATACAGAATTGTACACCTGAAATCTATGTAATTTTACTAACAATTGTCACCCCAATAAATTTAATAAAATAAAATTTAAAAAAAAAAATAGGCAGAGGAACTGAACATGAAACAGTGACACTATATCTTCTATTTTGAGATTTAAACCTCTATTGTAATTCGATTTAACAGTAGTTTAGCTTGGGACTTTTTGAAAGATTTCTTTGCTTTGCTTCTCTCTTCTCCCACCAAACCAGCATGACTCTATTTACTATACATTTACTACACATACCAGTTTCAATGGTTCTGTTTACTCCAGACCATATGCACACCAGGCTCAATCACCCTGGTTCCTCAAGGAAACCTCCAGGACACTAACTTGAAAGAAGCTTTTACATCTGCATAAGATCCACTCCGATCCCTGAAACAAACCAGCCTCTGGGACACACCCTTTTCCAGGAACTGCCTGGCCAACGTCTCCTTTTTTGTTGTTCTGCTTCTCCTTACCTGCCTGTAAAACCTTTTGGCCATGCAGGAAGGAGGGTGATGGCTTTGGACAGAAGTCCACCATCCTCCCAGAATGTTGGTATTTTGAATAAACCTGGTTTTCTTCCCGCCAACTTCACCTCTCGAGTTCTGGCTTTCCTGCACGAGCAGGACCTTGAGCACGGTAACAATCACACTTCTCCCAAGAAGGCATGCAAACAGCCAACACACATATGAAAATGCTCAACTTCACCAGCTGTTAGGGAAATGTAAATCAAAACCACAATGAGATACCACCTCACACTTGTTAGAATGGATATTATCAACAAGACAAGTAATGACAAGTGTTGGAAGAGGAACCCTCATACTCGTACACTGCTGGTGGGAACGTAAATTGGCACAGCCACTATGGAAAACAGTGTGAAGCTTTCTCAAAAAAATTAAGAATAGAATTACCATATGACCCAACAATTCCTCTTTTGGTTATCTACCAAAAAAATTCTGAAAACATTTATCAGTAAAAGTATATGTACCCCTATGTTCATTGCAGCATTATCCACAGTGGCCAAGACATGGAAACAACCAAAGTGTCCTTCGATGGATAATTGGATAAAAAAAATGTGGGATGTGCTATAGTATATGTAAGTACAGCTCACATTCAGGGAAGCCCCTTCTGAGAGAGTCACTGGGCCTTCCATCTGGGACACTGAGGCTCCATGGGTTTGCCCTGGGGGAAAATAAAACAGATCTGATAACTTGGGCATAAACTCTTCAACAAAATTATGGTTAAAGGAGTTGCTGACATAATAGAAGAAAGAATCCATATTTTAAGAGGCTTGTTACTTACAAAGCACTAAGAGTACAACAGTCACTAAGCCTGGAGAAGAACTTCATCTCCAGAGTGTCACCTAAATAATGTTCTTGATTCTTAGCATGAAGAAATGTGGAGGTCACAGTAAAATTATAAATTGAAGCCTACATTTCACGCAGGAAATGTGTTTGTGTCAGAAGTTGCATCCCCTGGTGGACAGGGTCTGAAATGGGCGCCCATTTCCTAGGCTCCTCCCAAAGTCAGTTCTCATCTCTGACTGTGTTTCCCAAGCACATGACAGTTTTCTGAACAACAGCTGTTATGATCTTTAAGGCCTATTTTCTTCATAGGCCACTGCCTCACAAAGTTCTTTAACAAAGCAGAGTATTTCTGTTGCTGAGAAAATAGCAATTTGAGCATTTTAATACACTTCTTTATATTCTTATATAACCATTGTGGACCAGGTTATAATGCATTACATGTCAGAAAAGTCCTTGGGTTGTAAAGAGAGGCAGGATTAAGAAATAGAATCATTATTGAATGGTTCTCTGTTTTTCAGAACTGTAATCCATCATATAGAACAGCAGTTGACATTTATTATGTGTTCACTAAATATTTGTTAAATTAAAAAATAATAATAAACAGTCTTTGATAGAGGAATCACTACTACCTGAAATACAATATTTCCTCAATCCTAAATTATATCAATTGTAATACTGCTATCTTTTAAATAAAAGCTCTTTAGGAGAGTAGTCAGGTTATCTAATTAGTAGTCAAATATTCCTGACTTTCAGAATCATTAAAAAGTGATAATATGAATGCTAGATTTAAAAACACACACACCAAAATTGAAGTAACTGATTTTCTGTAAAATAAACTGAGATCACTATCTTATTCTCCTACTATGTCGTAGACTCTGAGATGAGATGGCTAACCTACGTGAGTCAGGCAACGAGTACTAATCCTATAGTGCTAATGCAGATGTTAGCTTCAGGAATGCTTTCCACTGTTGTCTCTCTTCAACATTTCGTTGCCAAAGCTCAATGAATTAATTTTTCTCCACTGGGTAGGGAACCCATAAAATGTGAATTTGCATCAGAAGCCTGGTACATAAGTTACAACTCTCTTCTTTCCCAGCTTTTCATATTATAAACATACCAGCTGATATTCATACTGTTGTTGGGAAATGATGTTGTACCTCAGCTCTTCATCTTCTTGAAAAAAGAATTCAGTCAAGAGACAGTATTTGGTGCAGAATTAAGTAGCCAGAAATTTATTAGTAAAACAGAGTACACTCTGAGACATGGAGTGGGCTGACCCAAGAGAGGAAGGCAGCCTCGTTTTACATTGTATAAAGGCTTTTATTTCTATGGGTAGAATTGTTCCTCCCTCTCCCTTCTCTTTTCTGTCTTTCTCCCCCTGAGGTACCTAGTCCTCCCTTCTCTAGCACTTAGCAATGCATTTCTTTGATGCAGGGGCATGTGCAAACATATCCCCTTGGTTTATGTGTAAACAAATCCCTTAAGGGTATGTGAAAACCTGGAATATTGTTGGGCTGGTAAGGTATTGATTGTCCTGACAAGCAGGATGTGTTTCTCCCTTCTCTGACTTTTAATAACATACCTCTTTGTTTCCCAGATATGCGTAAGCCTGGAATCCTGCTGGGCAGCTGCAAAAGGTCTTGACTCAAGTGGGAGCTGCAGCAAGGGACTTTCTGACTAGAGTTGCTTTTTCTGCTCCTGCTCAATTCTATCAATCTACCTACCCTATCAATACAACAACTGATAGTAGAATCAATGTGTGAGAGATTTAAAATTAGATTCTGGGAGTTCACCACTAATTGCATGAATCACATTTTCCAGGATTGAGGCCCACTAATCTGTAATCTTTGAAAGCACCCCACCCCGAGGTGGCTTTGGTGCAGCCAGCCTGATACCAATTTACAAGATCTCATTTGTGATAACTGTCCTAGATCAAGATGGTCCTTAAAGATCAGGGAGAAATCTGTGGATTAGCATGGGAAAATGTCCCTATGACTACACAACTTTTTGAAAGCAAGTCTTTTTCTATGCAAGCACTTCTTTGTCTCCCTTTTTATGACCAGTCCTTTATAAAACAAAACAAAACCAAAACCTCTGAGGGTGTCTAGATAAAGTTCTAGAGAAGGACACCTCTTTCTGTAAGGCCCTGTGAACATCTACCATAGACATGCACATGGAAGCTTAGCTAAGTGCGTCCCTGGAGCTCTCTCCACAGATTCAGGTCAAGGGGCTTCATGAGTCCACAGGCAATGTGTGAATAGTCTCCCAGATGTGGCTCTAGTAGGAAATTCAGGCTCAGGTACTGTTTGGGTTCACGTATCCCTTCTCCTTCTTCTCCACCTTCCAAATCACATTGTCAGAACCTGACACAAAACTATGCTAGACAGGAACTCTGGAAAAGCTGCTACAAACATTTGTTCTGACACACAGGGAGAGTGCAAACTGGGTTGGGATGACGGTGGGTTGAAAATGAACAGTATAGCATGTGGATGCAGAAAGTTGTTATCTACACCTTAAACAAAAGAATACAGTTTTAAGCCAATGGTCATCTGCAGTGGAAATAATTTGCAATTTGGGTCACACAAAAGGACTTACACAACATTGAAGGAAGGTATTTCTTACATTTGGATTTTTATTGGCTTTATTGCATAATTTTCATAAAAATAAATGGCACCTATTTGAAGTAAACAATTTTATAAGATTGGACATTTGTATATGTTTCTGAAGCCATCCCCACAAACAAGATAATGGACATATGTGTCGGGTCCTGCATGACAAGAGCTGTGAGAAGCAAGAAGGGCGGCACAGGGTTAAGAAAGACAGTAGCCAAGAGTAAAGTGCAAGCGGGGCAAAGGGACTCAAGCTTCAAGGACTGAGCCCCCGAACTGGGCCAACGCATAGCTTTTATTAGTAATCATACAAGGAAGTAAAGTTTGGTTTTTCCATGGTCCATGAGTTACATGCCTGACTGGCTGTTTTTCCCGAAAGTCCCCATTGTGCTCCAACACGTACTGTGCCTTCACACACACGCATAACACCAGGGGATACAATTACTGTACTGAAACCATCAGACAAGGGCGCCTCACTGATATTATTCCATCAGTTCCCAGCGTTCTGGGACATTCCCTCAAGGACGCTTTACCGATATCATTCCATCAGATCTCAGCTTTCCAGACACTTCCTTGTGACGTCATGGGGAAGGCGCGGGGAACAGACGGTTCAGCGGCTGTAAGGCAACACATATGCATCCCGCCAAAAGGATCCCCACATCTCTTTGTAATCCTTCTCTCAACCTTATCCCCATCTCCCACCCCCATTTTCTGGCAACACCTCTGTCATAAATCAGTTTGCATATTTTAAAATTTTATATAAATAGAATCATAGGTATTCTTTAGTCTGGCTTCTTTCTCTCAGTATAATTATTTTGAGATTCTTCTATGGTCTCATAAGAATCAATTGCCCATTCATTTTTGTTGCTAAGTGGTATTCCATCATAGCGATATAAAACAATTCGTTTATCTATTCACCTGGTGATGTACATTTCAGCTGCTTCCAAGTTGGGGCTGTTACAGATAAAGCTGCTATGAACATTTGTGTATAAGATATTTTACAGACATTTGCTTTCATTTCTCTTTGTTTAATACCTGAGAGTGGAATGGCTGGATCATATGATAGGTATATATTGAACTTTGTTGTTAAACTTACTTGTTTGTTCCAATAGCTTTTCTGTAGATACCTTGGTTTTTCTACATAGACACTTATGCTGTCTATGAGTAAATATAGATTCACTCCTTCCATTCCAAACTCTATGTCTTTTGTTTCTTTCTTTTCATTATTCCACAGGCTAGGCCTCTAGTATAATATGAAATATAAGAGGTGAGAGACAAAATTCTTCCCTTATTCCTGATCTTAGGGGGAAAGCATTCAGTCCTTCACCATCAAATTTGACACTTGACATAGGTTTTTTTGTATAGGCCCTTTGTTAAGTCAAGGAAATTCCCTTTGATTACTAATTTGCTGGGGATTTTTAATCAGGAATAGATACTGGATTTGTCAAATGTGTTCTCTGTACCTATTGAGGTTACTGTCAATAACTGATCATCTGTTGCTTATCAATTTCTTTGGATGCATTATTGATAAATTTTCATACATAATATTAAAGAAGATATCACTCTCCCATTTAACAAATGATGAAACAAAGCTCACAAGTGTCTACAAAGAACATGTCAGAGCTAATAGTTTTGAACACAGCTGTCTCTGATAGTAAAAACTTGTTCACTATAGATTATTTTTAGAGGAACTTTGAAAGACTAGAGGGTGGTCGCGAAATTATTTCTTGCGGCTTAAAATATCTCAGACAGTTTGTTTGCAGGTTCTTTATTTATGCAAATGGCACTAATAAAATAATTGTGTTGCTGAAAAGCAGGTTCTTGGTATCATCACAGGAAATAATTCAAGGACACACCAAATAAGCCAAGCAAGCTGTGGCCCTATTAAAAGAAAATAAGATAGTACACTCCCAAAATAGTGGGAGCTGGCAGGCTGGAAGAAAAACAACGGCACTGAAGAACAAAGGGGCTTAGGAATTTATTACCCTCAAAAGGAGGGTAAGAAATGTTTGAAATTTAGTGGTGACATTATAGGTGTTCCTAAGCTGGTCATTACTGACCGCTCGTCTCCGGCGGGAGGAGGGATTTTCTTGTCCTTATTCGGCTCTAGTCGGAATAGTCATGGTGGTACAGGGGGTAAAGATTTTCCCTGCCCATAATACTAATAACACTATGATCTATTACAATTAGCTAAATTTCACCTTGAGGGGCAAGATGACATCCTGGATCTGTTCTTGGCCACCAAAATCTAGATCTGGCTGATCTGGTAGCTGCACTTTTTCTTAAAGATCGTCTCATCTCCTCCCTCCTTTGTCTCCCCTTAATTTCTCTTTCCCTTCCTCCCCCTACTCTTTCTATGGCCACATTCTTTCTGCCTACAGTTACATTTGCAGGTTTGATTCTTTCACCAAAGAGGAAAGAGAACATTTTATAAAGAATACATAAACTGCAGTTCAGGAGCTGACAACTAGTTAGAGGTTGGACCAATATTTTCAGAACAATTACTAGGCCCCAACATGAGCAATGCGTGTAGGAAGGGTGACAAACTCTTCTAACTTTGTATATCACCAGGAAACTGGAACTTCACTCATGGCTACTGATCACTCTTTCAATGATCCTTGAAATCTGCTTGTGATTAAGCAATCCAGAGCATAGGTCTTCAAATTAATCACTGTAAAGTTTCTCAAAATTTTTCAAATAGAATTACCATATGATTCAGCAATTCTACTTCTGAGTACATAATCAAAAATTTTTTGGAAACTAAAACTGTATATATACCTAAAATATTTATATACGTGTTTCCACTGAAAGGTGCAAGCAACCCAAATATCCATCAACAGCTGAATGGATAAGCATAGTGTGGTACATACATATGCTGGAATATTAATCAGCCTTAAAAAGGAAAAAAGTTCTGACATACACTAAAACATGGATTAACCATGAGGATATTATGCCAGGTGAATGAGTCACAGTATTGTAAGGGTGAAATTCAGGGAATCAATAACACAGTTAGGCTTAGCTAGTGTGCAGTTTTACTCACTGCATAGCTCACTATCTAGCCACCTGTAATTAGAATTAGTTTGTTTGCAGTTTGACCCATCCTGATATTCATCTGTTTTCTCTTTGTTTCTCCCCTCACTAATTAAGTAAAGAACTCTGTCCCCTTTCTCAAGTAAATCCATACCTCACTAGTTAACAACATCCTAACCTGAAAAAGAGCAATTTCTTAGTCCTCAGGCACCCAGACACCGGACCCCAGAATCCAGTTTACAACTTCTTGCAGTATTTACTGGTAGTGCATTAAAGTTCCAGGCCTTGATGGCCAAGCCCGAGTCCAGAGTCTGGAGATAACATTGTCTTCAGACAGACCAGACCCCAGGAAGGGATGTCAGCCCCCAGACCTGCCTGACTGACTCCCCCTTTCCTATATAAGAAACAGTTAACCTGAAGTTAGTGCAGCTGTCCACTCTCAGACTTGAGTTCTGCCCCAGCAATACACCCTCACCCACCGCCAGTGTTTCTCTCCTTACTACCCACGGCAGCCATCTTCTTTAAACACTGCCATGGGCGTTCTCTCTGCCTACCTTTTCTCACTCTCCCACTTTGTAGAGTCTGTGAATGCTTTCACATTTTGCAAACCACCAGTGGTTAATTTTATGCCATGACAAATATGACCAATAGTGCATGAATACACTATACTTGGTGTATCTAAAATAGTCAAACTCTAGAAAGAGAAAGAAGAATGATCATTGCCAGGTGTTATAGGTACAGGAAAATGGGGAGTTATTGTTCAATGAGTACAAATTTTCAGTTTTTCAAGATGAAAAGAGATATAGAGATAGATGGTGAACAACAATGAAAATGAAGTTAATACCAGTGGATTAGACACTTAAAAATTGTTAAAGTGGTAAAAAATTATGTTAAATGTAACATTTTAAAAACTTAAAACATTTTTAAAAGACATGCCTTTTCAGGTTTCTACTCTACACATCTGTTTTCCAAATGCAAATATACTTAGCAACCAAACATTACCATTCCAAATTTAAGGCAGTGAGGAAGTGGGGTTAGATGAGGAAGGTAGGAAACAGGACAGAATGCAGATTTTGGATTGTGGAACATTGACTAAACAAAGAGGGCTCTCGGGTATGCAAATGAGCCATTTGATGACAAAAAAACGTTTTGGGAGGAGTGTTTAAATGAAAGGCAAGAGCAGAATGCCTTTTTGTGTTAATGATGGTTTCCTTTGCTGTGAAAAAACTTTGTAGTTTGATGTAGTCCCACATGTTTAATTTTCTTTTTCTTCCCTTGCCTGAGGAGATATAGCAGTAAAAATATTACTAAGGGTAATGTCTGCACATTTACTTCCTATATTTTCTTCTAGGAATTTTATGGTTTCAGGTCTTACGTTTAATAAATCCATTTTGAATTTTTTCTTGTATATGGCATAAGAATGTGGTCCGGTTTCATTTTTTTGCCTGTATCTGTCTAGTTTTCCCAACACCATTTATTAAATAGACTGTCTTTACCCCAATGTAAATTCTTGCTTCCATTGACATAGATTAAATGACCATATAGGCATGGATTTATTTCTGGGCTCTCTATTCTGTTCCATTGATCTATGTGTCTATTTTATGCCAATACCATGCTGTTTTGATTACTATAGGCTTGTAGTATGATTTGATGTCATGTAGCATGATACCTCCCACTTTCTTTTTATTCCTTAAGGTTGCTGTAGATATTCAGGGTCTTTTATGGTTCCATATAAATTTTAGGATTATTTGTTCCAGTACTGTAAAAAAAAGGCATCTTACTGAGTGGGAGAAGATATTTGCAATGATACTCTGATAAGGAGTTAATGTCCAAAATTTATAAAGAATGCATACAACTCAACACACACACAAAAACAACCTTATTAAAAAGTGGGCAGAGGACATGAAGAGACATTTCTCTAAACAGGACATACAGGTTGCCAGACATATGAAATAATGCTCAATGTCATTAATTATTAGATAAATGCAAATAAAAACCACAATGAGATACCACCTCACTTCTGTCAGAATGGCTATCATCAATAAATCAACAAACACCAAGTGTTGGCAAGGATGTCGAGAAAAGGGATTGCAGATTGAAGCAGCCACTATAGAAAACAGTATGAAAGTACCTCAAAATATTGAAAATGGAACTACCTTGTGACCCAGAAATTACGCTCTTGGGTATCTATCCAAGATACCCAAGCTATCCAAAGATATCCTAAACACTAATTTGAAAAAATATGTGCACCCCTACATTTATTGCAGCGCTATTCACATTAGCCAATATATGGAAAGAACTGAAAAGACCATCGATAGACAATTGAATGAAGAAATTATGGTACATTTACACAATGGAATACTACTCTGCCATAAAAAATAATGAAATCTTACCATTTGCAACAACATGGATGGACCTTGAGAATATTATACTAAGTGAAATAAGTCAGACAGAGAAAGACAAATACCATATGATCTCACTTATATGTGGAATCTAAAGAACAGAATAAATGAGCAAACAAAACAGAAATAGACTCAGAGATATAGAAAAAATAACTGTTGGGTTGCTAGATGGGAGCGGGGTGGGGATGGGGAAGAAGGTGACGGGATTAGAAAGTGCAAATTAGTAGACACAATATAGTCATGTGGATATGAAATACAGTATGGGGAATATAATCAACAATGTTATAAAAATTATGTGAGGTACCAGATGGGCACGGGACTTATCAGGGGAATGATTTCATAGACTGTGTAGATGCATGACCAATGCTCTGTATACCAGAAGCTGAAGCAGAATAATACTGTACATCAACTATAATTACATATATATACATATCTATATATTCACGAGATGTGGAGTATAGCATAAAAAAGATAGTCAATGGTATTGTAACAGCTATATAAGATGTCGGAAGGGTAGTAGTTCGGGGTAGGGGGGTTATCACATTATGAGGGGTGTAAATATCTAACTATTATCTTGCTTTGTACACCTGAAACTAATAAAAATTTTAAAAAATTAAAAATTTTTAAAAGAAAGGCAAGAGCAGAGAAAGAAGATAATTTACACGCTGCTTCTTCACAATGACCCCTAAAGCACTAATTCTTGATCATTTTATGAGTAAAGTTGGTGGGAGGCAGGTAAATGTACGCAGAGAAACTGAGCTTTTCCATGTTAATAAGACAGAAATAGTATCAGAACAAAGTTTGTCATATAGTAGGCACCTAAAAAATAAATTTGAGCACACTTAACTCAGCTAACAAATCTAAATTAAACTAATTCAATAAACAGTATATAAGAGCATAATATACGACAAGAGGAAAAATACAGACAGATTTCATGGCCTTCCTTAATCACAACAATGCCTGTAACAAAAATATACTTCATAAATCTTTACAGAAAAATTGATCTGAAAATCCAACAATTCACACATATTTTTACGGGTGTTTGAGTCAGATGTTTCTGAATTTCCCTAGTCAATTATTCTCAGTTCTGCTCAATCTATCACCAAATGACGAAATGATTATTGTGGCTATTCTTTGTCTTTAATAAACAATTTCAAACCAAATTTTCAATATTTCTGATGAATGATAACTCTAGAGATAGTATATACCTTGGGAGGTATTTTCTTAGATTGTTTGCCCTCTAACACTACCTACACCTGTGCTACCATAACCCTTGCCACTTCCTGTCTCTGATAGCAAGTCCTGGCCTTGCTCTCTACAGCAGGTGGAGACATCAAGCAGAGCCCTGGCATCCTCCAACAGGCCTCTCACTGTGGGCTCTCTCAGGGCACAGAAATACAATGCGGAGTCCTCCAGCTGTGAAGCTGAGATGACAAGGTTGACAGACTTCTTTGCTTTCTGAAAATTCAAGGAGTAGCGACCTTCTGTGGCATTTTGTGGGCTGTAAGAGTCCTGACGAATAAGGAAAATCATTGCCCCACTGCTGAGCTGCTTGTACCAAAATAGATTATAAGTACTATCAGTGGTGTCATATGTGCAGTCCAGGGTCACAGCCTCCTTCTCCTGCACTAACATTGACGGTTGGCCTTGAGTAACCTTCTTGGCAATATTAGATCCTGAAAGAGAAAAGATACAGTCACATGGTTTTAGGATAAGTAGCGTGGGACAAAGAAATTATTTATCACACGCTACTACCTTTCCTTCCCAGGATACCCATAAAATTCTGCCTGGACCCCCAAACCTAGGGTCGTAGAGGAGGCCCATTCCCACGGGTGCCATCCTTACCCAGCCACATGGAAGCCATGACCACCTTCAGAAGGATGGAAAGCAACATCTTTGATTTCTTCTACTAGACTGAAAATGTCTTGTTCTTCTTCATGTCAGGGCTCTGCAAGGAGAGATGACTCTGAAGGGGGAGAGAAGAAATGCTGGGCTGTGTGCTGCTGCTGCCCTAGAACAGGAAACAGGGGTTTCCTGGTGTAGCAAGTTGCTGTGGGTGACGTCAAACTTCTCTGTGTTCTGGATGAGAGTCTCACCCAGCCCAAAGTTCCTTTTGGATCAACCAACTGTTAACTTAAAAACAATTACAACTAAAAATAAACATCCATAAAATTATATATTGAAAAAAGATCGAAGAACTAACCAATTGCTAGGTTCAATCATTGTATCTGTGATGGAACTGGGTGGCAGCACTTATTTAAAAGCATGACATGTAATGAATTTGAAAACAACATAAAATGTCATAATCATGCATCCTCACGCCTATATTTGCTGTTATTTCACCAAAGGTAGAACTAAATCACTTTCTGATAAGAAGTCTAAGCTGTTTAAACTAATCACTACAGCTCTTTCGATCTAGCGATTATTGTTGCAATATACCTTATTATTACCAACGACTGTCCAGTTATCTATTTTGTGCCAAACAACAGGAAAATAAAAAAACTGATCTCCCTCTGCTGAAGACTAAGATGAAACCCTCAGGTAGGTAGTCATATCACAGAGGTCTGCTTCTCTTCTCTATTTAGTGTGATAGCTCAGCTCTGTTCAGAAAGGCCAGATAAGACACCACAGTTTGGTCATTAGGTTATCAAGACTTTAAATTTACATTTTTCCCATTACTTCAATTAGGACCCTAAATGGGCCACAACAAGCCTCTATATTCTGTATGCCCAATTCTAAAGGGAATATATCTTAGGTGACCCCATACACCTGCACAGGAGAGCTGATCATAAAATCACTGATTGCAATAAACCTTTTTATATGGATATGAAAGAAAAGCCAAGCCTAGGGATATTACTCAAGAATATGCCAAACCACAAATACCCATTGCCTATCACTGCCGGTCTCTTGATACAGTAACCAAAAGTTATCCTCCTTGTCTCAAAGTAATTGAAGACTCAGCTAAGTTGGTTGAAGCATCTTCGGATATTGCACTGGAATCACCATGAAATCTTATTCTATCACATACAATATAAATTATTTTCCTATCTAAAAACACCCAGCATTTTCCTACCAGTTGGTTGAATAACTAGAAAATCGTATTACAGATATATCAAAGCTAGGACAGCTGCCTGGAGAAGCCAAATGATCTCCAATGAATATTTGCTAAAACACGCCAGAGACCACACTTCACAGTAGGGATGTATTGTCTGCAAAATAAACAAACTCTGGTGGGGAATCTTTTGCAGGATGGCAGAAAATGGAGTCAGGTCATGCCTTTCTTGGAACCAACAAATCCTATAAATACTATAAATGTGGGATATGAACTGGAATACTGTCCCAAAGAAACACTTGAATATCTTCAAAAGGATCATACACAATTGTATGCCCTCCATGGGTCATAATATCAAGTAGATAAAGTATTTTATATTGTGGGTGAATTGAAGTACTGTCCTGTCAGAAAACCATGGCCCTCAGAGTAGTTAAATATCCACTTGATATTGTGTTTACCACCTGTGCCAGTTCAGTATGTATATAAGGGAACAAATTCCTCAGGGACACCTATGTTAGGTTTTGCCCTCACCCCAAATTGTCATTTTTCTTATCAACACTCCATCCTTTGGAAAAGTTAAAAAAACAAGTGGAATATTAAAACTGAAATCAATTACTGTAGCAGACACTCTTAAACTGCTATGGCCTAATGCACTGTTAACCTTAGCTCTCATGGCCCGGCGTACCTTCCCTCATAAGTCATATGTTGTCACACTGTGAATTCGTTTTGATAGGCCCATGTAGCTCAGAATGTTCCAAACCATACATATTTTAATGTTTCAAAAACTTAACTAGAAAAATAAACCCATGAAACTTGGTCCTTTCATCAACAACCATAGGTTGCTTTTCTTTAATCAGCCTTTGCATGGCCTATGCCGTTTGACTGAGTGCTCTGAAAAAATTCTAGAGACAGATTTCCAGTGGGACTTGTGCAATGACTTATTAGGTATTATTTGCTACAGGTTCAGCAGATAAAGTACAAGAGATTGAAACTTGGTTACATGTTTACCAACTAGAATGACATCTTGCATCCTTAAATAACAAGAATTGAAGTTACTTACATTAAAGATCTTAAACTGAGGTTCTCCGAGATCTTCAGAAGCCAACAGTCCACAGAACATGAGTACCGACACATCACTGAAACAAACATATCCTTTCATGTGGTAGACATCTGTATTAGATACCATTAGAAGAGAATTCTCCTAGATGATTAGAACTCCTCATTGTCATACTCTTCTTTCCATTCTTTTATTTTTCCTACTTTTAGAGGTATATTCCCACTTTAATACTAGAGTTTTATATTTCTGATTTACCTGACTTTATTCTCTTACAAATAAAAGAACTTCTTTACGTACAGCCTTCATTTGAGATACAGTGGTACCTCAGTTTTCGAACGTAATCTGTTCCAGAAAACAGTTCGAGTTCTGAAACATTCAAAAACAGCCAACAGCTAGGCCTCAGGATCTTGCACTCAGCGGAAGCTGTGTGACATGTTCAACTTACGAAGCATGTTCAAAAACTGAAGCATTTACTTCCAGGTTTATGGCGTTCATAAACCGAAATGTTCGTCAATGGAGACGCGCGAAAACCAAGGTACGACTGTAATTCCAACGCTAGTGCTATAGTTCAGCTCTACAAAGACATTGCTAGTGCAACAAAGTAAAGAATTATTGGATATGTCATTCAATGCCAAGTCCTAGAAAACCCAAATAATATTTATACTCTAATTGGTACTGCAACAGTGAATCTTCATCAACAAGAATTTGAACACTTGAAATGATGAACTATGCCTATGAAATTTACTTAAATGTTCAAAACACCAAGTGTAGAAAAAACTGAGTGGTGGTACAGGATCTAGTGGTTTAGTGAGGGAAATAATATAAACAACTGGGGTGTTGGTCCTTTCTTCTTCAGATGTTATAAACCTAACTTAATCTGATGGCTTTCCTTATGAGAACAAGCCAGTTAGCTAATAGCCAACAACCATAACTCATGCAAGAGGTCATCTGACCCTACCAATCCATCTTCAGGAAGAGTATAAACGATCTTGAAAATAACCTATCCTTGACCAGGGGTGGGAGAATTAGAGAATTAACTACTTATGCAACATCTTTCATTTCATTGATGTAGCCATAACACTAAAATAAATAAGTTTAAAAAAAAGGTGTGATTAGTAATGTTTAATTCAGTCAGAACATGAATATGAGGCAGGGAGTTTTGTAACAAGCTATCACTAAATTAACCATTAGTCCAACATTTTTGTGCAATCTACTAATAATAGTAAGGTGGCTGACAAATATATATATAATTTTTCCCATATACCCCATGTCGGAGCCTGCCGACGAGACGAACGGTTCCTGAAGTGGGGAGTGAGGATTGAGAAAAAAATAGACAAGAGACAAAGATGGGATCCGGAGGGCGAGCAGTTCTAATTAGACTGCTGCACCTGTTTTATTTTCCAGCTTTCTTTTATACACACAGAAACAAGAAGATTACATAGAGCAGCTGAGGCAGCAAGTACAGATTAGTTATGTTTTTTCAAAGTTTGACCCTGACTGTCTTTACCTTTTTGATAATTCCTCATCCTCAGAACAGCTGGTGTCTGTTTGTTCTTTATGCTTCTCGGAGTTCCTCTTAGCGATCCTCCCAAACTCTGCTTGAAGTTACATTTTCTTAACCCTTAATGCTCCAGCTCCGCACAACCCCAGAAAGAAAGATTTTATCATAATGGCAGAAAAAATTACAAATCTAGGAATAAATTTAATTATTTTTTTAAATGAAGCTTTATCTAGAAAGAAAAACACATAAATGGAAATAAATAGTATGTTCTTAAACAATAAATAATCAAATATACACATTAAAGAGATGTGTTGTTGACAAATCAATTTACAAATTTAATTGTATCACAAAGCTTAAATTAAAATTATGAATAAAGGGCAGACTCCCCTTTCTTTCTTTAACAACTGATTTCAACTATGTGAACATTTTGTTGTAGGTACTGCCGCTATGGCAGTGAATAATACACAACTCTGTTCTAAATTCTATGATAGAGTAAATGTGAACAGATATGCATAGAATTTGGTAAAGAAGAATAGATTTGTGAGTTTAATCAGTAGCTCGCACTCTCAATTCACTTCCTATCCTAATTTCCTCAAACACATAAATAATATACACCATCACTGGTTTAGAAAGAAAAACCCAAGTCACATTTTCTTAGCAAGAAAGTGGTCAGAGCACATAGAAAGGACTGTCACATTATGTCACAAATAGAGAAAAAGAAAATTAATATAAAACTAATTTATTAAAATCCCTCACAGAGCTATTAAAAAGCAGATGTTTGAAGAGAATTCTGGATGAAATGAGACGTGCTCAAGTCAAGACATAATATTCAATAAGAATAACAATTTCAAGTTTACAAAGTAGTCACTGTGAGGTAAAAGTACAGCATAGGGAACAGAGTCAATAATATTGTAATAACAATGTATGGTGCCAGGTATATACTAGATTTACACACGGGATCACTTTGTAAATTATATGAACATCTAACCATTATGCTATACATTTGAAACTAATATAATACTGAATGAAAACTGTAATTGAAAAGTAAAATTTAAAAACAATATTAAGTGAAAATAATTATCTAAATTACAATAAAAATTAGTGTAATTCAAATATTAGCAGTATTTCTGATTACACTATTATGGATTTCATAATTTTGTATTTTTCATAATTTCTATATTTGTCTTACAGTGTTTTATAATCAGAAAAATAATAAATGCTGTTTCAAAACACAATGATTAAAAGCCCATCCCTAATAAGGATTCTGATATTGATGCTAAGGGTTTTTTTTATAGGACAGGAGTCTGAATAACAAATGTAAAGTCATGTTTAAAGACTAAATTTCAAAATAAACTTAATTTTCACAGAAAATCCATTAAGCAGCAGTCATCCAATAAGATGTTTGAAACAATTCTGGGTCATCCTGAACCTAACCTACTTATTATGTGTCATTAACAATCAACACATTAATTTCCACTTGCAGACAAAATACAACAAACACTATCTATGCTTGAAAGTTGTCCCAAAGGAGAGCGGTGGCTCCACTCGCAGGTTTGCGTACAGATTGCAGGTGCCTGAGAAGCAATGTGTACTCGCTGCACAGAAGTAGACAGCTGAGTCTCCAGGTTGGGTGGTCTCAATGTGCAGGGAGAATTGTTTGGCTGTCTTATTCAATAAAAGAGTGAATCTTCCGTCTTTGATTTTGTCCTTATTTGAACGAATGTATTTAAAGAGTTGGGGACCTGTTCCAGCTTCTTGCTTATACCAAGGGAAGTAGTTTGAGGCGCTGTCTGAATAAGAACAGTTCATATCACAGCTGTTCCCTTCCTGGACACTCAGGGTGGGAGGACGCTGAACCACATTCTCTCCTCCGCTGACCCCTGTGCAGAAAGAAAAAGTCAGAGGAAAAAGAAGAGTTACCACATCATTAACTTCCAAATTTTCTTTTTGTACCACAACTAGAGGACCCCCGAATTAAACCACTCTTGGCTTCTAAAGAATATCCACTAATATACTCTGTTTCCCACAAGCCTCAACTCACATTCCAGCTGCAGCCACAAGAATATGAATAAAGCTCCAACGGATGTCTTCAGCATTCTTCCCATTTAGGATCAACCGGGGACCTGCAAACTACAGCCAGGGGAGCTACTTCTAGTATCAGGTTATCTCTTCTTTCCTCTGAAAAACACAGCGGTTTCTAACACTGTCTACCCAGCCAATAAGGAAAAGGCCCTGCTTCTGCCTTAGCCCCTTCATTCAGAATCCACTGAAATGAGCCTCCACATGTTCTGTATCAGCAGAGGTGCACTACCACCTTGTGGTCACATCTGTAACGACTGAACGCACTGGTTAAATGTTCTCTTACCCTGTGCCTCTGAGACTCAGACACGTAAGTAAAGGCAGCAGTAGGTCAAACGAATTAGGTCTTAAATCAGAGATTAAGTAAGAATGTAGATGTCAAGGTTTATATCACTGCACAGTACTGAGTCATTATTAACATGTAGGAAAGAGGCTGACACAGAGCATTGGTATTTATTCAATGATGGACTGGGTTTACATGTTTGAAATCAGGAAAATGCCACGATTCACTGTTTTAAACAAAGAAAATATAAAACCTTCCTATTCAGCTAAATATACCATCCTTATTTGTCTCTTATGGAGACATCTCTAAAAGCAATATGTAAGTCAAAGATCAGAATAAGAGAAAGAAGATCTTTCAATATTTCTTGTGCATATTATCTCAGACTCTGCCCCTCTAAGCTGGTCTTGCCTGTGACCTTGCTTCCCTCGGTGAATGGACAGTACCAACGATCAAAATGAGGAATCTTCCCACAGTTAAGATGATTGTGATAAAAAGTAAAAGAGCAAACCTTACTGTTAAAGGAGCAGGGGGATATCTTCCACAAGTTATTAACACTTCAGCCATAGGAAACAAGCTTGACAACATCTATTCCAAAGCTCTGTGTCACACATCCTTCAAAGTACTGAAAGAGTACAGCTTCTGAGAAAACATCAAGCTGCAGATTCAGAAAATGTAACCACATATCAGTTAATTCTAGAGGTGGTTTCATTTTCTCATGTGAACATGGATGGCATGTCCTAAAATTATTGACTCATATACTCAGTGGAATCTCTTCTAACATATAAGCCACCTCTCCTGGCATGTGTTCCTGTTTCCCTGACCGTTGCTGGCTCATATTTCATACTCAATCACTTTTCTCCCAAGCTCCCCTACACTGTACTTTCCCTAAGACATTGGTAAAGTCCTCCAGTCCTGAGAATATTCAGAATTAAGTTTCCTGCCCAAAATCCTTTCTCATCCACTTTAATTTCTTGGAATTTTCTGATTACTTTTGTAGAATAAATTCAGGGAACCTTAATATTGCCTATGACTGCCAGGGTCATCTTACTAATAGGAATGGAGACTGAAAACTGACCATGTAGAAATGGTCCCTGGGAAACCAAGACTACCCCATTTCCAGAAGTGGGAGCTCCTTTCCTGTGATTTGAACTCAGTGGTCCTCTGAAATTACAAAAAGAATTCTACTCTCTCTTCCACATCTCACTCCCTTGACAATTTAAAGACAGCAATGTGAAGACTATCGACTTACTCTATAAATATATGTGTATGTGTAAAATGTGTGTTTTCCTGTGTGTAAAATTTCCTGATTTTGAGAATCTTTCATTCTCTCACCCATTCCCCATAAGATTTCTCAAACCCTTTTCTGAACAGTTTTCCCTCTTTTGGGAGACAGAGAACTGAATGTCAGGTGTGAATGCAACCATTCAAATGAAAGCCACTGCTTCATGTATTAACTATAACATAAATATAGCCACTCTTAGTGATAATTCCCAGCTCCATGATGATTTCATAGAATATTACTTTACTTATTGTCAAAGTTTTAGCCTAGAAAATCTTTATGTGGCATCTCCACGGATAGCCAGCTGCATGAGTCTTCCAATTCCAATTATCGTTTTTGCTGACAATGTGTGAGTTATGCTCAATAGACTCATATCCTGCCTTCAAAGAGTGTCTCTTTGGGATAATGAATATATTGGCTATTTCCAGGCAAGTCTTTAGAAATACATGTGGGTGTTAAGGATGTCCCTCCCCATCATCTTTGGCGTATTCCTACAGAAGCCAGTGAATGATACACTGGTTTCCTGGTAGAAGTAAGTGGCTCAGCATAAGTCCCCTTTCCTGCCCAAGATGTCAAACATTTACACCAATTGGAATTCTCATCACGTGTACAAAACGACTGACCATGGTTTTCCCAGACACATACAACAAATATCTAAGTACCTCGAATTTCACTAGACAGTTTCTCTTTGTTCAGCAATATGACCCTGCAAGAAGGAAGCAGGAGAAAGTATGCTAAAGAGGAAATGAGGAAATCCAGTTTCTTTCTACTCTCAGCTTATATATTACCTTATTCTTTCATAGTGGCATCTTGTATTTAGTTTCTGTCTTTGTATTGTAAGGATGAACTCGAAGATTTATAAGGCTCTTGGACCTCAAAATTTGTTCTTATACTATTTAGCAAAGAAATATTTATTGAGGACTGGTTGTGTACAATGTAGAATTGTGTGAGAGTGGGGAGAAATTGTCCTGCATCATGGAACCCCAAGACCATGTTTACATCCTAAGTAATCCTAAGGCCTCTTCACTGGTACAGACAGTATCCTCAGGATGAGTTCCTATCTTCATTTTCATTGCTTCTATAAGATCGCTGATGGATCAAGGAGAACCTAAATCCATAGTAAAATGGAATAAAATGGGATTTTACCACTGAGTATAAAGGTCATTACACACATGTGGTCAGGGTGGCTCCATGGCTGAGCCATGGGTAAGCAGGATGTGCTTCTGGAGACATTTCTGATATGTGTATCTATAACTTATCATTCAGATTTTATAAGAAAAAAGAAAAAACTCTCCTCAACTGGTGGAACCTAGAGGTGCTGGGTGAGCTTTCTCATCCGCAAAGCAAGAAGCACTTTCTAAAACAACCTAATTGCATTCTGCCTTCTGGCCTTTCTCCTTGCAAGGTTAGTTTGGGATTCAAAATTTATTCCCAGACAGGACTGGCTATATTACATTTCAGATATAGTGCAAAATGAAAATTTGGAATCTCTGATTCAACAAAGCAGGGTAAATTGTCATTAGGTAATATTTCTACTGCCATCACTTTTCAAAACTATTGTAACTCTTTATGCCAATCAGCTTCATGGAAGTCTGAGATTAATTTTTTAAGACTTTATTTCTTTCTGTCATTTTAGGGTCACAGAAAAATGAAGAAGAAGGTACAGACTGTTCCAGTATGCCTCCTGACACCACAAGTAATTAGTCATTGTGATGCTGTAACTTGTCAGAACTTACCACCATCCCACTGACCTCTAATAGTGGGAGCCTTGTTGCCATCTAAACAGGAATAACTTAATTCCAGCACCTCATTCTATTTGTTTGCTTGCTAGGACCACTTCTGTATCAGTACTCTTAAACTGGGTTTCTCCAGAAGCCAACCTTAAAAAAAGGGATTTGAGTATAAGCAGTTTTTTTGGAAAATACAAGAAATACAGGTAGGGTAGAGGGGATGTGATACAGGGAATATCAAGTATACGGATGTGAGGAAATAGGAGTTCTTTAATGCTGATTATGAGGGTGAAAACTGGTAAGAAAATTTTGGAGTAATTTGGCAATAACAAGTAAGTTTTTTAAAGTGTGAATCATATAATCCAGCAATCCTCCTTTAAGATGTATAACACATAACGTTCTGCACCTATATATGGAAACATAATTATATTCCTTGTAGAATTTTTATAATAAAAACCTCAAAACACCCCGAGTAAAGGATTAACAAAACCCTTTCTCTTATATGAAAAAAATTAGGTTAACTTTCTACCTCTGTTTGGAAATTTGATAAAGGTGGAATGTTAGCTGTGTTGCTAGGTAACATTGCTACAGTCATATGATCTCTCATTGGTAAATTGCATCTAGACTGTAAATGAACTGTGAGTAGTTGGTAGGAAGCCATAGCTTTGGGGCAGTGATTTTGTAACTGTTGCAGGAGATATTGGTTCTTTTTGGGACATGGAGCTTCTAAATCTGAGTGGCCTATTTGGTTCTGTTCCCTCACACCTGAGCCTTTGATATGGGAAAAGGGCAGGGGGAGTTACAAAAAGGATAGTCCCTGAACTTCAACGTAGACAGCTGAGGTGACTCTCCTTAAAAACACTCCAGGCACGAGGGAAGCCAAAACTTATGTGGCCTACTGAGTTTTGTACATGATTGTCTAGTTGAGCCTAAGACCATCATTGATGATGCTGTATGATACAAATGTCCATCAAAAAGGGACATATGATGTATTCCTAAGATAGGATACTACATTCAGTTAAAGTAATGAAATATATCTATATGTATAAATTTTTCTACATCTCAAAAACATTTTTTAATGAAAAAAGCGGGTTTTGCAATTACATACACTGTGGGATAGCATTCATTTCTAAATTTTAAAAATACACCACCGCACATTGTTTAGAGATAAATATATATGTATTGGCAATATAAAAACATAGACTTGAGAAACAAAGTTGATAAATTCCTCTTCAGAAAGAGAAAGAGAGACTGAGGAGAAAAATAAAGAGATAGCCCTTTTATTTGTAATATTTTATTTATTTTTTTTAAATTGAAACTTTAAATTTGTGTATAACTATATTAATATTGAAAGATATACATAATATTATTTAAATATGTTACAATTTTTTATATAGCAAATGTAATTATGTTAAAATAATTGGGGATTTCTTCTTTCTCCTTAATATATTGTGTAAAGTTTTTCATGTTTATAAAATAATTATGTAAATAAACAAACTGTGATATCTCAGGGAGGGTTGCTGGTGTCAGGATGGAAAATGTTTTCCCAGGTGCTTGAGGTTCTTGGTGCCAGGAGTTACATTTCCTCAGTACTCAGCTTCAGTTTGGAATTGAAAGAAACTGACATTTCTTTTTCTTATACATACTGAGAAAATACCTACTTATTGTCGTTTTGGATCATGGTAACTGTCGTGGCTACTCGAGAGTTGTGAAAGAATGCACAGGGCACAAAGGAATAAAAGTTAGAAAGTTTATTCAAGAAGAAAAGCGCCTGCAGAGAAGCTGCCAGGAGTAGAGTCTAGAGCAGACAACTGTGCCGATCTTCCAGTAAGCTTTTCTTATATAGGAAAGTGTAGGTGATTTTCTTATAGCAGAGGGTGTGACATACAAATTCAGGACATTTGATGTATACTCTGAGGCTACTTGATTGGCGTGCGCAGTTTATATAACTGGTTTCTTTCTGCGCATGCATACAGAAAACCCACGGTGGGAGCCAAGCCATAATGGTCATTTTATTCTAATTGTATAATAATGATGCCAGAGTTCAGGCTAAGAGCAGGCTCCAGCAGTCTGCACAGGCGCTAAAAACTGAAACATTCTGGTCAGGGTCTTATCTCCTTTTTCTAGGGATGTTTGGACAGAAAAATTTATCTCTAGGGGCTGAGCCTGGGCAGTCCCTGAAGAATGGACCCAGCCTGAGTACTGATCAAACCACTTTCTGTTAATCCCCCTCCGGCTGATTTTTTGTTAACCCTTTTTCTGTCTCATCAGTAATCATAAGTTTTATAAAGACCATCAACCACTCAAAACAATACATATCAATTCAGCACAAATTTCTTATGCTGAATTGGGGGGCCTATAATACAGAGAAGTAATTTACTTTACAGAGAAACTGATTATACAGTAAGTCTATCAGAATTTGGAGTCCATTAGAGCCTCTATGTAAAAGCAATGGTGCCATTCTTTAAGCAGAAATAATCAGATCAACCTCCCTACACCAAGCTTTGGATGGCCTTGCTGGCAATAAGCATCAACTGAGAGGAGGACATGGTAAGATGTTAAGAGAATTGCATTCACTGATAAAATTAAAAATAAGATCAGACGTACAAAATAACAGACTAGAACACAAGCAAGCCCTCACCTATGAAAATTAAGATTATCTTTGTCTAACTCAAGAAAAATTATGCAGATTAAGTGGCTTTAGATCAACAATAACAATACAAAATTCAGATAAAAAAGTAAAATCTCATTGGCATCGGCTTAGAACACGACTGGAATATTACACCCAACTTTGGGTTCCACATCATCAAGAGACAATTGATAGACTTGAATGTTGTGGCTGCTCACTAGTGGGTCATTAAGGAATTCTCAAGGCAGGTAGAAATAGAGAAAAGAGCTTTATTAACTCTTTCGCTGCATTAATTGATTTCAGGTTTTTTTTCCAAAGTGTATCAGAAAGCTACACACACACAAAAAAAAAGTTGGCATTTTGACTAATTTATGCATTTTATAAGAACAATTTGAGCTGCTTTGTATATAAATGATGTTATTGTTATGCATAAAAATTTCCTATTATTATTCATTCTTAAAAAACACAAAAATATAGAAAAATACACATCCGCTTTCCTAAACTTCCTTTTTGGAAGTTTCCATCTGCAGTCAGTGGATGGAAATATTCATTTGGATATATCCTGCCATCGCAGCAAAATGGTTAAAGAGATAGGTCAGCAGGGCAGAGTCTGCCGGAAACTGCTGCAAACTATTGTGTTGAGCCTTTGTTTGGTCTCAAGTTTTATATTTTCTAACTAGGATGTAAATTGCTTCAGCTTGTAATAGAATTTTCTATTGAGTTTAAGTCGGTGTAGGGGGAAAGCAGTTAAACTGGTTATCCTTTACATATGTTATGTAGATTTAAGTTGGAGCTAGGAGTGCATCCCATACAGATGCAAAACCTCTCCCAAGTCACAGGGCCTGCATGGCCAAAGTAAACAGAACCATTGAAACTGCATAGTAAATGTACAGGAAGCAGAAGTAGACCCCTAGAGCTAAAAGAGTAACCATCACACCAGGAGATCAATTTCAGGGAAAATGAGTGTGGTGAAAGAAAAATAATTTTCCCTCTACCCTTTCAGGTTCTTGGCTGAGACCCCTGTAATAAAAGATGGATTAACAGAAGAAAAACAAACAAAAGTTTAATAACATGTATACATCCTGTATACATGAGGGAGACCCAAGAAAACCAAGTAATACAAGAAATGGCCCAAGTTACCACCTTAAATACCATCATCAGCTCAAGACAAAGAGGAAAAAAAAGATGTTGTGCAGAGAGAAGCCAGTTATGGGAGGTTTTCGGGCAAAACACAGTAAATATAGGCTCTAAATCTGTATTTGTGATGTTCAAGACTTATGGCCTGTTGCTCAATACAGCATGCTCAGCTGTTCAAAATGAGTAATAAGAAACAGGTCAATTTTTTATCCTCCTCATCATCATCATTTGGTGTTCAATTTGATACGGGCCAAATGAGTAGCCCCTTCACTGAAAAACTTAAATTTTCTTTCCTGTAGGGATTTTAAGTTTCTTTTTCCTTAAGTTTCCTTTCCCCCAGTTTCTTAGCTCCCTAGTTCCTGATTTTAATCACATTTCAAATCAGCTTTTTAATCTTACACAGAAGATTGTTTCTAGCCTGATCCTAGGAAGTCCCCTGCCCTCTGCTCTAGGCCAGTCCAGGCCCAGCTCCTGGGTGAACACCACCACCTGAATGACTGAATTAATCGGGTTAGAGGAAAAGACCACCGGCTCCATGAAGCTAAACAATTTCTATCACACAGCCACCTTGTGTTGATGGCTTTGGTCTTGCTTCTTGGGCCAACACTTTTAACTGTTTAACCAAAATCTATTTTTCCTCATTTGCGGGCCTTAGGGATACAGATGATACCCCAACAAGATTGCCGGTCCCAACCAAAGAAGTCAGCACGGTCTTCCAGGCAAATCTCGAGACCCCTTCCTCTCATCTAAGATTCAGATAGGGGAAGAGTTCCGTGAATCCCCCAATAGGTAGGGACAGCTCTATGCCTCTGCCCAGCAGGAAGCAGATACAGAAGAAAAGACCTCCTGTCCCTCAACTTCCCATAGAGATTTTATGGGGATCACGCCTCTCAAGGGGAAAACAAGGCAGGCAGTTAGAGATAGGCATCGGGTCTCTGCATTCCTGCATGTCCAACACAATCCACAGAATGCCGTCTCCCAAAAGATCTCCCCTCTCCACTCAAAACTTCCCCTTCTTACTGTAATTATCTACCCCTATGAGGAAACAAATGAGTACAAAATTCCCAGCCAGATTAGATCAGTCACTCAGCTGTGCGGTAAAGGCCACAATGACTTTCATTTCACCTGGGCCTCATTATACCATCATTATAATATTATACATATGCCCAGAAGTTCATTAATATCATTATAACAGACTGAATTCTGGGAAGGAACATGCGCAGTTTAAAAAGATGAGGTAATAGCCTATCGTGGATCACAGGTGTCAATCAAGTGGTCCCACCCCTGGAAAGGAGCAGCCCATTCTAGAGAGAAAAAGGGGTAAAAACTCCGAGTCCTCACCAGTCAGCACCTCCTGAGCCTTGCCTTTGCTTGGGGCCCATTCCAAACCCTTTGGAGTGTACTTTCTCTCCTAATAATGGCCTTGAGCCACTGCTTTCTGCTCGCCCACTTCTACCTCTTTGAAGTGTACTTTTTCTTCTAACAAACTGCTTTTTCACTACTTTACCTCGGTATCTCATTCAGTTCTTTTCTGTCCAAGAGAGGAACATGTTTAATCCTGTATATTTCTCATGTTGTTCTGGCCTAGTCACAAAAACTGAGCAGAATTAACTGTCTTGAAAAATAATGATAGTAAAGCAAATCCTCTGTCCTTGCTCTCAGGCATTCTTCAGGGCGTTTTTGTTTTGTTTTTGGAAAATTATATTGTTTGAATTTCAGAGCTGACAGAAACTTAAGAACCACACGTTTAAGCCCATCATTTTTAGATGAGGAAATGAGACTTGCAAATCTCTGGAGTTGCTCCAAGTCATCTAGTCAGTAACAGCAGGACTCCGACTTTAAAATGGATCCCTGCTCCCTGTCAATCCAGTGCTGTCTAACACCTTTACCCCTTTCAAATAGTCCCCACTTTATTTTGCCAAGAACTGTGGTAAGCCTTTGAGGGACAGCACAGCCAGCAGTTCTGTTGACTGTGAACGGTTAACAGGGTTTGGGAGCAGGAAGTGGATGGCAGGGCCCTGCCGTGTGTCTGCAGCACAGAGGTAGGTAGCTGAGTCTGCAGGCTGGGAGGCAGTGATATGAAATGAGCTCTGTTTGATAGCGGTATCAAAGGTGGCCCTCAGTCTTCCAGTCTGTTTCTGGCGCTCATTTTCACGTATTAGTAGCAAGAAGATGAGGCCTCTTCCCAGATCTTGTCGGTACCACTGTAAGACCTCTGGAGAATAATTTGTAAAATTACATGTCAGAATGGCCTCTTCACCCTCCTGGATGCTCAGGTGCTGAGGATTCTGTTCAATCCTTTGGCTGCTCACCCCTAAGCAGAAACACAATGACAGAAACAGGAGTTTTAGTCACTACACTGACACTCTTAACACTCATATTTTCTTTCCACAACCCCAGACATAACCAAAGATGCAGCAGAATGGATCCTGGCCCTTCCTCCTCTATCCAGTGGGCTATGCCCCTGGACCTCTTTGTCCTCATCATCTCCAACTCACAATCCACTGGAAGCCACAAAATCACCAAAACAACTCGCAGGGACAGCTCCATTCTTTTTCCCAGATGAGATCTGAAATACTCGAATGGACTAAGTCCCTCAATCAAAAAATCATTCTCTTTCATTTGGTGGGTGTTACTAGGATGGTTCTTCTAGGGGAGGAAATATCTGCTCTCTACCCAGCCAACCAGTGACAAGCCTGCTCAGCCTTTTACACACACACACACACACACACACACACACACACACACACACACACGCACTGGCCTAATTCAACTTTAAAGTGAACTTTGTATCAAATCTGAGAAAGTATCCGAAGGAATAGGAAACACTGCCATCTTGTGTTCAGAAGGTTTTTATAAAGCGCTAATGGCATGCCATGTAGAACAGTGCTTCGCAGACTTAAGGTGCTCCAAATCACCCAGGGATTTTGGTAAAATGCAGATTCTGTTTCACTGGGCCTGGGGTGGGGCTGGATAGTCAATATTTCTAACCATCTGACTGCTGATGTTGGTTCTCAGATCACACTTTAAGTAGCAATAGTGTAGGAATGTTTGTTGAGACTCAGTTGTACATAAAGTTTGATACAGGACAAGTGATCAAGTATTCCAAGGTCTCCATTCCAATGCCCAGTCAAACTATTCTGTTGTTCCCACAACTGTTGCCTGAGGATATCATGAGCTCTAGATAATGTAAAGCAGAGGAGCACTATTGGCTGAATCCGAGGAAACTTTTCCCAGATCCAGGCAGTGCACCTCCTCTCTTCAGCTCTATTGGCCTCCCCACAAGTAGGAAAATTATACTTCAAAAGGCTTCTTGCCTGATCTTGTTGGGCTAGCATAAGTAAATACTGTTAAAATACAGCAAGGACTCAAATCAGTGAAGTTTCCCACTTCATGAAGAATGCTTTCTAAGATTCCCTGTACATTGTTTTTAAAATATAACAGTTCTCTGATTGCATGTATCAGAATTTCTTTCTTTTCTACTTTGCTAATGCCAAGATAAATATATTGTAGTCATTTCCTCAAATACTTTTAGGCCATTCTGTGACCTAAACGATAGATGAATGGATAAATAGATAGAAAAATGGGCAGGCAGAAGGATGACTGCATGGAAGAAAGAAAGAATGGGCTAGAGTATGAGAAATAAAGCTGGAAGGAGATTTGGGGTTTATAAAACATATTTTGAATGCTTGAATTTTTTTGTAGGTTACTTATTAGCAAAGAACTACTGAGGCTTTTGAGCAGATAATATTATTAAAATGGAATTCTACACATTTAATTGGGCTGTTTATCTACAAGACTAATTTGCAGGAGTAGGTTGGTAGACATTGTGGAGTAATCTTTAAGAGATCGTGTTCCAATCGCAAGCTGATTTAACTTTGAAACCCAGTTCTTCCATTTAATATCTCTGAATGAGCTGCAGCAAGCTACTTAATTATCTATTTCCTTGTCTGTAAAATAGTAATACCCTCAGGATGTTATTAAGAGGAATAGATGGACTAATTATATAAAATGCTTTGTAGGTAAACTACACATAGTAAGGACTCAATAAATATGAACAATTAATATAGGAAAGGGAATACAATAGAGACTGACTGCACAACCAGTCAGGAGATCATTGCAGCCTTCTCGTTGTGAGTAATAGGTGACTGAACCAGGATCACTGAACTTCAGAGCTAAAAGGAATTTACAGAAAATGATGGATTAGAGAGACTTTAAATCAAACAAGGTTCATATTTTGGAAAATATAGAAAAGAGAATCAAAAGAGAAAAATCACTACTTATCCTATTAAGCAAAGGTATATACATTATTGTAGAGGCAGAAACATTTCCCTTATAGGTTCTTTCACTGGCCTAATAATTAAATTGACATAAAACAGATTAACAAGAAAAAACAAATTTCATACACACAGGAGCTTCATTAAAATATGAGATTCCCTGCTAATCAGGTAATTGAGGCTTATATACCATTCTGAGCTAAGGAGAAGGGGGTAGGGATCTGGGGCTTCAAAAAAGGAGTAAAAGAATTCAAAGGAAGATGAAAAGTGAAAATGTTTGGTAAACAAATGATTGCCCATGCCAGGCAGATAAGTCTTTCTGATAAAGTTGCCTCTGGCAATAGCTCTCTTCTTGGTACAGACCCCCCCTATCTAAATTCTTTTAGGCAGTTAATGGGGAGGCAAAAAGCTCTTCCTGATTCTGCTGGGCCCTGATTGTCTTCAGCTTGAAATAATCCACAGGACAAAGTAGAACATTCTGGGGTGGCATATTCTGCTCCCCTCCATTATCAATATCTTGGTGTATTACTTTCCATCCTTTATACTGTTCATATTTTTACTAAGTCGCAATCACACCAGTTAATATCTTGATTCTTTTCAATTATTATTTTAAAATAATCATTATAGATTCTCTTTATAAATATTATTAATTTGCTATAATGCTCCATTTGGATTATTAAGTCTCTCCCTTTAAGATTAGACATTTTGGTTTTCATGTAAATAACTTACTGAATATCTTTGTAAATAATTATTTTTTTATGCATTGAGAGCTTTCCTGAAGACAAGTTCCCTAGAGAAAATGACAAGAAAGAAAATTAATGTTTTCAGATTACTAAATCATGTTTTTTAATTACTTTCCAAAATAGCTTACAAATTTACTCTCCCACTAGAGTATCTCTATTTCACTACATCCTGTTCAAGTTCTCTTTTTAAAAATTGTTATTAAATTATTCCTATAATTCCCTAACGGGTTTTTTAAAGTTATTCACATTTTTATGACTACCAGTAGGTTTAAACATTTTCCATGTGTTTGTGAACCATGTTGTTTTTTTCTTGTGTAAATTGCCTAATCATATCTTCTGCATATTTATCAATTTGAATATTAATGTTTTTATTTTATGCATATAAAAATTAGAAAAATTCTTAATCTGTTGTCAAAATAACAGTAAATTAACAGTAAACTGCAGTTTGAAAGTAATTTGGGTCATTTTTTTCATAAAATAAATTAGCTTGTAATATTTATGTAATAAAATCTATTTTTCCCTTGATTTCTTCCATTATTTTTATTTATTAATTTATTTTATTAATTAATTTATTTTTTATTGGGGAATATTGGGGAACAGTGTGTTTCTCCAGGGCCCATCAGTTCCAAGTCGTTATCCTTCTATCTAGTTGTAGAGGGCGCAGCTCAGCTCCAAGTCCAGTTGCCGTTTTCAGTCTTAGTTGCAGGGGGCGCAGCCCACCATCCCATGTGAATTGAACCAACAACCTTGTTAAGAGCTCCCCTCTAACCAACTGAGCCATCCAGCTGCCCCTCCAGAAGCTCAGCGGCAGCTCATTGTCTTCAATCTACTTGTGGAGGGCGCAGTTCACTGGCCCATGTGGGAATTGAACCGGGAACCCTGATGTTCAGAGCTAGTGCTCTGACCAACTGAGCCATCCAGCTGCCCTTCTTCCATTATTTTTAAGTTTAAAAAGTTCTTCCCCATTCAGTTACTTGATTAATGTACATTTTATACTTTTTACTAAATTTTGTGATTTAATTACTTTAATTTTGCTGGGATTTACTTCATCATGTAAGGTACTTTGTTTATTTAATCAGCCAATATTTATTGCTTGTCTAGTGATTCTGAAACACTTTTTTATTTTTTTACAAATATTCAACTTTGTGCTTCTCAAATTAGAGTATTCGTGCCCTCAAGACAAAATTTTTTATGTTTATGAAATAAACGTAATGCATCATCTGAGAATACTATTATTACTGAAAAATTAGAGAATGGGTCAATTGGTAAATTATTTAAAAGATTAGGTTGCACCAGAATTAATATGGAAATATTATACAGTAAAAAAAAGGATTTCTCAATTTTTTTAAAGTAAACATGAGACTGTTTATACTTACAGCAAACTACTGTGGACTACTGTGCCCTCATCATCCAGATTTCAGGAAGGAAACGGTCATGTTCATTCTCCCTGCTCTGTAGGGAGACTTCAGGAGAAAGTGTGGGAATCTCTGACCTAAACAATTGATGCAACACAATTTGAGAAATAATCCTGTTCTTCCCCATAATTTAGAACTCTTTTGTTTTATTCAAATTCTTTCTTATTCTAGTCCTTTCCTTGCTTTTTCACTGTTTTTGTACTAATATTATTATTACTATTATTGTCCACCACATTTTAAAAACTATTTAAAGGGTAACATCTGTTGGGAAGTGGGAAAAAAATTCTCTCTACCTTTCTTTAGTTTTTATGTCTGGACTACTTATAAAATAATTATATTGACAAAAAAATAGATTCACAGGACAAAAAAAAACCAATTTACTAGGTGTGCACGGGAGAATCACGATATGATGCTCAGATCACAAAACAGGGCTCAAAAAAGTGATCAAACTAGGCACCTTCTATACCTTTTAGACAAAGAAACAATAAAAATATGAGAAATTGACCGGACAAAGAAAGTTAATGATCATTAGAAAGGAATTTAAGCAGGTTTGGGTATTCATTAGTGAGAATTCTAAACAAAGTTTGGACTTGGGTAGTACATTAGTAAAGGCGTTATAAGGTTTGTTTATACATGCTCTCAACTCTGGATTTTACAACTCTTGTGATAAATTTGTCTCTCTGTCTTTCAGGATCAGGGAGGGCACCAATCATGGAGATTTATTTCCTGCTTTTAGCAGAGAGTCAGAGAGCTCTTCCTGCCCTTGCTGCTTCTCAGGTGGTTTTAGTTCAAAATAATCAATACGACATTGTGGGATATCTTGGGGCAGCCTGCCCTGGACCCTGACACATCTGAGTTCAGAAAAACATTGCCTTTCACCACAAATATAAAGGATTCAGGGAGGGCAGAATAAGAGCTAATGCTCTAAAATTATTTGTTTTTCCATAATATTACTTCCCCACCAAACGCTAACATGAGCTAGATGGTAACACTCTTCCATCCCATGGGGTAGGCCTATTATTCTCAATAGAAAATATCAAATATTGCTTTCCCTGTTGCCAAAATCAGAGATAACTGCCCCCCACCCCCTCAAAAATAAGAATACTCTCACAGTCCTGATAAAGTCGCAGGCCTACTAGTAAAATTCCCAGAAACTTTGCCATTTTTCCTGTCTTCCTTTGGCCCCCTACAAAGGACCCAACTTTGAAAAGCGACAATCACCTAAAATCTCTATGTTTTTGCTTCAGACATTGCAAAAAAAAAAAGTCTATCATACCAATCAGAAACAAAAAACTGCTCCCCACTCCACCCCCTCCTCTATGTTATCTCCATTCTTCTTGCCATGCCATCCACAACAAGGGGAGTGGGACAAAAGAGAAGAGAAAGAGGAGCAACAAAGAGAGTGAGAGATCAAAACTCAGAAGAGACTTGGAAACCATTCTCATAGATGCTCAAATGACCAAAAACCATTGTTCAGAATTTGTGTGACAATAAATGATAATCTGACACAAATTAAATTTCTCAAAAGCTGAGAAGCAAGTTGTCCACTTTGTGTGCAGTGTACATGTAAGGGTGTTTAGTATGTGTGTGAATAGTGTGTGTGTGTCTGTGTGTGTGCGTATACACATGAACTGAGGAGCACCAGTGAGCTAAGCAACAATAACTTCGCTATCATAGATTGTCTCATGTTGCATCATTGAGCAGCTCAGGGACAATGGTAGAATGAAGACATTGCATTTTTTGTACTTTTTTAATTTCAGAGCATGAAAATGGAATACCTATTTTAAAAATAAACAAGATCAAAAATTTTTAAGTAGTAAAATAATATATGGATATGCTAACACTTTCTGAAAATAATAAAATAAAACACAAGTTTTAGAAAGCATTATTTTGGGGCTTCTTCCTGGGCTTGACTCCCAGGCCACGGGGATACTATACAGGTGCAGTCCTGTCTGTCTCACTGTGTGGCACTCACGATACAATAGTACACAGCAGTGTCTCTCAGGGAAGCGTAGGGCATGCTCAGCATGCTAGACTTCCTATCAGCAGGGATAAACAGAGATGCCACTTCATTTGTTGTGTTTGTCTTATATCCTTGAATAATAAATTGTGGTCCCTGGTTGGGAAACTGTCGGTACCAGAAGATATACTCATTTGCAACAATGTTGGTGTGGTTACAGGCTATGTTCACTTCTTGTCCTTCATATGAGTCAATGAAGCTGGGTTGGTTGGTCTTGGCAAGGCTCAAAGTACCTGTGGGAGTAAAACAATAACACTAGCTCCTATCCTGAAAACAAGGTGAATTGAAGGTCCAACTCAGCACCCGCTAGGTTCTCTCTTACAATAAAATCCAGCCCCATCCCTATTTTCCCACCATATACAGACACATACAATTTACTCTCACTGTGTCCCAGGGTAAACTTTTTAAATATCTATTCTGAGGACTCCCAGGGAAACATGTACAGAGGTGGTAGGTCTAATTTTTTCTCTGCCTCATGGATGGGCCTGGGGCTCAATAACTCAGAATATATTTATTGCCCTGAGATACCCCTCACATGAAAGCTAAGGAACTGCCTGGAGAAAAATAGGACCCCAAAACCATCCCTCCACATCTTGAGTGAACAGCAATGGTAGCAGGCAGATTTGTAGATCCCTGTCCAGACCCAGATCCCAATGCCTCTTAATCCCAAAATAACTCACCCAAGATCAGGAGTATAGTCACTCTTGTCACCTGCCTCATATTCTAGGTATAAACCACGACCCAGGGTCTAAGCTCTGCTGCTGAGTCTGAGCCCAGACTGAGACACGAATCAGAACAGGCACAGCAGCAATTGCCAGAGCACACACCAGCACACTAGTAGCTGTCACCCAGGGCTGTCCCCAGTAGCAGGGTGACAGCTCCTGAGAATGAGCTCCCCCTCAAGGTTCAACTGAGCACTCAGGAAGAAGAATGGGGGTAAAACCTTCTAGCACAACAGCATAGCAGGCTGGATTTCCTTTTAGATCTTTGCTAATAGGTTTGGTCCGAATGAAGCAAATACGTCAGAGGGTAGATTTCATTGGACTCATTATTCCCCGTCATTTTCCACAGTCCCAGAAGGTGGTCATCTATTGTAGTTAGTCTGACATTCATAGAGCTCAGAGAATAACCCCTCTGACCTGGTACTCTGTGCCCAAAAATCTCCCATTGATCCCTATGCAACCAGATGAAACAGGGAATCCTAATTTCAACAAAAGAGCATATGAGGCAGTCTGAACTGGACCTTCCATCTCCTGACACTTCCTCTTATTATCTCACTAAGTGCACATTTAACATATGCTTTTCAGATCTCACTTAACAAATGTTGAACAGGGGAGCAGACCCCACTAGTCCCTAGTCCTACCAGCTAGGGTAGGACATCTGAAGTGGGATCATTCAACTAACTAGAAAGGAAGTGAGGTGAAGAAGAAAAGGCACAAATTCAGAGTCAGACATACCTACATCCAAACCCCAGCTCTGCCACCTTGTGACCTTGGGCAATTCACACCTTTGAACCTTTGTTTCTTCATGTGTAAAATAAAGGCAATAATACCTACTTCAGAGTCAGTGTAAGGCATATAGTCAACTGTAAATTGTAGTTCCTTTCCAACCCCTTCCTTTTCATCTGAATGACATGCAAAGTACCATCCATGGCCAGTAGGATTATATATATGACCATATATATATATATATATATATATATATATATATATATATATATATATATATATATATATTCACTCTGTCAGAAATATTCAATATAAACTCATTAAGTGTAACACAAAAATATTTTTTTAAAAACAGCCATTCAAGAAGAGTCAAATCCAAAAGACATCATAATGTTAAGAGTATCAGCTAATCAGTAATTGAAACATGTTAGATACTCACATTAATATGGAAAAGATAGTTCTTTGCTCATATAATATTGAGACAGGTTAGTTAGCATGTTGTTAGGAAGACAGGAAGGTCCCTGGTAAAATAAACTAAGACAGCCATATCCTGAAGCTTCAGGTTCTGAAATAACTCCTTCAGTCCAGGACAAAATGTAACAGCACCTTGAGGTTAATAAATTCTGTCATAAATCCCTTTTGGCAGGACAAACTGAGCAGATCTGATAGATAGGAATGGGTTCGTTAATCCCTTTGGGGGGGCAAACAGGACAAACCTGACAGACGAATTCCATCCGAAGGCGCTCCCTTCTCCACGCAGGCAAGGGAAGGTATAAACCAGAGCCTTTGCTCCACGTTGGGCAACCCGGTCGGGACCCCCTCTCATTCTGAGAGCGGTGACTCATTACTTTAAATAAACTATCCTCTTTTACAGCTCCTCACTTCTCCTTGGTCCGTGCTTCCATTCTTCGGTTTCGCGAGACATGATCCCAGCACACTCATGAAAATATTCCTACATCAATATGGAAAAGGAAAATCACTAGAAAATATTTGGGAGGCGCTTCCTCTAGGTCTAGAATTGCCCAATGTATTCTGAATGAGCATTTTTTCCGTTTTCCCATGCAAAAGGTGAGTGCTGATGACTTCTAGTAGCGTTTTAACAGAGTAGGTATCACAAGGCATGGACTAAATAACCAGCTTACCCTTAGTACCAAGTGGAGGAGAAAGGAAGTATTTATGAGGAAGCTAAAGACACTAGGACACCTTGTACAAAAATAAAACAAAAGAGTTACAGGTTACAGTTTAGAATCAATTATTTGCAACAGTGACCCCGTGTGGTAAATATGCGTATATAGAAGGAATGTTTCACAAAAGTCAGTACCATGTTTCCCTGAAAATAAAACCTAGCCAGACCATCAGCTCTAATGCATCTTTTGGAGCAAAAATTAATATAAGACCCAGCCTTATTTTAATATAAGGCCAGGTATAATATAATATAATATAATATAATATAATATAATATAATATAATATAATATAATATAATAATATAATATATAATACCAGGTCTTATATTAATTTTTGCTCTAAAAGATGCATTAGAGCTGATGGTCCAGCTAGGTCTTATTTTCGAGGAAACACCGTGGTAGATCTCAGTCCCATGCAACTTATAGAGCATCATATTCCTTTGTTACATGCAGTAGGCAGGAGCTTGGCTTGATCAAGTGGACCATGGAGTCTATTTTTTGCAATGGAAGAAACACTGAACAAGGATCTAGTCTAACTAATTATAAGCAATTCTCTGGATTTACTAATTTTGTGCAAATCATTCTTCATCTCCATAAGAAAGATTATAGGGATTAAATAAGCATAAGAAAGTTCTTTCTCAACTATAGTGTTCTATACAAATGCAAACTGTTTTACATATATTTAACATAGCAAACAGTTAATCACAAGACCCAAATGATCTTACCTTTCCAGGCCAATGTTTCAAACTTAATATTTCTGTGTTGCCATCTACCATTTCACATAGGAAAATATCACTGGGTATCAAGCAACTAGAGGAAGAAACACTAGAAGTTTTTCTGTTGCAGTCTTTGGAATGAAAATAATCATTAATGCTTCTGGTGTGTTACGGGTTGAATTTTGTCCCTCTCCCTCCAATAATAAGAAGGAGAAGTTGGAGTCCTAACCCTTAGTGTTACCAGCGAGCAGGCCCTTCTTGGCGTGGTGTCTGGGTTCTTGGCATCCCAGGCAAAGAATTGAACAAGACATAGAAATAAAGTGGTGAAAGAGTAGCTTATTAGAAGAAAAACCACACTCCAAAGAGATAGGAGTAGGTCTGAGCAGAAGGCAGTGGCTCTAGGGCCCCAATTATCGAGGCCTTGGTAGTCTTTATTTTCTTTCTTTCTAGGATGGGCTGTTTCTCTCTGGGTGTGGGACCACTTGACTGACACCTGTGATTGACATGAGGCTATTACCTCATCTTTTTAGACTATGCATGTTCCTTCCAGAATTCAGTCTGTTATAATGATATTAATGAACTTATATATGTAATATCATACATATGCTATTATAATGATGGTATAATGAGACCCAGGTGAAATGAAGGTCATTATGGCCTTTACTGCGCAGGTGTGAGTGACTGGTCTAATCTAGCTGGGTATTTTGTACCCATTTGTTTCCTCACAGGGTAGATAATTATAGTAAGAAGAGGCAGTTTTGAGCAGAGAGGGGAGGTCTTTTGGGTGGTCGCATTCTGTGGGTTGTGTTGGACATGCAGGAATGCAGAGACCTGATATCTATCTCTAACTGCCTGCCTTGTTTTCCTCTTGAGCGACGTGATCTCCATAAAATCTCTATGGGAAGTTGAGGGACAGGAGGTCTTTTCTTCTGTATCTGCTTCCTGCTCGGCAAGGGCGTAGAGCTGTCCCTATTGGGGATTCACGTAACTCTTCCCCTATCTGATCTTAGATGAGAGGAAGGGGTCTTGAGATCTGCCTGGAAGACGGTGTTGGCTTCTTTGGTTGGGACTGGTAATCTTGCTGGGGTATCTTCTGTATCCCCAAGGCCCCCAAATGAGGAAAAATAGATTTTAATTAATAAATTTTAAAGTATTGGCTTAAAGAGCAGAGCTCAAAGCTATTGATGCAGGGTGGCCACGTGATGGAAAGTCCATCAGCTCTATGGAGTCCCTGGCCATTCAACCGGTCATTCAGATGGTGTCAATTGTCTAGGAGCTGGGCCCAGGATGGGTTGTAAAGTACATTAGGCTTCAATGATTATAATCAACATGTATAAATCACAAGTTTCAGGATAATTATCTAAAGCAGGAGGTAAAAACACTTCTTATGATTCAGGCTAAAAACAATCTGTTGCTTAAAATTAAAAAACTGAGTTACAAAATAATTAAGAAGCAGGGGGGTAGGAGCTAAGAAACTGGGGAAAAGGAAACTTAAAATCCCTATAGGAAAGAAAAGTTAAAGTTTTTCAGGGGGGCGGGGGAGACTACTCACTTGGCTCATATCGTTTGTACCTCAAAATGTGACCTTACTTAGAGATAGCTCTTTGCAGAAGTAATCAAGTTAAAATGAGATTATTTGGGTGGACTCTAATCCAAGAAGACTACTGTCCTTATAAAAAGGGGAAACTTTGACACAGAAACAGATATGAATAAAAGGGAAACAATGTTTAGACAGGCAGAGAGTAGATGGCCATCTATAAGCCACAGAGAGAGGCCTGGAACAGATCCTTCCTTCACAGCCCTCAGAAAGAACCAGCCTCGCTGACACCTTGAGCTTGGACTTTGAGCCTCCAGAACTGAGACAATAAATTTGTTGTTTAAGCCATAGAGTTTGTAGTACTTTGTTATGACAGCCCTAGAAAATAAATACATGCTGCTAATAATTATGTTGTATATTATGTATAATGAGAAAAGTAAAGAGTTAACAGGAGCGAGCTTGTGAGTTAGCAGGAATGAGCTAAACATCAACCGCTTGGCTCTGACTCCCCTGGCTCGCACTGTACCTGCAGGCTGACAAGCACCTTACATCCATCATAGGTGGGAACAGAACATCTCCCAATTGCAATGGCAACCCCCTGCAAACTAACAAACACCCATCATGGATGGGAACAGAACTGTTCCCAATTGCAACAGCAACCCCTTGCAAGCTAACATCCATTATAGATGGGAACAGCACAGTTCCCAGGAGAAGACAATTGTAACGGCAGCCCCCCTGCAAGCTGACAAGCACCCTACATCCTGCATGAAAAACAAAACCCCAGCACTCCTCATCGGGAGAGCTGACCCTATTAGGTTCTGTCCTGGCACAGCTCCGTTTGCCAGTATCTCTCTAACCCTTCTGTCTCGACAGCTCTTTCTTTTGGGTATTTCTTTTCAGTCCTTCATCTATAAATAGATAATTTTAATGATATTAGATTGCATGTGCATTCACGTGCACGCACACACACATGCACACACACATTTGGGTACCCCAGGGTTTTTTTATTTACGTTATTTTCCAAATAGTTTTGCCTGTCAATAAATACATAAAATTTCAATTATAATAGCCTCAAAATATTCCATGATAGAGATGTACTATAATTTATTTACCAGTTTTCCTAGTATTAAATATTTGGATTTTAGAAAAAAATACTGTGATAAACACCTTTGTACATATATCTTTATTTAAACTTCCAATTATTTCTTTAGATTAGCTCTACAAAGGGGATTCCAGGATTAAAGAGTAAAAATCTTTTAAGACTCTTAGTAAGTATTAATTTACTCAATCAAACAATATTTATGGAGTTCCTACTTGGGTTGAAACCAAACAGGCACCCCTCTGGGACTCACTCCCACCTCCATCCCAGCTCCTCCACAATAGAAGTTGAGTCCTTAAGGCAGGCAACGCTTGGCAGGTACTAATTTAAAAATAGGGACATGCAGAAACACAACAAAGGAACCAATTAAGCAGTAAGTAATGGTGGGTTAAACACTCATCTGATACATGAGGCAGGGTCACAGGACTCATAGTTCTTCCTTCCTACTAGCTATGGATAGTATCTTAATGCATGTCTCCAGGTGTTTTTCTGGAACTAAGACCCCCCACCAGAGGGAAGCTGATGATAACAAAGTAAGGAACATTTTTATTAGCAGATTCAGATGTATCTTTTAGTTTTTCTGTAATAAGAAGTCAAAAGTAGATACACTTAGATTAATAAAACAATGTTTCAGTATTTTATCTTGTATGGTAATGATGTAGATACCCAATGAATTTCATTAAAAGACCAACTATACTCGAATTTAGCGTTTAGTCAAACTTGTTCAATTAGCCCTCTTAAGAGTCCTAGTTCCCCTGTAAAGGGAAGCAGTGTGCCACCGCAATATATGCCTTTTGGGATATTGATTTAAGCTGGCTATTAAGGAACAAATACTCAGGAAAAGCCTTTCCCTTCCTTCCCTTATCTGCCTGAAAAGAATTTAGATGGAGGACCTTCTCCAGGAAGGGAGCTATCGTCACAGATAACTACAGTTGAATATAAACTAGTGTGTGATAGAGAGAAACTTAGCAAGGCCAATTTGTTCCAAGTCCTCTCGGTATCTCATTGCTACAGGTGGCCCAGCTGAACATTTATTTACCAAACACTTGCTTGTCCATCTCCATGTGAATGGCCTTCCTGCCCTTTGAAGTCCCAAACCAGAATACCTTTTGTTCCTTAGCTTCAGAATGGCATCTAAACCTTAACTGCCCAACATTTCTTTGGGTCTCTAGTCTATGGCACCCCCAAATGTACATTCATATAAAAAACTTTGGCCATTTTCTCCTATTAATCTGTCTCTGTCAATTTGATTTTTAGCCCAGCTAGAAGAACTTAAAAGGTAGGTGGAAAAACATTTTTTAGCCCCCACAGTTGGCTGTCATTATTTCTAGTTAAAGATTAGGGAAACAATGTATCCAGGTCCAGGAACATGAAGACCTGCCTGTAAAGCAGATTTTAGGGACTATATCGCTTGAGATAATAGAGGAATGTAGTCTGTTAAGCACAAGATGGATTGATCTGTTCTTCTGCTCTTAACGTAGCATCACTGACTCACAATCCCGAAGATGTGTTTCAGAACTTTGGCTTGTTTGCGAGAAAGAAGACCTCTCCACCACAGTAACAAAGACCCAGACAGGATAATGCCAGGGGATAAATAAATCAGATTAAGAAAATCACTGAAGTTCGTACAAAAACTGACCAATCAACACAGTCCATGACCCTAAACCCCTTACTCATGATTTTTACCTTTAAAAGACCCTGATTGTAAGTCATTGAGGAGTCCGGGTCTTTCAACATTAACTGCCCATCCTCCTTCATTGGTGCCTTTGAAAAAAACACCTACTTTCTTTCACTGCATCCAGGCAGGGGGAAGTTCTCTCATGCATGGTGCAGGTGTCAGTACAATTGGCTGTTTGCACATTAGGCAAGGTAACCCCACTTCAGGTTCTCCGTGTACTGAGCTAGACACTAGACATCCAATGAGAAAGACCCAGTAGTCTAGTGCGAAGGAAGAGAATTTAAAAGCAATGATAGTTCTCATGATACCTGGTGTGATAGGGAAAGTACAGAGTACTACAGAAACACACCAGAAATGAAACTGCTTTGGTTGTGGGTTTCCAGCAGGACTTCCCAGCAGTAGTGACACTCGAACTCAAACATAAGGGAAGAAGAGGAACGAACCTGGTAAAGACTAGACCAAGTAGGAAGAAGGCAGAAGGAACATCTGGACAACAAGAGAAGATGGCATTTGGGTAGATGGTGGTGCCATTGTTTGATATAGAAAAAAACAGGGGGGAAAAAGGAGCAAGTTTGTCTTGTTTTCTTTCATTTTGTTTGGGGAAGTGGAGAAGAGCTAAGCTTTGTACCATTTAATCTGAGTTACTTGTAGATTCTTGCAGAGAAGCCGGTGAAATTCACTATACAATCAGAAAAAGATCAGAAGAGGGAGGACTGAATATACCATAGATGATTCTAGAGAGGGGGGTTCCTCTTGGGGAGAGGTGCCCCCAGCATCCAGGCAGGGCAAGTTCTCTCATGCATGGAGCAGGTGGCTATCTACATCTAGTATTCTCAGGAAAACCAGGACATTGTTTCTGCCCCCCAAAATATTTCTCTACCCCTACTTTCTCTAAGATGATTAAAATTATATTTCTGGGACAAAAACTGTGATTCCTCAAGTAATAATAATAATAAAAAAGTTGTTGCTTACATGCAATTTACCACAATGTAAATAGATAATTTTTCCTCCTTTCCTAAAACCAGGCTTTCAGGTATAGAATATAGTATTAGAATACAGATCAGACTGATATGACAATGGCCAAAGTAACTTTTCAAAGATAGAAGTGTATTCCCTTCTCATGTTACAGTCCAAATACAAGCAATTCTGGGCAGATATAGGAGTTCCACAGGATTGGTGGCTGTCTTAGTCCATTCAAGCTGCTATAACAAAAATACCATAGACTGGGTGGCTTAAACAAAAAAACTGGTTCACAGACCACCATCTTAACATGATCTCACAGAAAGGAAGGGGAAAAGGACCTCTGAAGTCTGTTTTATAAGGACACTAATCTCTTTCATGAGAGCTCTACCTCATGACCTAATAACCTCCCACAGACCCCACTTCCAAATACCATCACACTGGGGATGAGGATTCAACATACAGATTTAAGAGCGGGGGAGGACACCAAGATTCAGTCTATAACAGTGACCTAAAGATCCGATTGCTATGCCTCCCTCAAAACCCACTTTTATTTGGGGTCTAAGACATATTTTTACATGTACAGCAATCCTTCCAATTATCTCAATTAGGAGAGTAAAAATGGCTTATCCAATAATAGTTACCTAGAAGAATCAGAAAATACTACCTACACTTCCTAATTCTTAGTTAATCTTTGTTCCACAAAATCCTTTAAGTGAGAAAACAGAGTGTATTTTTTTAAAAAGGATATTATGAAGACAAATTGTATTGAATTGCTAGTTTTGCCTAAAAGTTACCTGGTTATGTTTAAGGAACATTTTCCAATGAGCATAGGAAAAAAGAGAATACTAGGCTAACTTTCCTCCTCAAAGTAAAATGGGCCAATTACCAGGACCAAAGGAAAAAAACAGAGCTTCTAAGGAAACATAGTTGCTCACTCCCAGCTACCTCAAAAAATGGTGAAAATATAGATTTCCATTTCTCTACATGACTCCCTGCCCATCACCACCACATGGTGAAAACAAATGTAAGAGAGCTAGTCTGACCTTGGAGAGTCTTCCTGAGAAGGAAATAATTCCTCTGCGCTTTGACTAAGAAATAGTTCCATTTGGGCAAAGAAACAGTATCAATAATTTTCAAGTCTGGGTAATGAGTAGATAGGAACCTTTTATTCACCATTATATTCCCAATGACTAGAACAATGCCTGGTACATAGTAGGAATGCTACAAATAAGCACTGAATGAACAGGTAAATGAATGAATGAGTTGTAATTGTGTAAACATCCTTCCTTCTTTTGTAGGACTTGCATAAAACCTACTTAAATGTATCCAAGGCAGGAAGAGACCACGGAGCCAGGTCAATGGCGTAGTGTGCTGAGAATATCCTTCTGGGATGAACTCTCTTTGGAGCGAAACAGTGATGGGAGCTGAGGGCTTACCTAGAGAGAAGTATGAAAATACATATGTACATATTAAATCTAAAATAGGGACCATGGTTTTATGAATACAAATGTATTTGGGGCAATAATGGTACATAACACTGCCACTGTTAGACACGAACAAGCAATGTCTCCGTGTCCTCCACTCCTCTCACCCTATTACCTGTGAAAAGTCCACAGCACCAAGGGGATCTAGTCCCTATGGATTCTAAATACCACTTGTAGACAATGCTCTGGATACCCAGAATCCCAGAATTCCCTGCACACATCTCCCCAGATCAACTTTTAGGGTGTGCATGGGCTTCTTCCAAGGACCATTTTCCCAGATGCAGACATGCCAACAGTGTCCACAACCCTAGGCCAAAGGGGTGATCAAGGGATTGTTGTTTGCAGGACTGTAGGCATGTAGGTTAAGGTATCCACACATTTGTATTTAAAACCCCTCAAAGTATGTGAAGGAGTTAGATATCCAAAAATAAGAGTAGATCACAAGGGACACAAGAGGCTGCAAGGTGATGCTCCTTGAAGCAGCACAATTGACACAGAACTACTGGAATAGAAAGACCAAAAACACAAATCCATCACTGAAATCAGTCTCATGGCTCAAGGAGCTGGCAGAGAAGTGGGGTGCTGAAACCATGCACCCCACTGGCAGACGGCTTCTATTTCAATTTGCTGTTTTACGAGTTTTGTGCCTTCATTCCTTCATCAGTAAAGTGAAGCTTCAGGTAACAGTTGTGAGAATGAAATGGGTCGTAAATGGGTGGGATCATATCTGGTACATGAGGATCAAGAATAACTTTTTCACCTCTTTATGATTGGTACCAAGCCTGTAAGCGTTCAGGAAATATTTCTCAAATGAACAAATCCTGTGGCTTTACATTGTAATTGAGTTACAATGAGTGACAGAAGCTGGGACCACACCACCCTCTTGTGGAGGGACTCAAAGTCTTCAGGAAAATGGTTCTTACTGTATTTGGGGGTTTGTGTTCAGCTCTTCCTGCAGCCCCACCACTGTGTCACTCCCAGCACAGAAGTACACAGCAGAGTCACTCCCAAGGGCAGACGGTTTCTTCAAGTGGAAAGACATTTGGCTCTTATTAAATTCAGCCACAAACCCAAAGCTGCCTTTGACCAGGTTGTCCCCCGCGAAGTATTTCAGAAGGATCTGGAGTCCTTGGTTGGGATACTGGACATACCAAAACATGTAAGGGCTCAGAGAAAATGAATAGGTGCATTTCACAGTCAGTGGATCCCCTTCGGTGACAGTGACCTGATCATCCGGCTGACTCACCGACTCTGCTCTCAGTCCACCTGTAAAGTAATCCACACTGCATCAGTAGAAGAGCCGAAAAGAATGTCAGTGGATAATACAAGTGGAAAATAGGAAGGAAATATTACTCACTCAGTGTGAAGAGAATTGCAAGTGTGGAGATCCATGCAGAGGCCATGGCTTAAGCTCAGCTGGCTGGAGGCACCTTTTCAGCTCACCTCAGCTGGACATATGGCCCCACCCAGACACTGGCTCTTGATCAGGGCCCAGCAACCCTGTGTCAGCACAGCGTTTTTAGAAATGACCCTTCCTCAGGCACCTGCTGCTTCCTGGCACCTGCGCCTTCTCTCTCTTGAGCAAGCTCTTGGTTCAGGCTCCTCAGACCTCTGTGGGGAGCAAGACTGTCCCACACCTTGTCCAGGAGGAATCCTCACACTGCAGCACCCCCTAGAGCCCACCCGCAGAACTGACTGGCTGACTGGATGACTACTGTCAAGCAGACACAGGTCCTGTGCATCCAGGTCTTACCACAGGACCAGGCTATGGATGTTTACACTGTGCAGAGGAACAGAGGAGGAATTGGATATTCTAGGAGAAGACACAGGACTTTGTGAATCAAAGTGGAAAAATGAATGCTCAGTTGGTCAAGCTTTAAATGATTTATGCTCTTAAGATACTAGAGAGGTAGAATTAGGGAAATAAAAAGATTTTAATAAAATGGGGGAATAAATAGAAAGAAGAAGGTAAAGTGTAGCCTTGAGTGATGAAGAAAAGAAAAATAAACAAGAAAGATAAGGAAGGCAAAATAGTAAAAAAGAATAAGGCAAGAGAAGAGAAACGATAAGGAAGAATGAGAACCTTGTTATTTTCTTTAGAAAGAATTCAGATATTACTTCTGTATAAACCTTTTACCAAAAGATAACTCAGGTTTTTCTCTATTGGGGATCTTTTCCTTAATGATCTCTCTGGTTAAAGATTCATATAAAAATAAATTTGAAACTTCTCTTGAAACACTTTTACAAAAAGAAAAAAAAGTCATGGTGTTATGAACACTTTCTGCCACATTGGACCTAGTAAGCAGTAGATTATAAAGCAAAAAAAACCCTCTACGCAGGATTATAAAATATCGATTTTCCACATGGAGAGGCTACTTAAGACACATCAAATAAAAGGCATAAAGGCCAAAAACTGAAGGTTAACTAAGCTCAAGTTATGATGATGATAATAAACGACTCAATTTAAGGGGAGAACAGGCTAAAGTTTTGTACAAAAAATACCACAACCTCAGCACAGTCATTATTTAATAGATTCGACTTAAAGGAAACAGGTATCAGTATAAAGACATTGTTCATTCATTTCCCTGATTTTTCTTTAAATAATATCCCAATGTACCAAATATTTTACAAAGGGACAGAAAATCTCTTTGCTTGGAATTAGAAAAAGAAGTGGAAATTAGCTCTTTCTGAAAGCTCTGCTAAAGATCCCTTCCGTGAATCGTTGAAACCTTCAACCTATGATAACTGCCTTAATTTGGAATGTGTGAATTACCTTTAAACAATAACCTTCATGCCCCAGAGAGGCCTGTGGTCAATGGGAACATGTAATAAATTTCTTCTCTCCACCTAGAGCCTAAGATGAGTGTTGATGTTGTATCTTTGAGGGTCCTGGCAATCACCTCAGGGGGACGATTGGAAAAAAGTTTAATGGAAGGAATGTTTTTAGATGTGGGAGCAGAATCCAGGGAAACACCAGGAGTGGGTGAAGCACCCTGGAGCTAGCAACAGCCAGAAGGTTTCAGCAGCCCTGGGCCTGAAGAGACAGAGGAGGAAGAATTTACCCAGCCTGGGGACCTGTAACTCAGGGAGAAGACCCAGACAGGACCTGTGGATTTCCATACAGCAAAGGAAGGAACTTAAGGAGAAATATCCTGACCACGCTCTCCTGCTGATGCCTCCAAACCCAACAAGAAGTGAGACGACCAGGAAGCCCACTCGATGCAGAGCATAGAAGTCAGCCTGCTGGGCACAGAACAGGCTGGAGAATAGACCTGGAGACGACACAGAACATGAAAACCCTGACACTGGGGTTCATAGCAACCTGGCCACTCAGGCAAACATGTATGTGTGTCCTAAATACATGTATGGGAACACTCATACTGCATTTTGATCTACGTGGGAAGATAAATAAAACAATATAGACTTTAGTAGTGCCTTAACTTAATTTTCCAGATAATTGTCCAGTCACTACTTCTATTCACCACAAAAACAGTACAGACTACACACAAATTATGCCTAGAAGTGCAAGTGGATCAAATATTGTCAGCCTCCAGCCATTTAATAATTAATCCCAAGAGCCATATATGAACCAACTCTTTAGAGGGCTTATATCTTTACTTCTCCATTAGAAATATGTCTGATTGTTTAGTGGCTCCCCTCAAAGGGTGCTATGGGAGGAAGTAACCGTATTTAATAATCAAGTGTGCTCAGAGTTACAAGGAGGGAAGTTTTAAGCTATGCAAATTTATGCTGTGGTTAGAACTTATGGGCATCCACTTGCAATGGCAAGACTGATGAAGAACCCTTAACGCTCTCAGTCTTGAAAGGTAGAAAACCTTAGTCTTCACATTAGCTTCCAGTTATGGAAATGCTCCTTAACTGCTACATAGGTAGGAAAGGATTCAGGGACCTTCACACAATATCCTGCACACCCCATGGATTTCTAAGGTATTGACTCAGCTTTCAAAATTGAAGAAAATATCCTCAATAACTATTCTGCTTATGTGCTTTGATTCACGACATTAATGAGGAATTATGCATCAATTGAGTTCTGTGAGTATAATGTTAAGTCATTTACATTCCTTGTCACACTTATTCTTCCTAATATTTCACATTTTAAATGTAAGGACACTAGAGTTTAAGAAATGTAGGTAATTTACTCGATTCACCCCTAAAGAAATAGAACACAGGTTTTAATCCATAGTTTTCTGAAATCAAAGGCATTCTTTACACTAAATTATACTCAGAATATCAACTTTCATCATTGCTTTTAGAAAACCTTTCATATTGGAAAGTACCCCCATTGTCATAATAAAATTATATAATATAGACTTCAATGGGCCAAGCAGAACTTTACAGGTCATCTTGTCACTCGAGTATATAGGAAATGTTGACCCCACAAGTATGCGCCACTTAACTAAAACAGCCCCTAGATAATTCCTTCCAAACCCTGATAACACGCGATGATCATCCACCTTCTCCAGCGCCTCCCGCTCATTTCTATGCCCTTACAGATTTATGTGCACATACTCTGGGGAGAACTTCACGTTTTTCCTTATCAATTTACCAGTTTACTCCCCATCTGGACCACATTCTGACTGTCTGCCCAACTCTCTGATTTCTATAGAAAGAACCTTCCAGTTCACACTAAATAGACGTGAACTGTTTCCCCAAACCATTGTAAGCTAGGTCTATTTGGAGATCTGTCTTATGCAAGACGTGTGAGTTAACGGGGAACATTCCCCAAATGCTGCAGGTGGGTCTCTGCCACCCTCCAGGGTTCCTGCCTCCAAAAGGTACCTCTCTTCATTCCTTATTTGACGACCATTGAGACATGCACATCAGAACACAAGGGCACCAAAGGACCCTCAATCTGAAACTCCAGGTATTTCTCCCAGAGTGCCTACTGCCTTTCTCAAGAAACTATTTATAAACATCAGAACTCTGTAAATGTTACTGATTTCCCAGAAGACAACAGGAATGACTCATGTAAACTAATAAGAAAGCCCTTTCTGAACATCAGACTCTGAAATGTAAATTGTATTTATTTCAGATGCAAGAGAGAAAAATCAACACAAAATAAAATGTTGGAGCAAGGAAGAAAATCAGTGCTTTTTCTGTGAAACTTTAACAAAGAATAAAACTCAACTAAAAAAACGATTTTTTTTTCATATAAATTATGGAATTCTCAACAAATCATGGGGAAAATCCATTATTTGACCTCCTGCTCTCCTAACTCCGAATAAAACGGACCATAAATCAATGGCCCTCTTATCTCAGTGGACTGAAGAGATTTTTTAGTTTCTCAGGGTTTAATACTTTCCCTCACCCACATTCAGATTCTCATTGTTTCCAGAATAAAAGGGACCATAAATCAATGGCCCTCTTATCTCAGTGGACTGAAGAGATTTTTTAGTTTCTCAGGGTCTAATACTTTCCCTCATCCACATTCAGATTCTCATTGTTTCCACGTTGTTTAGTATGAGCTCAACCTACATCTCAGGTGTGTTGTTACGTTCTAGGAATTATATTTCTAGAGAAATATAAGACAATGGGAACTGTTCAAAGTGCACACTAGAGACGGGAATCTATACAGACATATAAACTCCAAGGACCAGAGAGTGAGGGGAATTTTACTCTCCTGAGGATTTTCCTCTCTTTGTCACCGATGAACTGAGAGGTTCATGATATAGAGAGTCTGGACACAAAATTTTTCTGATAGTGGAGCCAAGTGGAAAAGCTTGGGGAACACTAAATTAGCAGGGGAAAGCAGTTACTACTCCTGGGTTTGATGCTCTTTGATATTGTTCAAATTCCTCATTCGTATTCAGTTTCCATAGGGATGTGAAGGCAATCCAGAGGAAATAACTGCCTTCCTGGAAAGCTTTTCAATATGTTCTTCATTCAGGGGAGTGGTTATTTGAACACATACTTCCATGTAGTTAAATATTCCTTTCTCGTTTTAAAGATGGTTGCTTGATCATTTCCTTCTCTTTTTCTTTTTTCCTTTTGGAGTCTTCTGGGTCAGAAGAAATTAGTTTTTTCCCTCATCTTTTCACTGTGTGTCCTGGGATATTTTTAATTATAAGATGATTGTTTAAGTCCAACAGAGACCTTTTATTTATATTTGTGACCCCAAAACCTTCAAAATAAAAAACAAAATTCCACCATGGCTGTAAAACTAGGATGGAAAAAAATGAAAACAAATGGGCACTGATTCTCTTAGTGGAAGGACTAATATAGTAACTGATTATTTTGAGCTCTGAAATCTGACAACTGAACATTAAAGGAATCACAAACGGAATACAATAATACAAATAAGCTGATTAAGTATGCAAGCCACTTCTTTCTGAAGCCAAGTGGTATATAGCTATAGGTAACTTAAAACTTGTTTTAGATTACTGGTTATGTACATCTGGTTCAAAGTTTCCCGCGACTGCAAAATATTTTAGCATGTGCTTCCTCCACATTTACTTTCAGTCTCCTTATGGTGAACTCATAGGCTGCCTCTAACCCCTCCAACACAGCAATGACCATATTCTTATATTTCCCCTTATTAATTATTTGAGAATTTCTTTGGGGTATGTACCCACTAAGGATATAGTTATAGGCATACTGTATTTTACTAATGGAGCCAAGTGGAAAACTTGGGGAACTCTAAATTAGGGGGGGAAAGCAGTTACTACTCCTCTCTAGTCTGCCTCCTGCAAAGGCTGTGATCTCCCTGTTTCTGTTCAGCTCCTCATGGGTTCTGTGCCTCTGTGTCCCACAGAGCACAGTAGTAAGTGGCAGCATCTGCCACCTGCACCTGGAGGATGAGCAGTGAAGAGGAGAATCGCTCATATGTCATGTGGTAGCGCCCCTGCTGAGATGGCCTCGAGCCCTTTACAAGGAGTCTTGGTGCAAGTCCTGGGAAGTGAAGGTACCAGGAGAACTCATAAGCATTGGATATGGAGTGATTGCAGGAGATTTCCGTCACAGCTCCCTCTGAAGATACCACGGAGGAAGGCTGAAATACTTGGTCCTTGCTCTCTGCAACTGCAGGAAACAAAGAAGGCTGTGAGCTTCATGCTGCTATTTTCTTGCTGATGACCTTTTAGGTACAGTGACTATTAATTAATCTGGCTTTTTAAAAATTAGCCCAAACTTAAAGATAATGGCATATGCTTTTCTAATACCAGAAAGAGCCTACTTACCCTTCCAGAGGGAGCTGAGGAGAAGCCCCAACCACACCGCTTCCAGAGTGCTCTGCAAAGCCATAGCCACACCTCAGCTGGTGTCAGGCCTCAGCTGTAAGTGTGATGCTCACCAGGAAGCTCACGTAAGGCCCGTTTTGCTTCTTTTTTTTCCTTTTGTCAATGACATCATCAGCCAGAATCTGCAGACTATAGAAGAGTGACTGCAGCTGTGAGGCTGCTTAACAGTGGCTTCAACTGTCCTTTGTTCTGAGAAGGTTTTCTTACAGGAAGGGATGTAGCCTTTCAGAGGTCACTGCACTTGTGAAAATTTAATCACTGGAGAAGCTTGTTTCCTTCCCTAACATTGTCAGAAGAAGTCATGTAATTGATGGGAGACTGCTTCATTATTCATATTAAAGTGAAATATTCACACACAAAAATATGCTGAATTTATCATATGTGATAATAATGAAATGCTGACATGTAAGAAATAATGATCATGAAATTTAGTAACTGCACTGGGGATAGACAGTTTGGTTTTTTAAGGCACAAAAATTGTGATGAAAACATATTCATCAGAATTTTTGACTCCTTGTATCCAAGGAGTCATTAAAGACATCTGGAACAACTAGAGAAAGAAAAAGTCTGTTATACTTTTCTGTAAACACAAGAAGCTGGGTCAAAGAAGACCAAACAGCTGCATTTGGAGATGATCTATTTTGGATGGTACCTATCCTCATTTTGTAGCCTGAGACTGTCCCCTCTTACTTAATGCAGGACTTAATAGTTCGCCCTCTCGCTTTCATTGCTTTATACAGGTTTTTATGAGATTTTATTTGAAAAAGAAGAATTAAACAGGCTTGTGGCAATTCTAGGTTTATACATTAAGGAGCTTGTATGTGCACCACCTAGTGGACCACATGGGAACTGACGCAAAATTATTTCCCCAGCCTCCTCTGAGACAGTCTTCCCAGCTTCCCACAGCTTGAAGAGGTTTGATGCTTTTGCTTTTGTTCAAATTCCGCATTCTTATTCAGTTCACATAGGGATGTGAAGGCGATCCAGAGGAAAAAACTGCCTTCTTGGAAAGCCTGCTGGTTACTGAAAGATGTTCTTCAATCAGAGGAGTGGTTATTTGAACACATACGTCCATGGAGTTAAGTCTCTTTCTCATTTTAAGATGATTGCTTGATTCATTTCCTCATCTTTTCCTTTATTTAATAGTCTTCCAGGTCAGGAGAAATTAGCTTTTTCCCCTCATCTTTTCTCTTTTTTCCTGGATTATTCTTTAATTATGGTAAGACGATTGTTTAAGTCCAACAGAACATTTTATTTAGATTTGTGACCCCAAAATCTGCTAAATAAAATACAAAATTCCAACACAGCTGAAAAATTAGGATGGAAATCATCAAAACAAATGGAAACAGATTCTTTGAAGGAAGGACTAATATAGTAACTGTGATTAATCTGAGCTCTGAAATTTCTGACACTGAAACATAAAAGGAATCACAAATGGAATACAATAATATAAATAAGTCAATTAAGTGTGTAAGCCACTTCTTTCTGAAGCCAAGTGGTATATATCTGTAGGTAACTTAAAACTCTTTTTAGATTGCTGACTATGTACATCTGGTTCAAAGTTTCTAACTACTGCAAAATGTTTTAGCATGTGCTTCCCCCACATTTACTTTCAGTCTCCTAGTGGTGGACTCATAGGCTGCTTCTAACCCAACCAGCACAGCAATGACCATATTCTTATATTTCCCCTTAGTAATTATTTGAGAATTTCTTTGGGGTATGTATCCACCAAGGGTTATCCATTCATAGTATATATGTATACTCTATTTTACTAATTAATCATCATTCAAAATGGTGACAGTCACATACACTCTACCAGCAGTGCATGAGCATTCCATTCCCTCCAAATCCTCAACGTTTGGTATTAGAAAAAATATAAAAATGCCTAAATTTTAGTAATATGCTGAGTGTGTAGTCTCATTTTAATTTGTATTACTCTGACTATAAGTGAAATTGAGCCACTTATATTTTCTTTTCCAACATTACCTATTTAAATGATTTGTCCACCTAAGGAGTTCTAAAACCTTCACCTAGGACTTTCCTGGAAGTTATGAAAGATAGAAGTGAAGGCTAAGGCAGAGTTATAGACTTCATGGATAAATATTGAAGGAGTGTTCAAACGTGCACACAAAGCTCATTGAGCAAAGGGTAGGAGGTCTACTGGTTCCAGGAATTTTAGGAAATTTCTGTCCAATCACTTGCTGACCAGAGAGCTCATCAAGCAGAAAGTCCAGTAGCCACATGACAAAAATACAGACTTCCAAATTAATTCAGGAAAGTCACTAAACAAACTGACACTACCACAACAAAGAACAGCAAACCTCAAAATGATAGGAGATGTGCATGCCAGTGTGGTCATATTATATTATTTAAAACATTGAGTTTTAGAAACAATAACAACAACAAATGATACTACATGAAACAAAACAAGAAGAAATGGTCCTTACAGAGGAAAAGAAGAGTCAAGAAAAAAAAACAAAAAATGAAGAGACTGAAGAGGCTACAAATTGCACTTAATAGACAAACACTTTAAATCAAATTTTTAAAATATGTTCAAAGAACTAAAGAAAATTATGTATAAAGACATAAAGTCTAATTTCAGAATTTTGCCACACCAAATAGAGAATATCAATAAGGAGATGAAATTACTTGAAAACCGCCAAAAAATTAATACATTTCAAAGGACTGAAACCATACAAGCAATTTTCTCCTACCCTGATGGAATGAAACTAGCAACCAATTAAAGAAGGAAATTTGACACATTCACCAATTTGTGGAAATTAAATAACTCAGTCCTAGAAGAATCAAAAGAGAAAATAGACAATAATTTAAGATGAATGAAAACAAAAACACAATAAGGTCCTACAAAACAATTTATGGGATGCAGCTAATGCACTGCATAAAAAAAATATACCTATAAACACCTATCTAATAAAGAGAAAAATGTCAAAACAATAATCTGATTTTACACCGTAAGAAAGTAGGAGAAGAGAGCAAACTAAACTCAAAAGAAAGTTATGGAAGGAAATAAAGATTAGAGTACAAGAAATAAATGAAATGGAGATTATAAAGAAATAGAGAATAACAAATGAAATGAAAAGTCAGTTCTTCTAAAAGATCAAAAAAAGTGACAAACTTTTAGCTACTGGCCAAAAAAAAGGAGAGAAAGTTAAAGGTATTAAAGTCAGGAATACGAGCATTACTACCAACCTTACAGAAATAGAAAGGATTATAAAGGGAATACTATGAACAATTATATGCCAGCAAATTGGATAACCTAGATCAAATGGCCAAAGTCCTAGAAAGACAAAAACAACCATAAATCATTCAAGAAGAAATAGAAAATGTGAATAGACTTATAACAAATAAAAAGATCAAATCAGTAATAAAAAAAAATCTCAGAAGGAAAAGCTCTGGGCCAGATGGCTTCACTGGTGAATTGTACTGAAGGCTTAAAAAATTCCACCAGATTTCTCAGCAAGATGACAGAGTAAGGAAATGCTGGGCTCGCCTCATTTCATCACCATGTAAAAATTACAACTTCATGATTAAACAATCACCCCAGAGGACCACCTGAACACTAGGTGTACTGAAGAGGCTACAAATTGCAGACTTCCAAATTAATTCTTCTTATATCTCAATATTTAAACAAGCAGCTACATTAAGACTGGTAGGAGGGCAGGTCCCACACTAACATGTAGCAGCTAAAAATCCAGAGGAATATCTTGGCTGTAGAGATCCCCACTAATAAATTGAGAGTGTTCCAACCACACACTAGGCTACTAGCAAGGACCACAAGAGCTGGGAAGAGAAAGTTCACACAACATCAGGCTGTGAATATCATCAAGCTTTCTGTTACAGTGAGATGGAGGGCTGCTTCATGGACTCTCTTAAAGGCATTCCTCTTAAAGTTCCCAGAGAGAGAGGTGCTTGCTGAAGGTCTTACTTGCTCTGACCTCCAAAAATGGGCTGCAGCTCAAAGATCACCAGGGACACACAGGTAGGATGTACACTGTCTGGCCTCAAGGCGAGGGCTGGAGGGGCAGCTCTATCCACCATTTTGCTATTAATGGACCCTTACCACACAGAATTGGCAGGCAGGCACCATCGTTCTTTGCTAAGCCTTCCCCAAGCCCAGCATGCAAACAAAGGTGGGCACCAAATCTGAGTCTCCATCAAACTCACCCTACCCTAATGATTCCTTGAGAAACCCCCTCCCCTCATCCAATGCATACACAGGCAAGACCTATTGCAGTGGGTTTTGCTCACAAGTAGATAACCTCAACCCACACTGTGGAATTCCATAAAATCTCTGAAAGATCTATAAACCCCAAAGAAGCAGAAACTGGCCTTGGCATGCCTTACACCACTTGATAAGTGACCCTCAGTCCGGCACTAGTGGCAGGCAGCCTCTGTTCACAACATAGACTATGCCAGAAACCTGCACACTCAGCACACACTGCTATCAACTACAGATCAATTTGTAGGTCTTATCAGGTGTCTCCGGGCCAGCAACAGGCAACAGCTTACCAGGGCCTGCACTACAGCCTCCCACCCCGAAGGGACCCAGGAAAAAATACACCCCATGAAAATCACCAGACCACAACAGAGCTCCTCCCAACTACCTTCACAAAGGACACACCCAAAAAAGGAACACAGCAAACACTAGAGCCGAGCTACAATGAATCCCACTCCATGCAGTTAGATCCCATACAACAGTTCATCTGCTGTAGTCACAGCCAGTCCTCACAGCCAGTCAGCGTGAGGTTCAATCCTACCCACTGACGTGTCAACAGTAATCACTCAACTGCAAAAGGAGGGTACATACAATCCACACACAGGATATCCCTAGAACACTTGGATCAGGTGACTAGGGAAACTCTGCCACTCACACCCTAGGACATCTACTAACTAAGGCCACTCTGCCAGGATTGGGACACATAGCAGATCTAACATTAGAAACAAACAAAGGGAGGAATCCAAAATGAGGAGACAAAGAAATATGTCCCAAACAAAAGAGCAGAAAAATATTTCAGAAAATGAACTAAGCAAAATGGAGGCAAACAATCTACTAGATACAGAGTTCAAAACATTGGTCAAAACGCTGCTCAATAAACTTAGGGAAAGAATAGATTAACTCAGTGAGAACTTCAGCAAATAGAGAGTTAACATAAAGAAAAACAGAACCATAGAAAAGAATCAGCCACACATGAAGAATATAGTAACTGAAATGAAGAATGCAATGGAAGAAATCAACAGCAGATTAGATGAAGCAGAGTATTGAAACAGCTATTTGGAAGATAAAGCAGCAGAAAACATCCAATTGGAACAGAAAAATGAAAAAAGAATTTTAAAAAATGAGAATAGTTTAAGGGGACTATGGGACAACAGCAAGTTACTAACATTCCCATCCATGGGATACCAGAAGGAGAAGATAGAGAGAGAGGAATTGAAAACTCACTTTAAGATATAATGACTAAAAAGTTACCTCACCTGGCAAAGGAAATAGACATACAAGGCCAGGAAGGACAGAAATCCCAAACAAGGTGAACTCAAAGTAGCCCACACCAAGGCACATCATAATAAAAAGCCAAATGTTGGGCCAGCCCGGTGGCTCAGGTGGTTAGAGCTCCATGCTCCTAACTCCGAAGGCTGCCAATTTGATTCCCACATGGGCCAGGGGACTCTCAACCAGAAGGTTGAAGTTCAATTCCTCAAGTCCCGCAAGGGATGGATGGTGGGCAGCGCCCCCTGCAACTAAGATGGAACACGGCACCTTGAGCTGAGCTGCCGCTGAGCTCCCAGATGGCTCAGTTGGTTGGAGCGCATCCTCTCAACCACAAGGTTGCCAGTTCGACTCCCACAAGGGATGGTGGGCTGTGCCCCCTGTAACTAGAAACAACAACTGAACCTGGATCTGAGCTGCGCCCTCCACAACTATGATTGAAAGGACAACAACTTGACTTGGATAAAAGGCCTGGAAGTACACGCTGTTCCCCAATAAAGTCCTGTTCCCCTTCCCCAATAAAATCTTTAAAAAAAAAAGAAAAGCCAAATGTTAAAAACAAAGAGAGTTGTAAAAGCAGCAAGAGAAAAGCAGTTAGTTACACAAACGAGCTCCCGCAAGACTGTCAGCTAATTTCTAAACAGAAACTTTGCAGGCCACAAGGGATTGCCATGAAATATTCAAAGTGATAAATCTCAGTGGTCTCCAACCACCATTACTCTATCCAGCAAGGTTATCATTTAGAATTGAAGAACAGATAAAGAGTTTCCCAGACAAGAAAATGCTAAATGAGTGTATCAACACCAAACCAGTATTACAAGAAATGTCACAGGGACTTCTTGGAGAAGGAAAAGAGAAGTAGTAGTAAGAGAATGGGAATGAGAAGGAGGAGGAGGATGAGAACAAGAAGAATGAGGAGAAGAAGAAAAAGAAGAAGAGGAATCAAAAATATGAATAATAAAATAGTAATAACTACTTACCTATAAATAATTACTATACATATAAACGGATTAAATGCTCCAATCAAAAGACATAGGGTGGCTGAATGGATAAGAAAACAAAACCCATATCTAAGCTACCGACAAAAGACTGACTTCAGATCAAAAGACAGGCACAACTGCAAATAAAGGAATGGAAAAAGATGCAAAAGGATATGAAAAAAATAAACTGGGGTAGCAGTACTTATACCAGACAAAATAGACTTTAAAACAACGGTAGATCATCAGACAAAGTGGGGCATTGCATAATGATAAAAGGATCAATCTAATAAGAGGATATAACCCTTGTAAACATTTCAATACCCAATGTAGAAGCACCTAACTATATAAAGCTACTATTGACAAACATAAAGGGACAGGTTGACATTAATACAAGCGGGCATTAACTCCCCATTGAAATCAATGGATACATCATCTGGAAAGAAAAATGAACAAGGAAACAGAGGCCTTAAAAGACACAGTAAACGAGATGTATTTAATTGACAGTTTTAGAACATTTTACCCCAAAGCAGTAGAATACATATTCTTTCCAAGTACACATGAAACATTGCCCAGAATAGACGGCATCATAGACCACGAAATAAGGCTCAATAAATACAAAAGGTCTGAAATGAGAGCAAGTATCTTCTCCTTTTACAATGGTATGAAACAAGAAGTCAATTACAATAAGGAAAGTGAAAAACACACTAACATATGGAGGCTAAATAACATGCTACTAACCAAAGAACAGGTTAACAATGAGATCAAGGGAGAAATTAAATGATACCTCGAGACAAATAATAATGAAAACACACAGATCCCAAACCTGTGAGACACAGCCAAAGCTGTTCTAAGAGGGAAATTCATAGTAATCAAGGTCTACTTCTACAACCAAAACCCTGACATATACAATCTAAACTTACACCTAAAGGACTAGAAAACAAAAACAATCAAAACCTAAGTGTTAAAAGGAATAAAATAATAAACATCAGAGTGAAATTAAACAAAATAGACTCTAATAATACAATACAAATAAATTAATGCAACCAATAGCTGGTTCTTTGAAAAGATAAACAAAATTGATAGGGCCAACCCAGTGGTTCAGGTGGTTGGAGCACCGTGGTCCTAACGCCAAGGTCACAGGTTCGATTCTCAGATGGGCCAGCAAGCTGCACCCTCTACAGCTAAGATTGTGAACAACAGCTCTCCCTGGAGTTAGGCTGCCATGAGCTGCTGGAAGTTGGCGTGGGCTGCTGTGTACTGTCGCAGGCTGCTGTGAGCTGCCATGAGCTGCCGATGGCCAGCGTGAGTGTCCAGCAGCCAGCCTGACTGGCCTACACCAGCAAGAGCTTCTGTGAGCTGCTGTGAGCGACCAGCCAACGACTGGCGACAATCTGCCTCAGCCAGGATGGGGGTGGGGGGGACACAAACTCATAATAACACCAGCATGAGCCAGAGAATTGTGTCCTACACAACTAGACTGAGAAACAACAGCTTGAACCAGAGTAGCTGGAGAGGTGGAAGAAAGTTGAGAAAAACAAAATAAAATAAAATTGATAAACCTTTAACCAGGATCATCACGAAACAAAGACAGAGAACTCAAATAAATGAAATCAGAAATGAAAGAGGAGAAGTGACAAGTGGCACCAAGGATTACAAGAATATACTATGAACAATTGTATGCCAACAGATTGGACAACCTGGAAGAAATAAATAAATCACACAAATATACAATCTTGCAAAGACTGAATCAAGAAGAAACAGAAAATCTGACCAGACTGATAACTAGTAATGAAATCAAATCAATAATCAAAAATTCCAAGAAACAAAAGTCCTGAATCAGATGACTTCACAGTTGAATTTTACCAAACACTCCAAGAATTTATACCTATCCACCTCTAACTATTCCAAATAATGGAAGAAGAGGGAAGGCTCTCAAATTCATTTTATGAGGCCAGCATTATCTAATTCCAAAACCAGACAAAGATATTATGAAAAGAATTATAGGCCAATATCCCTGATGAACATAGATGCAAAAATCCTCAACAAAATATTAGCAAACAGAAATCACCAATAAATGAACAGGGTCAAACACCATGATCGAATCAGATTTATTCCTGAGAAGCAAAGCTGTTTCAATATCCTTAACGCGATACACCACATAAACAAAATGAAGGTTAAAAAAATCACAGGATCACATCAATGCATGATCATATAGATGCAGAAAAAGGATTTGACAACATCCAGCATTGTTTATGATAAAAACTCTCAGCAAAGTAGGAACGGAGAGAACATATCTCAAAATAATAAAGGCCATATAATCCACAGCTAACATCATACTAACAGGGAAAAGCTAAAAGTGTTTTTCTTAAGATTAGGAACAAGAAAAAAATGTCCACTTTCACCACTTTTATTTGACATAATATTGGAAGTCCTAGCTACAACGACCAGACAAGAAAAAGAATAAAAGGCATCCAAATTGGAAAGGAAGAAGAAAACATGTCATTATTTGCAGATGACATGATGCTGTATATAGAGAAGTTTAAATAGTCTACCAACAAACTATTAGAACTGATCAATGTATTCAATAAAGTAGCAGGATACAAAATTAATATTCAGAAATGGGTTGCATTTCTATACACCAATAGTGAACTATCAGAAAGTGAAATTAAGAAACCAATCCCATTTACAATTGCATTAAAAAAAAAAAAAACACCTTGGAATAAATTTAACCAAGGAGATAAAAAAAACCTGTACTTGGAAAATTATAAGATACTGAAGAAAGAAATTGAAGAAGATATAAATATATGGAAGCATACACAGTGTTTATGGGTAGGAAGAATAAACATCGTTAAAATGTCCATACTACCCAAAGCAGTCTACAGACTCAATGCAATCTCTATCAAAATACCAATGGCATTTTCAGAGAATTGGAACAATAATCCTAAAATGTATGTGGAAACTCAAAAGACCCTGAAGAGCCACAGCAATCTTGAGAGAGAACAAAGTTGGTGGTATCACGTTACCTGACATCAAACTGTACTACGAGGCTATAGTGCTCAAAACAGCATGATAGTGGCACAAAAAGAGGCACATAGAGCAATGGAGCAGAATAGAGAGAAAGAAATCCAAGCCTATATGGTCAATTAATCTATGATAAAGGAGACAAATATATAAAGTGGGGTAAGGGCAGTCACTTCAATAATTGGTGTTTGGAAAAAAGGACAGTTGCATGTAAAAACATGAAAGTAGACCACTTTCATACACCATGTACAAGATAAACTCAAAATGCATTAAAGACTTAAATGTAGGATCTGAAACCATTGAACTCAGTTGAAAACATAGGGAGTAAACTCTTTGACTTTGCTCTTAAAAATATTTCTTTGAATATATTTCCACAGACAAGAAAACAAACAAACAAACAAATAAATAATAAACAAACAAGTGGGACTACATGTAACTTAAAAGGTGTTGCATAGCAAAGGAAACCATCAACAAAAACAAGACAACCTACGGGAGAATATATATGTGAATGATACATTTCATAAGGGGTTAATACTCAAAATATATAAAGAACTCATGCAACTAAACACCAAAAAGCCCAACAATCCAATTTCAAAAATGGGTAGAGGACCTGAATAGACACTTCCCCAAAGAGGACATACAGAGGGCCAATGATATATGAAAAGATGCTCAACATCAGTAATTATTAGAAAAATGCAAATTAAAATCACAATGAAATATCACCTCACATCTGTCAGAATGGCTATCATCAATAAATCAAAAAATAACAAGTATTGGTGAGGGTGTGGAGAAAAGGGAGCCCTCGTGCACTGATTGTGGGACTGCAAATTGTTGCAGCCAGTGTGATAAGCAGTATAGAGTTTCCTCAAAACAATAAAAAAACAACTACTTTATGAAACAGCAATTCCACTTCTGGGTATATATCCCGAGAAATCTGAAACATAGATTCAAAATGATATATGCCACCATATGTTCATTGCAGTGTTATTTACAATAGCCAAGATTGGAAGCAACCTAAGTGCCCAACAATATTCAATTGAATAAAGAAGAAGTGATACATATATACAATGGAATATTACTTGCCCATAAAAAGAATGAAATCTTACTGTTTATGACAACGTGAATGAACCTGGATGATATTATGCCAAGTGAAGTAAGTCAGACAGAGAATGACAAATACCATATGATTTCACTTACATGTGGAATGTAAAACAACAAAATAACTCACAAACAAAACAGTAACTCATTCATAGGTACAGAGAACAAACTGATAGTTGGAGATGGTGTGGGGCTCAGGGTGCTGAGTGAAAAAGGTGAAAGCATTAAGAGGTACACAATGGCAGTTACAAAATAGTCACAACAATGTAAAGTACAGCATAGGGAATATAGTCAACAACATTGTAATAACTATGTATGGTACCAAAGGGGTACCAGATTAATCAGGGGGAATCACTTCGTAAGTCACATAAATGTCTAATCGCTATGCTAGATGCCTGAAACTCCTGTAATATTAAATGTCAACCGTAATTGGAAAAATAAACATAAAAATGTACCTGGGTATATTTCACAATTTATCATACTATAAATGTAGTATTTCAAATCTATGGGGCAAGAGTACATTTTTGTTTTCCACCCCTATTGCATGCTTGGACCTTGGGGAGTATATTCAAATGTTAAGGTTCTGAAGTGGCAATCAGCACAGACGGTTCTCTGCAACTTGCACTTATCTGTGAAGAGCACATTTTTTAATACATGGCTTTCCTACTATTTGCTGTCCATTTGGAAAAAATAAACAAATGCAGGTACCTAAGTACAACTTAATTTGTTTGGGGGCATACTTTTTAAACCTAAATAGAGCTGTAACTTTGTGTAGAACCATCCCCTAGCCACCATTAACTGGCCAAATGTGCAAGCCTAGCGGAGCTAATCCTACCAGCTGACTCCCACAGCCACCACTTAGTCAAGGGATGGGCACCTGACTCAGGAATCAGCCAGAACCCCTCCCAGAATATTCTAAACGGAAGACAGAAGAAGCTGAGGAAAAAGAGTGGGGGAGGGGGGGAGAGAGAGAGAGAGAGAGAGAGAGAGAGAGAGAGAGAGATCAAGTCCAGTCCCGGTCATGGGTGTACATAAGATGCGAGTCTAGGACCTATAAGCAGCCTACATGTTTAAAGTACATGTTTAAATCCTCCCTTGATTCGAATTCTGCTCCCATTATTCGTTCTCTCTCTTTCTTTCTCTCTCTCTCCCTCCTTCTCTCTCTTTCATTCTCCCTCACCTTCCTTCACAGCTAAGTTACCTCTACACTAGCACTTACCAAACTGATTTGTTTGTTACTATTTATTCTTACCACTGACAATTTTTTTGACAGTGACTGACTTGGAAATCAGGGCTACAAAACTGCTGAAATCAGTCTCAAGCATCAAGGAGCCTACAGGCTGGCAGAGAAGTGAAGTGGTGCGACCACGCACCCCAGAGGCAGACAGCATGTATTTCAATTTGCTGTTTTACCAGTTTTGTGACTTGAGTGAGATACTTAAATTCCCAGTGCCTTCGTTCCTTCACCAGAAAAGTGAAGCTCCTGGTAACAGTTGTGAGAATGAGATGGGTCATAAATGGGAGGGATCACACTTGGTACATGAGGATCAAGGATAACATTTTTCACCTCTTTATAACCAGTACCAAGCATGTAAGGATTCAAGAAATATTTCTCGAATGAACAAATCCTGTGGCTTTACATTGTAATTGAGTTACAATGAGTGACAGAAGCTGGGACCACACCACCCTCTTGTGGAGGGACACAAAGTCTTCAGGAAAATGGTTCTTACTGTACTTGGGGGTTTGTGTTCAGCTCTCCCTGCAGCCCCACCACTGTGTCTCTCCCAGCACAGAAGTACACAGCAGAGTCACTCCCAAGGGCAGACCGTTTCTTCAAGTGGAAAGACGTTTGGCTCCGATTAAATTCAGCCACAAACCCAAAGCTGCCTTTGACCAGGTTGTCCCCTGAGAAGTATTTCAAAAGGAACCGGAGACCTTGGTTGGGATACCGGACATACCAAAACATGTAAGGCGTCCCAGAAAACGAATAGGTGCATTTCACAGTCAGTGGATCCCCTTCGGTGACAGTGACCTGATCATCCGGCTGACTCACCGACTCTGCTCTCAGTCCACCTGTAAAGTAATCCACACTGCATCAGTAGAGCAGCCAAGAAGAATGTCAGTGGATAATGCAATTGGTAAATGGGAAGGGAATATTACTCACTCAGTGAGAAGAGAATTGCAAGTGTGGAGATCCATGCAGAGGCCATGGCTTAAGCTCAGCTGGCTGGAGGCACCTTTTCAGCTCACCTCAGCTGGACATATGGCCCCACCCAGACACTGGCTCTAGATCAGGGCCCAGCAACCCTGTGTCAGCACTGTGTTTTCAGAAATGACCCTTCCTCAGGGACCCTTCGTGGCACCTGCGATTTCTCTCTCTTGAGCAAGAGACAGAAGAGTTCAGGCTCCTCAGACCTCTGTGGGGAGCAAGACTGTCCCACACCTTATCCAGGAGGAATCCTCACACTGCAGCACCCCCTAGAGCCCACCCGCAGAACCTACTGGCTGACTAGCTGACTACTGTCAAGTAGACACAGGTCCTGTGCATCGAGGTCTTACCACAGGACCAGAATATGGATGTTTACGCTGTGCACAAGGAATTGAGGGGGAATTGCTTATTCTAGGAGAAGACACAGGAGTTTATGAATCAAAGTGGAAAAATGAATGGTCAGGGCATTAAGCTTTAATTGGTTTATGCTCTTAAGATACAAAGATAGAAAGAAGGGAAATAAAAAATAGTTAATAGGATTAGGAAATAAATAGAAAGAAAAAGAGAAAATGTAGCTTTGGATGAAGAGGAAAAGAAAAGAAAAAAGAAAGATAAGGAAGGCAAAATATTAAAAAGAATGAGGCAAGAGAAGAGAAACGATAAGGAAAAATGAGAACCTTGTTATTCTCTTTAGAAAGAATTCAGATATTACTTCTGTATAAACTTTTTTGACCAAAAGATACCTCAGGTTTCCCCTATTGGGGATCCTCTCTTTAATGATCTCTAGTTAAAGATTCATACAAAAATAAGTTTGAACCTTCTCTTGAAACACTTTTAGAAAAAGAAAAAAAGGCATGGTGTTATGTACACTTCCTGCCACTTGGTCCTAGGAAACAGTAGATCATAAAGAAAAAAAAAAAAATACACCCCTATGCAGGATTATTAAATGTCGATTTTCCACATGGAGAGGCTACTTAAGACAAATCAAATAAAATGCATAAGGGCCAAAAACTGAAGGCTAACTAAGCTCAAGTTATGATGATGATAATAAACAACTCAATTTAAGGGGAGAACAAGCTAAAGTTTTGTACAAAAAATACCACAAGATCAGCACAGTCATTATTTAATAGATTTGATTTAAAGGAAACAGGTATCAGTATAAAGACATTGTTCATTCATTTCCTTTATTTTTCTTTAAATAATATCCAAATATACCAAAAATTTTATAAAGGGGTAGAAAATCTCTTTGCTAGGAGTTAGAAAAAGAAGTGGAAATTAGCTCTTTCTGAAAGCTCTGCTAAAGATCCCTTCCGTGAATCATTGAAACCTTCAACCTATGATAACTGTCTTAATTTGGAATATGTGCATTACCTTTAAACAATAACCTTCAAGTCCCAAAGAGGCCTGTGGTCAATGGGAACATGTAATAAATTTCTTCTCTCCAGCTAGAGCCTAAGATGAGTGTTAGTGTTCTATCTTTGAGGGTCCTGGCAATCACCTCAGGGGGATGATTGGAAAAAAGTTTAATGGAAGGAATGTTTTTAGATGTGGGAGCAGAATCCAGGGAAACACCAGGAGAGTGTGAAGCACCCTGGGGCTAGCAACAGCCAGAAGGGTTCAGCAGTCCCAGGTCTGAAGAGACAGAGGAGGAAGAATTTACCCAGCCTGGGGACCTGTAACTCAGGGAGAAGACCCAGACAGGACCTGTGGATTTCCATACAGCAAAGGAAGGAATTAAGGAGAAATATCCTGACCACGCTCTCCTGCCGATGCCTCCAAACAACGAGAAGCGAGAGGACCAGGAAGCCCACTCGATGCAGAGCATAGAAGTCAGCCTGCTAGGCACAGAGAAGGCTGGAGACTAGACCTGGAGACGAAACAGAACATGAAAACCCTGACACTGGGGTCTATAGCAGCCCGGCCACTCAGGTAAACATGAATGTGTGTCCTAAATACATCTAAGGGAACACTCATACTGCATTTTGATCAATATGGAAAGAAAAATAAAACAAATAAAACAATATAGACTTGGGTAGTGCCTTAATTAAATTTTCCAGGTAATGGTCCCGTCTCTACTTCTCTATTCCCCACAGAAACAGTACAGACTACACACAAATTATGCCTAGAAGTACAAATGGATCAAATATTGTCAGCCTCCAGCCATTTAATAATTAATCCCAAGAGCCATAAATGAACCAACTCTTTAGAAGGCTTATATCTTTACTTCTCCATTAGAAATACGTCTGATTGTTTAGTGGCTCCCCTCAAAGGGTGCTATGGGAGGAAGTGACCGTATTTAATAATCAAGTGTGCTCAGAGTTACAAGGAGGGAAGTTTTAAGCTATGCAAATTTATGCTGTGGTTAGAACTTATGGGCATCCACTTGCAATGGCAAGACTGATGAAGAACCCTTAACGCTCTCAGTCTTGAAAGGTAGAAAACCTTAGTCTTCACATTAGCTTCCAGTTAAGGAAATGTTCCTTAACTGCTACATAAGTAGGAAAGGATTCAGGGACCTTCACACAATATCCTGTTCACCCCATGGATTTCTAAGGTATTGACTCAGCTTTCAAAATTGAATAAAATATCCTCAATAACTTTTCTGTTTATGTGCTTTGATTCACGACATTAATGAGGAATTATGCATCAATTGACTACTGTGACTATAATGTTAAGTCATTTAGATTCCTTGTCACACTTATTCTTCCTAATATTTCACATTTTAAATGTAAGGACACTAGAGTTTAAGAAATGTAGGTAATTTACTCAAGTCACCCTTAAAAAAATAGAACATAGATATTAACCCACACTTTTCTGAAATCAAAGGCATTCTTTACACTAAATTACACTCAGAATATCAACTTTCATCATTGCTTTTAGAAAACCTTTCAATATTGGAAAGTACCTCCATTGTCATAATAAAATTATATAATATAGACTTCAATGGGTCAAGCAGAACTTTACAGGACAGGTCATCTTGTCACTCGAGTATATAGGAAATGCTGACCCCACAAGTATGCGCCACTTAACTAAAACAGCCCCTAGATAATTCCTTCCAAACCCTGATAACACGCGATGATCATCCACCTTCTCTAGCGCCTCCCGCTCATTTCTATGCCCTTACAGATTTATGTGCACATACTCTGGGGAGAACTTCACGTTTTTCCTTATCAATTTACCAGTTTACTCCCCATCTGCCCAACTCTCCGATTTCTATAGAAAGAACCTTCCAGTTCACGCTAAATAGACGTGAACTGTTTCCCCAAACCATTGTAAGCTAGATGTAGTGATGTCTAGTTGGAGATCTGTCTTATGCAAGACGTGTGAGTTAACAGGGAATGTTCCCCAAATGCTGCAGGTGGGTCTCTGCCATCCTCCAGGGTTCCTGCCTCCAAAAGGTACCTCTCTTCATTCCTTATTTGACGACCATTGAGACATGCACATCGCAACACAAGGGCACCAAAGGGCCCTCAATCTGAGACTCCAGGTATTTCTCCCAGAGTGCCTACTGCCTTTCTCAAGAAACTATTTATAAACATCAGAACTCTGTAAATGTTACTGATTTCCCAGAAGACAACAGGAATGACTCATGTAAACTAATAAGAAAGCCCTTTCTGAATATCAGACTCTGAAATGTAAATTGTATTTATTTTAGATGCAAGAGAGAAAAATCAACACAAAATAAAGTGTTGGAGCAAGGGGGAAAATCAGTGCTTTTTCTGTGAAACTTTAACATAGAATAAAATCCAACTAAAAAAAAACTGATTTTTTTCATATAAATTATGGAATTTTCAACAAAATGGGGAAAATCCATTATTTGACCTTCTGCTCTCCTAACTCCAAATAAAAGGGACTATAAATCAATGGCCCGCTTATCTCAGTGGACTGAAGAGATTTTTTAGTTTCTCAGGGTCTAATACTTTCCCTCACCCACATTCAGATTCTCGTTGTTTCCATGTAGTTTAGTACAAACTTAAGCTACATCTCAGGTGTGTTGTTACATTCTAGGAATTATATTTGTAGAGAAATATAAGCCAATAGGAACTGTTCAAAGTACACACTAGAGACAGGAGTCTATACACACATATAGACTCCAAGGACTTGAAAGTGAGGGAAATTTTATATCCTGTGGATTTTCCTCCTCTTGTCACCGAAGAACTAAGAGCTTCATGATCTATAGTCTGGACTCAAAATTTTTCTGATACTAGAGCCAAGTGGAAAAGCTTGGGGAACACTAAATTAGGAGGGAGAAACTGTTGAGCTCCTCTCTAGGTCGCCTCCTCAAACGCTGTGATCTCCCTGTTTCTGTTCAGCTCCTAATGGGTTCTGTGCCTCTGTGTCCCACAGAGCACAGTAGTAAGTGGCAGCATCTGCCACCTGCACCTGGAGGATGAGCAGTGAAGAGGAGAATCGCTCATATGTCATGTTGTAGCGCCCCTGCTGAGACGGCCTTGAGCCCTTTACAAGGAGTCTTGGTGCAAGTCCTGGGAAGTGAAGGTACCAGAAGAAGTCATAAGCAGTGGATATGGAGTGATTGCAGGAGATTTCCGCCACAGCTCCCTCTGAAGATACCACGGAGGAAGGCTGAAATACTTGGTCCTTGTTCTCTGCAACTGCAGGAAACAAACAAAGAAGGTCTGAATTTCATGATGCTATTTCCTTGCTGATGACCTTTTAGGTACAGTGATTATTAATTAAAAAGGCTTTTTTTAAATTAGCCCAAACTGTAAGATAATGGCATATGCTTTTCTAATACCAGAAAGAGCCTACTTACCCTTCCAGAGGGAGCTGAGGAGAAGCCCCAACCACACCGCTTCCAGAGTGCTCTGCAAAGCCATAGCCACACCTCAGCTGGTCTCAGGCCTCAGCTGTAAGTGTGATGCTCACCAGGAAGCTCACTTAAGGCCCGTTTTGCTTCTTTCTTTTTCCTTTTGTCAATGACATCATCAGCCAGAATCTGCAGACTATAGAAGAGTGACTGCAGCTGTGAGGCTGCTTATTAGTGGCTTCAACTGTCCTTTGTTCTGAGAAGGAATGTAGCCTTTCAGAGGTCACTGCACTTGTGCAAATTTAATCAATGAAGAAGTTTCCATCTCTACTGTCGTCAGAAGAAGTCATGCAATTGATGGGAGACTGCTACATTATTCATATTAAAGTGATATATTCACACAAAAAAGTATGCTGAGTTTGTTATATATGTTGATAATGAAATGCTAGTATGTGAGAAATAATGATCATGAAATTTAGTAACTGCACTAGAAGAGAGATGGTTCGGTTTTATTAAGGCATAAAAATTACTGTGTAAACATATGCATCAAAATTTGACTCCTTGTATCCAACGTTGTCTCTGGAATAAGTAGGAAAAAAAATCTCAGATATACTTTTCTGTAAACACAAGAAGCTGGGTCAAGGAAGACACAAAAGCTGCATTTGGAGATGATCTATTTTGGATGGTACCTATTCTCCTTTTGTAGCCTTACACTGTCCCCTCTTTCTTAATGCAGGGCTTAATAGTTGTCCCACTTTCTTTGATTGCTTTGTACAGGTTTTCATGGGATTTTATCTGAAAAAGAACTAAACAGGTTTGTGGCAATTCTAGGTTTATACAGTAAGGAGCTTGTATGTGCACCCCCTAGTGGACCACATGGGAACTAACGCAAAATTATTTCCCCAGCCTCCTCTGAGACAGTCTTCACAGCTTCCCACAGCTTGAAGAGGTTTGATGTTTTTTGCTTTTGTTCAAATTCCTCATTCTTATTCAGTTCACATAGGGATGTGAAGGCGATCCAGAGGAAAAAACTGCCTTCTTGGAAAGCCTGCTGGTTACTGAAAGATGTTCTTCATTCAGGGGATTGGTTATTTGAACACATACTACCATGGAGTTAAATATTTCTCTTTCTCACTTTAAGATGATTGCTTGATTCATTTCCTCATCTTTTCCTTTATTTAATAGTCTTCCAGGTCAGGAGAAATTAGCTTTTTCCCTCATCTTTTCTCTTTTTTTCCTGGGATAGTCTTTAATTATGATAAGATGATTGTTTAAATCCCACAGAACATTTTATTTAGATTTGTGACCCCAAAGCCTTTCAAATAAAATACCAACTTACAACATGGCAGTAAAATTAGGATGGAAGACATCAAAACAAATGGGTACAGATTCTTTTAGCGGAAGGACTAATATAGTAACTGTGATTATTTTGAACTCGGAAATTTCTGACAACTGAAACATAAAAGGAATCACAAATGGAATACAATAATATAAATAAACTGATTAAGTGTGCAAGCCTCTTCTTTCTGAAGCCAAGTGGTATATAGCTATAGGTAACTTAAAATTCATTTTAGATTACTGGTTATGTACATCTGGTTCAAAGTTTCTAACTACTGCAAAATATTTTATCATGTGCTTCCTCCACATTTACTTTCAGTCCCCTAGTGGTGGACTCATAACTCCGCTGCACAGCAATGACCATATTCTTCTATTTCCCCTTATTAACTATTTTAGAATTTCTTTGGGGTATGTATCTACCAAGGATCATCCATTCATAGTATATATAAATACTTTATTTTTAATTAAACATTCAAAATAGTGACAGTCACATACACTTCTACCAGTAGTGTATGAGCATTCCACCCTCTCCAAATCCTCAACATTTGGTATTAGAAAAAATATGAAACTGTCTAAATTTTAGTAATATGCTGGGTGTACAGTCTTGTTTTAATTTGTATTACTCTGACAATAAGTAAAATAGAGCCACTTATGTTTTCTTTTCCAACATTACCTATTTAAATATTTTGCCCACCTAAGAAAAAGGCCCTAAACCTTTACCTACGGGTTACCTGGAAGTTGTGAAACATAAGAGCGAAGGCTAAGGCAGAATTGTAGACTTCATGGCTAAATATTGAAGGGGTGTTGAAATGTGCACATAAAACTCATTGCACAAAGGGTAGGAGGCCAACTGGTTCCAGACATTTAAGAAAATTTCTGTCCGATCACTTGATGATCACAGAGCTCATCAAGCAGAAAGTCCAGTAGCCACATGACAAAACTATAGGCTTCCAAAAGCTAACACAATAAAAAACAGAAAACCTCAAAATGACAGGAGATGTGCTTGCCAGTTGTCATATTATATTATTTAAACCATTGAGTTTTCGAAAAAACAACAACAAATAATAATAATAATATTACATGAAACGAAACAAGAAGCAATGGTCCATACAGAAGAAAAGAGAGTCAAGGAAAAAAAAATTGACGAGATTGAAGAACCTACAAATTACACTTACTAGACAAAGACTTTAAATCAAGTATTTTAAATATGTTCAAAGAACTAAAGAAAACCATGTATAAAAAAATAAAGGCTAGCATAAGAATTTTCCCACACCAAATAGAGAATATCAATAAGAAGATGAAATTATTTGAAAAGAGCCAAAAACTTAACACATTTTAATGGATTAAACCATAAAAACAATTTTCTCCTACCATGATGGAATGATACCAGTAATCAATTAAAGAAGGAATTTTGACACATTCACAAATTTGTGGAAATTAAACAACATAGTCCTGTCCTAAATTAAACAATGAATCAAAGAAGAATCACAAGGGAAAATAGAGAATAATTTAAGATGAATGAAAACAAGAACACAGTAAGATCCTACAAAACAACTTATGGAATGCAGATAATGCAGTGTATGGAAAAAATTTATAGCTGTAAACACCTATCTAATAAAAAGAGAAAAATCTCAAATCAATCATCTGACTTTCCACCATAAGAAACTAGGAAAGGAGAGCAAACTAAACTCAAAACCAGGTTATGGAAGGAAATAAAGATGAGAGCACAAGAAATAAATGAATTAGAGACTGTAAAGAAATACACAATAAAAAGCGAAATGAAAAGTCAGTTCTTCTAAAAGTTCAACAAAAATGACCAACTATTAGCTACTGGCCAAGAAAAAAAGAGAGAACACTAAAATTATTAAATCAGGAATGAGAGCATTACTACCAAACTTACAGAAATAGAAAGGATTATAAAGGGAATACTATGAACAATTATATGCCAGCAAATTGGATAACCTAAATCAAATGGACAAATTCCTAGAAAGACATAAACTACCATAACCCACTCAAGAAGACATAGAAAATATGAATAGACTTATAACAAATAAAAAGATCAAATCAGTAATAAAAATAATCTCAGAAGTAAAAGCTCTGGGCTTCAATGGCGAATTGTACTGAAGGCTTAAAGAATGACCTCCCACACACTTCTGGGCAAAACGACAGAGTAAGTAAATGCTGTGCTCACCTCTTTCCATTACCATGTAAAAACCACAACTACATTATTAAAAAATCACCCTGAAGAACCACCTGAACACTAGGTGAACAGAACTCTTATACCTCAAAATTTAAAGAAGCATCCATGTCAAGACTGGTAGGAGGACTGGTCCCACACTTAGGTGTGGCAGTTAAGAATCTAGAGGAATATCTTGGATGCTGAGGTCGCCCATAAGGATTCAGCGAGTCCCAACCCCACACTAGGCTCCTAGACAGGACCACGAGAGCTGGGAAGAGATGTCCACACAACATCAAGATGTGAAAATCACCAAACATTCTGTCCTTGGAAGATGGAGGGCTGCTTAAAGGACTCTCCTAAATGCCTTCCTCTTAAAAGTCCCATGCGGAGAGTTGACCAGTGACAGACTCACTTGCTCTAACCTCCAGCAATCAGCTGTACCTCAAAGAGCACCAGGGACACACACATAGGATGGACACTGTCTAGCTTTAAGGCGAGGGCTGGAGGGGCAGCTCTAGCCAACATTTTGCTCTTTGACGGACCCTCACCACACAGAACTGGCAGGCAGGCGCCATTGTTCCTTTGCTAAGATTTTCAAGCCCAGAGAGCAAATGAAGGTGGGCACCATCTGTGCCAGTGAGCTGCACCATTCACAACTAGAGTGAAAACGAGTTGACTTGAAGCTGTGACTTGGACTGGAGCTGATGGGTCCTGGGAAAACACTGTACCCAATATTCCCTAATAAAAAAAAGTGGAAAAAGAAAAACATAGAACTATAGAAAAGAATCAGTGAAAAATACAATAACTGAAATGAAGAATACACTATAAGAAATCCACAGCAGATTAGATGAAGCAGAAGATTGAATCAGCAATTTGGAAGATGAGGTAGCAGAAAACATCCAATTGGAACAGAAAAATGGAAAAAGAATTTTTTAAAATAAGGATAGTTTAAGGGGACTCTGGGACAACAGCAAGTATACTAAAATTTGCAGCAGTGGGGTACCAGAAGGAGAAGAGAGAGACAAAGGAATTGAAAACACATTTTAAGATATAATGACTAAAAACTTACCTAAACTGGCAAAGGAAATAGACATTCAAAGCCAGGAAGGACAGAGATCCGAAACAAGGTGAATCCAAAATAGCTCACACCAAGACACATAATAATTAAAAAGCCAAAGTTTACAGACAAAGAGAGTTGTAAAAGCAGCAAGGGAAAAGCAGTTAGTTACATACAAAGGAGCTCTCACAAGACTGTCAGCTAATTTCTAAACAGAAACTTTGCAGACCACAAGGGATTGGCATGAACTATTCAAGTGATAAATCGCAGTGGTCTCCAACCATCATTACTCTACCCAGCAAGGATATCATTTAGAATTGAAGAATAGATAAACAGTTTCTCAGACAAGAAAAAGCTAAATGAGTGCATCAACACCAAACTAGTATTATAAGAAATGTCAGAAGGACTTCTTGGAGAATGAGAAGGAGAAGTAGGAGGAGAACTGAAATGAGAAGGAGGAGGAGGAGGAGGAGGAGGAGAAAGAGAATTAAAAAAGAGAAGGAGGAAGAGGAAGAAGAAGAAGAAAAAAATATGAATAAAATGGCAATAACTACATACCTATCCATAATTATCATAAATATAAATGGATTAAATATTCCAATCAAAAGACATAGTGTGGCTGAATGGATAAGAAAACAAAACCCATACCTATGCTATTGACAAAAGACTGACTTCAGATCAAAAGACATATACAAGTGTAAGGAAAGGGATGGAAAAAGATATTTCATACAAAAGGATATGAAAAAAAAACATGGGTAGCAATACTTCTACCAGACAAAATAGACTTTAAACAAGGGTAGAACAGGAGACAAAGTGGGACATTGCATAATTGTAAAAGGATCGATTCAATAAGAGGGTATAACCCTTATAAACATTTCAGTACCCAATGTAGAAGCACCTAACTATATAAAGTAAATATTGACAAACATAAAGGGGCAGGTTGACAGTTATATGACCAGGCATTAACACCCCCTTGAAATCAATGGACAGATTATCCAGTAAGAAAAATCAACAAGGAACAGAGGCCTTAAAAGACACATTAAACAAGAAGTATTTAGTTGATATTTTTAGAACATTTGACTCCAAAGCAGCAGAATACACATTCTTTTCAAGTACACATGAAACATTTCCAGAATAGACCACATCATAGGCCACAAAACAAGGCTCAATAAATACAAAAAAGTCTGAAATGAGAGCAAGCATCTTCTCCTTTCACAATGATACAAAACAGGAAATCAATTACAACCAGAAAACTGAAAAACACATAAACAAATTGAGGCTAAATAACATGCTACTAACCAAAGAACAGGTTAACAATGACATCAAGGGAGAAATTAAACAATGCCTTGAGACAAATGATAATGAAAACACAGAGATCCCAAACCTGTGAGACACAGCCAAAGCTGTTCTAAGAGGGAAATTCACAGAAATAAAAGCCTACCTCAAGAAACAAAATAGCTGAAATATATAATCTAAACTTACACCTAAAGGAACTTGAAACAGAAAAACAATCACAACCCAAGTGAATAAAAGGAATAAAATAATAAACATCAGATTGAAATTAAACAAAATGGACTCTAAAAGTACAATACAAAAAATTAATGCAACCAAGAGCTGGTCCTTTGAAAAGATAAATAAAATTGATAAACCTTTAACCAGGATCATGAAGAAACAAAGAGAGAGAACCCAAATAATACAATCAGAAATGAAAAAGGAGAAGTAACAACTGGCACCAGAGAAACACAATGGATTATGAGAATATACTATGAACAATTATATGCCAACATAATTGAACAACCTGGATGAAATAAATATATTCCTACCAATATACAATCTTGCAAAGACTGAATCAAGAAGAAACGAAAATCGGAACAGACAGGTAACTACTGAGGAAATGCAATTAGTAATCAAAAACTCCCGAGAAACAAAAGTCTTGAACCAGAAATCTTCAATATTGAAATTTACCAAACACTCAAAGAAGAATTCACACATATCCTTCTCAAACTTCCAAAAAATGGAGGAGGAGGGAAGGCTCAAATAGATTTTACAAGGCAAACAGTATGTGACTCCAAAACCAGACAAAGATACTAAAAAAAAAACCAAACCATAGGCCAATAGTACTGATGAACACAGATGCAAAAATCCTCAATAAATATTAGCAAACAGAATTCAGCAATAAATTAAAAGGGTCAAACACCATGACCACCTAATATTTATTCCTGAGAAGCAAAGCTGTTTCAATATCCTTATCATGATACACCACATAAACAAAATGAAGGTTAAAAAAAATCACATGATCATGTCAATGTATGATCATATAGATGCAGAAAAAGGATTTTATTATTGTTTTATGATAAAAACTCTCAGAAAAGTGGGAATGGAAAGAACATATCTCGAAACAATAAAGGCCATATATGACAAACCCACAGCTAACATAATACTAATAGGGAAAAGATAAGACTGTTTTTGTTAAGTTTAGGAACAAGAAAAAAACTGTCCACTTTCACCACTTTTATTCGACAATATTGGAAGAACATACCACAACAACCTGACAAGAAAAAGAAATAAAAGGCATCCAAATTGAAAAGGAAGAAGTAAAAGTGTCACTATTTGCAGATGATACAATGCTGTACATACAGAACTTTAGAGTCCACCAAAAAACTATTAGAACTGATCAAAGTATTCAGTAAGGTAACAGTATACAAAAATCAATATGCAGAAATCGATTGCATTTCTATACACCAATAATGAAGTATCAGAAAGAGAAATTAAGAAAACATTCCCATTTACAATTGCATCAGAAAAACAAAACAACCTAGGAATAAATTTAACCAAGGGGTAAAAGACCTGTACTTCGAAAAGTATTAGACATTAAAGAAGATATAAATATTGAAGCACATACCATACTTATGGGTAGGAATGGGCCACTGTGACTACACCCTCCACAACTAGATTGAAACAACTACTTCACTTGGAGCTGATAGGTCCTACAAAAACACACTTAAAATAAATTTTAAGAGTTAAAAATAATAAATTTCTTTGAACATACCTCCTCAGACAAGAGAAACAAAGAAAAAATAAATAAGTGGGACTATATCCAACTAAAAAGTTTTTGCACAGAATAGGAAACCATCAACAAAAACAAATTACAACCTATGGGAGAAGATATTTGCCAATGATATATCATATAAGGGGTTAACATCCAAAATATATAAAGAACTCATGAAACTTAAAACCAAAAATTCCCAACATCCAATTTTAAAAATGGGCAGAGAATTTGAATGGACATTTCTCCAAAGAGGACATACAGATAGCTGATGATATATGGTAAGATGCTCAACATCACTAATTATCAGAAAAATGAAAATTAAAACAACAATGAGATATCACCTCCCACCTGTTACAATGACCATCATCAATAAATCAAAAAACCAGTTTGGTGATGATGTGGAGAAAAGGGAGCCCTCGTGTACTGATTGTGAGACTGCAAATTGCTACAGCCAGTATGGAAAACAGTACAGAGTTTCCTCAAAACATTACAAATACAACTACCTTATGAACCAGCAATTCCACTTCTTAGTATGTATCCCAAGAAATCCAAAACACTGATATGAAAAGATATATGCAGCACTATGTTCATTGCAGTGTTATTTACAATAGTCAAGATGGGAAACAACCGAAGTGCCCAACAATATTTGATTGGATAAAGAAGTGATACATATATACAATGGATTAATACTAGGCCATAAAAGAGAATGAAGGAGTGGCCGGTTAGCTCAGGTGGTTAGAGCATGCTGCCCTTAAGAACAAGTTTGCCAATTCGATCCCCAAATGGACCACTGTGACCTGCGCCCTTCACAACTAGATCGAAATGACCACTTGACTTGAAGTTGATGGGTCCTGGAAAAACACACTTAAAATAAATGAAAGGTTTTTTTTTCAAAGATTCAGCATACGTTTTTAAAAAGAGAGAGAGAATGAAATCTTACCACTTAAACAATGTGGATGAACCTGGAGGGTGTTACACTTAGTGAAATAAATCAGATAGAGAATGACAAATACCATATGATTTCACTTATATGTGGAAGCTAAAAAACAAAATAAATGCACAAACAAAACAGAAACACCCTCATAGATACAGAGCATAAACTAATGGCTGGAGATGGGAGGGGGCTCAGGGGGCTGAGTGAAAAAGGTGAAAGAATTAAGAGGTACCCACTGGCAGTTATAAAAATAGTCACAAAAATGAAAAGTACAGCACAGGGAATGTATTCAACATATTGTAGTAACTATCTATAGTGTCAGGTGGGTACTATTAGGTTGGTGCAAAGGTAATTGCGGTTTTTGCAATTATTAACCTTTTAAACCGCAATTACCTTTGCACCAACTTAATAAATGAATGAGAGCCATCACTTCCTAAGTTACATAAGTGTCTAACCGTTATTGTATATGCCTGAAATTAATATAATATTGAATAGCAAATGTAATTGAAAAATAAATAAGAAAAATGTATCTGGGTATACATGGCTATTATTATACTGTAAATGTACTATTTTAACTCTGTGGGGCAAGAGCACATTTTCTAGTACATGGTATTCCTCCTATTGGCTCTCCATTTGGAAAAAATAAACACACATAAGTACTTGTGTAAATATTTATTTCTTTAGGACATATATTTTTAAACCAAAATAGAGCTGCTAACTTTTTGTAGAATCGTCCCCTAGCCACCATTAACTGGCCAAATGTGGAAGTCACGCAGAGCTAATCCTACCAGCTGACTCGCACAGCCACCAGTTAGTCCGGGGATAAGCACCTGACTCAGAGGAATCAACCAGAACCCTTCCCAGAATATTCTAAACTGGAGAGAGAGAAAGAGAGGAAGAGAGACATCAAGTCAGTCTCTCTCATGGGTGTACGTAAGATGTGAGCTTAGGAGCTACAAGCAAGCTACATGTTTAAATCCTCCCTTGATTTAAATTCTCCTTACATTATTTTCTCTCTCTCTCTCTCTCTCTCTCTCTCTCTCTCTCTCTCTCTCTCCCTCTCTCCCTGTCTCTCTCTCTCTTTCCCCCTCTCCCTCTCTCTCTCCCTACCTCTCTCCTCACCTTCCTTCTCAGCATAGTTACCTCTACACCCTTGTCTCACAATGCATTTTGTGTAATTCACTATCTTAGCACATACCAACTGATCTGAGTTACTAGTTTATTCCTACCAACGACAATTTTTTTTTACATTGACTGATTTGGAAATTGAGGCTACATAACCGCTGAAATCAGTCTCAAGCCTCAAGGAGCCTACAGGCTGGCAGAGAAGTGGAGTGGTGAGACCACGCACCCCAGAGGCAGACAGCGTGTATTTCAATTTGCTGTTTTACCAGTTTTGTGACTTGAGTGAGATACTTAAACACCCAGTGCCTTTGTTCCTTCATCAGTAAAGTGAAGCTCCTGGTAATAGTTGTGAGAATCAAATGGGTCATAAATGGGTGGATTCACACCTGGTACATGAGGATCAAGGATAACATTTTTCACCTCTTTATAACCAGTACCAAGCATGTAAGGATTCAAGAAATATTTCTCGAATGAACAAATCCTGTGGCTTTACATTGTAATTGAGTTACAATGAGTGACAGAAGCTGGGACCACACCACCCTCTTGTGGAGGGACACAAAGTCTTCAGGAAAATGGTTCTTACTGTACCTGGGGGTTTGTGTTCAGCTCTCCCTGCAGCCCCACCACTGTGTCTCTCCCAGCACAGAAGTACACAGCAGAGTCACTCCCAAGGGCAGAACGTTTCTCCAAGTGGAAAGACATTTGGCTCCGATTAAATTCAGCCACAAACCCAAAGCTGCCTTTGACCAGGTTGTCCCCCAGGATGTGTTTCAGAAGGACCTGGAGACCTTTGTTGGGATACTGGACATACCAAAACATGTAAGAGGTCCAAGAAAACGAATAGATGCATTTCACAGTCAGTGGATCCCCTTCGGTGACAGTGACCTGATCATCTGGCTGACTCACCGACTCTGCTCTCAGTCCACCTGTAAAGTAATCCACACTGCATCAGTAGAAGAGCCAAGAAGAATGTCAGTGGATAATGCAATTGGTAAATGGGAAGGGAATATTACTCACTCAGTGTGAAGAGAATTGCAAGTGTGGAGATGCATGCAGAGGCCATGGCTTAAGCTCAGCTGGCTGGAGGCACCTTTTCAGCTCACCTCAGCTGGACATGTGGCCCCACCCAGACACTGGCTCTCGATCAGGGCCCAGCAACCCTGTGTCAGCGCAGTGTTTTTAGAAATGACCCTTCCTCAGGCACCTGCTGCTTCCTGGCACCTGTGCCTTCTCTCTCTTGAGCAAGCTCTTGGTTCAGGCTCCTCAGACCTCTGTGGGGAGCAAGACTGTCCCACACCTTGTCCAGGAGGAATCCTCACACTGCAGCACCCCCTAGAGCCCACCCGCAGAACTGACTGGCTGACTACTGTCAGGTAACCGACTCAGGTCCTGTGCATCCAGGTCTTACCACAGGATCAGACTATGGACGTTTATGCTGTGCACGGGGAATTGAGGGGGAATTGGATATTCTAGAAGACACAAGAGTTTGTGAATCAAAGTGGAAAAATGAATGCTCAGTGGGTCAAGCTTTAAATGGTTTATGCTCTTAAGATACAAAGATAGAAAGAGGGAAATAAAAAATAGTTAATAGGATGAGGAAATAAATAGAAAGAAAAAGAAAAAGTGTAGCTTTGGATGAAGAGGAAAAGAAAAGAAAAAAGAAAGATAAGAAAAGGTGAAATAGGAGAAAAGAGTGAGGCAAGAGAAGAGAAATGATAAGGAAGAATGAGAACCGTGTTATTCTCTTTAGAAAGAATTCAGACATGCCTTTTTGATCAAACCTTTTTGACCAAATGATAGCTAACTTTTTCTCTAGATTAGATCTATTCAGGCTACTCTCCACAATGATCTTTAAATTCATATAAAAAGAATTTGAACCTTCTCTTGAAACATTTTTAAGGAGAGAAAAAGGAAGGGATGGTTTTATGAACATTTCCTTGCACATCTGTCCTTTTGTAGTGGATTATAATGCAAAAACAAAAACAAAACAAAAAACTCTATGCAGGAGTTGCAAGATACAGTTTTCCACATGGAGAGGCTACTTAAGATAGAGTTCAATAAAGTGCGTAAGGGGCAAAACCTGATGTTTAAGCTCAAGTTATTCTGATGATGATAGAGGGCTCATTTTAAGGAGAGAACAGGTTAAAGTTATGTTTTTTAAGATTGTTATTGAAAATATGGTTAGCATACAATATTATATTAGTTTCACGTGTACACATTAGTTATTCAAAAATTATATACATAAAGAAGTGATCACCATAACTCCAGCAACCATCTGACACCATATGACACTATCACAATATTATTGACTATATTCCCTACATTGTACATTACATCTCCATGAGTTATTTGCTCTATACTTGGAAATTTGGACCACTGACAGCTCTTCACCTTTCCTTCCCTTTTTAAATTTTTCAGTAACAGTTAACATTCAATATTATTTCATATTAATTTCAGGTGTACCAGGCTAAAGTTTTATATAAAAAATGCCATAAGACTCACCCAGTAAATATTCAATAGATTTGATTTAAGGAAAGACACTGTTCATTCATTTCCCTTATTTTTCCTTAAATAATATTCAAACATAACATATATTTTGCAAAAAGGATAGAAAATCTCTTTGCTTGGAATCAAAAAAGAAGTGGAAAGCAGCTCTTTCTGAAAGCTCTGCTAAACATCTCTTACGTTAATCATTGAAACCTTGGACCTATCATAATTGTCTTTCATTGAAATATATAAATTACCTTTAAACAATAACCTTCACGTCCCAAAGAGGCCTGTGGTCATTGGGAACATGTAATAAATTTCTTCTCTCCACCTAGAGCCTAAGATGAGTGTTAGTGTTGTTTCTTTGAGGGTCCTGGCAATCACCTCAGGGGGACGATTGGAAAAAAGTTTAATGGAAGGAATATTTTCAGATGTGTGAGCAGAATCCAGGGAAACACCAGGAGAGTGTGAAGCACCCTGGGGCTAGCAACAGCCAGAAGGCTTCAGCAGTCCTGGGCCTGAAGAGACAGAGGAGGAAGAATTTACCCAGCCTGGGGACCTGTAACTCAGGGAGAAGACCCAGACAGGACCTGTGGATTTCCATACAGCAAAGGAAGGAACTTAAGGAGAAATATCCTGACCACGCTCTCCTGCCGATGCCTCCAAACAACGAGAAGCGAGAGGACCAGGAAGCCCACTCAATGCAGAGCATAGAAGTCAGCCTGCTGGGCACAGAGCAGGGTGGAGAATAGACCTGGAGACGACACAGAACATGAAAACCCTGACACTGGGGTTCATAGCAGCCTGACCACTCAGGCAAACATGTATGTGTGTCCTAAATACATGTATGGGCACATCAATACTGCATTTTGATCAATGTGGAAAGACAAATAAAACAATATAGACTTTAGTAGTGCCTTATTTAAATTTTCCAGATAATTGTCCAGTCTCTACTTCTATTCCCCAGAAAAACAGTACAGACTACACACAAATTATGCCTAGAAGTGCAAGTGGATCAAATATTGTCAGTCTCCAACCATTTAATAATTAATCCAAGAGTCATAAATGAACCAACTCTTTAGGAGGTTTATATCTTTACTTCTGTGTTAGAAATATGTCTGATTGTTTAGTGGTTCCCCTCAAAGGTGCTATGGGAGGAAATGACCATATTTATTAATCACGTGTGCTCCATGTTGCAAGGAGGAATGTTTTATGATATGCTTAGAACTTCTGGGCATTCACTTGCAATGAAAAGACTGATATAGAATCCTTAACGCTCTCAGTCTTGAAAGGTAGAAAACCTTAGTCTTCACATTAGTTTCCAGTTAAGGAAATGCTCCTTAATTGCTACATAGATAGGAAAGGATTCAGGGACCTTCACACAATATCCTGCACACCCCAAGGATTTCTGGGGTCTTGATTGAGCTTTCAAAATTGAACAACATAACATCAATAGCTATTCTGCTTCTGTGCTTTTATTCACAACATTAATGAGGAATTATTCATCAATTGAGTTCTGTGAGTATAATGTTAAGTCATTTACATTCCTTGTCACACTTATTCTTCTTAATATTTCACATTTTAAATGTAAGGACAGTGGAGTTTAAGAAATTTAAGTAATTTACTCAAGTCACCCCTAAAGAAATAGAACAAAGGTTTTTGGGGGTTTTTTTGGTTTTGTTTTTTTTTGTTGGTTTGTTTTTAATTAAAGTTTTTAGGGGTGACAATTGTTAGTAAAGTTACATAGATTTCGGGTGTACAACAAAGGTTTTAACTCATACTTTTCTGAAATCAAAGGCATTCTTCCCACTAAATTACACTCAGAATATCAACTTTCATCATTGCTTTTAGAAAACCTTTCAGTATTGGAAAGTACCCCTATTGCCATAATAAAATTGTTTAATATATACTTCAATGGGCCAAGCAGAACTTTACAGGTCATCTTGTCACTCGAGTATATAGGAAATGCTGACCCCACAAGTATGCGCCACTTAACTAAAACAGCCCCTAGATAATTCCTTCAAAACCCTGATAACACGCGATGATCATCCACCTTCTCTAGCGCCTCCCGCTCATTTCCATGGCCTTACAGATTTATGTGCACATACTCTGGGGAAACTTCACGTTTTTCCTTATCAATTCACCAATTTACTCCCGATCCGGACCACATTCTGACTGTTCTGCCCAAATCTCCAATTTCTATAGACAGAACCTTCAAGTTCACAGTAAATACACATGAACTGTTTCCCCAAACCATTGTAAGCTAGGTGTAGTGATGTCTAGTTGGAGATCTGTCTTATGCAAGACGTGTGAGTTAATGGGCAACGTTTCCCAAATGCTGCAGGTGGGTCTCTGCCATCCTCCAGGGTTCCTGCCTCCAAAAGGTACCTCTCTTCATTCCTTATTTGATGACCATTGAGACATGCACATCGCAACACAAGGGCACCAAAGGGCCCTCAATCTGAGACTCCAGGTATTTCTCCCAGAGTGCCTACTGCCTTTCTCAAGAAACTATTTATAAACATCAGAACTCTGTAATGTTACTGATTTCCCAGAAGACAACAGGAATGACTCATAACAAGAAAGCCCTTCTGAACATCAGACTCTGAAAATAGATTGTATTTATTTTAGATGCAGGAAAGAAAAATCAACACAAAATAAAAGTGTTGGAGCAACGAGAAATATCAGTGCTTTTTCTGTGAACTTTAACAAAGAATAAAATCCAACTAAAAAACATTTTTTTCATACAAATTATGGAATTCTCAACAAAAGGGGGAAAATCCATGATTTGACCTTTTGCTCTTCTAACTCTGAATAAAAGGGATCATAAATCAATGGCCCTCTTATCTCAGTGAACTGTAGAGAATTTTTCAGTTTCTCAGGGTGTAATACTTTCACTCACACACACTGAGTTTTCTCATCGTTTCCTTGTAGTTTACTACGAGTTCAAGCTACATCTCAGGTGTGTTGTTACGTTCTAGGAATTATATTTCTAGAGAAATATAAGCCAATGGGAACTGTTCAAAGTACACATTAGAGACGGGAATCTACACAAACATATAGATTCCAGGGACTTGAGAGTGAGGGGAATTTTACTCTCCTGTGGATTTTCTTCTCCTTGTCACCGAAGAACTGAGAGCTTCATGATATAGAGTCTGGACTCAAAATTCTTCTGATACTAGAGACAAGTGGGAAGTTGGAGAACACTAAATTAGAAAGGAGAAGCAGTTGCTATTCCTCTCTAGGTCACCTCCTCAAAGGCTGTGATCTCCCTGTTTCTGTTCAGCTCCTCATGGGTTCTGTGCCTCTGTGTCCCGCAGAGCACAGTAGTAAGTGGCAGCATCTGCCACCTGCACCTGGAGGATGAGCAGTGAAGAGGAGAATCGCTCATATGTCATGTGGTAGCGGCCCTGCTGAGATGGCCTTGAGCCCTTTACAAGGAGTCTTGGTGCAAGTCCTGGGAAGTGAAGGTACCAGAAGAAGTCATAAGCAGTGGATATGGAGTGATTGCAGGAGATTTCCACCACAGCTCCCTCTGAAGATACCACGGAGGAAGGCTGAAATACTTGGTCCTTGTTCTCTGCAACTGCAGGAAACAAACAAAGGTCTGAATTTCATGCTGCTATTTTCTTGCTGGTGACCTTTTAGGTACAGTGATTATTAATTAATCTGGCTTTTTTTAAATTAGCCCAAACTTTAAGATAATGGCATATGCTTTTCTAATACCAGAAAGAGCCTACTTACCCTTCCAGAGGGAGCTGAGGAGAAGCCCCAACCACACCGCTTCCAGAGTGCTCTGCAAAGCCATAGCCACACCTCAGCTGGCCTCAGGCCTCAGCTGTAAGTGTGATGCTCACCAGGAAGCTCACGTAAGGCCCGTTTTGCTTCTTTTTTTTTCCTTTTGTCAATGACATCATCAGCCAGAATCTGCAGACTATAGAAGAGTGACTGCAGCTGTGAGGCTGCTTAACAGTGGCTTCAACTGTCCTTTGTTCTGAGAAGGTTTTCTTACAAGGAAGGAATGTAGCCTTTCAGAGGTCACTGCACTTGTGAAAATTTAATCACTGGAGAAGCTTGTTTCCTTCCCTAACATTGTCAGAAGAAGTCATGTAATTGATGGGAGACTGCTACATTATTCATATTAAAGTGATATATTCACACAAAAATATGCTGAATTTATCACATGTGATCATAATGAAATACTAACGTGAAAAATAATGATCATGAAATTTTAGTAACTTCTCTAGAAGAGAGAAAGGGTGTTTTTTTAAGGTACCAAAGTTGCTATATAAATATATTCATTAAAATTTGACCCTTTACTATATCAAACTTAAAAGCTTCTGCACAGCAAAAGAAACCATCAACAAAATAAAGAGACAACCAACTGAATGGGAGAAGATTTTTGCAAACAGTGCCTCCGATAAGGGGCTAATATATAAGGAACTCATGCAACTCAACAACAAAAAAACAAACAACACAATTGAAAAATGGGCAGAGGACCTCAAGAGATATTTCTCCAAAGAGAAATACAAATGGCAAATAGACATATGAAAAAATGCTCAACATCACTAATAATCAGAAATGCAAATAAAAACCACCATGAGATGTCACCTCACCCCAGTTAGAATGGCTATCATCAACAAGACAAATAGTAACAAGTGTTGGAGAGGCTGTGGAGAAAAAGGAACCCTCATACACTGTTGGTGGGAATGCAGACTGGTGCAGCCGTTATGGAAGGCAGTGTGGAGGTTCCTCAAACAATTACGAATAGAATTACCATATGACCCAGCAATCCCTCTCCTGGGTATTTACCCCAAAAATCTGAAAACATTTATACATAAAGACACGTGTGCACCGATGTTCATTGCAGCTTTATTTACGGTGGCCAACACATGGAAACAACCAAAATGTCCTTCGATAAATGAATGGATAAAGAAGTTGTGGTATATATACACAATGGAATACTGTTCGGCGGTAAGAAAAAATGAAATAGGACCATTTGTGACAACATGGATGGATCTTGAGAGTATAATGCTAAGCAAAATAAGTCACACAGAAAAAGCAGAGAACCATAAGATTTCATTGATATGTGGTATATAAAACAAAAACAACAGAAGAACAAGACAAGCAAATGAGAAACAAAAACACATAGACACAGAAAATAGTTTAGTGGTTACCAAAGGGTAAGGGAGAGGTAGCAGATGAGGGTAAAGGGGATCAAATATATGGTGATGAAAGGAGAACTGACTCTGGGTGGGGAACACACAATGTGATTTATAGATGATTTGATACAGAATTGTACACCTGAAATCTATGTAACTTTCCTAACAATTGTTACCCCAATAAACTTTAATTTAAAAAAAATTGATCCTTTGCATCCAAGGTTGTCTCTAGACAAGTAGAAAAAGAAAATCTTTATAGTTTTCTGTATCCAAAAGAAGTTGGGTCAAGGAAGACCCAAAAGCTGCATTTGGAGATGATCTCTTTTGGATGGAACCTATCCTCATTTTCTAGCCTGACACTATCCACTCTTTATTAATGCAGGGCTTAATAGTTCTCCTTCTTGCTTGATTGCTTTACACAGGTTTTCATGAGATTTTATTTGAAAAGAAGAATTAAACAGGTGTGTGGCAATTCTAAGTTTATACATTAAGGAGCTTGTTTGTGCACCACCTAGTGGACCATACAGGAACTGACGCAAAATTACTTCCCCAAGCAGCCTCTTCAGGCGATCTTCACAGCTACCCACAGGTTGAAGAGACTTAATGCGCTTTGCTTGTTGAAATTTCTCATTCTTAAGCAGTTCACATAGACTGCGAAGGCAATCCAGAGGAAATAACTGCAGTCTTGGAAAGCCTTCTCGTTACTGAAAGATGTTCTTCATTCCGGGGTGTGGTTATTTGAACACATACTTCCAACGAGTTAAGTATTTTTCTTTCTCATTTTAAGATGATTGCTTGAATCATTTCCTTATCTTTTTCTTTTTTAAATAGTCTTCCAGGTGAGAAGAAATTAAGTTTTTCCCTTATCTTTTCTCTGTGTGTCCTGGGATATTTTTAATTGTGATGATTGTTTAAGTCCAACAGAGACATTTTATTTATATTTGTGACCCCAAAAGCTTCCAAATAAAATACTAAATTCCAACACGGCTAGAAAATTAGCATGGAAAAAAAATCAAAACAAATGGGAACAGTTTATTTTAGTGGCAGTACTAATATAGTAACTGTGATTATTTTGAGCTCGGAAATTTCTGACAACTGAAACATAAAAAGAATCACAAGCGGAATACAATAATACAATTAAGCTGATTAAGTGTACAAGCCATTTCTTTCTGAAGCCAAGTGATATGTAGATATAGGTAACTTAAAACTCTTCTTAGATTATTGATTATGTACATCTGGTTCAAAGTTTCTAACGACTGCAAAATATTTTAGCATGTGCTTCCTCCACATTTATTTTCAGTCTCTTAATGGTAGACTTATAACCCCACCAATACAGCAATGACCATATTCTTATATTTCCCATTATTAATTATTTGAGAATTTCTTTGAGTTATATATCCACCAAGGGTCATCCATTCATAATATATATTTGTACTCTATTTTACTAATTAAACATTCAAACTGGTGACAGTCACATACACTCTACCAGCACAGCATGAGCATTCCATTCCCTCCAAATCCTCAACAACATTTAGTATTAGAAAAAATATAAAAATATCTAAATCCTAGTAATATACTGAGAGCGGAATCTCATTTTAAGTTGTATTAGTCTGACTATAAGTGAAATTGAGCCACTTATGTTTTCCTTTCCAGTATTATCTATTTAAATGATTTGTCCACCTACAAAGGTCCAAAACCTTCACCTAGGGCTTGCTTGGAAGTTATAAAAGATAGAGGTGAAGGCTAGGCAGAGTTCTAAACTTCTGAGGTAAATGTTGAAGGAGTGTTCAAGCCTGTACACAAAGCCCATTGGGCAAAGGGTAGGAGGCCTACTGGTTCCAGGATTTAAGGAAATTTCTGTCCGATCACTTGCTGACCACAGAGCTCATCACAGAAAGTCTAGTAGCCATATCACAAAAATACAGACTTTCCAAATTAATTCAAGAAACATACTAACCAAACCAAGAGCTAACGCAATCAAAAACAGCAACCTCAAAACAATAGGAGACGCACCTGCCAGTGTTGTCATATTATTTTATTTAAATGTCGAGTTTTCAAAACAAGACAAAAAGGATAATACATGCAACAAAACAAGAAGAAATGGTCCAAACAGAGGAAAAGAGTAGAGAAAAAAAACAAAGAGCATGAAGAGGCTACCAATTGCACTTACCAGAAAAAGACTCTAAATCAAATTTTTAAAATATGTTCAGAGAACTAAAGAAAACCAAGTATAAAGAAATAAAGGACCAGAGGGTAAGAGGGTGGGGGGTGGGAAGGTGGGAGATGAGGGTAAAGGGGATCAAATATATGGTGATAGAAGGAGAACTGACTCTGGGTGGTGAACACACAATGGGATTTATAGATGATGTAATATAGAATTGTATTCCTGAAATCTATGTAATTTTACTAACACTTGTCACCCCCAATAAATTTAAAAAATAAATTTAAAAAAAAAAAAGAAAGAAACCAGACAGAAAATGTCAAAAAAAAAAAAAAGAAGAAGAAGAAGAAGAAAGAAAGGCTAGTGTAAGAATTTTCCCACACCAAATAGAGAATATCAATAAGGAGATGAAATTATTTGAAAAGAGCCAAAAAATTCATACATTTCAATGGACTGAATCCATACAAACAATTTTCTCCTACCATGATGAAATGATATTAGTAACCACTTAAAGAAGGAAATTTGACACATTCACAAATTTGTGGAAACTATACAACATAGTCCTAAATTAAGCAATGAGTCAAAGAAGAAATCACAAGGGAAAATAGAGAATAATTTAAGATGAATGAAAACAAAAACACAGTAAGATCCTACAAAATAACTTATGGGATGCAGCTAATGCAGTATATAGAAAAAATTTATAGCTGTAAACACCTAGCTAATAAAGAGAAAAATGTCAAAACAATAATCTGACTTTCCACTGTAAGAAACTAGGAGAAGAGAGCAAACTAAACTCAAAAGAAAGTTATGGAAGGAAATAAAGATTAGAGTACAGGAAATAAATGAAATAGAGACTATAAAGAAATAGAGACTAACAAATGAATCAAGAGTCAGTTCTTCTAAAAGGTCAACAAAAGAGACAAACCTTTGGCTACTGACCAAGAAAAGAGGAGAGAACACTAAAATTATTAAAGGCAGGAATGGGAACATTACAACTAACCTTACAGAAATAGAACAGATTATAAAGGGAATACTATAAACAATTATATGCCAGCAAATTGGATAACCTAGAAGAAATGGACAAATTCCTAGAAAGACATAAACTACCATAACTAACTCAAGAAGAAATAGAAAATATGAATAGACTTATAACAAATAAAAAGATCAAATCAGTAATTAAAAAAAAAAAAATCTCACAAGGTAAAGCTCTGGGCCAGATGGCTTCAGCAGTGAATTTTACTAAAGGCTTAAAGAATTGCCTCCCCATACTTCTCAGCAAGATGACAGAGTAAGTAATGCTGTGCTTGACTCTTTCCATCACCATGTAAAAATTACAACTTCGTGATTAAACAATCACCCCAGAGGACCACCTGAACACTAGGTGTACAGAATTCTTATATCTCAATATGTAAACAAGCAGCTACATCAAGACTGGTAGGAGGGTGGGCCCCAAACTAAAATGTGGCAATTGAAAAACCAGAGGAATATCTTGGCTATGGAGATCACTGCTAAATGATTAAGAGTGTCCCAACCACACAGTAGGCTCCTAGCAAGGACCACAGAGTTGGGAAGAGATGTCCATACAACATCAGGCTGTGAATATCACCAAACTTTCTGTCCCAGTGAGATGGAGGGCTGCTTCATGGTCTCCCTTAAAGGCATTTCTCTTAAACTTCCCATAGAGAGAGGTGCTTGCTGAGGGGCTTACTTGCTCTGATCTCCAGCAATGGGCTGAACCTCAAAAATCACCAGGGACACACACAGGTAGGATGTACACTGTCTGGCCTCAAGGCAAGGGCTGGAGGGGCAGCTCTATCCACCATTTTGCTTTTAACGTCCCTCACCACACAGAATTGGCAGGCAGGCACCATTGTTTCTTTGCTAGGCCTTCCCCAAGCCCAGCGTGCAAACGAAGGTGGGTCTGAGTCTCCATCAAACTCACCCTACCCTAATGATTCCTTGAGAGCCCCACCACACCCATCCATTGCGTGCACAGGCCAGAAACTATTGCAGTGACTTTTGCTCACAAGTGGATTACCTCAACCAACACTGTGAACTTCCGTAAAAAAAGGTCTTTCAAAGACCTACAAACCCCAAAGAAGTAGAAGCTGGCTTTGGCATGCCTTGTACCACTGGATAAGTGACCCTCAGCCCAGCACTAGTGGCAGGCAGCCTCTGTTCACAACGTAGATTCCGCCAGGCACCTGCACACCCAGCTATCAAACAGGTTGCTATCAAACACAGATCAATTGGTAGGTCTTATCAGGTTTCTCCGGGCCAGGAACAAACAACAGCTTACCTGGGCCTTGGGCCTACACTAGAGCCCCTCCCAAGAGACCCAGGAACAAATACATCCCATGACAAGCATCAGACCGCCCCAGAGTTCCACCCAACTACTTTCACAAAGGACACACCCAAAAAAAGAACTCAGCAAACACTAGAGCCCAGCTACAGTGAATCCCATTCCATGCAGTTAGATCCCATACAACAGTTCATCTGCTGTAGTCACAGCCAGTCTCATAGCCAGTCAGCGTGAGGTTCAATCCCACCCACTGACACGTCAACAGTAATCTACGCTCAACTACAACAGGAGGGTACATACAACCCACACACAAGATATCCCTGGAGCACCCAGATCACATGATTAGGGAAAACCTGCCACTCACACCCTAGGACATCTACTAACTAAGGCCACTCTGCCAGGATTGGGACACATAGCAGATTTACCTAATACGTAGAAACAAACACAGGGAAGCATCCAGACTGATGTGACAAAGAAACATGTCCCAAACAAAAGAGCAGAACAACATTTCAGAAAAAGAACTAAGCAAAATGGAGGCAAACAATCTACTAGATAGAGTTCAAAACAGTGGTCAGAAGGATGCTCAATGAACTTAGGGAAAGAATAGATGAACTCAGTGAGAACTTCAACAAACAGAGAGTAAACATAGAGAAAACCAAAACCATAGAAAAGAATCAGCCAGACATGAAGAATACAATAACTGAAATGAAGAATACACTAGAAGAAATCAACAGCAGATTAGATGAAGCAGAGAGTCGAACCAGAGATTTAGAAGATAAGGCAGCAGAAAACATCCAATTGGAACAGAAAACTGAAAAAAGAGTTTAAAAAATGAGGATAGTTTAAGGGGACTATGGGACAACAGCAAGTTACTAACATTCCCATCCATGGGATACCAGAAGGAGAAGATAGAGAGAGAGGAATTGAAAACTCACTTTAAGATCTAATGACTAAAAAGTTACCTCACCTGGCAAAGGAAATAGACATACAAGACCAGGAAGGACAGAGATCCCAAACAAGGTGAACTCAAAGTAGCCCACACCAACGCACATCATAATAAAAAGCCAAATGTTGGACCGGCCCGGTGGCTCAGGTGGTTAGAGCTCCATGCTCCTAACTCCGAAGGCTGCCAGTTTGATTCCCACATGGGCCAGGAGACTCTCAACCAAAAGGTTGCCAGTTCAATTCCTCAAGTCCCGCAAGGGATGGATGGTGGGCAGCGCCCTCTGCAACTAAGATTGAACACGGCACCTTGAGCTGAGCTGCCGCTGAGCTCCCGGATGGCTCAGTTGGTTGGCGTGCATCCTCTCAACCACAAGGTTGCCGGTTCGACTCCTACAAGGGATGGTGAGCTGTGCCCCCTGCAACTAGAAACAGCAGCTGAACCTGGAGGTGAGCTGCACCCTCCACAACTAAGACTGAAAGGACAACAACTTGAAGCTGAATGGCACCCTCCACAACTAAGATTGAAAGGACAGACTTCCGGAAAAATGGCGGCGTGAGGTGAGCCTCTGTAAAGCTCCCCTGGAATTTACAAAGAATCGAACAACAAAAACTCCACAAAGGACTCCCTGCACAGCAGACAGGCAAGACGAAGAGGCCCACTACCCACTGAAATCACCTACAGGTGGGAGATTCGCGCGAGTGGAGGGAGGAGGAAAGGGAGAAGCGCGCGGAGACGGAGCCGCACGGGCGCAGGACGCAGACCTCGCTCAGTGCGCCGAGCTCGCTGCTTCCCGGAACCACCGCAGCTGCGGGAGAGGGAAGAACTCGGACTGCTAGGGCTCCGCTTGTGGTCCACAGGGCTGAGGGGGCAGCATATAACACGGCTGAACCCAACGCTCACGGCAGAGACCTCGGAGAAAAGACTGAGGGAAAAAGGCTGAAAACGGTGGTTTAAGCCCGCACTGCCGAGCAGAGAACGGAGCCTTAGGCACTGAGACTAGCCGCCCCCTCCCTCCCCTCCCAGAGCTCGCCCCGCCCCCACCTGCCCGGTGCTAGAAGCGAAACAGTAGCAGTGTCAGATCAAAACAACAGAAAATTTGCTGTTTTGAGAACTGTGGACCGCAAACACAAATTCACAGCCCAACTAGTTCCGGCAAAGGGGAGGGAGCTGTGGAAGCAGGACCGGCTGTGGTGGTGGTCGCCGCCATTGCTCTGGGCCACCTCTCACAACTCACCCCGCCCCTGACCCCACCTATCTGGGCGGATCCCTGCAGGAGTAAACAGAACTGCTGAAATATACGGGCTCTGAATCAGGAGCTGGAAGAGCTTTGGAACATCAAAAGCTCTCCGCATATCCACCGGGACACTGCGCCCTGTGACCTAGACGAACTATTAACAGAGGAGAAGCCCGTCTCCCAGGGAATCCCCCCATTGTGTGAGAAGTTGGAATAGTGCAGAGAAAACATAGCACTACCGTGTGGGGGAAGGAAAATAAGTTGCAGTTGGAGAAATAATAAAACATTCTACCAACAAGTACTGGCAAACAAAAGAAAGACCGCTTTCTAGCAACTTGTTGCAGAAGTCATTCCTGTAGATGCCTAGGAAGAGAAACAGTAAACCAGTAATCGCCATGAATAACCAAGGAAACAAGATAGCTCAGAAAGAAAGTGAAAAATCTCCAGAGAAGGCACTTAAAGATACAGAAATATGTGACTTAAATGACAGAGAATTCAAGATTGCAGTTCTGAAAAAACTCAACGAGATACAAGAAAACACAGATAGGCAGTTAAATGAACTCAGAAACTCAATCAAAGAACAGCATGAGCATTTTACGAAAGAGATTGAAATCTTAAAAAGAACCAAATAGAATTTCTGGAGATTAAGAACTCAATAGAAGAAATTAAGAATGAAATAACCAGCTTAGGTAGTAGAGTTGACCAGATGGAGGAAAGAATCAGTGACATCGAAGATAGAAACCTGGAAATGACACAAATAGAAGAAGAAAGAGACTTGAGACTTAAAAGAAATGAAAGAACTCTACAAGAACTTTCTGACTCCATCAGAAAGAGCAATATAAGAATAATGGGCATACCAGAAGGAGAAGAAAGAGAGAAGGAACAGAGAATATATTCAAACAAATTGTCGATGAGAACTTCCCAAATTTGTGGACAGAACTGGACCCTCGAATCCAAGAAGCAAATAGAACACCTAGTTACCTCAATCCCAACAGGCCTTCTCCAAGGCACATTGTATTGAAGCTGTCTAAAATCAACGACAAAGAAAGAATCCTCAAGGCAGCCAGGGAAAAGAAGACGGTAACTTACAAAGGAAAGCCCATTAGATTATCATCAGATTTTTCAGCAGAAACTCTACAAGCCAGGAGGAGTGGAACCAAATATTCAAACTATTGAAAGAGAGAAACCATGAGCCAAGAATAATATATCCAGCAAAGATATCCTTTAGATATGAAGGAGGAATAAAGACCTTTCCAGACATACAGAAGCTGAGGGAATTTTCTAATACACGACCTGCACTACAAGAAATACTAAAGGAGGCTATTCGACCACCATCAACAGGGACAATTTGTGGCAAACAAAACTCAAAAAGGGGAGAGTAAAGGCCTGAACCGAATATGGGAATGGAGAAAGTAAGCGTGCTGAAGAAAATGGAATACTCTAAATATCAAACTTTCTTTTACATAAACTTAAGGGTAACCACTCAAAATAAATCCAGAATTGAAATATATACTGAAATAAAAGAAGAAACAGAGGGAAACATCATAGAATACCACCACACAGAAATAATAGACAACAACAAAAGGCAAAGAAACAATGGAGACACAGCCTTACCAGAAAACTAAAGATAGAATGACAGGAAATCCTCACATATCAATAATCACCCTAAATGTAAATGGACTGAACTCACCAATAAAAAGGCACAGAGTAGCAGATTGGATCAAAAACTAAACCCAACCATATGCTGTCTCCAAGAGACACATCTCAGCTACAAGGACAAGCATAGACTCAAAGTGAAAGGGTGGAAATTGACACTCCAAGCAAATGGTACCCAGAGAAAATCAGGTGTAGCCATAATGATATCAGATGAAACAGACTTCAAGGTGAAAAAGATAACAAGAGACAAAGATGGACATTTCATAATGGTGAAGGGACTGTACAACAAGAAGACATAACAGTCATCAATATTTATGCCCCCAATCAGGGAGCACCGAAATACACCAAGCAACTACTAACAGAACTAAAGGGAGAAATTGACCAAAACACAATTATACTAGGGGACTTAAATACATCATTGACAGCTATGGATAGATCATCCAAACAGAAAATAAATAACGAAATAGTAGCCCTAAATGACACATTAGATGAAATGGACATAATTGACATTTATAGAGCACTTCATCCTAAAACATCAGACTATACATTCTTTTCTAGTGTACATGGAACATTCTCAAGGATAGACCATATATTGGGACATAAAATCAGTCTCAACAAATTTAAGAAGATTGAAATCATACCATGCATATTCTCTGATCACAAGGCTTTGAAATTGGATATCAACTGTAAAAAGAAATCGCGAAAGAACACAAATACATGGAGATTAAACAACATACTTTTAAAGAAGGACTGGGTCAAAGAAGAAATTAGAGGAGAGATCAAAAGATACATAGAAACAAATGACAATGAAAATACATCCTACCAAAATTTTTGGGATGCAGAGAAAGCAGTTTTAAGAGGGAAATTTATCTCATTACAGGCCTATCTCAAGAAACAAGAAAACTCCCAAATAAATAACCTCATGTTACACCTTAAAGAACTAGAAAAAGAAGAACAAGTAAAACCCAAGGTCAACAGAAGAAAGGAAATAACAAAAATTAGAGCAGAACTAAATGAAATAGAGAACAAAAAGACAATAGAAAAAATTAATGTGACAAAGAGCTGGTTCTTTGAAAAGATTAACAAAATTGACAAACCCTTGGCTAGACTTACTAAGATAAAAGAGAGAAGACACTGATTAACAAAATCAGAAACGTATAAGGGGAAGTTATCACGGACACCACAGAAATATAAAGGATCATCCAAGAATACTATGAAGGACTATATGCCATCAAATTCAACAACCTAGAATAAATGGACAAGTTCTTAGAAACATATAGCCTTCCAAGGCTGAACCACGAAGAACTGGAAAATCTAAACAGACCGATCACCAGTAACGAAATGGAATCAGTCATCCAAAACCTTCCCAAAAGCAAAAGTCCGGGACCAGATGGCTTCACTAGTGAATTTTACCAAACCTTCAAAGAGGATCTAATACCAATCCTGCACAAACTCTTCCAAAAAATTGAAGAAGAGACAGTACTGCCCTAACTCATTTTATGAGGCCAACATTACCCTGATACCAAAACCTGGTAAGGACAGCACAAAAAAGAAAACTACAGACCAATATCTCTAATGAATACCGATGCAAAAATCCTAAATAAAATTCTAGCAAATCGAATACAACAATGCATTAAAAAGATTATTCATCACGACCAAGTGGGGTTCATCCCGGGGCACAAGGATGGTTCAACATCAAATCCATCAATGTGATACATCACATAAACAAAATAAAGGACAAAAATCATATGATTATATCAATTGATGCAGAAAAAGCATTTGACAAGATACAACATCCATTTATGATTAAAACACTTAATAAAATGGGTATAGAAGGAAAATACCTTAACATAATAAAGGCCATATATGACAAGCCCTCTGCTAATCTCATAATTAATGGAGAAAACTGAAGCCCTTTGCTCTACGTTCAGGAACACGACAGGGATGTCCCCTATCACCTCTGCTTTTCAACATAGTGTTGGAAGTCCTTGCCAGAGCAATCAGGCAAGAGAAAGAAATAAAAGGCATCCAAATTGGGAATGAAGAAGTTAAATTATCACTCTTTGCAGATGACATGATGCTATATATAGAAAACCCTAAAGACTCCACCAAAAAGCTATTAGAAACAATCAACGAATACAGTAAAGTTGCTGGCTACAAAATCAACGCACAAAAGTCCATTGCCTTCCTATATACTAACAATGAAATCTCAGAAAAAGAAATACAAAAAACAATTCCTTTTGCAATTGCAGCAAAAAGAATAAAATACCTAGGAATAAACTTAACCAAGGATGTGAAAGACCTATATGCTGAAAACTATAAGACATTTTGAAAGAAATTGAAGAAGACACAAAGAAATGGAAAGACATTCCGTGCTCATGGATTGGAAGAATCAACATAGTTAAAATGGCCATATTACCCAAAGCAATATACAGATTCAATGCAATCCCCATCAAAATCCCAATGGCATATTTTAAAGAAATAGAACAAAAATCATCAGATTTGTTTGGAACCACAAAAGACCCCGAATAGCCAAAGCAATCTTAAGGAAAAAGAACAATAATGGAGGTATCACACTTCCTGACTTTGGCTTGTACTACAGGGCTACAATAATCAAAACAGCATGGTATTGGCAGAAAAACAGACACATAGACCAATGGAATAGAATTGAGAACCCAGAAATAAAACCACATAAATATGGACAGATAATTTTTGACAAAGAAGCTAAAAACATACAATGGAGCAAAGACAGCCTCTTCAATAAATGGTGCTGGGAGAATTGGATAGCCACTTGCAAAAGAATGAAACTGGACTTCTATTTGTCACCATGTACCAAAGTTAATTCAAAATGGATCAAAGACTTAAGCATAAGACCTGACACAATAAACTGCATAGAAGAAAACATAGGTACTAAACTTATGGACCTTGGGTTCAAAGAGCATTTTATGAACTTGACTCCAAAGGCAATGGAAGTAAAAGCTAAAATAAACGAATGGGACTATATGAAACTTAAAAGCTTCTGCACAGCAAAAGAAACCATTGACAAAATAAAGAGGCCACCAACTGAATGGGAGAAGATTTTTGCAAACAGTGCCTCCGATAAGGGGCTAGTATCCAGAATATACAAGGAACTCATGCAACTCAACAACAAAAAAACAAACAACCCAATTGAAAAATGGGCAGAGGACTTGAAGAGACATTTCTCCAAAGAGGGCATACAAATGGCAAATAGACATATGAAAAAATGCTCAACATCACTAATCATCAGAGAAATGCAAATCAAAACCACAATGAGATATCACCTCACCCCAGTCAGAATGGCTATCATCAACAAGACAAATAGTAACAAATGTTGGAGAGGCTGTGGAGAAAAGGAACCCTCATACACTGTTGGTGGGAATGCAGACTGGTGCAGCCGTTATGGAAGGCAGTGTGGAGGTTCCTCAAAGAATTACGAATAGAATTGCCATATGACCCAGCAATCCCTCTCCTGGGTATCTACCCAAAAATCTGAAAACATTTAGAGATAAAGACACATGTGCTCCAATGTTCATTGCAGCTTTGTTTACGGTGGCCAAGACATGGAAACAACCAAAATGTCCTTCGATAGATGAATGGATAAAGAAGTTGTGGTATATATACACAATGGAATACTATTACGCAGTAAGAAAAGATGATATAGGAACATTTGTGACAACATGGATGGATCTTGAGAGAGTAATGCTGAGCGAAACAAGTCAGACAGAAAAAGCAGAGAACCATGTGATTTCACTGATATGTGGTATATAAACCAAAAACAACAAAAGAACAAGACAAACAAATGAGAAACAGAAACTCATAGACACAGACAATAGTTTAGTGGTTGCCAGAGGGTAAGGGGGGCAGGGGGTGGGGGATGGGAGATGAGGGTAAGGGGGATCGAATATATGGTGATGGAAGGAGAACTGACTCTGGGTGATGAACTCACAATGGGATTTATAGATGATGTAATACAGAATTGTACACCTGAAATCTATGTAATTTTACTAACAATTGTCACCCCAATAAATTTAATAAAATAAAATTTAAAAAAAAAAAAAAAGAAAGGACAACAACTTGACGCATAAAAGGCCTGGAAGTACACACTGTTCCCCAATAAAGTCCTGTTCCCCTTCCCCAATAAAATCTTTAAAAAAAAAAAAGCCAAATTTTAAAAACAAAGAGAGTTGTAAAAGCAGCAAGAGAAAAGCAGTTAGTTACACAAACGAGCTCCCACAAGACTGTCAGCTAATTTCTAAACAGAAACTTTGCAGGCCACAAGGGATTGCCATGAAATATTCAAAGTGATAAATCGCAGTGGTCTCCAACTACCATCACTACCCAGCAAGGATATCATTTAGAATTGAAGAACAGACAAAGAGTTTCCCAGACAAGAAAATGCTAAATGAGTGCATCAACACCAAACCAGTATTACAAGAAATGTCACAGGGACTTCTTGGAGGAGAAAGAGAAGTAGTAGTAGGAAAACGGAAATGAGAAGGAGGAGGAGGATGAGAAGAAGAAGAAGAAGAAGAAGAAGAAGAAGAAGAAGAAGAAGAAGAAGAAGAAGAAGAAGAAGAAGGAATATGAATAATAAAATAGTAATAACTACTTACCTATAAATAATTACTATACATATAAACGGATTAAATGCTCCAATCAAAAGACATAGGGTGGCTGAATGGATAAGAAAACAAAACCCATATCTAAGCTACCGACAAAAGACTGACTTCAGATCAAAAGACAGGCACAACTGCAAATAAAGGAATGGAAAAAGATGCGAAAGGATATGCAAAAAATAAACTGGGGTAGCAGTACTTATACCAGACAAAATAGACTTTAAAACAACGGTAGATCAGCAGACAAAGTGGGGCATTGCATAATGATAAAAGGATCAATCTAATAAGAGGATATAACCCTTGTAAACATTTCAGTACCCAATGTAGAAGCACCTAACTATATAAAGCTACTATTGACAAACATAAAGGGACAGGTTGACATTAATACAAGGGGGCATTAACTCCCCATTGAAATCAATGGATACATCATCTGGAAAGAAAAATGAACAAGGAAACAGAGGCCTTAAAAGACACAGTAAACCAGATGTATTTAATTGACAGTTTTAGAACATTTTACCCCAAAGCAGTAGAATACATATTCTTTCCAAATACACACGAAACTATGCCCAGAATAGACAGTATCATAGACCACGAAATAAGGCTCAATAAATACAAAAAGTCTGAAATAAGAGCAAGCATCTTCTCCTTTTACAATGGTATGAAACAAGAAGTCAATTACAATAAGGAAAGTGAAAAACACACTAACATATGGAGGCTAAATAACATGCTACTAACCAAAGAACAGGTTAACAATGAGATCAAGGGAGAAATTAAATGATACCTCGAGACAAATGATAATGAAAACACACAGATCCCAAACCTGTGAGACACAGCCAAAGCTGTTCTAAGAGGGAAATTCATAGCAATCAAGGCCTACTTCTACAACCAAAACCCTGACATATACAATCTAAACTTACACCTAAAGGACTAGAAAACAAAAACAATCAAAACCTAAGTGTTAAAAGGAATAAAATAATAAACATCAGAGTGAAATTAAACAAAATAGACCTCTAATAATACAATACAAATAAATTAACGCAACCAATAGCTGGTTCTTTGAAAAGATAAATAAAATTGATAGGGCCAACCCAGTGGTTCAGGTGGTTGGAGCACCGTGGTCCTAACGCCAAGGTCACAGGTTCGATTCTCAGATGGGCCAGCAAGCTGCACCCTCTACAGCTAAGATTGTGAACAACAGCTCTCCCTGGAGTTAGGCTGCCATGAGCTGCTGGAAGTTGGCGTGGGCTGCTGTGTACTGTCGCAGGCTGCTGTGAGCTGCCATGAGCTGCCGATGGCCAGCGTGAGCAGCCGATGGCCAGTGTGAGTGTCTGGCAGCCAGCATGACTGGCCTACACCAGCAAGAGCTTCTGTGAGCTGCTGTGAGCGGCCAGCCACTCAGCCAGGATAGGGGTGGGGGGGACACAGACTCATAATAACACCAGCATGAGCCAGAGAATTGTGTCCTACACAACCAGACTGAGAAACAACAGCTTGAACCAGAGTAGCTGGGGAGGTGGAAGAAAGTTGAGAAAAACAAAATAAAATAAAATTGATAAACCTTTAACCAGGATCATCACGAAACAAAGACAGAGAACTCAAATAAATGAAATCAGAAATGAAAGAGGACAAGTGACAAGTGGCACCAAGGATTACAAGAATATACTATGAACAATTATATGCCAACAGATTGGACAACCTAGAAGAAATAAATAAATCCCACAAATATACAATCTTGCAAAGACTGAATCAAGAAGAAACAGAAAATCTGACCAGACTGATAACTAGTAATGAAATCAAATCAATAATCAAAAATTCCAAGAAACAAAAGTCCTGAACCAGATGACTTCACAGTTGAATTTTACCAAGCACTCCAAGACTTTATACCTATCCACCTTAACTATTCTAAATAATGGAAGAGGAGGGAAGGTTCTCAAACTCATTTTATGAGGCCAGCATTCTCTAATTCCAAAACCAGACAAAGATATTACGAAAAGAATTATAGGCCAATATCCCTGATGAACATAGATGCAAAAATCCTCAACAAAATATTAGCAAACAGAAATCACCAATAAATGAACAGGGTCAAACACCATGATCGAATCAGATTTATTCCTGAGAAGCAAAGCTGTTTCAATATCCTTAACGTGATATACCACATAAACAAAATGAAGGTTAAAAAAATTACAGGATCACATCAATGCATGATCATATAGATGCAGAAAAAGGATTTGACAACATCCAGCATTGTTTATGATAAAAACTCTCAGCAAAGTAGGAAGAGAGAGAACATATCTCAAAATAATAAAGGCCATATATGACAAATCCACAGCTAACATCACACTAACAGGGAAAAGATAAAAGTGTTTTTCTTAATATTAGGAACAAGAAAAAAATGTCCACTTTCACCACTTTTATTTGACATAATATTGGAAGTCCTAGCTACAACGACCAGACAAGAAAAAGAATAAAAGGCATCCAAATCAGAAACGAAGAAGTAAACATGTCATTATTTGCAGATGACATGATGCTGTATATGGAGAACTTTAAACAGTCTACCAACAAACTATTAGAACTGATCAATGTATTCAATAAAGTAGCAGGATACAAAATTAATATTCAGAAATGGGTTGCATTTCTATACACCAATAGTGAACTATCAGAAAGTGAAATTAAGAAACCAATCCCATTTACAATTGCATTAAAAAAACAAAACAAAACAAAACACCTTGGAATAAATTTAACCAAGGAGATAAAAAACCTGTACTTGGAAAATTATAAGGCACTGAAGAAAGAAATTGAAGAAGATATAAATATATGGAAGCATACACAGTGTTTATGGGTAGGAAGAATAAACATTGTTAAAATGTCCATACTACCCAAAGCAGTCTACAGACTCAATGCAATCTCTATCAAAATACCAATGGCATTTTCAGAGAATTGGAACAATAATCCTAAAATGTATGTGGAAACTCAAAAGACCCTGAAGAGCCACAGCAATCTTGAGAGAGAACAAAGTTGGTGGTATCACGCTACCTGACATCAAACTGTACTACGAGGCTATAGTGCTCAAAACAGCATGATAGTGGCACAAAAAGAGGCACATAGAGCAATGGAGCAGAATAGAGAGAAAGAAATCCAAGCCTATATGGTCAATTAATCTATGATAAAGGAGACAAATATATAAAGTGGGGTAAGGGCAGTCACTTCAATAATTGGTGTTTGGAAAAAAGGACAGTTGCATGTAAAAACATGAAAGTAGACCACTTTCATACACCATGTACAAGATAAACTCAAAATGCATTAAAGACTTAAATGTAGGATCTGAAACCATTGAACTCAGTTGAAAACATAGGGAGTAAACTCTTTGACTTTGCTCTTAAAAATATTTCTTTGAATATATTTCCACAGACAAGAAAACAAACAAACAAACAAATAAATAAATAATAAACAAACAAGTGGGACTACATGTAACTTAAAAGGTGTTGCATAGCAAAGGAAACCATCAACAAAAACAAGACAACCTACGGGAGAATATATATGCGAATGATACATTTCATAAGGGGTTAATACTCAAAATATATAAAGAACTCATGCAACTAAACACCAAATAGCCCAACAATCCAATTTCACAAATGGGTAGAGGACCTGAATAGACATTTCCCCAAAGAGGACATACAGAGGGCCAATGATATATGAAAAGATGCTCAACATCAGTAATTATTAGAAAAATGCAAATTAAAATCACAATGAAATATCACCTCACATCTGTCAGAATGGCTATCATCAATAAATCAAAAAATAACAAGTATTGGTGAGGATGTGGAGAAAAGGGAGCCCTCATGCACTGATTGTGGGACTGCAAATTGTTGCAGCCAGTGTGATAAGCAGTATAGAGTTTCCTCAAAACAATAAAAACAGCTACTTTATGAAACAGCAATTCCACTGCTGGGTATATATCCCAAGAAATCCAAAACATTGATTCAAAATGATATATGCCGCTGTATGTTCATTGCAGTGTTATTTACAATAGCCAAGATTGGAAGCAACCTAAGTGCCCAACAATATTCAATTGAATAAAGAAGAAGTGATACATATATACAATGGAATATTACTTGCCCATAAAAAGAATGAAATCTTACTGTTTATGACAACGTGAATGAACCTGGATGATATTATGCCAAGTGAAGTAAGTCAGACAGAGAATGACAAATACCATATGATTTCACTTACATGTGGAATCTGAAACAACAAAATAACTCACAAATAAAACAGAAACGCATTCATAGGTACAGAGAACAAACTGATAGTTGGAGATGGGGTGGGGCTCAGGGGGCTGAGTGAAAAAGGTGAAAGCATTAAGAGGTACACAATGGCAGTTACAAAATAGTCACAACAATGTAAAGTACAGCATAGGGAATATAGTCAACAACATTGTAATAACTATGTATGGTACCAAAGGGGTACCAGATTAATCAGGGGGAATCACTTCGTAAGTCACATAAATGTCTAATCGCTATGCTATATGCCTGAAACTGCTGTAATATTAAATGTCAACTGTAATTGAAAAATAAACATAAAAATGTATCTGGGTATATTTCGCAATTTATGATACTATAAATGTAGTATTTCAAATCTATGGGGCAAGAGTACATTTTGTTTTCCACCCCTATTGCATGCTTGGACCTTGGGGAGTATATTCAAATGTTAAGGTTCCGAAGTGGCAATCAGCACAGACGGTTCTCTGCAACTTGCACTTATCTGTGAAGAGCACATTCTTGAATACATGGCTTTCCTACTATTTGCTGTCCATTTGAAAAAAATAAACAAATGCAGGTACCTAAGTACAACTTAATTTGTTTGGGGGCATACTTTTTAAACCTAAATAGAGCTGTAACTTTGTGTAGAACCATCCCCTAGCCACCATTAACTGGCCAAATGTGCAAGCCTAGCGGAGCTAATCCTACCAGCTGACTCCCACAGCCACCACTTAGTCAAGGGATGGGCACCTGACTCAGGAATCAACCAGAACGCATTCCAGAATATTCCAAAAGGAAGACAGAAGTTGCTGAGGAAAAAGAGTGGGGGGAGAGAGAGAGAGAGAGAGAGAGAGAGAGAGAGAGAGAGAGAGAAGAGAGAGAGAGACCAAGTCCAGTCTCGGTCATAGGCGTACATAACATGCGAGTCTAGGACCTATAAGCAGCCTACATGTTTAAAGTACATGTTTAAATCCTCTCTTGATTCGAATTCTGCTCCCATTATTTGTTCTCTCTCTTTCTTTCTCTCTCTCTCCCTCCTTCTCTCTCTTTCATTCTCCCTCACCTTCCTTCACAGCTAAGTTACCTCCACACTAGCACTTACCAAACTGATTTGTTTGTTTCTATTTATTCTTACCACTGACAATTTTTTTGACAGTGACTGACTTGGAAATCAGGGCTACAAAACTGCTGAAATCAGTCTCAAGCATCAAGGAGCCTATAGTCCGGCAGAGAAGTGAAGTGGTGAGACCACGCACCCCAGAGGCAGACAGCGTGTATTTCAATTTGCTGTTTTACCAGTTTTGTGACTTGAGTGAGAAACTTAAATTCCCAGTGCCTTCGTTCCTTCACCAGAAAAGTGAAGCTCCTGGTAACAGTTGTGAGAATGAAATGGGTCATAAATGGGAGGGATCACACTTGGTACATGAGGATCAAGGATAACATTTTTCACCTCTTTATAACCAGTACCAAGCATGTAAGCATTCAAGAAATATTTCTCGAATGAACAAATCCTGTGGCTTTACATTGTAATTGAGTTACAATAAGTGACAGAAGCTGGGACCACACTACCCTCTTGTGGAGGGACACAAAGTCTTCAGGAAAATGGTTCTTACTGTACTCGGGGGTTTGTGTTCAGCTCTCCCTGCAGCCCCACCACTGTGTCTCTCCCAGCACAGAAGTACACAGCAGAGTCACTCCCAAGGGCAGACGGTTTCTTCAAGTGGAAAGACGTTTGGCTCCGATTAAATTCAGCCACAAACCCAAAGCTGTCTTTGACCAGGTTGTCCCCTGGGAAGTATTTCAGAAGGAACTGGAGACCTTGGTTGGGATACTGGACATACCAAAACATGTAAGGCGTCCCAGAAAACGAATAGGTGCATTTCACAGTCCATGGATCCCCTTCGGTGACAGTGACCTGATCATCCGGCTGACTCACCGACTCTGCTCTCAGTCCACCTGTAAAGTAATCCACACTGCATCAGTAGAAGAGCCGAAAAGAATGTCAGTGGATAATACAAGTGGAAAATGGGAAGGAAATATTACTCACTCAGTGTGAAGAGAATTGCAAGTGTGGAAATGCATGCAGAGGCCATGGCTTAAGCTCAGCTGGCTGGAGGCACCTTTTCAGCTCACCTCAGCTGGACATATGGCCCCACCCAGACACTGGCTCTCGATCAGGGCCCAGCAACCCTGTGTCAGCACAGCGTTTTTAGAAATGACCCTTCCTCAGGGACCCTGCTGCTTCCTGGCACCTGCGCCTTCTCTCTCTTGAGCAAGCTCTTGGTTCAGGCTCCTCAGACCTCTGTGGGGAGCAAGACTGTCCCACACCTTGTCCAGGAGGAATCCTCACACTGCAGCACCCCCTAGAGCCCACCCGCAGAACCCACTGGCTGACTGGCTGACTACTGTCAAGTAGACACAGGTCCTGTGCATCCAGGTCTTACCACAGGATCAGACTATGGACGTTTACACTGTGCACGAGGAATTGAGGGGGAATTGGATATTCTAGGAGACACAAGCGTTTGTGAATCAAAGTGGAAAAATGAATGCTCAGTGGATCAAGCTTTAAATGATTTATGCTCTTAAGATACTATAGAGGTAGAATTAGGGAAATAAAAAGATTTTAATAAAGTGGGAAAACAAATAGAAAGAACAGAAAGTGTAGATTTGAGTGAAGAGGAAAAGAAAAATAAACAAGAAAGATAAGGAAGTCAAAATATTAAAAAAAATGAAGCAAGAGAAGAGAAACGATAAGGAAGAATAAGAACCTTATTATTCTTTTTAGAAAGAATTCAGACATGACTTCTGTATAAACCTTTTGACCAAAAGATACCTCAGGTTTCCCCTATTGGGGATCCTCTCCTTAATGATCTCTAGTTAAAGATTCATATAAAAATAAGTTTGAACCTTCTCATGAAACACTTTTAGAAAAAGAAAAAAAGGCATGGTGTTATGTACACTTCCTGCCACTTGGTCCTAGGAAACAGTAGAGCATAAAGCAAAAAAGAAAAAAAAAAATACACCCCTACACAGGATTATAAAATATCAATTTTCCACATGGAGAGGCTACTTAAGACAAATCAAATAAAATGCATAAGGGCCAAAAACTGAAGGTTAACTAAGCTCAAGTTATGATGATGATAATAAACGACTCAATTTAAGGGGAGGACAAGCTAAAGTTTTGTACAAAAAATACCACAAGATCAGCACAGTCATTATTTAATTGATTTGATTTAAAGGAAACAGGTATCAGTATAAAGACATTGTTCATTCATTTCCCTTATTTTTCTTTAAATAATATCCAAATATACCAAATATTTTACAAAGGGACAGAAAATCTCTTTGCTTGGAATTAGAAAAAGAAGTGGAAATTAGCTCTTTCTGAAAGCTCTGCTAAAGATCCCTTACGTGAATCATTGAAACCTTTAACCTATGATAACTGTCTTAATTTGGAATGTGTGAATTACCTTTAAACAATAACCCTCATGTCCCAGAGAGGCCTGTGGTCAATGGGAACATGTAATAAATTTCTTCTCTCCAGCTAGAGCCTAAGATGAGTGTTAGTGTTGTTTCTTTGAGGGTCCTGGTCATCACCTCAGGCGGATGATTGGAAAAAAGTTTAATGAAAGGAATGTTTTCAGATGTATGAGCAGAATCCAGGGAAACTCCAGGAGTGGGTGAAGCACCCTGGAGTTAGCAACAGCCAGAAGGCTCCAGCAGTCCTGGGCCTGAAGAGACAGAGGAGGAAGAATTTACCCAGCCTGGGGACCTGTAACTCAGGGAGAAGACCCAGACAGGACCTGTGGATTTCCATACAGCAAAGGAAGGAACTTAAGGAGAAATATCCTGACCACGAGATGTGAGAGGACCAGGAAGACCCTCGATGCAGAGCATAGAAGTCAGCCTGCTGGGCACAGAGCAGGGTGGAGAATAGACCTGGAGACGACACAGAACTTGAAAACCCTGACACTGGGGTTCATAGCAGCCCGACCACTCAGGCAAACATGTATGTGTGTCCTAAATACATGTATGGGCACATCAATACTGCATTTTGATCAATGTGGAAAGATAAATAAAACAGATAAAACAATATAGACTTGGGTAGTGCCTTAATTAAATTTTCCAGGTAATGGTCCCGTCTCTACTTCTCTATTCACCATAGAAACAGTACAGACTATGCACAAATTATGCCTAGAAGTGCAAGTGGATCAAATATTGTCAGCCTCCAGCCATTTAATAATTAATCCCAAGAGCCATGAATGAACCAACTCTTTAGAAGGCTTATATCTTTACTTCGCCATTAGAAATATGCCTGATTGTTTAGTGGCTCCCCTCAAAGGGTGCTATGGAAGGAAGTGACCGTATTTATTAATCAAGTGTGCTCAGAGTTACAAGGAGGGAAGTTTTAAGCTATGCAAATTTATGCTGTGGTTAGAACTTATGGGCATCCACTTGCAATGGCAAGACTGATGAAGAACCCTTAACGCTCTCAGTCTTGAAAGGTAGAAAACCTTAGTCTTCACATTAGCTTCCAGTTAAGGAAATGCTCCTTAACTGCTACATAGGTAGGAAAGGATTCAGGGACCTTCACACAATATCCTGCACACCCCATGGATTTCTAAGGTATTGACTCAGCTTTCAAAATTGAACAAAATATCCTCAATAACTATTCTGCTTATGTGCTCTGATTCACGACATTAATGAGGAATTATGCATCAATTGACTTCTGTGAGTATAATGTTAAGTCATTTACATTCCTTGTCACACTTATTCTTCCTAATATTTCACATTTTAAATGTAAGGACACTAGAGTTTAAGAAATGTAGGTAATTTACTCAAGTCACCCTTAAAGAAATAGAACACAGGTTTTAACCCACACTTTTCTGAAATCAAAGGCATTCTTTACACTAAATTACACTCAGAATATCAACTTTCATCATTGCTTTTAGAAAACCTTTCAATATTGGAAAGTACCCCCATTGTTATAATAAAATTGTATAATATATACTTCAATGGGCCAAGCAGAACTTTACAGGTCATCTTGTCACTCGAGTATATAGGAAATGCTGACCCCACAAGTATGCGCCACTTAACTAAAACAGCCCCTAGATAATTCCTTCAAAACCCTGATAACACGCGATGATCATCCACCTTCTCCAGTGCCTCCTCCTCATTTCTATGCCCTTACAGATTTATGTGCACATACTCTGGGGAGAACTTCACGTTTTTCCTTATCAATTTACCAGTTTACTCCCCATCTGGACCACATTCTGACTGTTCTGCCCAAATCTCCGATTTCTATAGAAAGAACCTTCCAGTTCACACTAAATAGACGTGAACTGTTTCCCCAAACCATTGTAAGCTAGATGTAGGGATGTCTAGTTGGAGATCTGTCTTATGCAAGATGTGTGAGTTAATGGTCAACGTTTCCCAAATGCTGCAGGTGGGTCTCTGCCATCCTCCAGGGTTCCTGCCTCCAAAAGGTACCTCTCTTCATTCCTTATTTGACGACCATTGAGACATGCACATCACAACACAAGGGCACCAAAGGGGCCTCAGTCTGAGACTCCAGGTACTTCTCCCAGAGTGCCTACTGCCTTTCTCAAGAAACTATTTATAAACATCAGAACTCTGTAATGTTACTGATTTCCCAGAAGACAACAGGAATGACTCATGTAAACTAATAAGAAAGCCCTTTCTGAACATCAGACTCTGAATGTAAATTGTATTTCTTTCAGATGCAAGAGAGAAAAATCAACACAAAATAAAGTGTTGGAGCAAGGGGGAAAATCAGTGCTTTTTCTGTGAAACTTTAACATAGAATAAAATCCAACTAAAAAAACGATTTTTTTCATATAAATTATGGAATTCTCAACAAAATGGGGAAAATCCATTATTTAACCTTCTGCTCTCCTAACTCCGAATAAAAGGGGCCATAAATCAATGGCCCTCTTATCTCAGTGGACTGAAGAGATTTTTTAGTTTCTCAGGGTCTAACACTTTCCCTCACCCACATTCAGATTCTCGTTTCCATGTAGTTTAGTACAAGCTCAAGCTACATCTCAGGTATGTTGTTACGTTCTAGGAATCATATTTGTAGAGATATATAACCCAATAGGAACTGTTCAAAGTACACACTAGAGACAGGAGTCTATACACACATATAGACTCCAAGGACTTGAGAGTGAGGGAAATTTTATCTCCTGTGGATTTTCTTCTCCTTGTCAGAGAAGAACTGAGAGCTTCAAGATATAGAGTCTGGACTCAAAATTTTTCTGATACTAGAGACAAGTGGAAAAGCTTGGGGAACACTAAATTAGGAGGGAGAAACTGTTGCTATTCCTCTCTAGGTCGCCTCCTCAAACGCTGTGATCTCCCTGTTTCTGTTCAGCTCCTCATGGGTTCTGTTCCTCTGTGTCCCCAAGAGCACAGTAGTAAGTGGCAGCATCTGCCACCTGCACCTGGAGGATGAGCAGTGAAGAGGAGAATCGCTCATATGTCATGTGGTAGCGCCCCTGCTGAGACAGCCTCGAGCCCTTTACAAGGAGTCTTGGTGCAAGTCCTGGGAAGTGAAGGTACCAGAAGAAGTCATAAGCAGTGGATATGGAGTGATTGCAGGAGATTTCCGCCACAGCTCCCTCTGAAGATACCACGGAGGAAGGCTGAAATACTTGGTCCTTGTTCTCTGCAACTGCAGGAAACAAACAAAGAAGGTCTGAATTTCATGCTGTTGTTTCCTTGCTGATAACCTTTTAGGTACAGTGATTATTAATTAAAAAGGCTTTTTTTAAATTAGTCCAAACTGAAGATAATGGCATATGCTTTTCTAATACCAGAAAGAGCCTACTTACCCTTCCAGAGGGAGCTGAGGAGAAGCCCCAACCACACCGCTTCCAGAGTGCTCTGCAAAGCCATAGCCACACCTCAGCTGGTCTCAGGCCTCAGCAGTAAGTGTGATGCTCACCAGGAAGCTCACTTAAGGCCCGTTTTGCTTCTTTTTTTTTCCTTTTGTCAATGACATCATCAGCCAGAATCTGCAGACTATAGAAGAGTGACTGCAGCTGTGAGGCTGCTTAATAGTGGCTTCGACTGTCCTTTGTTCTGAGAAGGTTTTTACAGGAAGGAATGTAGCCTTTCAGAGGTCACTGCACTTGTGCATATTTAATCACTGGAGAAGTTTCCATCTCTACTGTCGTCAGAAGAAGTCATGCAATTGATGGGAGACTGCTACATTATTCATATTAAAGTGATATATTCACACAAAAAAGTATACTGAATTTATTATGTATGATGATAATGAAATGCTAACATATGAGAAATAATGATCGTGAAATTTAGTAACTGCACTAGAAGAGAGATGGTTCGGTTTTATTAAGGCATAAAAATTACAGTGTAAACATATGCATCAAAATTTGACTCCTTGTATCCAACGTTGTCTCTGGAATAAGTAGAAAAAAAAATCTCAGTTATACTTTTCTGTAGACACAAGACGCTGGGTCAAGGAAGACACAAAAGCTGCATTTGGAGATGATCTATTTTGGATGGTACCTATTCTCCTTTTGTAGCCTTACACTGTCCCCTCTTTCTTAATGCAGGGCTCAATAGTTGTCCCACTTTCTTTGATTGCTTTGTACAGGTTTTCATGGGATTTTATCTGAAAAAGAACTAAACAGGTTTGTGGCAATTCTAGGTTTATACATTAAGGAGCTTGTATGTGCACCACCTAGTGGACCACATGGGAACTGAAGCAAAATTATTTCCCCAAGCCTCCTCTGAGACAGTCTTCCCAGCTTCCCACAGCTTGAAGAGGTTTGATGCTTTTTGCTTTTGTTCAAATTCCTCATTCTTATTCAGTTCACATAGGGATGTGAAGGCGATCCAGAGGAAAAAACTGCCTTCTTGGAAAGCCTTCTGGTTACTGAAAGATGTTCTTCACTCAGGGGAATTGGTTATTTGAACACATACTACCATGGAGCTAAATATTTCTCTTTCTCACTTTAAGATGATTGCTTGATTCATTTCCTCATCTTTTCCTTTATTTAATAGTCTTCCAGGTCAGGAGAAATTAGCTTTTTCCCTCTTTTCTCTTTTTTTCCTGGGATAGTCTTTAATTATGATAAGATGATTGTTTAAATCCCACAGAAGCTTTTATTTAGATGTGTGACCCCAAAGCCTTTCAAATAAAATACCAACTTACAACATGGCAGTAAAATTAGGATGGAAAACATCAAAACAAATGGGTACAGATTCTTTTAGTGGAAGGACTAATATAGTAACTGTGATTATTTTGAGCTCGGAAATTTCTGACAACTGAAACATAAAAGGAATCACAAATGGAAAGTGTGCAAGCCTCTTCTTTCTGAAGCCAAGTGGTATATAGCTATAGGTAACTTAAAATTCATTTTAGATTACTGGTTATGTACATCTGGTTCAAAGTTTCCCACGACTGCAAAATATTTTATCATGTGCTTCCTCCACATTTACTTTCAGTCCCCTAGTGGTGGACTCATAACGCTGCCACACAGCAATGACCATATTCTTCTATTTCCCCTTATTAACTATTTTAGAATTTCTTTGGGGTATGTATCTACCAATGATCATCCATTCATAGTATATATAAATACTTTATTTTTAATTAAACATTCAAAGTAGTGACAGTCACATACACTTCTACCATTAGTGTATGAGCATTCCATTCCCTCCAAATCCTCAACATTTGGTATTAGAAAAAATATGAAACTGTGTAAATTTTAGTAATATGCTGAGTGTTCAGTCATGTTTTAATTTGTATTACTCTGACAATAAGTAAAATAGAGCCACTTATGTTTTCTTTTCCAACATTACCTATTTAAATATTTTGCCCACCTAAGAAAAAGGCCCTAAACCTTTACCTACGGGTTACCTGGAAGTTGTGAAAGATAAGAGCGAAGGCTAAGGCAGAATTGTAGACTTCATGGCTAAATATTGAAGGGGTGTTGAAATGTGCACATAAAACTCATTGCACAAAGGGTAGGAGACCTACTGGTTCCAGACATTTAAGAAAATTTCTGTCCGATCACTTGATGATCACAGAGCTCATCAAGCAGAAAGTCCAGTAGCCACATGACAAAACTGTAGGCTTCCAAAAGCTAACACAATAAAAAACAGAAAACCTCAAAATGACAGGAGATGTGCTTGCCAGTTGTCATATTATATTATTTAAACCATTGAGTTTTTGAAAAAACAACAACAAATAATAATAATAATATTACATGAAACGAAACAAGAAGCAATGGTCCATACAGAAGAAAAGAGAGTCAAGAAAAAAAAACTGACAAGATTGAAGAACCTACAAATTACACTTACTAGAAAAAGACTTTAAATCAAGTATTTTAAATATGTTCAAAGAACTAAAGAAAACCATGTATAAAGAAATAAAGGCTAGTGTAAGAATTTTCCCACACCAAATAGAGAATATCAATAAGAAGATGAAATTATTTGAAAAGAGCCAAAAACTTAACACATTTTAATGGATTGAAACCATAAAAACAATTTTCTCCTACCATGATGGAATGATACCAGTAATCAATTAAAGAAGGAATTTTGACACATTCACAAATTTGTGGAAATTAAACAACATAGTCCTGTCCTAAATTAAACAATGAATCAAAGAAGAATCACAAGGGAAAATAGAGAATAATTTAAGATGAATGAAAACAAAAACACAGTAAGATCCTACAAAACAACTTATGGAATGCAGATAATGCAGTGTATGGAAAAACTTTATAGCTGTAAACACCTATCTAATAAAAAGAGAAAAATCTCAAATCAATCATCTGACTTTCCACCATAAGAAACTAGGAAAGGAGAGCAAACTAAACTCAAAACCAGGTTATGGAAGGAAATAAAGATGAGAGCACAAGAAATAAATGAATTAGAGACTGTAAAGAAATACACAATAAAAAGCGAAATGAAAAGTCAGTTCTTCTAAAAGTTCAACAAAAATGACCAACTATTAGCTACTGGCCAAGAAAAAAAGAGAGAACACTAAAATTATTAAATCAGGAATGGGAGCATTACTACCAAACTTACAGAAATAGAAAGGATTATAAAGGGAATACTATGAACAATTATATGCCAGCAAATTGGATAACCTAAATCAAATGGACAAATTCCTAGAAAGACACAAACTACCATAACCCACTCAAGAAGAAATAGAAAATATGAATAGACTTATAACAAATAAAAAGATCAAATCAGTAATAAAAATAATCTCAGAAGTAAAAGCTCTGGGCTTCAATGGCGAATTGTACTGAAGGCTTAAAGAATGACCTCCCCCACACTTCTGGGCAAAACGACAGAGTAAGTAAATGCTGTGCTCACCTCTTTCCATTACCATGTAAAAACCACAACTACGTTATTAAAAAATCACCCTGAAAAACCACCTGAACACTAGGTGAACAGAACTCTTATACCTCAAAATTTAAAGAAGCATCCATGTCAAGACTGGTAGGAGGACTGGTCCCACACTTAGGTGTGGCAGTTAAGAATCTAGAGGAATATCTTGGATGCTGAGGTCGCCCATAAGGATTCAGCGAGTCCCAACCCCACACTAGGCTCCTAGTCAGGACCACGAGAGCTGGGAAGAGATGTCCACACAACATCAAGATGTGAAAATCACCAAACATTCTGTCCCTGGAAGATGGAGGGCTGCTTAACGGACTCTCCTAAATGCCTTCCTCTTAAAAGTCCCATGCGGAGAGTTGACCAGTGACAGACTCACTTGCTCTAACCTCCAGCAATCAGCTGTAGCTCAAAGAGCACCAGGGACACACACATAGGATGGACACTGTCTAGCTTTAAGGCGAGGGCTGGAGGGGCAGCTCTATCCAACATTTTGCTCTTTGACGGACCCTCACCACACAGAACTGGCAGGCAGGCGCCATTGTTCCTTTGCTAAGATTTTCAAGCCCAGAGAGCAAATGAAGGTGGGCACCATCTGTGCCAGTGAGCTGCACCATTCACAACTAGAGTGAAAACGAGTTGACTTGAAGCTGTGACTTGGACTGGAGCTGATGGGTCCTGGGAAAACACTGTCCCCAATATTCCCTAATAAAAAAAAGTGGGGAAAAAAAGAAAGAAAAACATAGAACTATAGAAAAGAATCAGTGAAAAATACAATAACTGAAATGAAGAATACACTATAAGAAATCCACAGCAGATTAGATGAAGCAGAGGATTGAATCAGCAATTTGGAAGATGAGGTAGCAGAAAACATCCAATTGGAACAGAAAAATGGAAAAAGAATTTTTTAAAATAAGGATAGTTTAAGGGGACTCTGGGACAACAGCAAGTATACTAAAATTTGCAGCAGTGGGGTACCAGAAGGAGAAGAGAGAGACAAAGGAATTGAAAACACATTTTAAGATATAATGACTAAAAACTTACCTAAACTGGCAAAGGAAATAGACATTCAAAGCCAGGAAGGACAGAGAGCCAAAACAAGGTGAATCCAAAATAGCTCACACCAAGACACATAATAATTAAAAAGCCAAAGTTTACAGACAAAGAGAGTTGTAAAAGCAGCAAGAGAAAAGCAGTTAGTTACATACAAAGGAGCTCTCACAAGACTGTCAGCTAATTTCTAAACAGAAACTTTGCAGACCACAAGGGATTGGCATGAACTATTCAAAGTGATAAATCGCAGTGGTCTCCAACCACCATTACTCTACCCAGCAAGGATATCATTTAGAATTAAAGAACAGATACAGAGTTTCCCAGACAAGAAAAAGCTAAATGAGTGCATCAACACCAAACCAGTATTACAAGAAATGTCACAGGGACTTCTTGGAGAAGGACAAAGAGAAGTAGTAGTAGGAGAATGGGAATGAGAAGGAGGAGAAAGAGGATGAGAACAAGAAGAATGAGAAGGAGAAGAAGAAAAAGAAGAAGAAGAAGAAGAAGAAAGAGGAGGAGAAGGAGGAGGAGGAGGAGGAGGAGGAGGAGGAGGAGGAGGAGGAGAAGAAGAAGAAGAAGAAGAAGAAGAAGAAGAAGAAGAAGAAGAAGAAGAAGGGGAATAAAAATATGAATAATACTATAGTAATAACTACATACCTACAAATACTTTCTATAAATATAAACGGATTATATGCCCCAATCAAAAGACATAGATACGGTGGCTGAATGGATAAGAAAACAAAACCCATATCTAAGCTACCAAGAAAAGACTGACTTCAGATCAAAAGACACGCACAACTGGAAGTAAAGGGATGGAAAAAGATAGTTCATGCAAAAGGATATTGTAAAAAAAACACGGGGTAGCAGTACTTATACCAGACAAAATAGACTTTAAAACAAGGGTAGATCAGAAGACAAAGTGGGGCGTTGCATAATGATAAAGGGATCAATCCAATAACCCTTGTAAACATTTCAATACCCAATGAAGGAGCACCTAAATATATAAAGCTAATATTGACAGACATAAAGGGACAGAATGACAGTAATAAAAGGGGACATTAACACTCCATTGAAATCAATGGATACATCATCGAGAAAGAGAAATCAACAAGGAAACAGAGGCCTTAAGACACATTAAACCAGACATATTTAATTTATATTTTTAGAACATTTTACCCCAAAGTAGTAGAATACATATTCTTTTCAAGTGCACATGAAACATTGCCCAGAATAGACGGGGCATCATAGACCACAAAACAAGGCTCAATAAATATAAAAAGTCTGAAATGAGAACAAGTATCTTCTCCTTTTACAATGGTATGAAACAAGAAGTCAATCACAATAAGGAAAGTGAAAAACACACTAACATATGGAGGCTAAATAACATGCTACTAACCAAAGATCAGGTTAACAATGAGATCAAGGGAGAAATTAAGTGATACCTTGAGACAAGTGATAATGAAAACGCTCAGATCCCAAACCTGTGAGAAACAGCCAAAGCTGTTCTAAGAGGGAAATTCACAGCAATAAAGGCCTACCTCAACAAACAACAGAACCTGAAATATGCAACCTAAACTTACACCGAAAGGAACTGGAAAAAGAAAAACAATCAAAACCTAAGTGTGTAAAAGGAATAAAATAATAAACATCATAGTGAAATTAAACAAAATGGACACTAAAAATACAATACAAAGAAATTAATGCAACCAACAGCTGGTTCTTTGAAAAGATAAAATTGATAGGGCTGGCCTGGTGGCTCAGGTAGTTGGAGCACCGTGGTCCTAACGCCGATGTCTCAGGTTCGATTTCCAGATGGGCCAGCGAGCTGCGCACTCTACAGCTAAGATTGTGATTAACAGATCTCCCTGGAGTTAGGCTGCCATGAGCCACCGGAAGTAGGCGTTGGCTGTTGTGTGCATCCATGAGCAGCCGATGGCCAGCATGAGCGGCTGATGGCCAGCTTGAGTGGCCGGCAGCCAGCATGATTGGCTGGTGCGAGAAAGAGCTACTGTGAGCTGCTGTGAGAGGCCAGCCAACTACTGGCGACCATCTGCCTCAGCCAGGGTTGGGGGTCGGGGAGCACAAGGCTCATAATACCACCAGTATGGGCCAGAAAGCTGTGTCCTACACAACTAGACTGAGAAACAACAGCTTGAACCGGAGTGGGGTGGGGGGAACAAAGGTGAGAAAAATAAAATAAAATTGATAAATCTTTAACCAGATTATCAAGAAACAAAGAGAGAGAACTCAAATAAATGAAATCAGAAATGAAAGAGAAGTGACAAGTGGCACCAAGGATTACAAGAATATACTATGACCAATCATATGCCAACAAATTGGACAACCTGGAAGAAATAAATAAATTCTACAAATATACAATCTTGCAAAGACTAAATCAAAAAGAAACAGAAAGTCTAAACAGACTGATAACTAGTAATGAAATCAAATCAATAATCAAAAATTCCCAAGAAACAAAAGTCCTGAAACAGATGACTTCTCAGTTGAATTTTACCAAACACTCCAAGAATTTAAACCTAGGCTCCTCTCACTATTCCAAAAAATGGAAGAAGAGGGAAGGCTCTCAAACTCATTTTATGAGGCCAGCATTATCTAATTCCAAAACCAGACAAAGATATTATGAAAATAATTATAGGCCAATATCCCTGATGCACATAGATGCAAAAATCCTCAACAAAATATTAGCAAACAGAATTCACCAATAAATGAAAAGGGTCAAACAGCATGCTCAAATCAGATTTATTCCTGAGAAGCAAAGCTGTTTCAATATACTTAATGCGATACACCACATAAACAAAATGAAGTTTAAAGAATCACATGATCATGTCAATGCATGATCATATAGATGCAGAAAAAGAATTTGACAATATCCAGCATTGTTTATGATGAAAACTCTCAGCAAAGTAGGAACGGAGAGAACATATCTGAAAATAATAAAGGCCATATATGACAAACCCACAGCTAACATCACACTAACAGGGAAAAGATAAAAGTGTTTTTCTTAAGATTAGGAACAAGAAAAAAATGTCCCCTTTTACCACTTTTATTTGACTTAGTATTGGAAGTCCTAGCTACAATGACCAGACAAGAAAAAGAATAAAAGGCATCCAAATCAGAAACGAAGAAGTAAACATGTCATTATTTGCAGGTGACATGATGCTGTATATGGAGAATTTTAAACAGTCTACCAACAAACTATTAGAACTGATCAATGTATTCAATAAAGTAGCAGGATACAAAATTAATATTCAGAAATGGGTTGTATTTCTATACACCAATAGTGAACTATCAGAAAGTGAAATTAAGAAACCAATCCCATTTACAATTGTATTTAAAAAAAAAAAAGAACAGCTAGGAATAAATTTAACCAAGGAGATAAAAAACCTGTACCTGGAAAATTATAAGGCACTGAAGAAAGAAATTGAAGAAGATATAAATATATGGAAGCATACACAGTGTTTATGGGTAGGAAGAATAAACATTGTTAAAATGTCCATACTACCCAAAGCAGTCTACAGACTCAATGCAATCTCTATCAAAATACCAATGGCATTTTCAGAGAATTGGAACAATAATCCTAAAATGTATGTGGAAACTAAAAGACCCTGAAGAGCCACAGCAATCTTGAGAGAGAACAAAGTTGGTGGTATCACGTTACCTGACATCAAACTGTACTACGAGGCTATAGTGCTCAAAACAGCATGATAGTGGCACAAAAAGAGGCACATAGAGCAATGGAGCAGAATAGAGAGAAAGAAATCCAAGCCTATATGGTCAATTAATCTATGATAAAGGAGACAAATATATAAAGTGGGGTAAGGGCAGTCACTTCAATAATTGGTGTTTGGAAAAATGAACAGTTGCATATAAAAACGTGACAGTAGACCACTTTCATACACCATGTACAAGATAAACTCAAAATGAATTAAAGACTTAAATGTAGGATCTGAAACCATTGGACTCAGTTAAAAACATAGGCAGTAAACTCTTTGATTTTGCTCTTAAAAATATTTCTTTGAATATATTTCCACAGACAAGAAAACAAAAAAATAAATAAATAAACAAGTGGGACTACATGTAACTTAAAAGATTTTGCATAGCAAAGGAAACCATCAACAAAAACAAAAACAACCTATGGGAGAACATATATGCCAATGATACATTTTATAAGGGGTTAATATCCAAAATATATTAAAAAAAACTCATGCAACTTAACACCAAAAAACCCAACAATTCAATTTTTAAAATGGGTAGAGGACCTGAATAAACATTTCTCCCAAGAGGACATACAGAGGGCCAATGATATATGAAAAGACGCTCAGCATCTGTAATTATCAGAAATATGCAAATTAAAATCGCAATGAAATATCACCTCATATCTGTCAGAATGGCTATCAACAATAAATCAAAAAATGACACACAATGGGATTTATAGATGATGTAATACAGAATTGTACACCTGAAATCTATGTAATTTTGCTAACAATTGTCACCCCAATAAATTTTTTGAAAAAATGAAAAGTGTTGGTGAGGATGTGGAGAAAGGGAGCCCTCATGCACTGATTGTGGGACTGCAAATTGTTACAGCCAGTACGGAAAACAGTATAGCGTTTTCTCAAAACATTAAAAACACTATTACCTTATGACCCAGCAATTCCACTTCTGGGTATATATCCCAAGAAATCCAAAACACTGATTCGAAAAGATATATGCACTCGTATGTTCATTGCAGTGTTGTTTAAAATAGCCAAGATTTTTTTGACAGTCACAAATTTGGAATCATGGCTACAAAATTGCTGAAATCAGTCTCAAGCTTCAAGGAGCCTGTAGTCCAACAAAGAAGTGGGGCGGTGAAAACCAACCCCAGAGGCAGACAGCTTGTATTTCAATTTGCTGTTTTACGAGTTTTGTGACTTGAGTGAGATACTTAAATTCCCAGTGCCTTCGTTCCTTCATCAGTAAAGTGAAGCTCCTGGTAATAGTTGTGAGAATGTGATGGGTCATAAATGTGTGGGATCACACCTGGTACATGAGGATCAAGGATAACTTTTTTCACCTCTTTATGACCAGTACCAAGCATGTAAGGATTCAATAAATATTTCTTGAATGAACAAGTCCTGTGACTTTACATTGTAATTGAGTTATAAGTAACAGAACTTGGGACCACACCTCCCTCTTGTGGAGGGACACAAAGTCTTCAGGAAAATGGTTCTTACTGTACTTGGGGGTTTGTGTTCAGCTCTCCCTGCAGCCCCACCACTGTGTCTCTCCCAGCACAGAAGTACACAGCAGAGTCACTCCCAAGGGCAGATCGTTTCTTCAAGTGGAAAGACATTTGGCTCGTATTAAATTCAGCCACAAACCCAAAGCTGCCTTTGACCAGGCTGTCCCCTGGGAAATATTTCAGGAGAAACTGGAGTCCTTGGTTGGGATACTGGACATACCAAAACAGAAAACGGAACCCAGAAGTCAAATAAGTGCATTTCACAGTCAGTGGATCCCCTTCGGTGACAGTGACCTGATCATCCGGCTGACTCACCGACTCTGCTCTCAGTCCACCTGTAAAGTAATCCACACTGCATCAGTAGAACAGCTGAGAAGGTCAGTGGAAAGTACTAGTGGAAAAGGAGAAGGGAATATACTCACTCAGTGAGAAGAGAATCCAAAGTGTGGAGATGCATGCAGAGGCCATGGCTTAAGCTCAGCTGGCTGGAGGCACCTTTTCAGCTCACCTCAGCTGGACATATGGCCCCACCCAGACACTGGCTCTCGATCAGGGCCCAGCAACCCTGTGTCAGCACAGCGTTTTTAGAAATGACCCTTCCTCAGGCACCTGCTGCTTCCTGGCACCTGCGCCTTCTCTCTCTTGAGCAAGCTCTTGGTTCAGGCTCCTCAGACCTCTGTGGGGAGCAAGACTGTCCCACACCTTGTCCAGGAGGAATCCTCACACTGCAGCACCCCCTAGAGTCCACCCGCAGAATCCACTGGCTGACTGGCTGACTACTGTCAAGTAGACACAGGTCCTGTGCATCCAGGTCTTACCACAGGATCAGACTATGGACGTTTACACTGTGCACGAGGAATTGAGGGGGAATTGGATATTCTAGAAGACACACGCGTTTGTGAATCAAAGTGGAAAAATGAATGCTCAGTGAATCAAGCTTTAAATGATTTATGCTCTTAAGATACTATAGAGGTAGAATTAGGGAAATAAAAAGATTTTAATAAAGTGGGAAAATAAACAGAAAGAAGAACGGAAAGTGTAGATTTGAGTGAAGAGGAAAAGAAAAATAAAAAAGAAAGACAAGGAAGTCAAAATATTAAAAAGAATAAAGCAAGAGAAGAGAAACGATAAGGAAGAATAAGAACCTTATTATTCTTTTTAGAAAGAATTCAGACATGACTTCTGTATAAACCTTTTGACCAAAAGATGCCTCAGGTTTCCCCTATTGGGGATCCTCTCCTTAATGATCTCTAGTTAAAGATTCATATAAAAATAAGTTTGAACCTTCCCTTGAAACACTTTTACAAAAAGAAAAAAAAGGCATGGTGTTATGTACACTTCCTGCCACATTGGTCCTAGGAAACAGTAGATCATAAAGCAAAAAACAAACAAACAAAAAACCCTCTATTCTGGAGTTATGAAATACAGATTTTCCACATGGAGAGGCTACTTAAGACAGATCAAATAAAATGCATAAGGTGCAAAAATTGAAAGTTAACTAAGCTCAAGTTATGATGATGATAATAAATGACTCAGTTAAATGGGAGAACAGGCTAAAGTTTTGTACAAAAAATACCACAAGATCAGCACAGTCATTATTTAATAGATTCGATTTAAAGGAAACAGGTATCAGTATAAAGACAATGTTCATTCATTTCCCTTATTTTTCTTTAAATAGTATCCCAATATACCAAATATTTTACAAAGGGGTAGAAAATCTCTTTGCTTGCAATTAGAAAAAGAAGTGGAAATTAGCTCTTTCTGAAAGCTCTGCTAAAGATCCCTTACGTGAATCATTGAAACTTTCAACCTATGATAACTGTCTTAATTTGGAATGTGTGAATTACCTTTAAACAATAACCTTCAAGTCCCAAAGAGGCCTGTGGTCAATGGGAACATGTAATAAATTTCTTCTCTTCACCTAGAGCCTAAGATGAGTGTTACTGTTCTATCTTTGAGGGTCCTGGCAATCACCTCAGGGGGACGATTGGAAAAAAGTTTAATGAAAGGAATGTTTTCAGATGTGTGAGCAGAATCCAGGGAAACTCCAGGAGTGGGTGAAGCACCCTGGAGCTAGCAACAGCCAGAAGGCTTCAGCAGTCCTGGGCCTGAAGAGACAGAGGAGGAAGAATTTACCCATCCTGGGACCTGTAACTCAGGGAGAAGACCCAGACAGGACCTGTGGATTTCCATACAGCAAAGGAAGGAATTAAGGAGAAATATCCTGACCACGCTCTCCTGCCGATGCCTCCAAACAACGAGAAGCGAGAGGACCAGGAAGCCCACTCAATGCAGAGCATAGAAGTCAGCCTGCTGGGCACAGAGCAGGCTGGAGAATAGACCTGGAGATGAAACAGAACATGAAAACCCTGACACTGGGGTTCATAGCAGCCTGACCACTCAGGCAAACATGTATGTGTGTCCTAAATACATGTATGGGCACATCAATACTGCATTTGATCAATGTGGAAAGATAAATAAAACAATATAGACTTTAGTAGTGCCTTAACTTAATTTTCCAGATAATTGTCCAGTCTCTACTTCTATTCACCACAGAAACAGTAGAGACTACATACAAATTATGCCTAGAAGTGTAAGTGGATCAAATATTGTCAGCCTCCAGCCATTTAATAATTAATCCCAAGAGCCTTAAATGAACCAACTCTTTAGGAAGCTTATAGCTTTACTTCTCCATTAGAAATATGCCTGATTGTTTAGTGGCTCCCCTCAAAGGGTGCTATGGAAGGAAGTGACCGTATTTATTAATCAAGTGTGCTAAGTGTTACAAGGAGGGAAGTTTTAAGCTATGCAAATTTATGCTGTGGTTAGAACTTATGGGCATCCACTTGCAATGGCAAGACTGATGAAGAACCCTTAACGCTCTCAGTCTTGAAAGGTAGAAAACCTTAGTCTTCACATTAGCTTCCAGTTAAGGAAATGCTCCTTAACAACTACATAGGTAGGAAAGGATTCAGGGAACTTCACACAATATCCTGCACACCCCATGAAATTATAAGGTATTGATTGAGTTTTCAAAATTGAACAACATACCCTTAATAACTATTCTGCTTATGTGTTTTTTGTTTGTTTTTATTTTTTTTAGGGGAACAGGACTTTATTGGGGAACAGTGTGCACTTTCAGGACTTTTTCTCCAAGTCAAGTTGTTGTCCTTTCAATCTTAGTTGTGGAGGGTGCCGTTCAGTTTCAAGTTGTTATCCTTTCAGTCTTAGTTGTGGAGGGCACAGCTCAGCTCCAGGTCCAGTTGCCATTGCCGTTGCTAGTTGCAGGGGGCACAGCCCACCATCCCTTGCGGGAGTCGAACCGGCAACCTTGTGGTTGAGAGGACACGCTCCAACCAACTGAGCCATCTGGGAGCGCTGGCGGCAGCTCAGCTCAAGGTGCCATGTTCAATTTTAGTTGCAGGGGGCACTGCCCACCATCCCTTGCAGGAGTCGAGGAATTGAACTGGCAACCTTGTGGTTGAGAGCCCACTGGCCCATGTGGGAATCGAACCGGCAGCCTTTGGAGTTAGGAGCATGGAGCTCTAACCACCTGAGCCACCGGGTCCGGCCCCCTCTGCTTATGTGTTTTGATTCATGACATTAATGAGGAATTATTCATCAATTGACTACTGTGAGTATAATGTTAAGCCATTTGCATTCCTTGTCATACTTATTCTTCCTAATATTCCAGATTTTAAATGTAAGAACATTAGAGTTTAAGAAATTTAAATTATTTATTCGTCACCCCTAAAGAAATAGATACAGGTTTTAACCCCTACTTTTCTGACATCAAAGGTATTCTTTCCTCTAAATTACACTGAGAATATCAATCAAAGGTGTCCTTTCCTCTAAATTACACTGAGAATATCAATTTTCATCACTGCTTTTAGAAAACCTTTCAATATCGGAAAGTTCCCCCATTGTTATAATAAAATTATATAATATAGACTTCAATGGGCCAAGCAGAACTTTACAGGTCATCTTGTCACTCGAGTATATAGGAAATGTTGACCCCACAAGTATGTGCCACTTAACTAAAACAGCCCCTAGATAATTCCTTCAAAACCCTGATAACACGCGATGATCATCCACCTTCTCTAGCGCCTCCCGCTCATTTCTATGCCCTTACAGATTTATGTGCACATACTCTGATGAAAATGTCACGTTTTTCCGTATCAGTTTATCAGTTTACTCCCCATCTGGACCGCATTCTGACCTTTCTGCCTAACTCTCCAATTTCTATAGAAAGAACCTTCAAGTTCACAGTAAATACACATGAACTGTTTCCCCAAACCATTGTAAGCTAGGTGTAGTGATGTCTAGTTGGAGATCTGTCTTATGCAAGACGTGTGAGTTAATGGGCAACGTTTCCCAAATGCTGCAGGTGGGTCTCTGCCACCCTCCAGGGTTCCTGCCTCCAAAAGGTACCTCTCTTCATTCCTTCTTATTTGATTACCATTGAGACATGCACATCAGAACACAAGGGCACCAAAGGGGCCTCAGTCTGAGACTCCAGGTATTTCTCCCAGAGTGCCTACTGCCTTTCTCAAGAAACTATTTATAAACATCAGAACTCTGTAAATGTTACTGATTTCCCAGAAGACAACAGGAATGGCTCATGTAAAATAATAAGAAAGCCCTTTCTGAACATTAGACTCTGAAATGTAGATTTTATTCATTTTAGATGCAGGGGAGAAACTATCAACACAAAATAAAGTTGTTGGAGCAAGGAGGAAAATCAGTGCTTTTTCTGTGAAACTTTAACAAAGAATAAAATCCAACTAAAAAAACAGATTTTTTTATATATAAATTGTGCGATTCTCAACAAAATGGGGAAAATTCATGATTTGACCTTCTCCTCTCCTAACTCCAAATAAAAGGGATCATAATTCAATTGCTCTCTTAACTCAGTGGACTCAAGAGATTTTTTTAGTTTCTCAGGGTCTAATACTTTCCCTCACCCACATCCAGTTTCTCATTGTTTCCATGTAGTTTAGTACGAGCTCAAGCTACATCTCAGGTGTGTTGTTACGTTCTAGGAATTATATTTCTAGAGAAACATAAGCCAGTGGGAACTGTTCAAAGTGCACACTAGAGACGGGAATCTTTACAGACATATAGACTCCAAGGACTTGAGAGTGACGGAAATTTTATCTCCTGTGGATTTTCCTCTCCTTATCACCAATGAACTGAGAGCTTCATGATATAGAGAGTCTGGACTCAAAATTTTTCTGATAGTGGTACCAAGTGGAAAAGCTGGGGAACTCTAAATTAGCGGGGGAAAGCAGTTACTACTCCTCTCTAGTCTGCCTCCTGCAAAGGCTGTGATCTCCCTGTTTCTGTTCAGCTCCTCATGGGTTCTGTGCCTCTGTGTCCCGCAGAGCACAGTAGTAAGTGGCAGCATCTGCCACCTGCACCTGGAGGATGAGCAGTGAAGAGGAGAATCGCTCATATGTCATGTGGTAGCGGCCCTGCTGAGATGGCCTTGAGCCCTTTACAAGGAGTCTTGGTGCAAGTCCAGGGAAGTGAAGGTACCAGAAGACGTTATAAGCAGTGGATATGGAGTGATTGCAGGAGATTTCCACCACAGCTCCCTCTGAAGATACCACGGAGGAAGGCTGAAATACTTGGTCCTTGTTCTCTGCAACTGCAGGAAACAAACAAAGGTCTGAATTTCATGCTGCTATTTTCTTGCTGGTGACCTTTTAGGTACAGTGATTATTAATTAATCTGGCTTTTTTTAAATTAGCCCAAACTTTAAGATAATGGCATATGCTTTTCTAATACCAGAAAGAGCCTACTTACCCTTCCAGAGGGAGCTGAGGAGAAGCCCCAACCACACCGCTTCCAGAGTGCTCTGCAAAGCCATAGCCACACCTCAGCTGGCCTCAGGCCTCAGCTGTAAGTGTGATGCTCACCAGGAAGCTCACTTAAGGCCCGTTTTGCTTCTTTTTTTTTCCTTTTGTCAATGACATCATCAGCCAGAATCTGCAGACTATAGAAGAGTGACTGCAGCTGTGAGGCTGCTTAACAGTGGCTTTGACTGTCCTTTGTTCTGAGAAGGAATGTAGCCTTTCAGAGGTCACTGCTCTGGTGCAAATTTAATCACTGGAGGAGCTTGTTGCCTCTCTAATGTTGTCAGAAGTCATGTGATTGTTGGAGACTGCATCATTATTCATATTAAAGTGAAATATTCACACACAAAAAGTGCTGAATTTATCACATGTAATCATAATGTGAAAAATAATAATCATGAAATTTTAGTAACTGCACTAGAGGAGAGACGGTTTGTTTTTTAAGGCACAAAAATTACTATGGAAACATATTCATTAAAATTTGACCCCTAGCATCCAAGGTTCTCTCTGGAACAAGTAGAAAAAGTAAATCTCAGTTATACTTTTCTGTAACCAAAGAAATTGGATCAAGGAAGACCCAAAACCTGTATTTGGAGATGATCTCTTTGTATGGTACCTATCCTCATTTTGCAGCCTGACACTATCCACTCTTTCTTAATGCAGGGCTTAATAGTTGTCCCACTTTCTTTGATTGCTTTGTACAGGTTTTCATGGGATTTTATTTGAAAAAGAACAACTAAACAGGTTTGTGGCAATTCTAAATTTATACATTAAGGAGCTTGTATGTGCACCACCTAGTGGACCACATGGGAACTGACGCAAAATTATTTCCCCAGCCTCCTCTGAGACAGTCTTCACAGCTTCCCACAGCTTGAAGAGGTTTGATGCTCTTTGATTTTGTTCAAATTACTCTTTCTTATTCAGTTTCCATAGGGATGTGAAGGCGATCCAGAGGAAATAACTGCCTTCTTGGAAAGCCTTCTGGTTACGGAAAGATGTTCTTCATTCAGGTGAGTGGTTATTTGAACACATACTTCCATTGAGTTACTTATTTCTTTTTCTCATACTAAGATGGTTGCTTGATTCATTTCCTTATCTTTTCTTTTTTAAAATAGTCTCCCAGGTTAGGAGAAATTAGTTTTTCCCTCATCTTTTCTTTTTTTTACTGGGATATTTTTTAATTAAGGTGATTGTTTAAGTCTAACAGAGATCTTTTATTTATATTTATGACCCCAAAAGCTTCCAAATAAAATAGTGGTGTGCAGAACTTATGCTGAAATCAAGACCTATATATCTCAAAATGTGTATCCAAAGAAATGAAAGTGTTAGTGCTGCTTTGTTTAAATGGTAAACCTTGAATGTTTGGTTTAGTTAAGTATCGATTTAGGAATTTAACCTAAATAAGTCAGTGTTGTATCAACTGTATTTCAAAATTCACCAAATGTATATTCTTGTTTCATCCATATGATGGTTAACTATTAACATCTCAGTTCTCAAGTGGAATTAGAGTCACTCTGTGAGGCCACAGCTGCTCCTGATTGGCCCATTTTTATCTGCCTTCACTGATGTCACTGCTGCTGTCACTATTGCTGTCACAGGTCAATGCAGTTAGGTTTCCCAGGGCTTCCTTTTGTTCCTGGCTGATTGCAAAGTCAGCTATTACTCTCTGGGTGAGGCTGTCACAAATAGGTAAGCGGAAGGCATTCGCCAGCTTCAATATCTCAGTGACCTGGGCAGGACTGTTGGATGCTTTTGCATTGTCCAAAAACTCATTCAGCAACTCATTTCTAGGGATCTTATTATGCTTCCTGAAAAGCCCCCCCATTTTCCAGGCTCCCTGGTTCCTCCCAGTCCTGAAGAACAGGACAGCTATATAGTTCAGAGGGTTGGCTGACCAAAGAGGAGCAGTCTGTCTGGCATCTTGACTTTCAAAAGTAGGTTTGATACCTACAGCATAGTCAGCAAACACCACCCGAAACTCCAGTGGGTGCTGATACCTTGCCATGAGCATCAGAATCTCTTCTTTCAGGTCACTGAGAAAAGTGTGACCATATTCTTTACTGTCTTTCCAAATTTGAGGAATTATTTCTAGCCTGTTGGGTACATCCCATGCTTGGAGAAGATCCATCAATGTTTGGGAGTAGGGAAAGAAGACTGAAGATATCAGGTCCTTATACTACTTCAAGGTGAGATCAATTTATTCCATTAAACAAAGCAAACTGAAGACCTTGGAATAATAGAATTACGCTGATTATTGGGTTCAATGAATTTCCAGGTGTCTCCAGTGTTTAAAAGGCCATGTACTTGGTAAGCAAGTTCTAGGTTTCTCATGGCTGACTGAAAAAAATGTATCATTATCCAGGTCCTTTGGGGAAAATTTCTTTCCCATTAATTAGTTCATGATATTATAGATCATGAGAGATGATCCTTTTGAAGGGCTTTCGTGTTGATAAAACAGCTGAATAATATAGTGGTATGTTGCAAATGAGGGTTCTATTCTGATGGCTTTCTTTTCATGTAAGTTCTGTCAGGCTGGCAGTTTTCCAAATGCATAAAATCTGTGGAGACATTTCAGAATGGTATTAAAAGTATGTAGATTTGGTTTCACTTTCTGTGCAACCATTTGTTTCAGCAGCTCCAATATATCATTCCATTGGTTCTCAAATTTGTCATTCATCATTGCTTTACTTCAATCAGTGAATTGAAGATGTATACATTAACACGGAGTTTAATGACTCGGTATACAAGTTTAATGCTTGCACAGGAGCTCGATGCTTCACCATTCCGAATCATTGTATAGTATGAATGTGTGTTTTTCTCTGGCTTTACAGAAAAGATTCTCTCAGTATTGTTTTTTGCTCTCCAAGTAACTCCAAACTGATGACCAGCCTTCTTAGATTTCTCATTATTTTCTTGTGTGGCCTCTTCCAACTCTTCTGATTTTTCACTTTGTTGAAAATAATAATCAGCTGAGGGATCTTGGTCACCATAGTAACACAATAAATCCAAGAGACCATTAGTTGTTTCCAAAGATACAGTGGTTCCTGCTTGCAAGAAATGATCAAACATACCCACTGAAGCTTTGACTTTTTTGAGTTGGATTTTTTCCTTCAAGGCAACTTCACTTATGTCTTCAATCTGAGGTTCAAAGTATGTAGGCATTGAACACGATATATGAAGTTCAGCTGTTTCCTTCTGAAAATATTTGGGATGTAAATTAATAATACACTTTGCTGCATTCACCCCAGACTTCTTTGCCCATAAAAATGAACGTGATTCCATAGAAGATATTTGTATGCAATAAGGATCATCTTGAAATGCATAAGGGGCAGCTGTGGTATCCCCGTTTACTGTGTATGCAAATGCCTGAAGAATGGCCACTTTATCCCAAGTTTTCTTTTTTGGAATGACCAGTTCTTCAAGCCCTGTTACAACAGTTGTCATACAGGGTGTCATGCGGGGTCTCTGGTCCCACTCCCCGCATAAGAACGCAGGACATGGTGAGGCCAAAAAGAAACACCCAAGGAGCCATAGATAGGGGAGTCATACCACTATATTCTCACCATCGGCTGGGTTGGAGACACAGGAAGCAGGAGCCACACTGTTCACCACACTGTCCGCAACCCGCACTCTGCCATGCTAACTGCATTCCGTGCTTGCCAGCTCAGCCACCATCTTCTTGCTAGCCCCCATTTTCTGCTAGCGTAGCCACGGCAGTTATATTAGTGGTCAATGGCTCACTGGTTACAGCTGACGGCCAACTAGCCACAGCTGATGACCATGCAAACACAGTTGATGGCCATTTACTACCTGAGCGAGCACCTTTCCACGTGAGGCTGAGAGCCTGGAAACTGCACTCCTGGTTCTGTCCCCACACATGCCTTCCACCTTCAGGATTACCAAGGGAGGGTGAAGGTGGGCAGGAAAATTTCTGCTATTAGCTTAGACGGAACAAGACGAAAGGAATCATAAAATAGGTTAAAAGCTCATGGCTTGCAAGACTTCCTTCCAGAAGTTAAGGGGCTCAGTACATTTCACTTGACTCAAAGAAATTTTCTAAAACAATCATTTTCACGTCTTATGTCTTTGTTTTCAAAGTAAGAAAGTTAGTGAGAGTCATGAAATGTCTTATTTCATCCCTAGAGAGGAAGTCTACCTCTTGCTCTTTATCTCTCAGCAGTACCTGTATCTCTGATAGTCATTTCAAAGACAAAACTTTGGGGAAGCAGATGAAGTATTTATTTTTAAATAACTATCTAACCTAACAGGGCGTTGCATATAGTTTTTCAAGTGTGCACTGCCAAACCCCAAGAGAACTACTCACATCACAGACCCGTAGATCTGTATCTCCACCACAATTTTCCAGCAAATGGTAGTATAGCAACTTTAGCATATAAAATTCGGTAAATTGCACCCATGTTACAACTAAATGTAATTCACATAAAATTGCCATAATTGACCCTAACTCTGACATTTCTAGTGAGTTAGGACCACAAAGGAAACATGACTTCTTAACAGAAAAATTCAATTCTCTTTACTCAAGACACACTATTAAACAAGCCAAAATCTAATTTATCATTTTCACCCCAAACCTCCCTCTTCCTGACTTTCAATTTCTGTGATTGTTCCCATCACCTAGATGAGAAATCTCAGGCTAGCTCACTCAGTCCTCTAATCTGTTCTACGCAGCAGAGTAAAATTAATCTGCCCCTGAGATATAAGAAATGATGTTTGCCACCTGCAAATAGGATGTGTACAGTAGTAGCGTGAGTACAGCCTCCTGAGCTGACCAGCCTCCCCTAATGGCAAGACATTTTTACTTTTGCTTCAGTATTCTAGTCTAAAGCAACATTACAAATTCTACAATGATCGTCTAATCATCTGTTATTTCATGTTTAGTATTTCTGAAATCAAAGCAATAATTCTCAGGATTCTCTTTTCATTTTTATCCCAGAATTCACCTTTAAACAGTTCTCCAGAGTGTGACTAGACTTTGTGATTCTCTGCCTCCTGGATATGTTCTGTGTGCATAGCTTGGTTCATTGGCCAACATTAATTCTTTTACATAAGTTAATCACCTCATAACCACAACAGTTTTAATAAGATCCACTGGGGAACCCAATTCCCTTTGTTAACTGCTGTTCTTACCACAGAGAAATATTTAGAGACCAGAGAGTAATCAGTGAGAACAAGAGTTATAATGAATCACTAGAGGCATCCTCTGGTCTTATCTGTGATGTTGGCATGGGCCAGAGTAACACAGGAGATTAATTTAAAAGTTGAATTTTCCTCTGGGTCATCTTAACAGACAGTCCCCATTGACCTGTAATTTGACAAAAGTAACCTAGGGTAGAAACTCTAGGCTTCTCCCTTCCCTGAACTTTATGTGTATTCCACTTACAAACATCTAACCTCTTGAGTGCCATTTGATTCAGCAGAGAAGAAGCAAATTACTACCCTATAACCCAATTCCTTTGTGCACAGCTTCCTTCATCATTAAGAGAAAGCAAAGTGTGAAGAGAGGATTTTAAATCTAGATTATAGTTAACTACTTCCCTGGGCCCTGTGTGGGTAGTTAGTACAGACAAGTCATTTATTCTTTTTATTTTCAGCTGAATTGGTCTGTCATTGTAGGCCCAACTAGGGATGAAATTCAAGATAATAAATTCTTATCATCTAAGAAATCCAGAGCTGGAAAAAGTCTTAGAGTCTACGTGTTGTAGCCATTCATTTTACAGGAGAGAAAGCAGAAACTCCAGAAGGTTACATGACTTGTCTAAGATCAGACAGAAAGTTTGTGATTGAACCAAATCTAGAACCGTATTCTCCTATTCTGTGTTCTCCTAACAAAAATTGTAAGTTTTTGCCACCTGAAGACAAGTCTGGAAAAAAATTAAGAGATTGCTTTAGTTGAATCTTGGCTAGAAAAGCATAATATAACGCCCTATTATTTCTTCCTTTGAATTTTGAAATCTCTCAGATAATTTCCGTTTCCTTTCCATTCTCATTGTCATTGTTCTTATTAACTCATGCTCCTAATAATGCTGCCACAGCCTTCTTGGTTTGGCTTCCATATTCCAGTCAGCCCTATTTCTAATCTATCCTGCCTATCACTGCCAAATAATCTTCCTAAAAGAAGATCATGTCCCAATCTATTTAATAAAATAAACTGTATAAACTTTATGTCTGTTCTGCTTAACTACCCATGCTGTATCAAGTGAAGGGGGATCTAATTATATTTTTGCTCCAAATTTCTATTCAATGACTCCAAATAATTTGTTTAAATTTGTCAGATCCATTGACTTATACTTTCCATTTTAATCACATATTAGATTCTTAGATATAACAGCATTTAATTCTGGGCTTTTTGTTGTAAAAGTTCCATACATCTTTCAGTTAATTATATATGCTCCACCTTTTTTTGACAACCACATCTATATAAATTGAAAAAACTAACTGTGGTATATGTATGTAATCAAATATTACTCGGCACTAAAAAGGAGTGAACCATTGACACACAAAAAATGACGTATACAGATCTCAAAATAATTATGCTAAGTGAAAGAAGCCAGAGGAAAAAAGAGTGTATACTGTCCATTTACATAAAATTCTAGCAATTCTGGAACGAGCACTAATCAACAGTGATAGTAAGCACATCAGTGGTTGCCTGGGAAAGGAAGATGGGGAGCAGGAAGAAGCAAAAAGGGGAATTACAAACACTAGAAAACTGGGGGAATGATGGTTATGATCATTCATTTGATTGTAGTGACAGTTTCATGGATGTGTATATATATGTGTGTATATATATATATATATATATATATATATATATATATATATATATCACAGTGCCAAAAAAAGTGTATACAAGTGGACACTTTGGTCAACGTTGCTCAAGCAGTAGTTCACCGTAATCAGAAGTGTCTGGATGCTGATGGTAACCACTTTGAGCACCTCTTATAATTGCAGAAGTCAAATGTGACTTGTATTCATCTTTTGTTATTGGTATATATTAAGTATTACAATTTTAATATAGTTTTTTCCTTTCTTAAAATGTGTATACTTTTTTGGTACCCTCTATGTGTATATAGAAATGAAAACTGTATTAAAATTGTATACACACACACACACACACGGTGTCAAAAAAATGTATACACATTTTAAGAAAGGAAAACTGTGTTAAAATTGTAATACTCAATATAAACTGATAACAAAAGATGAATACAAGTCACATTTGACTTCTGCAATTATAAGAAGTGCTCAAAGTGGTTACCATCAGCATCCAGACACTTCTGATTATGGTGAACTACTGCTTGAGTATAGATAATATCTCTTAAAATGTGCATATGTTATTTTTGCACTATATATATGTATATAGATATAGATATAGATATAGATATAGATATAGATATAGATATAGATATAGATAGATAGATAGATAGATAGATAGATAGATAGATACATGTCAGTATTCATCAAACTGTAAACTTTAAATATGTTCAATTTATTATATGGTAGTTATAACTCAATAAGGCTGTTATAAAAAAAGCAAAAGCTTTCTGAACTAACCATTATGAGGTCACTGGTGGCCTTCAAGCGAACAGGTTCCATAGATAGTAGGTGTTATGGACTGAATGTTTGTGCTCCCTTCCCCAAATTCATATGATGAAATCTTAAACCCCAATGTGATGGCATTTGGAGGAGAGGCCTTTGGAAGGTAATCAGGATTAGATTAGATCATGAGGGTAGGGCCTTCATGATAAGATTAATGACCTGATAAAAAGTGGAAGAGACGCAGGATATCTCTCTCTGCTCTCTGCCATGTGAAGATACTATGAGGAGATGACCGTTTGCAAACCAGGAAGAGCTCTCACTAGACACCAAATCTGCCAGAACCTTGATCTGGGACTTCCCATCCTTTAGAATTACAAGAAATAAATGTTTCTTGTTTAAATCACCCAGTCTATGGTATTTTTGTTATACCAGCCCAAACAAACTATACTGATATAGAAAGACAATTACAAGAAGTAAAGAGTGAGTAGATAGTGAGGTAGTAGAAGAAAATAAATTGTTGGTGTAATAAAAACAACAGGACCAATATTAGAAATTTTTTAATTATAGGGAAGTTCTAAGCATGTTTATAGGCTGAGGGAATTGATTCAGTAGAATAAAATTGAAGATATCAATGAGTGAGGCAGTAAATGATGGGGTAAAGTCCCCAGAGAGAATGGAAGATATTTATCACAAAAATTCAGAACCTTCCTCCAAACAAAGAATTTGGGAGATGGCCCCAAGGTATACGAGATATACAAGTAGGTATGTCTCTGAAAGTCTTCTTAGTAACTTTGAAATCTATATGCATTTGCTCATTTGTCTTTAACATCAGTTCTGCTTCTGGGATGTTTTCCAAAAGTATCTCCACTTTTCACAAAGTTCACTTTAAAGCAACATCTTACTAAAGTCTTTGATATAGACTGCATTTGGATCATAAATTCAATTTCAAACCTGGTCAAATTGTTCTTGAATATAAGTCCTGCTCTGCTAACTTCACTCCACCTTGCCACACATGCTGAAGCAAAGGATTTTGATGTACATTGGTCTCTGGGCATTTCTCATACTAGTATTTGTTACAGCACAGAAATATGTGCCACTCTGACTCTATTCTGCCCCTCCTAAGAGAGATTAGATGTCTTAGAGGACATTCTAGTTTTGATGAGAAAAATTCCAGCTACTATAAGTCCATCTATTAAATTCCTCCGAAAATGGAGCCCTGTTCCCCAACTTCCCTTGGACTGCTGGTATTAAAACATGGTGTCAGAGATGATAGAACTGTGACTGCAGGAAATCAGAACTTTTTCCCTTTCCTGAAGTATCATCAGGGAGAGCTGTGGAACTTGAAAGATAATAAATCTGCCCACCACTAAAGGAGGAGAAAAGTACAATTTTATATGAATGTACTTTTCATATACATGAATGGAAAGATGAACATGTGATGTTCATACAAAAGAATGCTCGTGAGTTGAAAAATTGCCAAATTATGTGTGAAAATTTTAGCATATTTAATTCTGAATGTCTAACGACTGAATTCATTTAGCACCAACACCCCCACAGAAAGCAGCGCCATCACAGTGTCTCCTCCCAAACCTGGCTCTCATCTCTCTCATTCTGAAGTGAGGTAGACTCCTTCTTCACTGGAAACCAGCTAGGGACGGTAATTCCACAGAGACACAAGCCTTTTTTATTTGTACTAGAAAACGAGAGAAATGATCCCTCCTCCAGTTTCATTGTTTCACTCTATCTGTCAATGGTGAGAAGAATTCCAAATTGAACCAGTTCCTTCATAGTTAGCACAAAGGTCTCTTTAAGTATTTAGTGAACCTGTGGTTTTGAAATTGGTCAGAGTTTTGTCTCAGAGAGGCTATTCCCTCTATAATTTCACTTCTGTGGAGAAAAAAAAAAGGAAAGAAAACAGGGATACATCTTAGCATGCTTGCATTGCTTTTGAAGCTCACTTTTTGAAAGCTTAGACAAAAACAGAATCCCTACACCTAGTCACAAAGGATAAATCAAAGGATATTGTTAAAAGTTGAAACAATAATCTATTCCTTTTCTTTCTCATTTTTCTCCTACAGCATTTTACAGAAAACAAAAGCCAGATTTAATCTGGTAGATTTTTATAGTAATATTGGCTGTATGGTGTGTGGGGTGTGCGTGTGTGTGTGTGTAAGAGAAATAATAAGAAAGAGAATAAGGAAAGAGACCTAGAAAAACTACACCTATAAATGGGAAAGATAGCCTGTATATAGTTAACGTGAAACTTGTGAAGCCTCTAAATAATAAATTCTCATTTTCATCATAAATGGATAAGATGAATGATTTAGCCTCTTACCTATAAATAAGGCAACAACATCCCATGACCCAAAAATGATATGAAGTTCTGCTTTTTTGTAACATCTGATGATATTTATAGTTTATCTTCTCATTATTCTACACAATGTCAGGCAAATTCCAATTACATATAAAGCTTTCAATAATAATATTCATTAAGATTTGAACATACACAAACTAAATTGGAAAGAAAAGTAATACAAAAATATAACTTCTTCAATTATCCATATTATACGTTAAACATCAAGTTTTAAAAATCAGCATCAGTGTGCATGTGATGGCTGGAGCGCTAACAGCCATCTTGGGCAACACGGACAAGGTCCACAGTTAGAAATGGTGACTCAGAGGTCTAGAGGGAGTTTGGGTAGGTCCCTCATTTCATAATCATTGTGCCATTCCTGGAATGGCTATTCCCTAGACTTATTTTATGTGAGAGAAATATAAAATTCTATGTCATTTTATAAAAAATCAACTCCTCATTATTTAGGCCTTCATTTGTTTGTACACCATCTGAGATGTCTGTTTTTCTGCTTCCTTTAAAGTACCCATTCATTTAACACCAACTCCATCCTCACCTACATGCAAGAGGTTGGAATTGAAAAAGAGATAAAATAAAATCCATAGTTTAAAAATGTAGCTAATCTTCATGTGATTCAAAACCCTAAAAGTATAAATGAATATAGCTGTTCCCTCCCATTCTTGCCTTTCAGGTAACCAATTTCCACCCTCCTTAAAAGTATATAAAGGACTTAAATAGGTGTTCTGATCACCAATTCCAGTGGGGAAAAGATAGTTTCCCCATACCAACAAGCAATGCTCAGGCCACCAACTGGGTGTCCTGTGATTCAACTCAATTCTGACACTGTCTACTTGAAGATAATATTAGATTCCATAGGTCAAAGGTTCTGTCCTACAAGACTACACCCCGACCCCTGCCACTTCAGACACTATTCACAAGAGGAAGCCCAGGTTATCGCCTGTGCTTCTGACCCACTGGCTATAGATTGGGAGTTCCAACAACCCCCTTCCTTGAACTTTGGATACTAGTCACAAGTCTAGGTTGGTGCCTGTACTTCTGACAAACTGACTATAAATCAGAGGTTCCCACAACTCCCTCCAAACTTGGGTTTGATTAATTTGTTAGAGTAGCTCACAGAACTCAGGAAAGATTTTGCTTACTAAATTACAGGTTTATCGTAAAAGGAAATAACACAGGAATAGCCAGATGAGAGAGATGTATAGGAAAAGATATGTGGAAAGGGCATGGAGTATAAGTTATTCTTTCAAGGAATTTTGCTGTGAAAAAGAACAGAGAAATTAGGTGGTGGTTGGAGAGAAATGTGGAGTCAAGGAAGGGTTTTTCAATATGGAATTATTACTGCATGTTTCTGTGCTGATGGGAATGATTCAACAGTGACAGAAATTTGATGATGCAGGAGGCAAAGAATTGGAGAAGCAAAATCCTTGAGAGACAAGAAAGGATGGCATCCAAGATAAAAATGGAGGGGTTGGCCTTAAATAGAGCAGCATGTCCATTATAAAAGTGAGCAGTGTTTACAGGTTCAGATGCAAATTGGTGGATGGATTTCACAGTGGGGTGGGGTGAAAGTTCTGATTACCTATATTTCTCACTAAAATAATAAGCAAGTCTTTAGCTGAGACTAACAAAGTAGAAGGAGTTACTAAGGATTTGAATAAAGACAGTGTAAAATAATCGTCACAGATAGTAAAAAGTAAAATAACTATAAAAAATGTACTAGAATTGCCTATTTGAGGTTTGGGTCAAAAATTTAAGGTGAGATCATCTATACAATTGTGTTTTCTTTCATCTGCAAGATAAGCATAGAGTTGGATTTAACCAGAATTGGAGCTTGTCTGTAAAAACCTCCATTGGAAGGACAGAGGAACACACAAGTAGATGTATGCAAAAAAAAATGACTATAAAACTTGGTCTTGTAATCAAGGTTGAATAAGGAAGAAAGTAAAGATATTAGGGGAATAATGGGTAGCAAGAAGATGAGAGGATCAATGGATTGGGGTTTCTGATGGGTTTGAAGCATCGTTAGAGTGGGGGTGCTAGAAGAAATGAACAGGAAAGTCAAGTTAGTAATCAAAAATGGAATACTTGAAGCTGAGAATATGAAGGGGTTGTGGTCACTGGTAATGACAAGGTCTGGGGTGTGACCGTGGGAGTGGCTGAGGCGAGGTGGAGGAAGAGGTCACTGGAGGAGAGGTCAAAGAAATGAGACAAGCTTATTGTGTGAACTATCAGTGTGGATGATAACAACTGCCAAAATATACGAAAAGGCATGGAGGAGTGGCCAAGAGGATAGTTTAAGACACAAAAAGACAGTGTTACAGGTGAAATAGTAGGATAGAATTTTCTTCAAAGGACAAGGATATTTTTAAGAAACAGAAAAGAGAAATGATCTGAATCAGCAATTGTTAAAAAAAAAAAAACACCTAGCAAAACTTGAGTTCTAGCTTACGAGAAAAATCCTGCACTATTTAAAAGGGCTGCAAGAGACAGATACATAGAGCGGAAATGTAAAAGAAATGTGCAGAAATGAAGCTGAGGATTCTACTTGCAAAATGCTAGCCAGAGGGCACAATAAAGAGTTTGCATGGTCAGAGAAAAATAAGGGCTTGATTAGAGAAAGTACCAAGCCTTTAGGAGATAAGGGTACATAGGAATGAATGAAAGGTTAAAAAATGTGAAGACGGAGATGGACAGGCAGACAGGGCTTGATTAGACTGGCTGGTTTCTTTTGAGAGGGCATGGGTAAGTGATAAGATGTAATTGTAGCTTTCTCTTGGGGTCTGATTTCTGCAGTTTGTTCTAAGGGGCAGAATGATGGTCTCACTAGAAGCATGCAATCTCTGGTGGTTCCCTTCCTTTCTGCTGTGAGGAATGTGACGGCTGGGACAGGAGTTCACATAACAGTGTTAATTCTTACTGCGTTTACTGGCAATATGATTCCAAAGCTTTTTTCAAGCGTTTTCCTTAAATTCCTAAAATAAAAGTCATCTTAACTCACTATATTGTAAATTCTTCATGGGAAAGAATTATTACTGTTATGGACCTTTTTATCTCTACTACACTAAGTATAATACTGTACAAGCCCTAGGCTACTGACTGCTGATTAATAGCTTTTAACAGGGAGTCAATGACCTTTCAGAAGTGAGGACCATATCTTTCTGATCTTTTGGAATGGAGAGAATAGAATGAGGAAAAAGGAAATAGTCAGTAATTTACAGTTGACATTCAATATTATATTAGTTTCAGGTGTACAGCATAGTGGTTAGACATTTATATAATTTACGAAATGATCCCAATAATAGTATCCACCTGGCACTATACATAGTTATTACAATATTATTGACTATATTTCCTATGCTGTACTCTACAACCCCATGACTATTTTCTAACTGTCAATTTGTACTTTTTAATCCCTTCACCTTTTTCATCCAGCCCCCTCCCATCTGACAACCATCAGTTTGTTCTCTGTATCTATGAGTCTGTTCCTGTTTTGTTTGTTTGTTTAGATTCCACATATACGTGAAATCATATGGTATTTGTCTTTCTCTGTCTCACTTATTTCACTTAGCATAATACATGTTGTCGCAAATGGTAAGATTTCACTCTTTTTATGGCCAAGTAATAGTCCATTGTATATACGTACCGGTTCTTCTTTATCCAGTTGTCTACTGATGGGCATTTAGGTTGCTTCCAATCTTGGCTATTGTAAATAACGCTGCAATTAACATAGGAATGTATATATCTTTTCAAATTAGTGGTTTGGATTTCTTGGGATAAATACCCAGACGTGGAATTGCTGGATCATAAGGTAGTTCTATTTTTAATTTTTTTGAAGAACCTACACACTATTTTCCATAGTGGCTGCACCAATTTGCAATTCCATCAAGAGTGCACAAGGGTTCCCTTTTCTGCGCATTCTCACCAACACTTGTTGTTTGTTGATTTATTGATGCTAGACATTATGATAGGTATGAGGTGATATCTCATTGAGGCTTTAATTTGTATTTCTCTGATGATTAGTGACACTGAGCATCTTTTCATATGTCTATCAGCCATTTGTATGTCCTTTTTGGAGAAATGTCTAGTCAGGTCCTCTGCCAGGTCCAATTTTTAAATTGGATTGTTTGGGGGGAGGGGGTTGGTGTTGAGTTGTATGAGTTCTTCATAAATTTTGGATATTAACACCTTATCAGATGTATCATTGGTGAATATCTTCTCCCATTCAATAGGCACTCTTTTCATTTTGTTGGTGGTTCCCTTTGCTGTGCAAAACTTTTTAGGTTGATGTAGTCCCATTTGTTTATTCTTTCTTTTGTTTAACTTGCCTGAGGAGATAGATCAGAAAAAACATTACTAAGAGCAATGTCAAAAGTTTACTGTCTGTTTTCTTCTAGGAGTTTATGGTTTGAGGTCTTACATTTAAGTCTGTAATTCATTTGGAGTTTATTCTTCTACATGATCTAAGAAAGTGGTATAGTTTTATATTTTTTGCATATATCTGTCCAGTTTCTCAACACCATTTATCAAAGAGACTGTCTTTACCCCATTGTATATTCATGCCTCCTTTGTCATAGATTAATTGATTATATAGATGTGGGTATATTTCTGGACTCTCTCTTTTGTTCCATTAATCCATGTGTCAGTTTTTATGCCTCTACCATCTAATGGTTTTGATCACTATAGCCTTGTAGTATAGTTTTATATCAGGTAGTGTGATACCACCAACTTTGTGCTGTGGCTATTCGGGCCTTTTGTGGCTCCATATAAATTTTAGGATTATTTGTTCTAGTTCTGTGAAAAATGCCATTGGTATTTTGATATAGATTGCACTAAATCTATAGATTACTTTGGGTAATATGGACACTTTAATGATGTTAATTCTTCCTATCCATGAGCTTGGTATATGCTTTCATTAATTTGTGTCTCCTTCAATTTCTTTCTTCAATGTCTTAAAATGTTCTGAGTTCAGGTCTTTTACCTTCTTGCTTAAATTTATTCCTAGGTATTTTTTTGGTGCAATTGTAAATGGGATTGTTTTCTTAATTTCACTTTCTGATAGTTTGTTATTGGTGTGTAAAATGCAACTGATTTCTAAATATTAATTTTGTATCCTGCTACTTTACTGAATTCATTTATCAGTTTTAACAATTTTTTTGATAGACCTTGAGGGTTCTCTATATATAGCATTGTGTCATCTACAAATAATGACAGATTTATTTGTTTCTTTTCTTATTTGAGTGGCTTTTTTCTTTTTCTTGTCTGACTGCTGTGGCTAAGACTTCCAATACTATGTTGAAAAAAACAGTGGCGAAAGTTGGCATCCTTGTCTTGTTCCTGATCTTAAGGAAAACCCTTTTAGCTTTTCCCTGTTGAGTATGTTAGCTATGGGTAAAGGTCATATATGGCTTTTATTATGTTTAGGTATGTTCCCTCTATTCCCATTTTGCTGAGAGTTTTTATCATACATCGATGCTTTGTTTTGTCAAATGCTTTTCCTGCATCTGTTGATATGATTATATGATTTTTATTCTTCATTTTGTTTACACAGTATATCACGTTAATTGATTTGTGGATATTGAACCAGCCTTGCATCCCAGGAATTAATACCACTTGATCATGGAGTTTGATTTTTTAATGTATTGTTGAACTTGGTTTGCTAATATATTGTTGAGAATTTTTGCATCTATGTTCATCAGGGATATTGGCCTATAATTTTCTTTTTTTGTAATGTTTGTCTGGTTTTGGAATCATGGTAATGGTGACTTCATAAAATGAAGTTGGGAGGCTTCCCTCTTCTTCAATTTTTTTGGAATACTTTCAAAAAAATATTAGGTATTTAGAGAAGGATAGGTATTAACTCTTCTAATGTTTTGTAAAATTTACCTGTGAAACCATCTAGTCCAAGGCTTTTGTTTATTGGGAATTTTTTTTATTACTGATTCAATTTCATTAGTAGTTATCAGTCTGTTCAGATATTCTGTTTCTTCTTAACTCAGTCTTGGATGGTTTTATGTTTCTAGGAATTTATCCATTTATTCCTGAATGTCCAATTTGTTGACACATAATTGTTTATAGTATTTTCTTATAATTCTTTGTGTATCTCTGAAAGCAACTTTTTAATTGACATATAATTGACATGTAATATTGTATTAGTTTCATGTATACAATATGATTCAATATTTGATAAAAAGAGAAAAGACACAAATAAACAAAATTAGAAATGAAAGAGGAGAAGTTACCATGGATACCACAGAAATACAAAGTATCATACAAGAGTACTATGAAGGACTATATGTTACCAAATTCAATAACCTAGAAGAAAAGGACAAGTGCTTAGAAACATATAGCCTTCCTAGACTGAATCATGAAGAACTGGAAAATCTAAATAGACCAATCAACAGTAAGGAAATTGAATCAGTCATCCAAAACCTTCCCAAAAGCAAATGTCCTGGACCAAACATGAATTCTACCAAACATTCAAAGAGGATCTAAACACCTGTCTTCCTCAAACTCTTCCAAAAACTTGAAAAAGAGGTAATACTTCCTAATTAATTTTATGAGGCCAACATTACCCTTATACCAAAACCTGGTAAGGATAACACACACACAAAAAGAAAGTTACAGACCAATATCTCTGAAGAATACAGACACAAAAATCCTCAACAAAATTCTAGCAAATTGAATACAACAATGCATTAAAAAGATTATACAACACGACCAAGTGGAGTTCATTCCAGGGGCACAAGGATGGTTCAACATACACAAATCAATCAATGTGATACACCACATAAACAAAATAAAAGACAAAATTCTTATGATTTTATCAATAGATGCAAAAAAAGCATTTGACAAGATAAAACATCCATTTATGATTAAAACATTTAATAAAATGGGTATAGAAGGAAAATACCCTAACATGATAAAGGCCATATATGACAAACCCTAAGCTAATATCATAATTAATGGTGAAAAACTGAAGCTTTCTGCTCTACATTCAGGAAAAAGACAGGGTTGTCCCCCATCACCACTGTTATTCAACATAGTATTGGAAGTACTCGCCAGAGCAATCAGGCAAGAGAAACAAATAAAAGGCATCCAAATTGAAAATGAAGAACTTAAATTGTCATTTTTTGCAGATGACATGATGCTACATATAAGTAATCCTAAAGACTCCACAAAAAACTACCATTATAGAAACAATAAATGAATATAGTAAAGTAGCTAGCTACAAAATCAATGTACAAAAATCCATTGCATTCCTATACACTAACAATGAAATTTCAGGAAAAATAATAAAAAAAAGAAATTCCTTTTGCAACTGCAACAAAAAAAATAAAATACGTAGGAATAAACTTAACAAAGGTTATGAAGGACCTATACACTGAATACTATAAGACGTTTTTTAAAGAAATTGAAGAAAACACAAAGAAATGAAAAGACATTCCATGTTCATGGATTGGAAGAATCAACATAGTTAAAATGGCCATATTTCCCAAAACAATATACTGATTTAATGCAATCCCCATCAAAATTCCAATGGCATTTAAAAAAAAAAAAAAACAGAACGCATAAAATCATCAGATTTGTATAGAATTACAAAAGACACCAAATAGCCAAAGCAATCCTAAGAAAAAAGAATAATGCTGGAGGTATCACACTCCTTGACATCAGCTTGTATTACAGAGCAACAATAATCAAAACATGGTATTGGCAGAAAAACAGACACACAGACCAATGGAATAGAACTGAAAACCCAGGAATAAACCCACATGTATATGGGCAGACAATTTTCAACAAAGGAGCCAAAAACATACAGTGAAGAAAACACAGCCTCTTCAATAAATGGTGCTGGGATAATTGGAAAGCCACATGCAAACGAATGAAACTAGACTGCTATCTGTCACCATGTGCCAAAATTAATTCAAAATGGATCAAAGACCTAAACATAGACCTGAAACAATAAACTGCATAAAAGAAAGCATAGGTATTAAACTTATGGACCTTGGGTTCAAAGAGGACTTTATCAATTTGACCTCAAAGGCAAGGGAAGTAAAAGCTAAAATAAATGAATGGGACTATATCAAACTAAAAAGCTTCTGCACAGCAAAAGAAACCATCAACAAAACAAAGAGGCAACCAACCAAATGGGAGAAGATATTTGCAAATGCCTCCGATTAGGGGCTAATATCCAAAATATATAAGGAACGCATACAACTCAACAACAAAAAGACAAACAGTCCAATTTTAAAAATAGGCAGAGGATATGAACAGAAACTTCTCCCAAGAAGACAGATAAACGGCCAACAGATATATGAAAAATGTTCAATTTCACTAGTTATTAGGGAAATGCAAATCCAATCCACAATGAGATATCACCTCACAACTGTTAGAATGGCTATCATCAACAAGATAAATAACAACAAGTGTTAGAGAGGCTGTGGAGAAAAAGGAACCCTCATATACTGTTTGTGGGAATGTAGATTGGTGCAGCCTCTATGGAAGGTAGTGTGGAGGTTCCTCAAAAACTTAAGTATAGAATTACCATGTAACCCAGCAATCCCTCTCCTGGGTATCTACCAAAAAAATCTGAAAACATTTATCCATAAAGATGTATGTTCTCTGATGTTCACTGCAGCTTTATTTACAGTGGTCAAAACATGGAAACCACCAAAGTGTCCTTCAGTAGATGATTGGCTAAAGAAGATGTGGTATATATACACAATGGAATATTACCCTGCCATAAGAAAAGATGAAATATTGCCATTTGTGACAACATGGATGGATCTTGAAATTATTATGCTAAGCAAAATAAATCAGACAGAAAAAGTCGAGAACCACATTTCACTCATATGTAGGTATAAAACCGAAAGCAACAAAATAACAAGACAAACAAAGAAGCAAAAACTCATAGACACAGACAACAGTTTAGTGGTTACCAGAGGGTACGAGGGGATGGTAGAAGAGGGTAAAGGGGGCCAAATATATGGTGATTTAAGAACTGATTCTGGATGGTGAGCACACAATGTGATATATACAGGGGGTGCCAAAAAAAATGTATACACATTTTAAGAAAGGAAAACTGTATTAAAACTGTAATACCCAATATATGCCAATAACAAGAGATGAATACAAGTCTCATTTGACTTCTGCAATTACAAGAGGTGCTCAAAGTGGTTACCATCAGTGTCTAGACACTTCTGATTACAGTGAACTACTGCTTGAGCAACGTTGACCGAAGTGTCCACTTATATACATTTTTTTGGTACCCCCAGTAGATGATGTATTATAAAATTGTTCACTGGAAACCTATGTAATTTTACTAACCATTGTTACCCCAATAAATTTAATTTAAAAAAGAATAAATTAATGAAATATAAATTAAAAATGATTCAATATTAATATATATTTGAAATGAAAGCCACAGTAAGTCTAGTTAACGTCCATCACCATACATAGTTTAAAATTTTTTTCTTGTGATGAGAACTTTTAAGACCTACTCTTTTAGCAACTTTCTAATATACAATATAGTATTTTTAACTACAGTTTCCATGTTGTACATTACATCCCCATGACGTATTTATTTGATAACTAGAAGTTTATACCTTTTGTCCACCTTCACTCTTCTGCCCACCACCTACTCTCCATCTTCAGCAACCACCCCTCTGTTCTCTGTATCTATGAGCTCATTTTGTCTCTTTTTTAGATCACACATACAAGTGATTAAGCAACTCTTTTAAGCGTGAATAGTCTAGGTGGTGAGATCAACCAATCATTCATACCTTGACGTTATTATTACTCCTCTATGAAATGCAACATCCGTGTGAAATAATACAAGAAGTACTGGATTTAGCAGCTGAAGACCAGAGTTCAAGCCCTCTTCAGGTGCTTACATGACATGTAAACTCTGTGAAAATCACTAAACATGAAGTCCAATTTTTCTATAATGCTCTTTACCGCACAGGGTATTATGAAGATCAAATAAAATAGTGAGTGTGAAAGAGCTTTACAAATTCTAAAGTGCTCTGCAAGTATAAACAATTGTTCTCACTTATCCTATGGAGGGAGTAAGAATACACAGTTTTGGAGCATGAGGGATTTCCAGGGAAGAAAAGCCTGAATGGGACACCTAAGTCCTAAGTGCAGTCTGTGAACAGTCAGAGGAAAGTAGTGGGGCAGGGCGAGAGGTTACCAAGAGGAAGTGTAATATAAGGCGGTCAAGATTAATTTCTCAACCTTGCATTTTGCCAGTGACAATGGTGATAGTATTGCCCTGTAATCAGTTGAACATCATTTTCTATATTGCCCTTGGTATATGATACCTATAATAAAGTATCTCAATTCCAAGTGTACAGAAAATTTGTATGGCCAGCATATTCCTCTTCCTAATGTGTTCCCTGATTGTCAAAATGACAATAATATACAAGCCCCACATAGGCCAAGTACAATATCCTTAAGTTCTGGAAGCTCCGGGTTTTTCAACAGTCAAGTCTGGCCTCTGATCAGTAATAATGAATCCAACAAGAACACTGGGGGAAAGGCGCCTAAGCCACAGTCCTTGGGAGTAAAAATATTTAGTAACTTCTGACACTTTCCCTCTATTACCATCTTCTCTTCTACCTACTGCTGTGTGCTTCCTTCTAGTTGCAAACCATCTATTTAGGATATTCTAACCACCCCACAAATCTATCCAATCTTGAAATTTAAACTAAAAAGTATAATCTTTATCTCTCTCCTTTGAATCCTTTCACCAAACTAAACCACCAAGCTCATATACCTAAACAGAGGAAACAAAATGGGAATTCAAGCAAGAAGTTCTAAATTTTCATTGTTATCCAAAATAATGAATAAGTGATGCCAAAAAGTTGGCTGATAGTTGGTGGTGGCTTTTTGTTTGTTTGTTTAAATTGCATATTACATATTTATATTAACATAGTTAATACATTTAATAAGTGTCACATGGTTTGCAAAGAGTTCTAAAAAATTTGTACCATTGTTATTCATGTTTTATGGATGAGAAAACTGAGGCCCAGAGAGGTTAACTAATTTGCCCAAATTTACATATCTAAGACATTGGAATTTACCCTTAGGAAATCTGACTCTAGAGTGCAAACATTTGACCTCTCTGGCAGGGAACTGATTAAAATCTTAACTCCACTGCCCTTCCCTCATCTCTGAGTTTTTATATGGATTAAATAAGAAAACACAATACTGTGTTTCCCCGAAAATAAGACCTAGCCAGACCATCAGCTCTAATGCATCTTTTGTAGCAAAATTAATATAAGACCTAGTCTTATTATACTATAATATAAGACCAGGTCTTATATAATGTAATATAATATAACATAACATAACCGGGTATAATATAATATAATGTAATATAATATAATACGGGATCTTATATTAATTTTTGCTCCAAAAGATGCATTAGAGCTGATTGTCCGGCTAGGTCTTATTTTGGGGGAAACAGTACTTAGCACCTAATACTTAGTACATAGTGAGCAATCACTAAATAGTAATCCATTTAATCATACATAAGCATCTAAAGATTTAGATGTTGAAGTCCTGCTTTCTCATTACATTCCCTTAATGGCAATTGCAAAATCTGTAACTTCAGTCCCCACAGAATTTACTTTTCCTAACTAGTGACTGGGGCAAGCTGATGTCATTGCTTTAAAGTTCCCAAGGACATAAAGCCTATGTAATCTGATAGAAAAACACCAATGCTGCAGCTGCCACTCCCAGCTGCTTTCTTTCTCTACAGTTTTTCCCTTCAGTCCTTGAAGGTGGAATAATCCATCTGAAACTAGCAATACAAAATTTCTACCTAGAGAGTGTGCTGTGAAATAATAAGATGCTTCAATCACACTGATTCTGAATAATTCAGTCAAGTTTGGAGTTTGAAGTGTTCTGGTAAACTAGCATGGCCTGCAAAAGTGGTTGGTAACAGCTTTTAATCCTTTCTACTCATTACTGCAGTCTGACAAAGTGCAAAAAAATAGACCATTCTTATAACACATCTTCAGTTGACTGGAACTGGAAACCAATCCTAGAAAATCATAGTGCAGAGTTACATGCTCTACATATTGAAAAAATATGACAACAATATAGGTACAAAGGTGTGATTTTTGCCGAAATCTGGAAGTAAACTGTCATCAAATATATCTACTACGACTTAGTGTCAATAACTGTGAACAAGACCTAAAGGAACTTCAAGGGTTTGGAACTTCTTTATAGAATAATCAAGGTAAGTGGGGTTGTTTGATTTGTTCAACTTCAAATAATTTTTTTCCTAAATAAGAATCACGAAATAAAGTTTATATTAGCTGCTCTGACAATATCAATATTATGTTACTTAATGAATTTTTTAATTAAATTTATTGGGATGACAATGGTTAGTAAAATTACATAGGTTTGGAGTGCGAGATTATTTATGTTAAGCGAAATAAATCAGACAAAAAAGTCGAGAACCATATGACTTCACTCATATGTGGGATATAAAACTGAAAGCAACAAAGGAATAAGACAAACAAAGAAACAAAAACTCATAGACACAGACAACAGTTTAGTGGTTACCAGAGGGTAGGGGGGAGGGGGGATAGTAGAAGAAGGTTAAGGGGGTCAAATATATGGTGATGGAAGGAGAACTGACTGTGGGTGGTGAACACACAATGTGATATATAGATGATGTATTATAGAATTGTACACTTTAAAAATGGGCTGAGGACACACTCTACTGGAAAAATAATACTTTTGATATTGAAATTATAAGACTGATAATTCAATTCTTTCTGGAGGTGCTGAGAACATCAAGAACAATCAGAGTGAGTTTTATAGACATTTTAATGTTATTCTCTTTTTGTTCTTGTTTTCCCCTTCTGAAATGTGTGCAATAGACATCAGTTTTCTTTTTGTGCACCATATTCTTGACATAAACTAACACAAACTTCCAGCTGCCATTGGACACATCTCCGTTTTTCAAAGCATTTCCCCTCCCATGGCTCCACCAAAATAGAAAAAAGTGATCATGATGGAACAGAAATTTTCACTTCAGACTTATTTCTCAGTCTGCATACGCTTTCCTATCCATGCAGGTAGAAATTCCTATACTGAATTAAAAAACAAAAACAAAAAGCCTTGGCTCCATTCTTGGTCAGTTCTGGAGCAAAAGCTTTAAGTAGACACTGTAAGAAAACCTTCTAAATAGCAAAATTAATCCAAAGTTACATTAAGATGTTGCTCTAAATATGATTCGAAACACTAGACAATGTGAGTTTAATTTAAATGTTAACTGAAAGACTTCTCCTGCCCTAAAAATTCCTTCTTTGCCACAGATCTCCTTTACTAGTTCCCTAATTTGACATTACCATTAGTCTTTCCTCTGATAAAGACAAAAAGAGCCATTGTCTGCAGAAGCCCAGCATTAGGAAGTATAGGAAATATTTGAGAAGAAAGGGAGACTAGGAGCAAAAGAGTTCCATCTAGTCTTTTTTCATAAGCAATGTGGAGTTGATTCATTTGTCTGGTGGAGAGCCTGATCGTGAAGGATGGTATAAAGCATGTGTTGTGATCACTGATGGGAAGAAGGTAACATAAAATGATGGGGCCAAGGAACCAAGAGGGGAAACCTGCTCGGGTGGGCCACCCTTGGAGGGCTATACATCAAGGCAGTGGCATGAAAGAGACAAGTTAAAGAAGAGAGGCTTCCCACAGATGCCCACCCAAGCTGGCCCTGGACACCTAGGAGAGGAGCAGGGAGGTACCTGAGATGCATTCTGCTTAATGCCCCAATTATGCCGATCACCACCAAAAGTCAGGTCAGATGATGGTAGCCTGGACCAGGAGTCAGGAGACCAGAGCTCTGGACCCAGCTATTACTCCAGTTCTCTGTGAACTTGGGCCAGCTGCTTTACCTCTCTGTGCCTCATCTTTTCCATTTGTAAAATGAAAAACAAATAGGCTAGAAAAACTCTTAGGTCCTTTTAAGGGCTGAGATCTTGTGACTATATATAGTATATACATTTCTTATTAAAAATTGTGAGGCTTGGGTCAAAGGTAGACTAATTTAAAGGAAAATAAAACAACCACTTTTGTTTCACTTGTGGGCCAGATAACAGAACTGAACTTTAAAGAGAGCGAAGGATAATCTAGTTAAGACAGTGATGCTATTAGGCCTGAACTTTGACCTCCAGCTTAAGAATGAGCATCTGAGGGGTGGAGGAGATGCAAACCTCCCTTACCCTCTACAGATTTTCCAGGGTTTTATCCAGCCTCCTCTAAATAATTGTTCCAAAAAATGTTGCAGCCGTATTGCCAGTTGTCCAATAGCTTGGTGAAAAGCCTCTGCCTTCTGAAAACTAGATCATTGAAATTACAGTCTCAGGGGCATCATGGCAGAGCTAACAGGGAAGCAAATAGTTTGGGTTAGTGAAAAATGCAGTCAACAGGACAATAAAGAAAATTGTATTCAAGGTCAAAATTTGTGTGGCCTTAGACAATTTACTTATTTGGAGAAAGGAGAATTTTAACTTCTTCTCCTGTAAAAATCTGTAACCTAAATCTAAGCACTGATATCTTGTCACAATAAGGGAGGAATAACTTGTTTGGTCTCTCCCTATCCAAGGTTGTTTTATATCTCTTTGTGGATCAAGAGTCTCTATTCTGCTATTCCAAAAGTGTACGTTTAGCACCTACTGTGTGTCCAGCTTGATTTAAGATGCTGAATGGGGATTTTTAAATAAGATATTTGACCATAAACTCTGAATGGAGGGGAAAGTCATGAGTACAAAAGAAAGTAAGTGACCAAATAATTGATGAAAATACTGTTATTTTTTTTCCTAATTCTTGATGAAAGTGTCCAACAAAGAGAATGGAAGAGGCTGGCCTGCTCAATCACACTACTTTAGTGACATATTTTCAGCTTCGAGGTTTATCTGTAAATCAGAAGGTGCAGGTGACTGTGTTTGCTGTGTTCCTCATTTTCTATGTCCTGACGTTGATTGGGAATGTCCTCATTGTCATAACTATTCTCTATGAACGCCAGCTCCATACCCCCATGTACTTCTTCCTCAGCAACCTGTCCTTTATCGATGTCTGCCACTCCACTGTCACTGTCCCCAAAATGCTGATAGACACCTGGTCAGAGGAGAAGCTCATATCCTTTGATGCCTGTGTGACTCAGATGTTCTTCTTGCACCTCTTTGCTTGCACAGAGATCTTTCTCCTCACTGTCATGGCCTATGATCGGTATGTGGCCATTTGCAAACCCTTGCAGTACATGACAGTGATGAACTGGAAAGTATGTGTGGGGCTGGCTGTGGCTCTCTGGACAGGGGGGACCATCCACTCCATAGCCCTGATCTCACTCACCATCAAACTGCCCTACTGTGGTCCTGATGAGATTGACAACTTCTTTTGTGATGTACCTCAGGTGATCAAACTGGCCTGCACTGATACTTATATCATTGAGATTCTTATCATCTCCAACAGTGGGCTAATTTCCGTGGTCTGTTTTGTGGTTCTCGTGGCTTCCTATGCAGTCATCCTGGTGAGTCTGAGGCAGCGGATCTCTGAGGGCAGGCGGAAGGCCCTATCTACCTGTGCAGCACACCTCACTGTAGTCACACTGTTCTTGGGACACTGCATCTTCATCTATTCCCGCCCCTCCACTAGCCTCCCAGAAGACAAGGTGGTGTCTGTGTTTTTCACTGCTGTCACCCCCCTGCTGAATCCCATCATCTATACCCTAAGGAATGAAGATATGAAGAATGCCTTGAACAAGTTAATGGGTAGAAAGGAAGGGAAAGAAACAAAATAAAAATGTCTAAGCCCTAAAGATGTTTTGTGCTCCAGATCAAAGAAATGCCTTGCAGAGAATACATTACAGGCCAGCCCAGTGGCTCAGGCGGTTAGAGCTCCGTGCTCCTAACTCCAAAGGCTGCCAGTTCGATTCCCACATGGGCCAGTGGGCTCTCAAGCACAAGGTTGCCGGTTCGACTCCCACAAGGGATGGTGGGAAGTGCCCCCTGCAACTAGCAACGGCAACTGGACCTGGAGCTGAGCTGCATCCTCCACAACTAAGACTGAAAGGACAACAATTTGAAGCTGAATGGCACCCTCCACAACTAGGATTGAAAGGACAACAACTTGACTTGGGAAAAAAAACACATGTTACATACCATATTTATCACGCTACAGTCATGCACCACATAGGGACATTGGGTCAACAATGGACCAAATATATGACAGTGGTGCCAAAGGATTATAATGGAGCTGAATTTCTGAAAAGAAACGGAAGGACATGTGGTTCAGAAAGAATATCTTTTTCTCTGATGGGAGCAATATCTGTGAGGTTTGGCAATAGATTCCCTCTCACTCACAGCACTTCAGTCACAGATTACATCCCAATCAGTCAGGCACTGAGGTGTTTCAGCACAGAGAAGCCTGTCCCCCCAGATATGTATTCAGAGGGTGCTACAACCCTCCCAGAGCTGGCTTGATGGTCTTTGGGGTACATTGCTATACATTCTTTGTTGAGGACCTAAGATGCGGTACAAAGACACAAATCCACAGAAGCTACATTAACAAGTACTAAGTGTCACCACCACTTTAGCAAAAGCTTTCTGTGGTAGTGTGGAGCTAGCCCGTCCCTGTATTTTGGAAATATTTTCAGGTTGAAATGATGTAAAGCATAGATAACTTTTATTTCTTCTATCAATTCAATGGCAGAGAGAGCCCTTTGTGCCAGAGAGATCAATGCAACCAAAAACCAGTTTCCAAAGTCAAAATATTAAATCCTCAGATCTACACTTTCTCCATGTTAAACACTCACTTTTTTCATAAATACCACAAAGTTCCTTAAACCAACCACTGCTCCAACATGCAATAGCCGAAACCACATTGCCATGACAATCCCTTTTGTTCCTTCACCTCTCCATCTTAATGTCTCATCCTACTGATCCTCAGGCCACCTTTCACTCCCTCCTGACAGTCACTATTATAGTGATCTACACCTTACCCAGCCAGTTTCTCCTCAATATTTCCAATCAGTCCCAGATCCCTGTTCATGGAGCAGCACTGACAGCTTCGATGTTCTATTTCTGACCCTTTTGGAAGGAAGGGCAGTGGTTGTGGGACAGTGTTTATAAAGTCACCAGCAGTGTACAATAGTATCCTAGGCCTTCACATTTACTCACTGACAGATCCAGGGCAACTTCTTGTCCTGCAAGCTCCATTCATACTAAGTGCCTTATACAGGTGTACCATCTTTTATTTTATACTGTATTCTTACTGTGCATTTTCTGTTTAGACACACAAATACCATTGTGTTACAATTGCCTGCAGTATTCAGTACAGTAGCATGCTATACAGGTTTGTAACCTAGGAGCAACAGGCTATACCATATAGCCTGCATGTAAGGAGGATATACCGTATAGATTTGTGTATGTGCACTGTATAATGTTGATACAATGAAATTGCCTAATGCTGAATATCTCAAAATGTATCCCCATCATTAAGTGACACGTGACTGTATGACACACAATTATCTTCTGGCCCAATATCTGACAATCATAGCAATAGCTATGATTTTTAATATGTTCCATATGCTAAAAATTGTTCTAGGCAATTTATTTAATTCTCACAACAATACTGTGAAGTAGGTATTATACTTGTTCACACATGAAGAAACCAAAGCTCAAAGAGAACGAATAACATGCTCAAGGTCACCCAGCTAGGAGATGATGAAGGCAGGATGTTAACCCAAGTGTATCAACACAAACTCAGGCTATTTTCATTACACATGTTGCCTCTCCCTGCTTTTGTCTTAGAGTCATAACTAAGGTCTAAACAAACCTTCAGATTTCTGGGCAGCACTTGCCTATATCATTCATTCAGAAACTTGCCTGTATCATTCATTCAGACACTTGCCTAAATAGCCTAGCAAACACCAATAAATCTGATGAAGTGAATTTGCATATGACTTTGGTGACTTGGAAAGAAGATTTTGAACTATTAAAGTCATTGATATCCTCAAGTGTCCAGGAAATGTTTGCTATCAGAGCAATGAAATGGGGATGTCTTATTATTCATTTATTTGACAAGTATTTACTGAGCACCTATTATGTGTTAAGTACTAGGTTTATAGTCATAAATAAAACATACATATTGTTCCTCCTTAATGTAGTTTAGAATCTAGTGAAAACAAAAAACAAAAATACAAACAGATTTTAATTATAGATTGTGACAAATGTTGTGAAAGAACACAGCAGGCTTCTGTTAGAGAGCTGGAGAAGAGACTGTTTTTAGATTGGGTAGTCAAGGAGGGCTTCTCTGAGGAAATGACATTTAAGCTAAAATATGAAATATGAAAAGGAGCCAACCATGAGAAAAAGATGTGATAAACATTCTAGGCAGAGGAAATGGCAGGTATGAAGACACATGTTGGGAAAGACCTTGGCTTGTTCCAAGGAGTGAAAGACTCGTGTGTTTACAGCTTAGACTGTGTGCCAGACAATAGTGAGAGAGTTGATATTGAGGAGGTAAAAGCAAGACTATCACGTCCTCTCAACACGTTTAGAATCTTTTTCAGTACAATTGGAAGACACCAGAATGGTTTAAGTACAGAAAAGGCATGATATCACTTAGATGTTAATAAAATTATTCCAATTATTATACAGAGAATCCATCCAACAAAGCATTTATTACTAAACACTTAATAGTCACTCAGTCTTGCACTAATTGTTGGGAGAAAATACCAAATTGAATAGAACATAGTCTATAATCCAGCATCTTGAATCTAGTGTTGGGACACACATTGTAACATTGTGATAAGTGTCTAAGGGTGGTGTGTGCTAAATAGACTGGGAAAACAGGGAATATGGAATATGAGGGGGCTAGTCCAGGCAACAGTGTTTCACATATCTATATAGAAAAATCATGGCATATTGGGACCCAACAGTTCACTTTGACTCCTTCAGTGAGAAGGGGATGCTTAAATGCAGCTGGGATTTCCTTGTCAATCTGTGAAGGTGTGATCTATAAGCCTGTGACCAATAAACCTGTGGGCCACAAGACCCATCTCATATTTTTTATGTTATGTTTGCCAGGAAATGTGTTGGGAAGAAAATTCATGCCATAAAATCCATTTCAGTTATACAGAGGCATGGTTATGAAGATATCCTGTAGGTTTTCTGGGTAGCACAAGTTAACTTCCAACAGACAAATCTAATAATTAATACAGTAATCTCTTTCCCAAAGATAACTTTCTGCATAGTAAGAAACTACATTCATCGGAACTGGTTGGTAGAGTAACTGAACTAAATTTGACAATTAAGTAATTTGTATGAAATACTTTCATTACAAGCAATGACAGACAATAAGGAGATATAACCTATCAGAGAGTGCAAATAGAACTTCCTTGTGAAGAAATAAGCTGCACAGAAGAACACATGCAATGTGATAGACAAGACAATGCACCACGGAAGTCCTTATGGTAGTATCTAGTAAAACTACAATAGAATAAAAATGTTATATTTGCTTTGTTTTTCATAATTGCAAGCACATTTCTAATACTACCCATTTTCAATTGCCTTAGTCCTCACAACTCTCTGAGGAGATACAATAAAACATTTATTCTCCATTTCACAGAAAAAGGTGTTTAGACCCAGGGATAATATAAAATGTGTTTAACTACTCACTGAATAAATAGAAGAGTAAAGAATAAAACGAGATTTTTCCAGTCAAGATGGCAGGGTAGGTAAATGCTGTGCTTGCCTCCTCTCCCAACCACATCAAAATTACAACTAAACTACAGGACAACCATCATTAAAAATTACCTGAAGTCTAGCTAAACTGAGGTCCTTCAACGAAGGACATACATAATAAGTAACCTTGAGACTTGTAGGAAAAGAGGAGATGCGGAACAGGCTGGTCCCACACCCATGTGTGGCTGTTAAAACTCAGGAGGGATATCTCAGCTGCAGAGGTCCTCCCTGAGGAGTGAGGGGACCCAGCCCCACACCAAGTTCCCCAGCCCAGAGTTCCAGTGCTGGGAAGAAAAGCCCCCACAACTTCTGGCTATGAGAAATAGCAGTGATTGTGACTGAATGAGACTGAAAGCGGCTACAGTCCCAGGTGTTCCTATAAAAGGACCTGCAAAAGGATTTACTCACTGATGGATTCACTCACTCTGAGCTCCAGAGCTGGGGCAGCAGTTTGAAAGGTACCAGGAACATCTGGGAGAAACTGAAATATCTGGCTTCAGGGCAAGGGCTGGAGAGGCAAATTTCTCTTGGACAGAAGTGCTAAGCCCTTTATTGAGCCCTCCCCTTTCCCAGCATGCAGCCACAGGCATCGGCCATATCTAGTCTCCATCAACCTGGCCAACACTAGTCACCCTGCCCTAGTGATTCCCTGAGACCCTGCCCCGCCCAACTTGCAGGCCCACCCAAGCAGCTTCTGGTTCCTTTTCCATACAAATGGCCTATCTTCGCTCATGCTGCTGACTTTCCTAAAATTTCTCAAAGGGTCAAAAAATCCAAACAAGTAACATCAGCCTTGGCATGCCCCATACCTCTTGCTGAGCAGCCCCAAGCCTGGCCCAGCAGCAGCCAGCCTTGGTTCACGGCTTGGCCTCTCCCAGGAACCTCCAAGCCCAACACAGATAGCTACCATCTGCAGAGTGCTTTGTGGCTTATGCCAGGTGGTCCCAGGCAGGGCACAAGCTGCAGCTGAACTTGGCCTGCAGCAGGTTCCCTCAGAGGAGGCCCCAGAAGCAGCACACCCAGTGGCCAGCTTCAAAGCAATCTGAAGCACCACCCAGCTGCTTCTGTGGGGACACACCCAAAAGGCAGACTGGGCAGACACCAGAGCCCTGCTCAAGTGAATCCTGCTCCCTAACGTCAGCCCGTACACAACAGTTCCTCCACTATAGCTGCCAGTCCTCACAACCAATCATCCCAAGAGTAAATCCCTCTCACTGACATACAAACAGCAATCAAAGCTCAACTACAACAGTAGGGCACAACCCATACAAAGGACACCCATGGAGAACCTAGCTTAAGTAACCAGGGAGACTGTGCCACTTGGCCCCACAGAACACCTATCAACAATTACTTTGAATGTAAATGGACTAAAGCTCCAATCAAAAAACAGTGTGGCTGAATGGATAAGAAAACAAGATCCTTACATATGCTGCCTACAAGAGACTCACTTTAAATCAAAAGACACACATAGACTGAAAGTAAAGGGATGGAAAAAGATACTTCATGAAAATGGAAATGAAAAAAAAATCTGGGGTAGCAATAAATATACCAGACAAAATAGACTTTAAAACAGCAAGAGACAAAGAAGGACCCAGTAATCCCACTTCTGGGTGTTTATTTGAAGAAACCCAAAACACTACTTGAAAAGGACATGTGCATCCATATGTATGTTCATTGCAACACTGTTTACAATAGCCCAAATTTGGAGGCAACCTGGGTGTCCCTGAATGGATGAATGGATAAAAAAGACATGGTACAGATATGCAATGGAATATTATTCAGCCATATAAAAGAATGAAATTTTGCCATCTGAAACATGGATGGACCTAGAGGGTATTGTGCTGAATGGAGAAAGTCAGACAGAGAAAGACAAATGCCGTATGATTTCACATATATGCAGAATTTAAAGAACAACAACAACAAAAAAAAAACAGAAACAAACTTATACATACAGAGAACATTTTGATGGTTGCCAGCTGGGAGGGGGATGGGAGAGTGGGTGGGAAAAGGTGAAGGGATTAAGAAGCACAAATTGGTAGTTACAAAGTACTCATGTGGATATGAAGTACAGCATAAGCAATATAATCAATAATATTATAATAACTATGTATGGTGTCACATGGGTACTAGATTTATCAAGGCAATCACCTCGTAAATTATAAATGTCTAAACACTATGTTTCACATCTGAAACTAATACAATATTGTATGTCAATTCTAACTGAAAAATAAAACAATTATTTAAAAAAAGAATAAAATGAAAATATCTTCACTCTTGATTCTGTGGTTGACTCACTTTAAAATGGCAGCAGGGATCAAAAATCTATATAAAGATTTTCTCAGCAACTTTGTATTCAACAGTTGAATTCCTCAGGCTATAACCATCTTCTATGCAATAGAGCAACTATATTGACATAATAGAAACAACAATATTGACATAATACAAAGAAATAAATAAGGCATTAGGAATATATTTCTGCATTAAAGCTACTAATGGATATGAAAATCTGTGTGTATGAAAGTCCAGAATGTAGAGGCACAATTAGATCATTTTTCTAAGTTTTTCAAGTGCGTGTATTAATGATATCTTGGCCTCACTTTACGACAGATATATAAAACTCTGATTTTTATTATAACTTTGGTTTTATTGAAAAGGTAAGGGACTGATGTGCTATATTTATTTATCAATTTCCAAGTAATGATGTTTATATATTTTCATGAGCATCTCCCATTTAATAAACTGTTTCTGATTCTTTGTCCTTTTGAGTACTTCTGTCATTTGAATTACTGCCTTTTAGCCAGAGTTACTGAGTCACTCATTCTGTATTATACATGCAGATGTTCATATTTTCTGGCAGCCAATTCTCTAGAGTACTCATAAGCATTATTTTTACAAGTTAACAGAACTTGGTAGAATAGTGATTCAAAGGCCCCAATGAATTCTAAGTTCCTTTCAGAATAAGCAAAGAAAGGCCAGATATATTTTTAGAATTAAGTGTCTTCTGCCTCTGTATCATTTCATGAGCTCCATTAAAATAGATATTATAACTATTTTATATGGCAGCTCTCTGACCACCTATCAGATCCTCTTATCCTATTCCCTTTGGTCACAGTATATTATCCTCTTTAACTAAGGAATGTGTCATGCAGTCTTCTTAATATGGACTTGCCCATTCCACAGTAAACTCATATGTTTTAGCCCAACGAGTGATACTAGTTAATTCAGTAAGTTAACAGCTCTAAAATTATGTAAATCTAAGCATCCTCTTAACTATTTTCACCTCTTTATTTCTTCAAATAAACTTTATAAAATTATTGGAAATTATACTCCAAAAATCCTGTGGGTTTTTCATAAGCAAATTTTTTTCTTGAACTTTTATTTATTTGTGTTTTTCCAGGACCCATCAGCTCCAAGTCAAGTAGTTGTTTCAATCTAGTTGCGGAGGATGCAGCTCACAGTGGCCCATGTGAAGATAGAACCGGCAACGTTGTTGTTAAGAGCACCGCGCTCTAACCAACTGAGCTAACCGGCCGCCCCCTTTTAAGTTAGTTTTTAAATCACTTTATAAATCACTTTAAGAAGGTCTATTGTATTAACGTTTCTTTTATTCCTATGTAGGAACATGTATAAATCTCTATTTCTTCAAGTTTTCTCAACAGAGCTTTGTAGTTTTTTGTTTTTATTTTCTTCCCCATAGAAGTATATAGGCCTCCTTTATTGGACAAAACAAAGAAATCCCATATTTAAAAAAACTGTATTAATTTTCTATTGCTGCTGTAACAACTTACCACAAACTTAGAAGCTTAAAACAACATAAATTTATTCTCTTTACAGTTCTGTAGGTTAGAAATTCAACATTAATCTCACTGGGCTAAAATCAAGGTGTCAACAGGGCTACACTATTTTCTAAGTTTTTCCCAGCTTTATTAAGGTATAATTGACAAAAACTGTACATTTTAAGGTGTACAACATGATGATTTGATATATCTATACACCGTGAAATGATTACCACAATCAAGTTAATTAACACATCCATCACCTCACAGTTACCTTTTGTAAATGTGTGTGGTGAGGACACTTGACATCTACTCTGTTAGCAACTTTCAAGCATACAATACAGTATTATTTTTATTTTATTTTATTTATTTAGGTTGTACAACATGATTTCTTTTTTTCAAGGAGGGCGCAGCTCACAGTGACCCATGCGTGGACCGAACCGGCAACCTTGGTGTTATTCGCACCACGCTCTAACCAACTGAGTTAACCAGCCACCCATAATACAGTATTATTAACTAAAGTCACCATGCATTATTTCCTAGTGACCTCATCCAGTCCCATGACTTTAAATATTCTCTATATGCACTGCTAATACCATAAATTTGTGTCTCCAGAAATGACCTCTGTTCCAAATCCCAGACCCATGTATCATCTCCCCTTGGATGTCTAATAGGACTCTCATAACCAAACAAGATGTATCATAACCAAACAAGAATTTTTAATTTCCACCCCAAAAAAGAAAAACTTCTCTGAGTCCTTTTCATTTCAATTAACAGCATCTCCATTTACACAATAAAAATGTTAATATTAGACAACTCCTTGATCAACATAGATTTACATAACTGACACAAGAAAAAAACAAAATGTAAATAATTCTGTATTTTTTAAAGAAATTTAATTTATAATTTAAAACTTTCCAACAAAGAAAATTTGGGGGCCAGATGTATTCTATTCACGTTACTATTAAACTGCCCTTAAGTCAGTGGTGAAAACAACAACCTTTTTATTATGCCGATTTATTCAGTAAGTTCAGAATTCATATAGGTCAATGGAACAGAATAAAAAATCTAAAACTAAATTCACATTTAAAGGGTCAACTGACTTTCAACAAAGGTACCAAGGTAACTCAATGAGGAAAAAACAATTTTTTCAAATGGTGCTGGATTAACTAGATAGAGGGGGAAATGAATCTCAACCTGTAACTTCCATCATATATCAAAAGTGAACTCAAAATACATCACAGACCTTAAATTTAAAGTTGAAGCTATAAAATTTCTGGAAGGAAATCTTTGAGACTTTGGGGTAGGCAAAGATTTCTTGGAACACAACAGCATGAACCCTAAAGGTGAAAAATTGATAAATTGGACTTAATCAAAATGTAAATTTCTGCTATGCAAAGTACATCACTCAGAAAATAAAACTGCAAACCAGAGAGTGAAAAAAATATTGTGAAGACATATATCAAACAATGGTCTTGTATCCAAACTATACAAAGAACTCTTACAACACAGTAACAAGAAGACAAAAAATAATAAATAAGCAAAATATTTGAACAGACACGTCTCAAAACAAGACATATAAAAGGATAATAAGCGGGGCCGGCCCGGTGGCTCAGGTGGTTGGAGCTCCGTGCTCCTAACTCCGACAGCTGCCGGTTCGATTCCCACATGGGCCAGTGGGCTCTCAACCACAAGGTTGCCGGTTCAACTCCTCTGAATCCCACAAGGGATGGTGGGCTCGGCCCCCTGCAACTAAGATGGAACACGGCACCTTGAGCTGAGCTGCCGCTGAGCTCCTGGATGGCTCAGTTGGTGGGAGTGTATCCTCTCAACCACAAGGTTGCCGACTCCCGCAAGGGATGGTGGGCTGCGCCCCCTGCAACTAGCAACAGCAACTGGACCTGGAGCTGAGCTGTGCCCTCCACAACTAAGACTGAAAGGACAACAACTTGAAGCTGAACAGCACCCTCCACAACTAAGATTGAAAGGACAACAACTTGACTTGGAAAAAAAAAGTCCTGGAAGTACACACTGTACCCCAATAAAGTCCTGTTCCCCTTCCCCAATAAAATCTTTTAAAAAATAAAAGGATAATAAGCAAATGAAAAGATGCTCAACATCATCAGTCATTAAGGAAAAGAAAAAGAAAACACACACTCATTAGAATGCCTAAAATTAACGGCTGACAATACTGGTCATTGGATGTTAAACTCTTATACTTTTAATGAGAGTATAAAATCATATAATCACTTTGAAAAAGTCTTGCAGTTTCTTACAAAGTTAAACATATATTTACCATATAACCCAATAACTCTACTCCTAAGTATTTACCCAAGAGAAATAAATGTGTCCCAAATAACCTGTAAATAAATGTTTAAAGCTACTTTATTCGTAAGTGTCAATAACTGAAACACCCAAATGTCCATCAATACATGAATGAATCAACAAACTGTGCTATACCTATACAATAAAATATTACTCAGCAAGAAAAAAGGAACAAACTGCTGATACCACAAAGACATGGATTACTCTCAGAAACTGCACACAGAGCAAAAGAAGTCAGGCACAGAAGAGTACGTACTGTATGATTCAATTCATATGAAACTCTGGAAAAGACAAATCAGATCCTTGGATACTTGGGTGAGGTAGAGAGATTGTCTGGGAAGGGACTGAAGAAACTTTTGGGGTGTTGGAGAGGTCCTATGTCTAGATTGGGGAGGTGCTTATTTGGCTGTGTGCATTTGTCAAAACTCATCAAAGTTTACAATTAAAATGGGTGTATTTTGTGTAATTAATTTTTACCTCAAAAAGTTTATTTTAAAATAAGTTCTTCATACATTTTAAAAGTTCTTAATACATCTTATTTGTCCAAATAAAAATACGATAAAAAGTACAAAATCGATTTACAAATAATGAGAAAATCACTTTCAAATGTAACAAAGTTTAATATAAATTAAGTAAAAGCGCAAATAAACATGCTGAAAATATGCTTAAGAACAAGATTAAAACCACTGCAATGTATTAAGTTGGTGCAAAAGTAGTTGCAGTTTTTGCAATAATTTTTAACCTTTTAAACCACAATTACTTTTGCACCAACCTAATATAAAATACAGGTGTGACATATAGCTGCCCAGAGTCAATCACCCACAGAACAGTACAAATCAAGAAAGTAGTTTCTCTGTCAACTACACCTGTTCCTGAAAATGAGTCTGTGCCTCAAAATGTGTTATTTTATTGGTGAAATTAGAAGTCTTCTTTAAACTTTTCCAGGTTCTTTTTCCTTATATGCTCCACCATGATCTTTTCCTTATTTAAGTGATAGTTAACCAGTCCCTCTCTTTAATGCAAAAGTCTGCCCTGCTCCATGCCATTTCACCTAATGATTTTTTTAAAAAAAAGGAAAGCCATGCTTTTTCTTTTCTTTTTCTTTTTTTAAGATTTTATTGGGGAAGGAGAACAAGACCTTATTGGGGAACAGTGTGTACTTCCAGGACTTTTTCCAAGTCAACTTGTTGTTCTCTCAATCTTAGTTGTGGAGGGCGCAGCTCAGCTCCAGGTCCAGTTGCCATTGTTAGTTGCAGGGGGCACCGCCCACCATTCCTTGTGGGAGTTAAACCGGCAACTTCTGTGGTTGAGAGGATGTGCTCCAACCGACTGAGCCATCCAGGAGCTCAGTGGCAGCTCAGCTCAAGGTGCCATGTTCAATCTTAGTTGCAGGGGGCACAGCCCACCATCCCTTGTGGGAGTCAAGGACTCAAACTGGCAACCTTGTGGTTGAAAGCCCACTGGCCCATGTGGGAATCGAACCGGCAGCCTTAGGCATTAGGAACACAGAGTTCCAACAGCCTGAGCCACCAGGCCGGCCCCAACCTAATGATTTTGATTTTTTACTTTTGCTCTCTCCTTGTAGATATGGCCATAATTATACCTACAACCTCAAGAGCATCATGTACATGATTTCATGAAAAAGACTTGTCTTTCTCTGAGCTGCTTCATGGCACTTTTTATTTTCTCATTCCTCAAACTGTAAATGAGGGGATTCAACAAAGGGGTGATCACCGTGTAAAATACAGATACCACCTTGTCAAGGGAGAAGCTGGTGTCTGGCCGGGTATAGATAAAGATGCATGGTCCAAAGAAAAGGGCAACCACCATAAAGTGGGCTGAACAGGTAGACAGGGCTTTCTGGCGCCCTTCAGCTGACTGTTTTCTAAGAGAAACCAGGATGACCGTGTAGGAAGTGACCAAAGCCAGGAAGCAGGCGAGGGAGATGGTTCCACTATTGGACACAATCAGCATTCCCGTAAGGTATGTGTCTGTGCAGGCCAACTTGATGACAGGAGGCACATCACAGAAGTAGCTATCAATAATGTTGGGGCCACAATAAGGTAGACGAATGGTCAAGAAGGTCTGCACCAGTGAGTGAACAGTACCCCCCAACCAGAGAGCAAAGACAAGCTGTATGCAGACCCTCATGTTCATCACATTGGGGTAGTGTAATGGAATGCAGATAGCTACGTAACGATCGTAGGCCATAATAGTCAGTAGAAAGATCTCAGCACAGGCAAACAGATGTAAGAAGAAGAGCTGTGTGATGCAGTTGTCAAAAGAAATGGTCTTTCTCTCTAAAAGCAAACCCTCCAGCATCTTAGGCACAGTGACAGATGAGTGGCAGATGTCAATGAAGGACAGATTGCTCAGGAAGAAATACATGGGAGTATGGAGATGTGCAGTAAAGACTATGGTAACCATAATGAGAATGTTCCCCCAAAGGGTTAGCACATATGTGGCAGAGAATGCCACAAAAAGTAATATCTCCAGTATCCATTTATCTGTGAGTCCCAAGAAGACAAATTCAGTCACTCTTGTTTGGTTTAGTGCATCCATCCATCCATCCATCCAGTGAGCTTTCCAAAGGACCTTGGGTAGGGGTCGGGGGAATGAAAGCTTAATTTAGCTTTATTATTAAGGAATAGAACTAACTGAAGTGATTCTGCATTCCTATCTGAATTGCTTATTTATTTTTAGGGCATATAGAATATAAGATCAATTTAATAATAATTGTAACAATATACCCATCTATGTATCAGGAGCTGTTCCAAAACTTTATATCCACCATTTTGTTTAACCACAACTGTACCATGGCATAAGCATTATTGATCCATCTTGCAGATGAGATAAATGAGCCTTACAAGAATAAATAAGTTGCCTAAAACCCTTAGCCACTAGTTAACTGGTTCTTTTCATTTCCGTCTAATCCACAGATAACACCAAGTTAATGTTCTAAAATACAACTCCCAACTGAAATCATTCACTATTTCACTCCTTTTATCAAATTAAACATACCTTCAAAGCCTGCAACATTTATTTTTTCAGTATAGCATCCCTCCCTCTCCCTATGTATTCTTCTCTCCAACGAAGCAAGTTACTGTGCTTCAGCCATGCTACCTCCACCTATTTATTGTCCAAAATCTTTGTCTTTATTTATTCTGTTTCCTCTGCTCAGAAAACATGCCCTCTAATCAAATATGCTCTCTTTACCTCGTTGCTGACTATAAAATACTATTCATCTTTCAAGACTATTTGGAAAAGCAGTACCTTTAAGAAAACTTCCCTGACACAATTAAATCCTATCTCTTCCCTTTCCTACTTCTTTTATGATACCTAACTATAAAAGAAAATATTCATTTTTGCTCCCCATTAAATTAAAATTTTCTTAAAAAGCAATAACCACGTATGACTTACCCCTTGTAGCACTTAGCATGGTTTCTTGCACACAGTAGGTATGCAAAAAATATTTTTATCTGAAAAGATAATCCAATCCTTTATTTATAGTATAGCTAATAAGTGACTCGAGAAACATATTTTTGTAATATGATTTTCCCCCTAGGAGATATTATTGTATAAATACTAACATTATATTACCCCTAATTTTCTATACTGATTGGCTGGACAAAACCTATAACAGAGTTTAGGAAATAATTACCACAAACCATAAAAAAAAAAATTTATGTTCTTGATTCAATTACTTCACTGGTAGGAATCTCCTAAGCATCCAACCTATTCAAAAAGCTAAATGCAAGAAAATATTAATTACAGCATTATTTAAAATAATGGTCATGGAACTTTTTTTTTGAAGCTTAAATGAATATAGTGGAACTTGAATAGAATTGTGCAAAGCCATTAGGAATGGCAGTAATAAAGAATTACCAATATAAAAAAATATTGAAATATTATGAATAAAAAATGAAATCAAATTTGTTGATACATTCCCACAATTTAAAATATATATAGTGCCATGTAAATTATCAAAATGCAAATAACAAGCTAGAAGAAAATATTGCAACCCATATGACCAAAAAAGGGATAATATTCCTAATATTCAAAGATCTTTTAAAATTTGACAAGAAAAGATGACAATTAAACATGGGCAAAAAAATATGAATAGACAAATCACAGAAAAAAATGCAAATGACAAATAAGATGTTTAACTTCAAAAGTAGGTGAAAAAAATACTTTCTGTCTCTCTTCAGACTGGCAAAGGGGTAAGGAGCTGATCACTCTATAGACTGCTAGTGGAAATAGGTATTATTAAGAACTTTTTGGTAAATATTCTGACAGTACCTCTCAAAAATTTAAATGCCCAGACCCCTAACCCAGGAATCCCACTTCTAGGACTGTATTTCCTAGAAATAAAAGACTATGTAATTAAAGACACATGTTTATTAAAACATTTTTAGAAAACAAGGTACCGGAAATAAACTGAATGTTTACCAATAGAGGCATAAGTAAATGAATTTTAGTACAGCCACAATATAGAATATTATATAGCCATTAATAAGAATGAGTTGGATCTATGGTTCTCAATGTGGCAGCACATTAGAACAACCTAAGGGGGTTTTATAAATTTTGCTGCCTAGGTCCCACCCCAGACAATTGATTCAGAATCTCTAGGAGTCAGACCCATCAGTGCTTCTAAAGCTCCTTCTTGGTTCCTGTGTATAGCCAAGACTGCAAACTACCATGTTTCCCCGAAAATAAGACTGGGTCTTATATTAATTTTTGCTCCAAAAGATGCGTTAGGGCTTATGTTCAGGGGATATCATCCTGAAAAATCATGCTAGGGCTTATGTTCCAGTTAGGTCTTATTTTCAGGGAAACACGGTATTAACTTCAAGGAATGTTAACAATATATGAAGTGAAAAGAGCATATTATGAATATGTTGTGAACCAGGAAGGAAAGAAGGGGGAGGAGAGAGAGAGAGAGAGAAGAGAAGGAACAAAGAAAAAAAGAAAGGAATCAAAAAAGATTTTTATGTGTACACATACACATATATATGCATATATGTACGTTATAACATATTTATACATATTCAAACCTATTCAAAATTGATTGTTTGTCTATCGTATTTTTGCCTAAAAGGATAGAAGATAGGTGTTGAACAACACACTTATTTTAACCTTGGTTACACATGGAATGTAGAGTTGAAAGGAATAGTAGGATTTTACTAATTTTTACATTATACTCCATATTGTTTAAATTTGTATAATAAGCATGGGTTACTTTGTTTCAAAAAACAAAGTATTAAAAGCATGCATGGGGGGGAAAAGCAAAAAAGAAACAAAAATGCTGAATTTATGGGGTTATAAGTACATTTTTCCTTCTACATGTCTAAGAGTTTATAATATGGTTGTATATCTTATAAATCAATAGTCTTAAGATGGGGATGAACTTTCCTGTAAACTCTAGTCAGCAACACATTAGTAATAGAGAACCAAGAGCTGTTTTGCTTTCAACTAGAAAGGAAAAGGCAGAGGCTTGTCATAGAGCCTGTACAATGAATTCAAATAACTGTGACCTTTGGCCTTCACCTCCCTAAGTGTCAGTTTTCTGAGTTGTAAAATAGGAACTAGATGCATCTCTTCTATGTGATTGAATGTAGCAGATGTCTAGGTCTTCTGTTGAAAAGATTAAGAGAGAAGCCAGGGAATGGGAAGACTCTCTGGCTTCATTAGTGGTTCTGTGGCACATAAAAATCATTATCACTTTGTAAAGGTGAGGCAGAAAGAGAACAGGAAAACTCAGTGTCATCAAATCAAATCGATCAACATAGTAACTCTATAAAATTCTGGCTCTCTTTTAAAGGCAAAAGCAATATTCTTCAATGTGTAATCAGTAACATGTGTAGACTCACCTCGCTTATTTAAAATAGAATTTCCACTGACAAACACTTACCACAGCTCCTGTACCTCCTCTAATGATTCATTTCTCCTCTTATACCCTGTGACAGAAGCCTGGGATGTAAAATCATAGAGCACAAAATTCTACACAAAGTGGATTTCAGGATTCGAAGCTTTGGGATTTTTACTTCTCTGACATAGGATTTTGAAGTGATCATTGCATGACTATAATTGAACTGGCCATCAGTGAATACTCAGGAGTATTATTAAAAGTTTTCCATTTCAATGAATTTCTGGTTATTAATCTCATTCGGTTAGCAATTTAATAAGTAGACAATAAAACCAGCAGCCTCTTAAATGAAAAAGTTCCAAACTTTGGCAATTAGCATGACATCAGTTTGTTTAGCCACTGTACTAACTACTGCAATACACACCAGGGATTCAAGGCCACTGACAAGGCCTCACCCATGAATACTAAGTAAATTGGTACCAATCTTTAGGCTCCCAAAATGCCTAATATACAGCCTGGAACTAACTTAATTTCCAGAAGTATCTGATGCAAAACATTCTCATTTGTCTTTTTTACTGCTTGAATAAAAGTTCAAAATAAAAAAATATAATACACACTTTATAGATTGTGTGCATGAGGAAACATCTTCCAATAAGGAAAAAATGTCATGATGTTTTGTAACCAGTCAGTGTTTAAATCTATTTTAAAAGAGTTTTGACTACTTAAAGCAAAATAATAATAATAATAATAATAATAATAATAATAATAATACATTGTGGAACTTACAACATGCTGGAGTAAAATATATTAAAATAAAAATAATAAGGCTGGGAGAAGGAAAATGGTAGTTTGAAAGATTCTTATACCGTGTTATAATGTTATTCAATGGTATACTACATTAAAGATATATCTTCTAAGTGATAGAGAAAAACTAAAATAAAATGGCATAGCTAATAAGGTAATAGTAGAGAAAATACTTTTTAAAAACTCAGTTAATCCAAATGAAAAATGAAACAGAACATAGAAAAAATGAAGATAATAAACAAATAGCAAAATGGTGGATTTAAACCAAACCCCATCAATAATTACATTAAATGAAAATGGTCTAACTTGTGTCCAGAATACATTAAAAAAAAAAAAAAAACAACTCTTACAGCTCACCAATAAAAAAGACAAATAGCACAACTTAAAAATGGGCAAATGATCTGAATATACATTTTTCCAAAGAAGATATACAAATGGCCAATAAATTCATAAACGTATTTTCAATATAATTAGCCTTCAGGAAAATGCAAGTCAAAACCACAGTGAGATACCACTTCAGATCCAAGATGGCAGAGTAAATGAACACTGTGCCTGTGTCCTTCCATGAACACATTAAAAGTACAACTAAATTATACAGCAATCAACCTGGAGAACCATCTGAAGTTTAGCTGAACAGAAGTTCTATAACTAAAAATATAAAGAAGCCATGTCAAGGCTGGTAGGAGGGGCAGAGACACTGAATAAGCCCCAAACCTCCCTGCCGTGGCTGAGAATCAGGAGGGATATCTTGGCCACGGAGGTTCCCCACAGAGGAGCGAGGGACCCCAGCTTCCCACACCATCCTCCCCAGTCCAGAGTCCTGGTGCTAGAAAGAGGAGCACCCACAATATCTGGCTGTAAAAAACAGTAGGGATTCTGACAGTTCACATGGGAAGGAAGGATACTGGAAACCCAGACATACTCTTAAAGAGCCCACGCACAGACTCACTCACTCGCAGGCACTCACCTTGGGATCCAGTGGAGGGACGGTAACTCAGGGGGCCTCGGAGACATACGGGGACAGCCTGAAGTGAGTGGCATCAGGAGGAGGACCAGAGGACAGTTGGCATTTTCCCAGTAAGGGGTCCTCTTCCTGTGCAGCCAGCAGGTGGGCGCCATCATTCCTATGTTGAGCCCGCCCCCACAGGCCAAATCTGAATCTGACTGGCCTAATGAGCTGCACTGCTCTGCCCTACTAACTCAGCTGGTACTCCACCCCACCCAACTCGCACACAGCTGGAGGCACTTTCTTATGAACAGCCAACCCCTCCTGCATTGCACTCTTTCCTAGAAAACTATCAGAGTCCATGGGCCACGGGGGGGGGGGGCCGCAACTGGCCTCAGTGTGCTCTGAGACTTTTGTCTCTGGTAGGTTGCTTGATTACATTTTGTTTAATTCTTTTTTTGGAGTTTTCTCCTGTTCTTTCTCAGCAAAAGTCTCAGAGCAACTGGCCTCAGTGTGCTCTGAGACTTTTGCTGAGTCACTCCAGGCTCAGCACCGGCACCAAACCAGAGTCTACATTAACCTGGCGACCACAATTCTTCCCACTCTAGTGACTCCCTGAGATCCTGCCTCACCCAACTCATGTACTGCATGAAGCTTTATCAGTGGTTGAACCTTAAGGGTGCTGGCAGGTGGCAGCAGGCCTCCAGGTGTCCTGGCTTTATGCAAAGTAACCCCAGCCTGGTACTGGTGGTAACCATCCTCAGTTTGTAGTGTGGTCTCTCCTATGTGCCTTCAGATATAGCACAGGCAGCGAACAACAGCAGATTTCTTTGTAGCTCCTACAAGGTAGTCCCCAACAAGTCACAGGCATTGGGTGACCTGGGCCTGAACCAGAGCCCCTTGCAAGAGGTCCCAGAAACAACATACTTGGAGGTCTTCAGGCCACAGCAGAGCACCACCCAATTAGCCCAAGTGGCACACACAAAGGGTGGTCTCAACAGGCACCAGAGCCCACTGGGGCAAATCCCACTCAATGGGGTAAGCCTTGTGTACAGAAGACCATAAGCTGTGGACATGGCCAACCCCACAGGTAGACAGGCTAATGGTCAATACCACCCACTAACATGCCAACAGCAATCTAGGATCAACTACAAAAGGAAAACAGACACAACCCACACAAGGGATGCTCCTGGAGCACCCAGCTCAGGTGACCAGGGAGACTGTGCTACTGGGCCCCATAGGACACCTACTACATAAGGCCACACATCCAAGACTGGGAAACATAGTAGAGCTACTGTTGTGCGGGCGGCCTGCGGAGTTTCAACTCCTGCTCCCCACACAAGAACACAGGATATGGTGAGGCCAAAAAGGAATACCCACGGAGCCATAGGTAGGGGAGTCATACCACTATGGTCTCACTGGAGGCTGGGTTAACACGACGTGCGACCTGCCAACCGACTGACTCTCCTTCACTCTCCTCAACTCTCCTCCTCTCTCCTCAACTCTCCAACGACTCTCCTCCATAGCCGTTATATTAGTGGCCAATGGCCCAATGGCTACAGCTGACAGCCAACCAGCCACAGCTGATGGCTATCTACTACCCAAGCCAGCACCCTTCCACATGAGGCCGAGAGCCTGGAAACTGCTCTCTGGGGCTCTGTCCCCACAGCTACTTATTGCTTAGAAACAAACACAAAAAGGTAGCTAAAATGAGGAAACAAAGAAATGCATCCCAAATGAAAGAACAGGAGAAAACTCCAAAAAAAGAATTAAACAAAATGTAATCAAGCAACCTACCAGAGACAGAGTTCAACACAATGATTATATGGATGCTCAAGGAACTTAGTAAGAACTTCAACAAAGAGATTGCAAGCATAGAAAGGACATGCATAACATAAAAAAAGAACCAGTCAGAAGTGAAGAATGCAATAATTGAAATGAAGAATGCTCTAGAAGGAATCACCAGGAGACTAGATGAAGCAGAGGATCTAATCAGTGATTTGGAAGACATGGTAGCAGAAAACACCCAACTGGAACAGCAAAAAGAAAAAAGAATTAAAAATAAAAAATGAGGATAGCTCAGTTGCTCTGCTCATTGGTGGCTGCTGTTCTGTTGGTCCTTTTATTTCTTAATTTCCAGGACTCCAATTCACTGCCATGTCCTCTGAAGAAGAGAAGCTCTTTGTTGAAGGGCTCAACTTTAACACTAATGAGTAAGCTCTGGAAGATCACATCAGCAGCTTTGGCCCTATTTCTGAGATAATTGTTGTCAAGGACCAGGAGACACAGCAATCCCGGGGTTTTGGCTTCATAACCTTCACCAATCCAAACATGCCTCAGATGCCATGAGAGCCATGAATGGAGAGTCTCTGGACAGTCGCCAGATCTGTGTGGACCTTGCAGGCAAATTGGCTGAGTGTACCAGAGAGGGTGCCTTTGGGACCCATGGGAATGGTCACAGCTACTCTAGAGGTGGTGGGGACCAAGGCTGTAGGAGTGGCAGGTATGACAATCAACATGGAAGATATGAAGATGGATATGGAAGGTCCAGAGACTATGGTAGCAGAAGCCAGGGTGGTTATGACTGCTACTCAGGAGGAAATTCCAGAGACAATGAAGACAGCTAAAATGAGGCATACACACCTAATGTAGATACACAAGGAATAAAACTTCTGATCCAGGAATGTCTTTCCTAATGGCTGTATTTGAAAAGATTTTTGGAGCTTCACTGAAACATCTGTTTTAGTACATTGACTTCTATTTTTGAATTGAGCTCACAAGGTAGTGTGTTAAAAAAAACCTTTTAGAAAGCTCCATGTGTTTTAAAAAGTTTTTTTCCTCCCATTTAAAGACAAATTCTGGGACATTTATAGAGTTTGGGTATTTTTCCTTTGACCAGTTTTTCAGTTTGGGCTCTCAGGATTGGTTGTGACAAAAAACAGCCACCCTGATTTAATGTGTATCTAGGGGCATTTAAAAAAAACCCATACACAGTGTTTAACATGGTTAGGAAGCAATTTCCAAATGTGACTACAAGAAACCAATATGATTACTTAGAGGTGTTTTTTACTAAGAGTCACCACACAGATTATACAGAAGTTTCTTTAAAGTATTTGTGAATGTTCACTTTTTTTAATTCTGGAAGAAAAAATATTTTGTTTTGTCTCATGGCATTTAGGATGTTCTTCATGGAGCTCATTAAAAAGATGAAACCTGGGGGAAAAAATGAGGATAGTTTAAGAGACCTTTAGGAGAACATCAAGTGTAACAACATTTCCATCATAGGGGTACCAGAAGAAGAGAGAAAGCAAGAGATTGAGAATTTATTTGAAGAACTAATCACTGAAAACTTTCTTAAGCTGGCAAAGGAAATAGACATACAAGTCCAGGAATCACAGAGTCCCAAACAGGATGAACCCAAACAGTCCCACACCTAGACACATTATAATTTAAATGGGCAAAGGTTAAAGACAAAGACAGAATCCTAAAAGCAGCAAGACAAAGTCAACTAATAAGGGAGCTCCCATAAGACTGTCAGCTGATTTCTCAACAGAAACTTTGCAGGCCAGATGGGATTGACAGGAAATATTCAACGTGATAAAAAGCAAGGACCTACAACCAAGATTACTCTACTCAGCAAGGCTATCATTTACAATCAAAGTACAGATAAAGAGCTTCCCAGACAAGAGAAGCTAAAGGAGTTCATAACCACCAAGCATTAGTACAAGGAATGTTAGAGGGACTTCTTTAAGATTAAAAAAAATCAAAATTATGAATAATAAAATAGCAATAGATACATATCTACCAACAATTACTTTCAATGTAAATGAATTAAGTGCTCCAATCAAAAGACTTAGGAGGGCAGAATGGATAAAAAACCAAAACCCTAACATATGCTGCCTATAAGAGACCCACTTCTGATTGAAAGACATACACAGATAGAAAGTAAAGGGATGAAAAAAATTTCATGAAAATGGAAATTTAAAAAAATTAAAAAAACAGCTGAGGTAGCAATACTTATACCAGACAAAATAGTTTTTAAAACAAAGGCTATAAGAAGAGATAATGGGGGCTGGACCAGTGGCTCAGGCAGTTGGAGCTCTGTGCTCCTAACACCGAAGGCTGCCAGTTCGATTCCCACATGGGCCAGTGGGCTCTCAACCACCAGGTTGCGGGTTCGATTCCTCAACTCCCACAAGGGATGGTGGGCTGCGCCCCCTGCAACTAACAATGGCAACTGGACCTGTAGCTGAGCTGAGCCCTCCACAACTAAGATTGAAAGGACAACAACTTGACTTGGAAAAAGTCCTAGAAGTACACACTGTTCCCCAACAAAGTCCTGTTCCCCTTCCCCCAAAAAAAAAGTCTTAAAAAGAAAAATAATAAAATAATTTTTTTAATTAAATAAATAAATTTATATATTTTAAAAAAAGAAGAGCTAATGAAGGACCCAGTAATCCTACTTCCAGATATTTATCTGAAGGAACCCAAATCACTATTTTGAGGGGACATGTGCATCCATATGTTCATTGCAGCATTGTTTACAATGGCCCAGATGTGAAGGCGGCCTGGGTGTCTGTCAAAGGAAGAATGGATAAAGAGGAGGTGGTAGATATATATAATGGAATATTGCTCGGCCATGGAAAGAAATGGGTTCTTGCCATCTGCGACAGCATGGAAGGACATAGAGGGTGTTGTGCTGAGTGAAGTATGTCAGACAGAGAAAGACAGATACAATGTGATTTCATTTATTTGTGGAATATAAGAACAAAATTAACAAACAAAACAGAAACAAACTCATAGATACAGAGAACATATTGATGGTTGCCAGATGGGAGGGGTTGGTGGTGAGGATGAAAGAATGGGAAGGGATTAAGAAGTACAAATTGGTTGTTACAGTGGGGATGTAGGGTATAGTATAAGGGATATAGACAATAATACTGTAATAACTATGTATAGTGTCAGATGGGTACTAGAGTTGCTAGGGTGATAGATGGGAGGAGGTGGGGGATAGGGTGAAAAAGGTGAAGAGATTAAAAAGTACAAATTTAGTTACAAAATAGTCGTGGAGATGTAAAGTAAAGCATAGGGAATACAGCCAATGATATGGTAATAACTATGTATAGTTCTAGGTGAGTACTAGACTACTCGGGGATCTCTTCTTAAATTATGTAAATGTCTAACTACTATGCTGTACACCTGAAATTAATACAAAATAATATTGAATGTCAACTGTAATTGATAAATTTAAAAAGTGATCACCAGGGGAAGGGAATAAGAGGTCCAAATTTCCAGATTAAAAAAAATAAATCATGGAGGTGTAATGTACAGCATGGGGAATACAGTCATTAATATTGTGATAGCATAGTATGGTGTCAGATGGTTGCTGGACTTATGTTGATCATTTTCTTAGGTACATAGTGTTGAATAACTATGGTGTACCCCTGAAACTAATATAATATTGTATGTTAGCTATATTTTTAACAAAATTCTTTTAAAAAGAGAGATACCACTTCACTCCACTAGGATCACTATAATTGAAAAGACAGATGATAACATGTGTCAGAAAGGATGAGGAAAAATTGAAACCCTCATACATTACTGGTAGGAATGAAAAGTAGTGCAGACAATTAGGGAAACAATTTGGCAATATCTCAAATTGTTAAACACAGAGTTATAACTCAGAAAATTCACTCCCATACCCAAGAGAATTGAAAACATGTCCACACAAAAAATTGTACACAAACATTTATTGCAGCATCATTCCTAATAGCCAAAAAATGGAAGCAACCAAAATGTCTATCAACTGACAAATGGATAAACAAAATGTGGTATATCCATAAAAAATGGAATGTTATCCAGTAATAAAAAGGAATGAGGTACTGATATACAATAAAACGTATATCCACCTTTGCAGTGCAGGAGATGGAGAGACAGTAGAGTTTGGTGTTGTTGAGGAGAAAAGGGTATGGGGGCATCAGATGTTACAGGCCCTGGTGGAGTTCCACCAGTGCAAGGTAGTAAATATTCAGCAGACCGTAACTATTATAGATGCTACCCAGGTGGTAGGCTCCTCCGTGTAATTACCAGAACAGTAAGAGTAAGGAAAAGAAGGAGGGATGGAAGAGTGCTCCCAAAGGCCAGGCCCAATGGTGTCAGCCCTCCTTCAGGCCACAGTTCTCACCTTACTACATGCAGAGACCCTGTGATCATCAGTCACACTATTCCAACCCTCCAGTGCAGAAAGAAGTGATGGAGGGTGCTGACAACTAGGGTTCAGGAGAACAAAGTAGACCAGTGAGACAGAATATGGATCAGCGTTATAGATCACAATTCCTCAGGGGCCCTTCTAACCGAAGGCAACACAGAGACGACAGCAATAAAGAGGAGAAGGAAAGTCAAGGAGATAAGACCCAAGGTCAGCATCCACCTCAGCATCATTACTGCAGCAGCTTCAGTCACCTCCGCAGATGCCTGGAAAACCCTAAACCATAACATGGCAAAGAGACAAAAGCAGCTGATTCACCAGCTGAGAATTTATCCACTACTGAGGCTGAGCAGGGCCTGTCTTGAGTAAAGGTCAGCTGACCACCCGGTTCAGTCATCCAAAAAGAAGAAATGAATATAAAATCCCAGCAACAAGAAATAAACGAAATATTGAGTTGAAGACCTTATGTACTTACTTCTTGCCCGTTGACCAGATGACTAGGACTATGCACTATCTACACAGTTTGGGGTTTTTAACATTTTTATCTAAAGACATCACTTTTAGGTAATGATGATTGTGGGGTTTTTAAGCCTGATTTTTCTCAATACAACTTTAAATATTTTTAAATTGTTTCATATCTGGTCAAGTTAAGATCTTTGAGAACCTCATTCTTAATTTGTAATCAAAGTTTATAACTTTATTATTTAAAAAGTCAACTGTGATATTGTGATTTATGATAAGAAATGTATGTTTGGGCTTCCTCCCCTTTTCTAGGAACTCAAGAGTTTTTATACAATCTTTATGAATGTCTTTTATTGGCTGTATGGTAAGCAGAATTTCGAGCAATGGCCCCAAATTCCATCCCCTAATCCCCAGAATGTTAAATGTGATGAAATATCACTCTATTGATTATGTTGTGTTATATGACACTGGTGACCTTTAAAAATGGAGATATCTAGGTTTGCCTAGCTTAAGCACAGATCTTAAAAGCACATGAACTATCTCTGTCTGGTGTCAGAGGAAGAAGGCAAAAAATGAAGCCCCAAAGTTCCACACATGAGAAGGACTTGAAGTGCTGTTTCTAGTTTAAAGATGGAGGGGATCACATGAGAAGGAATGCAGGTGTCCTTAAGGAAGTGAAGATGCCCCCAACCCACAAACAGCAAGGAAACAATGACCTCAGTCCTATAAGTGCGAGGAACAGAATTCTGACAATAATAGAAATGAACTTGGACAAAGACCCTTAGATTCAGATGAGAAGTCAGCCAGCCAACACCTTGACTTGTGATATCCTAAGCATGAAAGCAGTTCAAACTGCCTGCACTTCTGATCTACAGAACTATAAGTAAATACATGGGTGCTGTGATAACTTGTTATGCAGCAATAGAAACTAATATATCTTTAAAATATTCCATTGATCATAACTTACTTAACATTGTTGCCCATATTTTGCCCTAATGAATAATGCTGCTATATAAACATTCCACACTCCAAAGTCCAAAGCCCTTAAACCTCATTTCTAGCCTGCCTCTCTTTCAGTGAGAGCTCAAAAATAGAATTATTCAAGGAATAGAATTATTAAAGGAATATGAACATTTTTAATGGCTTTGATTCATAATGCTATATTGCTTTCCAACATGACTATTTCCATAGAAATTCCATCTCAAAGGTTCACCCAAAGAGAATTTTGTTTAATCTTTGATTCCAAACAAACTTATGTAATATATGACTGACTATGCCTTATTTTAACTTAGAGCAGCCCTCACTTTTGATATCCAAATAACCTACAGTTTGACTGTCTAAGCTCTTGTCAGCCTTATTGTGTGGAGACAAAACCACAACAATGATTATTTATTCTCTAAACCTAGCTGACAGTAGGCTGTAATGTTTAACAAACTTCACTGAAAACTTCAAACTTCATTTGAATTACAAAGCAGGGAATTACAAAGCAGGCAAGGAAGATCTTAAAATGGACTACAAACCCCGGCAATCTGGTTCCAAAGTCCCCAGTCTTAACTCACAGCAGGCATACACTCAGGAAATATAACTTCTTACTACAATGGCTGCCTTTTGAATTTTGGTACAGCTTAAGACGCTTCACTGTGTCTCTCACAGCACAGAGGTAAGAGGCAGAGTCTTTCATCTGAAGATCCTTCACAAGGAGGTAGCTGTATGTCTCAGAACGACTCAGGAATGAGGAAAAATGATGCCCTCTACTCTCCAAACCATCCAGTATATTGTAAGAGATAAACATGGGTGAACTGCCCTCATGTTGCTGGTACCAGGACAGCCCGTTAAACCCAGATATCTGGTACGAGCAGTTGATCTGGACAGAGGCTCCTTCCATAGCCGTCAACTCAGCAGCCTGCTGAACACCTTGTCCTGCAAAGCCTATGAGAAGACACATGACCATTACCAGGGCAGCACTCCTGGAAGCCACATCATTATTAAAAAGGTTAGTTTCCATAGAGTCACAAAAAAACTGCCATTGATGGAGGAGTTCCTTAGATAGCAATAAGTGGTGGTAAAAAGAGGAGGAAGGGAAGGAGGACGAGGATAATTAGCACCCCATAAGGAAAATGCGTGTCGGGAAAGACTCTCTTATGATAAGTGTGAGAGGCTGTAATCATTTAATTTAGCTGAAAGAAAATTATTTTGAAAATTCCAAGCAATGTTTCCTTGGGAACATTGGGAGACTTACCTTCCATTGTCAGAAAAACATAAAGAAGGAAAACTCCCCACATCTGCTGCAGGACACTACGAGCCAGGCACTGCATCCCAGTTCCTGAGCTGCTGAAGGTCGAAGGTCGACTCCCTCCCTGTGGATGCAAAACCCAGAAGAAACGCAAGGGGAGGAGCTTCTGTTCAAGAAGGGGTGACTCTAAGCTTCCACCTGAGCTGCTCTGGGTTCCCTTACAGGAGTGTCTTCACATGAATATTTTCTACAAACAAATCCACAGGTCTTAATCCAAGTGATTCTGTGAACATTGGACAATAGAATTGTGTGTAAACAACAGAGGTGAGGAATGGGAAAATAATATAAAACAAAGGCAGAAATGGTCAATTTTTCCATACTGAGTTTCTCTTTCTCAAAGCAGGAGAAAATAGAAACAGGAGTGGGATTAGAAGTGGGGTGTGTGTGCGTTGTAGTGGTGATGGTGGTGGTATTTGTGACAGTACAGAAGAGATGGGGTAGTTTTTCTACCATCTAAATGTATCTCCTCACATGCAAAGAGATGTTATTTAAAAGATCTAAAGAAATACAATATATATCTGTCTGTATTTATGAGTAAATATAGAGGAATAGATGTGGAACAACAAAGGAAACTATTAACTGTAGTTACTTCAGAAGGTTGAGTTTTTTTTTAATTAAAATGTATTGGGGTGACAATGGTTAGTAAAATACTTAGGTTTCAAGTGTACAATTCTGTAATACATCAGCTATATGTCACACTGTGTGTTCATCACGCAGTCAGTCAGAAGGTTGAGATGTAAAGGAAATTAGAATATAAACCTTTTCTTATATATCTCCGTTTTGTTTGATTTATAATTTTTATGTAATAAAGTAAGAACTTGAAAGAAGGAAGTGGAAGGGAACTAAAGAGAAAGAGAAAAAAAAACTGACAGAAGGATGGGAGGGAGGGAGGAAGGAAGGGAGGAAGTGTTTCAAACTATTTTCCAATTGTCACAAAAGCAAATTATCTCTCTTGACACATAGTTTTCCCAAGCTGATGTACCCCCATATACAGTATCTTCGCTAAAGGAATTTATTATATCCGTCATGAGTCCTCTGGATTCATTATTTCTATTTACTCAGTATAGGAGACACAGGTCAGTACTTGGTTTTAACATAGATAATACTGTCATCTTGTGGCCAGATGTAGCATTGCAATGTCACACACACACACACACACACACACACACACACACACACACACACACACGTGTGCGTGCGAGCGGGAGCCTGCACATCTTCTTTAGTAATTTAGAATTAAAAGGAATCTCAGGAATCATCTAGTCTTTGTCCAGCTCCATCATTTTACAGTGGCGCTTCCTGAAGCTCATATCACACTTCACTTCTTCATTTCTAGCCAGTTCTCCAGTATCACTCAGATTAACATTAACTTGTATAAAATAAATAAATGAATACCCAAAGCTACTTGAACTGACATATGCTATCTAGACCTGCACATGAACGTGAGAATCAATTTGATATCAAATCAACCCCTGGTAACTTTGAATCAGAGGTTCATATTTAAAAGCACAGCTTGTTTTGTTCTGTTTTGTTTTGTTTTGTTTTGTTTTTTTCCTGTCCACAGCATTTAACCTGTGTGGCGGTTTCTCTTATTTTTTTATTCAAAAGTATTTCTTGAGACCCTACCATGTGCCAGTCACTGCTCTCTAATGCTAAGGATTCCAGAATGAGCAAAACCCCCTCCTCTTGTGAAGCCTACATTCTAGTAAAGAGAGATCAACAAGAAACCAAGTAAATGAGTAAATATAGTATGTCAGGTGGTGTTAAATGTTACTGAGAAAAATGAAACAGCAAAGAGGAAGGAGGAAGGTCAAGAGAGATCTCATTGATTAGGTGACATCTGAACAGAAACCAGAAGGGGTGATGGAGAATCCCTGATGGATATTTGGGGAGGGACAGTGACCAATTGAGATCTCATAACACTTCCAGTTGCTTACCAGAAACTATTCTGACAGGGTCATTCCCCACAGCCCCCTTTCCAGAGATCTACTAGAAACATTTGCAGCCATTCTCTCTCAAAACAAAATAATGACAATTTGGGGAGGGAAAAATCTCATTAGGGAAATAAATTAGAGTAGGATTTCCCCTGAGTTTAGAATTTTTCTTCAAATCTCTTGACAGTGTTTTCGTCTTCTCCCTCTTCTCCCTCTTCTTCTTCTTCTTCTTCTTCTTCTTCTTCTTCTTCTTCTTCTTCTTCTTCTTCTTCTTCTTCTTCTTCTTCTTCTTCTCCTTCTCCTTCTCCTTCTCCTTCTCCTTCTCCTTCTCCTTCTTCTTTTATTCGGAGCAACAGAGGCAACAACAGATGAAAATGTAAAATGTCATTCAAATAATATAGAAGTCACACTATTCAAAGAGCCCTGAAAGGCAAGTAATCTGAGAGAGTCTGCATATTTTTTTTGCCAGGTAAACTCCTGAAAGAATTCTAAAGCCTTTCCAAATCAGACATGGGAGCCTTTTACAATAGGCCAGACTGAACCTCTGAAGGACACCTCTCTATCTGCTGGACCATTTCACTCAAGGACAGCCAGTCTCCTCCATGATTTCTCAGCTCCATACATGTGAGTCTAAGATGGATGGAAAAGCAATCCTGAAACCAGCTCCATTAAGAATGAGGCCACAAACTAATTCTGAAACTTTAAATGTTTCCTGTTATTTTGTTCAAATGTTAATTTAACCAGTCTCTTTTCTCCATCTTCTTCCTCAACTTTTTCCCAAACAGCTAGAATTCACTTCCTTCTTTCCAAGCTTAGGGAATTTCTTTTTTGTGTTGAGAAAATGACTCAAAAGAATTTTAACACTATTTTCTTTTCATATTCTCTTTTTCTTAGGACAGTGATAAAGGGCAAAGTTGTGCAGTGATAAAGTCATAAAGATTGTGAAGAAGATTCTTTAGTAATTGTGCAAACACAGGCCAAATTGGTCATCTTTTCTTCCTCCACTGAAAAGAACACTAAGTGCCTTTCCTTAAACAAGCTCATTTTTTTTTAACTTTAGGTAGAAGGACCGGAATATCCTCTTGTGGGAAGAGATAAAATATGTCTAGGCCACCTCAGACTCTATCCATTTCCCTTACTCTGCCTTAGCTCTATCAGGATGCATAACTGAATGAATGTGATGGAAGGGGAATCTTTCCAGAAACAGATTTGGGTTGGGTCTTCTCTCAAGGGTAAATAAAGGTCCTGTGATCTTAGTATGTCTAACACAACAGTGGGCCAGTCTTCATTCCTCATCTTCAGGATCTCATAACTGTTCCCTAATGGCCCAGATCCCAACATTCACTATAGAAATCCAAACTTTCAAATAGCTGGATGTGCTCACACCAAACTGGCCTCATTTGGGCAGAAGTGGGGTGGACAGAAAGCAGCCTCTCCCATGATCCCATGGCTCCATAAGTTCTCTAAAAAATGCTCTTGGCCATCTCCACTGTTCTTATCTTTTCAATGCCCAGTCTTTCACCCATCCCCACAGCCTTTCTCTAGAGCTTCCAGTATAATTGCTTTCAAAGTATGTATTATTTATTCTCTAATGTCACTGGGCCCTTATTTTCCGATACATTTTGTATTGAATTTTAAACTTTTGCTACTTTTATGTGCTTTTATATTTAAATTCCAACTATTTCCTAACATGATTTTAGCAATATCAAATAGTCTAAAACAGGAGATTTTAAAATAAGTTGGTTACCTAATTAGCCAGGATAGAGATATTAAAGTTATTTTTAATTTTTTGAAATTCTTTAAGTCTGCCCCTTTCTTCACTTTAAATATCCAAAGTTTCCACAACTGAAAACAGGAGCAGACCTAAAACGAAGTGACACATAAACCTACTGGACCGGGGAACAGCAGGGCAAGGAGGGTGGTACCCAGACTCTTCTCTCATCAACACGTCTAACCTTCTACAAACATGCTCCTTGTTTCTCCAAAGATCCACCTTCTGGAAATCTGCTCCGTCCACCTCTCTGCATCACAGATTGCCTTCCTCTACAACCCCTGAACACCACAGCCTAAGTCAAAACCTCCACCCTCTGCAGAGTCAGCCTAGAAAAGTAATCTGCCCTCACATCCAGCAGCTGTTACCTACCTCAGTTTCCTGGTCCTACCAGGAAGGACAACCAGAACCTAGAAGGTAAAAGGAACTTTCTTCCAACAGGGCACCTGGGAGAAGAGGAACCAGATTTATGCAACCATATTTATGCAAAATAAATGGGAAAAATCAGACTAGCAAAGCAGATAAATTGGGGACAATTTTTTCACTATATATATATATATATATATATATATATATATATATATATATATGTATGTATTTATGGAAATCCTCCAAATGATTCCCCTAGTAGTATATTTTATCTGATTTTATATACAATTGACTTTCATAAAACATTTCAGGAGTATATCATTTGTCTAAGGGGAAGCACACTGATATTATATGTCTGCATTGACAAAAAAATTACTTTGGTTCATTAATAGTATTTTAGCATAATCTTAAGTCTCAACTCTTTTCTATATTCTAGTCAAAGAAATAAAAACTGGTCTTCCCATCCATTTTCAAATAAACCAGGGTGTCCACCTGAAATTCAGGCAGTAAAAATCCGGTATTTCTTCTTTCTTTGTGGGCGGAGGGCATGCTTAACATTTTCTATGGACCCTGAAGAGCCAGGTATATTAAGTATTATTATTACCATCAATAGCTCTTAAATGTTAATATAGGAATTATGCTATTTTAGAAAATAACCAAGGTAAAATCTCTTGGAATTATCTGATGAAGATTGAATTGGTAAACCTGTCAATACGTTATTTATAATTCATCTGTTGCCATTATAATTGCTTCCTAAAAAATAGTCATTTAAATTACAAAGATATTTTATAGCTAAATGACAGATGAATGCATCTCAAACCCTAGTGTGAAGAGAAAAATCTTTTATCTAACATCCTATTCAACAAAAAGAGTGAAACAAACATATTTTATTCTTCTATCTTTTCTTATCATCCTAATTAGGTACTTCAAATTCTTTCAAGGTCTTTAGAGAGAGTTGCTGTATTATAGACTGTATATATATAGTATATATTACAGTATATATATAATAGTATATGTATACTATATATTATAGTATATATTACAGTATACATATAGTATATATTACAGTATATATATAGTATATATATACTATATAGTATATATATACATATATAGTATATATTACAGTATCTATATAATACAGTATTATAGACTATATATATAGATTGTATATATATATATATATATATATATATACACAATAAGATCAATTCCTGCATTAATCAATGCTTTTATAATAAACAATAATAATTCCTCTATAACCTCATACCAAAAAAGTCCAATCGCAAATCAATGGACCACATAAATTAATAAATATAAATGATATCCTGGAGTAATAAAAAAACATGAATGACCCTTGGAATTTGTTGCAATAAAACTAAATCCATATTGCATAAGAATGAGATGGCCCTTGCCCTCCCGGTGGGCCCAAGGTTTAGACAAACAAGATCAAACAGAGAAAGCAGCACTGTGTCAGGATTCAGTGGGACTTAGCAATATCCATTCAATCAGCCATTTAGTCATCCCATCCAGCACATCGCATCTAGTACATTCAGAAATTGGACAATGGCAATATAATATGATACCTGCTCTGAAAAGTATATGCATGGTACTCGGGAATCAGGAAAGTCTTCTTGAAGGTGAGGACCCCAAATTCAGTCCTGAAGGAATAGTGGTGAAGGGAGCATTACCAAGGCGAAGGGAGCAGAGAAGGCAGACTGGACACAGGAGCAGAGAGCCCTGAGGAGTCCTGTGCATCTGAACACTAGGAAGGAATTGCAAGAAAACGTAGATAATAAATAACAGTGATGTGATGGAGTGGTAAATAAGGGCCAGATAATGAATGTTTTTGCATGCTATTGTGAGGAGATGGGATTTTTAGCTGAGGGCAAAAAGGAGACATTGCGATGATGATTAAGTGGAGAAAAAAAGTAGATGCAGTAATTGTAGCATATGCATTTCATACTTCTCAGCCTCAACCTCAGCCCCTCTTTGGTGACCATCCTTTTTGTTTGGAGTTATAAGTTCCCCTACTCCTTGATCAGCCAAATTCAGCTTCTAAGTATCTCCCAATACACAAGGGTTTTCATTCATCTAGGAAACTAACCAGCCTCTGGACAGTTTCTCATATCAAGTGAACTGAAGTAACTAATGGCAACACCACTTCTTTAAAATAAAATTTAACAGTATTCAGTTTCATAACTCATGTTATGAGTTATTCTCATAACTCTTAGGCATTAATAATCAGACAAAAGCATTCTTTCACCACCTCCCTGTGTTGTATTTCCCTTGTCTGGCTTCACCATTCATCTTAGCAGACTACAGAGAGACATGGGAAAGACCAAAAACACATCCCTGGACACTGTGGTGACAGATTTCATTCTCCTGGGCTTATCTCACCCCCCAAATCTGAGGACCCTCCTCTTCCTGGTCTTCTTCACCATTTACATCCTGACGCAGCTGGGGAACCTGCTCATTCTGTTCACTGTGTGGGCTGACCCGAAGCTCCATGCTCGCCCCATGTACATTCTTCTGGGCGTGCTCTCATTCCTGGACATGTGGCTCTCCTCAGCCACCGTTCCTCGCATTATTCTAAACTTCACTGCGGCCAGTAAGGCAGTCCCATTTGGTAGCTGTGTGGCTCAGTTGTATTTCTTTCACTTCCTGGGCAGCACCCAGTGCTTCCTCTACACCTTGATGGCCTATGACAGGTACCTGGCAATATGCCAGCCCCTGCGCTACCCGGTGCTCATGAATGGGAAGCTATGCACCATTCTTGTGGCTGGAGTTTGGGTGGCGGGCTCCATCCATGGGTCTATCCAAGCCACCTTGACCTTCCGCCTGCCCTACTGTAGGCCCAACCAGGTGGATTACTTTTTCTGTGACATCCCTGCATTATTGAGACTGGCCTGTGCTGACACGACTGTCAATGAGCTGGTGACCTTTGTGGACATTGGGGTAGTGGCTGCCAGTTGCTTCATGTTAATTCTGCTCTCCTATGCCAACATAATCCATGCCGTCTTAAAGATACGCACAGCTGATGGGCGGCGCCGGGCATTCTCCACCTGTGGTTCCCACTTAACTGTGGTCACAGTCTACTATGTCCCCTGTATTTTCATCTACCTCAGGCCAGGCTCCAAGGGTCCTCTGGACGGGGCAGTGGCTGTGTTTTACACTGTTGTCACTCCATTACTGAACCCCCTCATCTATACACTGAGAAACCAAGAAGTGAAGTCTGCTCTGAAGAGAATAACAGCAGGTCTAGGGGCTGTGAATGAAAATAAGTAACTATGGGCTCAGGGACTATCTACACTACTGTCGCCACCACTCTTTTCAGCTATTACTGCATGTGGCAAATGTTTGATAAACTGTTAATGATTTAAACTGAACAGAATTTAATTCTATTTATGAGAAATTCTGACCTCTTTGGATTCACAATCTTTTTTATCTTTTTTAATTGATTCAAATTATTTAAATTATGTTTAGAAATAAATGGATGCATTACTTCTACCACCTCTGATTACTTTGTGGTATAAAAAAAAGGCCTTATCAAAGGGTAAATAGGATGAGAATGTGTCAACCTCTTCAGAAGTATATTATGCCAGAAAATGTGAAAGGGGAAACAAAGGACGTAATGCTACCCTAGCCCTTTTTACATTCTCTTTGCCCCTAAACCCTAGTCTCCTGTAAATTCTGTTTCTTTGCTTGTATGGCATTAACGTTTCCAAGCACTTGAACTTGAAAATATTGGATGATTTATGTTTTCTTCCTGTCCATCACTCTTCCCATGTACTAAGACATCAAATTCTGTCCCTTTCACCTTTAGAATATCTCTCTTGATTCCTAAATAATCTTTTGTCCTCTTCCTCCTCCAGAAGGGTAAATAAAAATTACCCTTCTGGACCATAGAATCTGTAGGACTCTGTAATGAATGTACAATAAAGTCAGACCCTTTAATCTGGTATTCAATATCCAAAACAATCTGGACCCTTCAAACCTTATCTCCCAACACAGCTCTAACCTCCTTTTCCTCTCTCATCCTCATTGATTTACTGCTAGTCCTTGAGTATGCCCAATACTTGCCTGCCACTATTTTGCTCAAGTTCTCCCCTCTAGGTGGAATGCACTTCCCATCCAAATTCATATTGTCTAATCTCTTAAAGACTTTTCTTAGAAGAGTGTCAAAGTATAAGCTGCAAATTTTAAAACTCTTCTTAATGAGGATCTTGGCCTTTATGTTTCTTCCAATTGACTTCCTTCACTGCCTAGCACCCGACTACACATGCAAATAACTCTTAAGGCGTTTGGATGGTACTGATTTCCCAAAACGAAATCGATGGCTCACTCCAAACATTATAATTTGAGGATGATTTATTTGCACAGAGGCTGTTTACAAAGATATGGGAGTAGGAGGACCACAAGGAAAAGTTGAACAACCTGGGGCTCAGTGACACTCAAACAGTTTACCATCCCTAAGCCAGAAGGGACAAAGGAGGAAACAATTAGGAGAGCCAGGAGGAAAAGTGTCATATAACTCTCCCAAACCCTGTCCTCCAGAGTAATGACACACACATATACAGCCTGTAGATGTTTCATTTTTCTTGAGCTACATATGTAACAGTGAACAATTAATCCCTGAGATGAGGTACACTCTTGTTGTAGAAGATAGTAGATGAAAGCTTCTTCTACTACCATTCTTTTGGTTTATTTTCCCCAGGAAATAGAACTAAAGAGAAGTTAACTGCCACAATGAGTGCATGCTCCAGACATCTGAGTATCAATGTGGCTCTGGAAATGCCACAGATACCACAAGGACAAGTAAATACCTGGACGATAGGATGTTCTATCTAGTTCACACTGAGGGATACAGAGAGCCCCAAAAATCTCAAGATAAAGAACACCGAAGCTGGATTCATTCCCAAATACTCAAGGGAACGAAGCCAAAAGATGCTCAACAAGAGCTCAGGAAGCTTCACTCTAAACATCATGAAAGATAATCGGATTAGATGCACTCCAAATCCTGACAACCTATGTTCATTTTATGCTGTGAGATTTTATCTGAACACCCTGTAGAGCCAGGGTTTGAATTTAGAAGTTTCTGACTCCCAAGTCCACAGGTAGCTACTCTTTTTTGAATGTGACAACTGAGCTGAGTCCCCAGTTTGACCCACAGTAATTTTAAACATCATGGTTCCTCCTCTCAGGTAATGGCTTGCTCCAATTTCTAACACCCAACCTTATTCCAGGTGGAAAGAAAGAAGTTGCTAAGTCAGCTAGAGAGAAACGCTACTCGCAGAGATAGAAAGTATCAAAGAGAGGTGATGCTCTTTTTGAAAATCTCTATGGTTGAGAAACATGTGGTTTTAGAGACTTAAGACTGTAGAGTAAAATAGGCATGAAAACAAGGTCAGAATGAGTCTACAAAAGTTTTTATGAACATTCCTCACAGTCATTAAATTAAATACAAGGATAACATCCTGAGTAAAGAGAATATCAATAACTTACATGTCTTCAAATTTAAGACATTTGATATTGTACAGTCACTTCTATCTACCATTCACTTTTTGCTGGTTTTTTAGACTTTATCTCCTTCATTGTTTCAATGAGGTACTTAAATTTTTATTTTTCATTTTTTACTAATAACACACATGTCATTTGCTTCAGTGTTAGATCCTCTACTCAAATGTTCAGTATCTTTCTGATTTTATGTGTTGGAGTCCTACTATGAACCTAGATACATTTGAGTAATTTGAAAGATCGAGATTCTTTGGATACTTGATTTGTAGTCTTGTAATCATCCAATGCTTTATGCCCTTACTCGGCTCATGACTAATTTATATTATAAAATTTATGACAAACATATGACATCAGCATTGCTTTTATACATTTCATCGTTCTTCTTCTAAAAGACAATGAAGTCCAGTTCTGAGGGTCAAGTTTATGTCCCCTATACTTTCAAAGGCATGTTTTCTAAAAGGTCTATTCTTTCTCTGTCTTCACTAGAATATATGCAACATGAGTGCAGAGATCTTTTATTCACTGATTCCACCCTCCTCATAATTGAAAGCATGTCTAGCACATATTAGGTTCCCAGCAAAACATCTGTGGCATGAAATCCATCCATTTTACCTTTATTTCCTGGTCCCTACCACCAAGTCTCTCTTATTCTAGTTATACCAAAAGGATGATTCAAAATTAACTGATAGAAGAATTTAAACACCCAAAGCTAAAGGGAAAATATACATAGAAATAAATGCATGTACTAAGATGTACTAAAAGAAAGAGGAATTCACATTACGAGGAAGAAATTCTGCATTTCCCTGTCTACACAGAATATATAAGCTATAGTGTTCAACAAGACTTGGGGATAGCACACAAGAATTACAATTCAGAAAAAGAAAAATGTTTAAACTCAATACAAGATTTTACTATTCTTTATATCCATCCTTAGTGATTTTATGGAAATTACCTACAGGCCCTGTCTTTCCCACCCCACCCTCCGCCTCCGCCTCATTGCATAACCTCACTCTTCTGTTCCACAGAGAGGCGTTCTCCTTAATCTTCCTTTTACTCCTTAAATCTGCAGACCCCACATTCTCCAAAATGCTCCAACTTTGGTGGATAAATCCACCAAAAAGTTAAATAGTATCAAAATAATCCCTCCAAGAAATACAAAAATGAGGACAGAGTTTACAGAATTAAAGGGAATCTCAATATCTCAAGCTGAGGCATTTTCCTTTACTTCACAAGTTTCAGAGCTTTCCAGGAATAAATGAATAAGTGTATAACTTATTATTGCATAAACAAAAGTACTCACCAAGGATCTTACCTTTGAATAAAGAGCTTTTTTCAAAAGCAAATTCTGTCTTCCACCCTAGGGCCACAGGATAACTAGGACAAGGAAGGAAAGGAGAAGAAAAAGAAGAGAGCGCGCAGTTCATCTTTCCTTCTAGCAGTCCATGCTTCAGATATACTAGAATTCTCTTTCAGAGTTTTCTGCTACATTATTCTAAACAAGCTTATAGTTAAAGGTAGAAGCAGGCTTACGAGGTCTGACAATTAAGTTCGCGAACTTGCCACTGTGCGCTTACATTGGCAGTACTGTACAAAGAGCTCAGTAAGGTTTCATAGCCTTGGTACATTAGTGTCTCACAGATGTGTTCATGTCAATGTGTGGCGATGTCTTGCTGAGTGGCGATCATTATTGTTGCGTGTTTTTGTGTGCCATCGCAAGAATTTCTAAGCTTGAAATAGAGCAATGAACAAACATTAAATTTCTTGTTAAACTTGGTAAGAGTGAAAGTGAAATCAGAAATCCAAGCTGATTGGGATAATGCCATGAAGAAAACACAGTGTACACATGGATTAAACGTTTTTCTGAGGGGAGAGAACGCGTCACTGATGAAGAGAGATCAGGGCGACCAGTAACAAGCAGAACTGACCAAAAAAATTGCAAAAATTCATCAAATTACATATCAAAATCATCAGCTGGCTGTGAGAAGCATAACAGATCAAGCTGATAGAGAAACAGGAAAATCTTAACTGGAAATCTTGGCATGAGAAAGGTGTGTGCAAAAATGGTCCCGAAGGAGCTCACCAATGAACAAAAGCAAAGGAGAGTCGAAGTTTTCCAAGACCTTTTGGAGAGGCAAGATGATGTTTTGGGCCATATTACCACTGGTGATGAAACATGGGTGTACCAATACGACCCTGAAATAAAGAGTCAAAGTGCACAATGGAAGTCAGCCAATTCTCCACAACCAAAAAGTTCCATCAGTCCAAATCAAAACAATGTTGCTAAACTTTTTTGATATCAGACGGATTATTCATTATAAATTTGTACCAACTGGACAAACAGTTAACCAAGTTTACTATTTGGAAGTGCTGAAAAGGCTATGTGAAAAAGTTAGATGAAAACGACATGAACTTTTCACCAACAATTCCTGGCTCTTGCATCACAGCAATGCACCAGCTCACACAGCACTGTCTGTGAGGGAGTTTTTAGCCAGTAAACAAATAACTGTATTGGAACACCCTCCCTACTCACCTGATCTGGCCCCCAGTGGCTTCTTACTTTACCCACAGATAAAAGAAATATTGAAAGGAAGACATTTTGATTACATTCAGGACATCAAAGGTAGTATGATGACAGCTCTGATGACCATTCCAGAAAAAGTTCCAAAATTGAAGGGTGGACTAGGCGCTGGCATCAGTGCATAGCTTCCCAAGGGGAATACTTTGAAGGTGAATATTGTGATAGTCAGCAATGAGGTATGTAGCACTTTTTCTAGGATGAGTTCGCGAACCTATTTGTCAGACCTCATACACTCAGGAAATACCAGAACTGCTCAAGCCCACCCATGCCTATATGTTTTACCAGAAATGCCTGCATGTTTTGCCAGTGAACACAGAGAGGTATTGGGAATGACAGTGCAGCAGCACAAGGCTGGAGTCAAAGCAAAGTCAAAGCATGCAGTGATTTCCAGACCAGAGACCAAGAACAGGAACTGTGGATTCCAGCTAGTGGTATGCTGGTAATGTTTAAAAATACTCCCCACCTTAACACCCCTTCCAAAAAAAGGCCCTAATTTGTATTGTTTGCCAATTTCCATGGTTTAAATACTCCCACCACAATATTTTCAAACTCCAACATGAAATCATTGTATATGCAGTTGTTAATGACAGGACGCCATTACCATAAAGATACGCTAAATATGAATAACTTTATAGGTACTAGTAAAACATAGTAAAATATTAGAAAGTGACGAGTGTTTAATATTATGATATTTTAATGCAATTTATGTAATTGAAAATGCATATTTAGTTGTAAATTTAAATTGCAAGTTTAAAAAAGAGCTTACAAAACTTCTGAAAATTTAACAGTAAGCTATTGTAAGCCAGTACGAATGAACCACAGCATACAACTTACCCCAAACAAGCATTTGGGGGAAACAAGTCACCCCACAATTTCAGATGGAGCCATTCTCAACTGCATGACCCAAGTTTTCTACCAGACTTGCCACACCCCAAAAAAGAGTACAAGTACCCAAGGAACACTCCAACTGTTTGAAAACATCCTCTTTCTCCACTTCATGGGAACAATGGAATCATTCAAGATTTTAAAGTGAAGATGACTAAATTTTACTCAACTCACCTAAATTTAGGGTTGTTGTCTTTTTCTATCAATATCCAAAGAGGTGGAAACATATAAGGAAGATTAGCTCAATTTTTGAAAATTAAGTACATTTTCAATGCATTTCTGGGAATAATGTGAGTAAATATGTGATTCTGCAACACTTCAAAGGAAGAATTCACAGAAATTAGAGTTCACGCAAACAGATTATGCTGCTCTTCACAGCTCACTTTCTCAATGTGTAGAAATGATGCCTGCTTGCTGTCAAAACAAAAAATAATGAGGATCGGGGGGATGTAGCTCTCATGGGGGAAATGTTTCAGGGTAGAATTCCCAAGAGGTAAATAGTTTTCTACAAATCTCTTGACGATTTTTTTCTTTTTTAAAAACTAAGCTCAATCAAAGGAGATCTAGTTGATACCGTAAGTAATACAAAATTCAAGATACTTAAGTAGAGAAGTCACAATCTATAAAGAACCTCCAAGGCAGGTGGTCTCCTAAATTATTAAAATAGTCAATGTGTTGACCCCTGGAAGATTTTAATCGAATTCTAAAGCAGAGGTACAGTCACCCATCACCACAAGCCCAGGAGATGCTCTGAAGTACGCTTTCTCCACCTGTTGGGCTATTCTACCTGCGAAAGACCAGCCTCCTCCAAGATTTTGCTGTTGTGTCCATGTGAGTCCAAGAAGGGAAGCATTCCTAAAGCCAGGTCAACTTACAATAGAAGCAAAGACTTCATTTCCAGACTTTAAAAGTTTCAGTAATCTTGTCAAAAATTGTGTATAGTCTGTCTCTTTCTCCATCTACTTCCTTACCTCATCCTCTACTCACAGAGTTAATACTTTATGCATATTAATTTTTAATTAAATTTGTATTTCTCCAGATTAGGAACTTTCTTCTTTGACTTGAATTTTAAACAGTTATCTTTTCTTTTCTCTAGTTTGGGGTAGGTAATAAAGTGAGGTCAATTTACAATAGAAGCAAAGACTTAATTTCCAGACTTTAAAAGTTTCATATAAATAGTAAATATAAATGATGCCTCAAATTCAGCATTACTGAGCAGACTCAGAGATGGGATCCTTAACCCTTTTTTTCCCAGTGATAAGCACACTTAGTCAACTTACTTGAAGGTTAAATAATAATAAAGAATAAATATGTTTGAGACTGGTGTTTATATAAGGATATTTTTAGTGGTATTTCAGTAGTTAGATCTATCAAGGTTAATATCTCTGTATAATTAATCTCTTATTAAAGTTTAGTTTAAATATAGTTTAATTTTTTGTTGTTTCCTAAGAATTATAAGATGTTTTAGTTTAAGCAACAAGAAAAATACCTAAAACACTATTATGAGGAAAAATTATTTTATTTATTTTTTATTAACAGTGCTTTTAATTAGTTTCAGGTGTACAAAACAATGTAATGTAATAGCTAAACATTTATCATTTATATCCCTCACACAGTTATAACCCCCTACCCCCCATCTACCACCCCTCTGAAGAAAATTTCTTTTAGAACAAACCAGTCATCAAATGGAGTTTTTAAATAACATCTGACTCAGCTCTCTAGTACCTTCAAAGAGTTTTTAAGAAATTAATTTGTTGGGAGGCAAATAGATTTTAAAATAAAACATACTAAAGGTCAAATCCTATAACAATCAATGCTATTATAATCCAAATCATCAAAACCATTAAACTACTTAGGTCAATCAATAAATGTAAATAACATTCTAGAGCAAACAGGAAGCATGGGTAATGTCTTGGACTTTGTTTACACTGGGAATAGACTCATGTTGCTGAAGTGTGTGTGACATAAAGCATGAGAAATGTGATTACACAGGCTAACAGAATGCAGGATTAATGGGAAATGGCAATATCCATTCAGTCAGCCAAGCAGCCAAATATTTATTAATTAACTTACTATTGCTAAGCACTGGGGCAGGTGTTGTAGAAACATAAAAAGAACAAAATAGACTATGTCTTTGTTCTGAAGGATGTTTTAACCCAGTAGAAGAAACCAATGAGCACTTAAGCAAATAGCTCTTATCACACTGTACTGCAATTGCCTTTTACAGTATAAACTCTTATCTCCCAGAAGGTTGTTTTCTAAGGGAGAACCCTTCCCAAAGGAGGTGACCGCCAAAGTGAATCCTGAGGAATGAGGCTATGTTAAGGCGAATCAGTGTACTTCAGAAGGAGGAGGTCCAGAAATAAGGAGGGTATGGTACTCTGAGGGAACCAAAGGGTAAAAAAAAAAAAAAAAAAAAAAAAAACTAGAAATATGTAAGGGTCAGATCTCAAAGATTCTTGCAGATCATGGGAGGAAACATTTTGAGGATATTAAATCAGAGACCAACAATAGAAACATTAATTATGACTAATTGTTTCGTACTGTTCCATAACACCAGCATCTACTTCTTTGTGGTCCCCTTTGGGGCACAGACCTATCATTTGAAATAACGTTATTGTTCAGAAACGCCCTGTGCCTTGGCTTCCAACACTTACATGTAGTGTCTCCCATTGAAGAAGCATTTCAGGGCATCTAGAAAGTAAGCAGCCTCTAAGGACTTGTCTTGCCAAGCAAACCTAGGTGATTGATGGAGAATGCCTTCTACTTAAAACATAGAAATCCTCTGTTTACCTCCTAGACTCTGGTCAGCAGATAAAAGCTTTCTCTCATCACCTCCCTGTGTTGTATTTCCCTTGTCTGGCTTCACCATTCATCTTAGCAGACTACAGAGAGACATGGGAAAGACCAAAAACACATCCCTGGACACTGTGGTGACAGATTTCATTCTCCTGGGCTTATCTCACCCCCCAAATCTGAGGACCCTCCTCTTCCTGGTCTTCTTCACCATTTACATCCTGACGCAGCTGGGGAACCTGCTCATTCTGTTCACTGTGTGGGCTGACCCGAAGCTCCATGCTCGCCCCATGTACATTCTTCTGGGTGTGCTCTCATTCCTGGACATGTGGCTCTCCTCAGTCACCGTTCCTCGCATTATTCTAAACTTCACTGCAGCCAGTAAGGCAGTCCCATTTGGTGGCTGTGTGGCTCAGTTGTATTTCTTTCACTTCCTGGGCAGCACCCAGTGCTTCCTCTACACCTTGATGGCCTATGACAGGTACCTGGCAATATGCCGGCCCCTGCGCTACCCGGTGCTCATGAATGGGAAGCTATGCACCATTCTTGTGGCTGGAGTTTGGGTGGCCGGTTCCATCCATGGGTCTATCCAAGCCACCCTGACCTTCCGCCTGCCCTACTGTGGGCCCAACCAGGTGGATTACTTTTTCTGTGACATCCCTGCATTATTGAGACTGGCCTGTGCTGACACGACTGTCAATGAGCTGGTGACCTTTGTGGACATTGGGGTAGTGGCTGCCAGTTGCTTCATGTTAATTCTGCTCTCCTATGCCAACATAATCCATGCCATCTTAAAGATACGCACAGCTGATGGGCGGTGCCGGGCATTCTCCACCTGTGGTTCCCACTTAACTGTGGTCACAGTCTACTATGTCCCCTGTATTTTCATCTACCTCAGGCCAGGCTCCAAGGGTCCCCTGGATGGGGCAGTGGCTGTGTTTTACACTGTTGTCACTCCATTACTGAACCCCCTCATCTATACACTGAGGAACCAAGAAGTGAAGTCTGCTCTGAAGAGAATAACAGCAGGTCTAGGGGCTGTGAATGAAAATAAGTAACTATGGGCTCAGGGACTACCTACACCACCATCGCCACCACTCTTTTCAGCTATTGCTGCCTATGGCAAACATTCAACAAATAGATGTTGGTTTAAGCTTAATTGAATGTAATTCTGCTAGGAAGAAGCTCTAGTGCTATATTTAGCCTTTGCAAATAGGCTAGAGCTGTTTTACACTTTTATGACCCATCTCTCAGGAGAAAGCACATTCTACATAAATGTCGAATATGAGGAATAAATGTTCTATCTGGAAGGAGGGGGGATTATTCCAGGCCAATTTGGGAAAAATCAGCAAAATGGTGTCCCATCACCCTTCATCGATTTGCTTCACTCCTAATTTCCCAAACCTCTGGGCATTCAGGATTACTGTGCTCATGTCAAGGCAAATCCATCCTCCCCAAGCACTTGATGTGAATCTCCGTGTGGATCCTCTGTGTTTCCTTCCAGCCCCTTTCTCTCCCCAAATTCTGTTCACTCTGTCTCAGGAATATTTCTCTGACTTCTAAGTTATCCCCTTGTGATCCCCATCCTCATCCATAGCATTACCAGCATTTCCTTTCTAAAACATAGAACTCAATATGTCATTTCTTTCCTTGTAAATATTCACTGGCTCTCCATTGCATATAGATAAAGCCAGACCTCTTAGCTTGGAATTCAAAATCCCCCACAGTCAGATTCCAACATACCCCATCTCCCCAGACATTTCTATCTCCCTCTTCCCTCCAGACCCCATTAATTTACCTGCCTTTTCTTTTTTAACATTCTCTTTACTTAAGACATTGTTGTATCTGAAATACTCTTTTTCCTTCTTCATTTTAGTAAACTGATGTTTTATGCTTCCTTCATGGCCCAGGAAAAATTCTTATTCCTACAAGAAGTTTTCTCTGATTCTCCCAATCAGAACTTATCTCCTCCTCCCCTGTATTCCTACAGTCCTTTGAATTTTGTAATAGCACTTATCATAGGCTGGCCTGTATTATAGTTTAGATCAGAGTCCTTGGAGAACAGAAAGAATGTTTTATTGATATTTATGTTGTAGCCCTTTTTTCCCTAATGTCTACTAATAGGCACTGTAGTAGAGATGGTTAACTGCCCATCAAAATAAATTCTCTCCTTCCTCCCTCAGCAGAGAGCTGTAGCTAGAACATGGGTGCCCCACTATGGACATTTCCCAGTCCATCTTAACAGGTAGGCGTAGTTATATGTCTAAGTAAAGCAAAAAATGAAGAGAAAAAGACAGAGGCCCTTTAAATCCCCTGGAAGTCACTACAGTTGGAGGCTGGAAGGGCTTGCAACAAAGGGAGAGGTGCAAGAGCAACAGCTGCCCATCTTTTTATCTGCATCTCTCTCGTCAGAAGCAATAAAATTGCCACTTGTGACATGAATAAAATAATGATAGAAATCAGAGCTAATGGATATGTCTTTTGTATAATACCTAACCTTGGGGACCTTATTATTGTTGCCAGAGGAGATGAGATACTATGAAGCCTGTCAGATCTTGGGGTCATATGCATGTTTAATCCATAAAACCTAACTACTCTTAGAGGTGTGTGTATACCATTACTACTTTAATCAATAAACATAACTACTCTTGTGGAATGATTTTTGTGAAACGCGGCTAGAAATGTGTCAGGTGATTTTTGTGAAACATGGCTAGAAAGGTGTCAGGTGAATCCGTGAAACTAGATTAAATCATGAACAACTTAAGAAATTATGAACCTGTACCTGTGCCATCCCACTTCACAAACTACCTCCTCACACACAGTCTGGTTGCAATATACATACCTGGACCCATAAAATTCAACAGTTTCCTTTCTGAAACCTAGTGCAACTGAAGTCATGCTTCCTGAAATAGTGGAAGCTGCAAAATACTCATACAAGGAAAGATAAGACTGTGAAAAGGTAAGACAAACATTTTTGCCTGATTCCATCTACCTGTACACACCTTGGCCAGTTCTTCTCACAAACTTGTTACAAACAAGTTTTTTTTCTTCCCCTGATTACCACTATTCTCCTGTGGTCCAAATTTGACCTGCTACCTGTTTTTTGTATAACCTGCAAGCTAAGAATGGGTTTTTGATTTTTTGAATAGTTGTAAAAAAAGTAGAATAAGTTTTTATTATGCATGAAATTCAAGTTTCAGCGTCTACAAATAAAGTTTGTATGGCCATGTCCATAATACAGCCATGTCCGTAATACGGCCATGTCCATTTGTAATGTATTACTTATGGCTGCTTTCATGTACAATGACACACTTGAATAGTTACAATAGAAACTGTATGGTCCTCAAGGCCAACAATATTTATTATCTGGACTTTACAGAAAGTTTACCAACCTTTGCTCTAGACACTTCAACACCAAGGTGACTGGAGCTATAGAGATTATTACTAAAGTATGGTGGCAGGGGAAACTGATCACATTCAGGATATTATCTTAAGATATAGACCATTACCAGACTTTTGAAGGAAGTTTGGAGAAAGGGTTCAGATAGTTTCAAAGATCAGACTAGCAGAAAAGAAATCAGACCAATCTGAAAGTATTCAAAGAAACAGGACTAAAAAATACTAGTAAAAATCACTGCTTAGGGAGCATGACTAAAAATATTGTAGATAGTTGGGTTGGATGACTTCTCATGTCCCTCTAATCCTGAGATTCTGTTTCTCTTAGTCTATATAGATCTATGTTAGCACCTTAGAAATTCAAAGAAATATGAGTTTCATAAAATGTGAAAGTGCCAATAAGAAAACATCTTTTGACCAACGACAACCACATTAGCTGTCCTTCCTTTCCCCCCCCCCAAATTTGTTTTTGGAAGATAAAAGAAATCATAGATATGTAAGCCTCAATAAGCCCTGTTAAGCCCCACAGATTTTGTCCCACCTAATGCTACAAAATTCTAAAAAGTTAGAAATAAGGGAGTTTCCCAGGAAACAAAACCATGAATATTGGTCTTGTTTTATCACAAGAGTGCTGTTATAATATTCCCCGAGGTAATTGTCTCACCCACTGTAATTGACTCTGGGGAAAATAAAAGAAGTAACAGAACACAAGAGAGACAAACCTTAGCAGTTACCTTCAGTGGGAGCCACAACTGTTCCCTCAATTTGTAAGGAAACTGGAAGAGGACGTCTATAAATAAGCAGGTAAATAATAGATCAAGTTTCAATAGTTTGGGCCTTCATTTTGATCCAGCCAGAACTGATAAATTGGGTCTTCTGCCATGATCTCTTCACAATAACTACTGCTGATCCCATTAGATCCAAAATCATTGAAATCTTTCTAGAAACAGGTTTTTATCTCGCCTCTCAGATTGCAAAAGGATTTTCTATGGACACTGACACCTCCAGGTGAAGGTGGTACTCTCTTCCTCAAGTAGCACCTATCATTGTCTGATCTCATTTTCTAGAGTTAAACATCACCTACAAGACTTGATCACTGATGTGGAGAGATGCTGAAAAGAGAGGAAGATATTGCCAACTATAGATGACCACAGAGTGAGTTTCAGATACAGATAAATGATAGGTCCAAACACTGTGCAAAATGTTTCTCTACTCTCAGTCACTTTATCTCTCAATCTTTTCTTGATTAATTATTCAATATATTTCTTTCTGTTCTCACAGAAATTTTTTTTTGTTATTGCTCTGCTAAGTCTAACTATACAACTAACATTTCGCTATTTTATATCAGGATAACACTCTCTCCCCAAGCCTTTCATTGGCTACATTTTTCTCCAAAACTACTCTTCTTCAGAGAGTCATTCACTGTCTAGATTCAACACCAACCAAAGCAGGTAAGAGCATCTGGAGTACTGTGGTTGTTCCCACTTTTCTCCTTGCTGTTTGGTCTTTGTCAGGTCCCTTCTCCCACCTGTTAAGACAAGTTCTCTGCCCACAGTTTGAAGGATGGGTGTGAGTAAAACTGTAATCTGATTTCTGTGTTAGTGAATGTTTTAAACACATAGTTCAAACTCATTGCTAATAAGGGTTTTATATTTTAATGAAGACTTGTAGTCTCATTTCTTAGACTTAGTAACTCAAATTTTTCTCATCTCATTGTACTTATGTATATGTTCTTTGCAACGTTACTCCTCTTTAGATTATTTTCAGTTTTACCTGTCTCATTGTAAAATTCAGAAAATAGCAATAGATTATATAAGTTTCTAAATATTTGAGATGTTTTGTATAAATTAAAAGAGAGTGCTTTGAGTTGATTTTCAAAAAATAATATATTTTTTTTATTTTCTTCATGGCCATTTGAGAGATAGATGACTAGAGTTAGGTATGTAATTTGGAACCAGAATTAAGCAAACCTCATCTGCTGAAGTGGGGTCAAGCCTGTGCCCTTTGCCTCATTAGAAAAGGTGCCTAATCCCCTGGGCAAATCATCAATCACTAACAATTTCTTTAATGATCAACATTGTTGATTTATAGTCATTTTGTGATCCACTAATGATTCCCATCTTTTTCAAACATGATTGTACTACATGACCTTTTATATTTGGTACCAGATCACAGTTCAAAAACACATTGCACCAATATCTTCACAGTCAAGTTCTCTGTAAAATGAAAATATTGCTAAGCACCCAGCAATGGTCTATTTTTTTAAAAAAACACTCGATGTGATAGAATTCCAGACAACGAAAGAAGATGGGCTACTTTACGGATTCATGATAAAGAAAATTTCACTCTTGTTTGATTTTAGAACATGCACTTAATTCTACTACATTTAGGTTTAAAAATAGGGGGCAGCAACACCAGTTTGGAATCTTTGACAGAATGAACCACCAAACTCTTAAAATCGTTATTTTGATCATAGACAAAACTATGGCCTCAAGGACACTAACGATTAATGTTTTAATGAATTTTTAAAACTCCTAATGAGTTAGCAACCTGAAATAACATGATTTACTAAATTATTTTGGCTTATTTGTTGGAAGTAATGGTAAGTAAAATGTAGAAAAAGTACTGAAGTGGAAACCATAAAGCCTAGTTGGAGTCCTTACTCTACATGGCTATGGGACGCCTCTGTCATCTAACTCCTTCAAGGATCATGAGAACACTACAGAGATGTAAAATACCATCATTATTTTTTGAGTTCATAACACCCTAGTCCATTGAGATTTCATTAGTGCCATGTTTCTTTCTCTTTGTGCCATGTTCTCCTATCTATCTAACTAGCTAGCTAGCTATCTCTATCTCCAGTTTTGTTATTGAAATGAATTAAGGCATCTCAGAGCCACATCTGGGATATCAGTGACTCGAAGTAAGAAGAGGGTGTTCAGCCAGTGATACCAAGTTTCATGCTTGGAGGTCTATGATACTGGCATGACAAATCAGAGGTTAAAAAAAAGTTGTCCTGTGAGTCTTTATAACTAAATGAGGAAGAAAAATTGTTAAAGAAACGAATAGAGGAAAATTTAATTGCGACTGGAATGAAATCACACCTAATAAAACAGAATTACACACAGAGCTACATGCCTTCCCATGATGGCTCTAAAACCTAAGGGCAAGATTAGGAAATACATTCTCTCGGGTTGAACATAACAAGAGTCAGCATATACACATACCAAATCATTACGTCGTGCACCTGAAACTAATATAATGTTAATGTAAATTATACCTCAATGTAAAAATACAAATTTAAAATTTTTTAAGTTTAGGTTCTGTGAGATAATATGCTAATTTGATAGATTTCTTTTTCATAGGAAAAATATCCCCAAAGGCTATGGTTTTGTCATTATACTGTAACCAGTTTTGGACTAACCTGGCAACCTTATGCCAACAGTCTTTTTTTTTTTTTTCAGTGCCTATAAATACTCTCTCCTTCAAATGCTCTTGGTAACTCTATGTTCTAACTAGTTTGCTCATTCTTGAGTTAATAAATATTTGACATATATTTAAAACCCACACAAGAATCAACACAATATGTGTGGATTGGAATTCCCTATCTATGGGAAATTTCCGGGGGGGGAAAATAGTTCCACAAGAAAAATTCAGAGAACAGAGAATGTTCCCTAATGCAAATAAGAAGACAGTATGGAAAATAAATGAGGGAAAAAAGCATTAAGGAATCCCAAAAAGTTATGAAATGTGCTGAAAAGAAGAATGCCATTAGAAATAATAAAGGTAATCTAAAACAGATATAGACTCAGGAAGGAAATAATAACAGTAAAACTTTGTCCATGTATCCCCACTACTGTCCAGAAGAAAAAGGTATTGTATCTGAAGGGAAGATTGAAGTATAAAGATAAAGGTACTGTGTAATTCACTAGGTGTAATTAATTGAGAGCTGTTGAAGCTCCATCAAATTCCTTTTGCCCTGATTCAAAATTCAGAAATATACACCTGATTCCTAATTTGATTTCCAAGGACCTTGATATTACATAGTAAGTGGTTGCCCTGGGCGCTTACTATGGCACTCCCACACCATTTCAGTCATGGGAGTAAGATCTCCCACTGTAGGTTAACAAAATTGTTGTTTGGTTTACAAGTCATTCTCTCAGGTATTTGAATAGAGTGAATTGATTTCCCAATGCCTGATTACCCTGGGGAAACCTGACCAAATCAGATTTCTAAATCTGCAGAGTTTAACATCAGACCTTTTCTACCTCAGAAAACTATAGCATCCCATGTCTGCCAGACCAGAGCAGCCACCTGACTTCTCACTATGGCTGTCCCGCTTTGCTTCCTTCTCTCTTCTCTTTCTTTACCATGTCCCAAGGCAAAATTATTATGTAAAAAGAAACCAAAATACATAGCACTAAGTACCAACCACAACTTTACTTATATGCTTACTGCCTCATGGGCATTCTTTTCTACAAAGAACCTGGAGAGTAGACTTATACAGCATCAAGCACTATTACATGTAACTAATCATTTAATCAAAATTCTATTCCATTCTCTCTACTACAAAGAGGGGGAAAGAATTTTCTCATTTCCTTTCTGCATACTCCCCACTCTGCATAAGTTTCTGCCCTGGCAGAGATAAGAACGAGCTAGTGGCCTCTGGAAGTTTCTGAACTGGCAGAGCATTTAACAAAACAAATATCCCTTTCCACCACGTGTCATTCCCAGTAAACCCTTAATCTTTGGCAAAAGTACTCTAGGTGCAAACATTTTCTGTCAAGGTCCAGAGAGTAATTGTTTTAGGCTTTGCAGGCCAAATGCAATGACTCCACTCTGCCATCATAGCACCAAAGCAGCCACAGACAATATATAAGTAAATGAGCATGACTGTACTCCAAAAAAACTTTACTTACAAAACAGGCCAGCTCCTGCCATAGAACATATTTTCTCCCTACTTGTCATCGCTCCACATAAGAGAGAAACTTCCCTGCCCCTCTCCTGGTTTTTACAATCCCTTTCCCTAATTGCCCCTCACCTTCCTCTCACCACCAATGCTAATTCCTGTTTTGTCTATTCTCTAGGTAGGATCTCTCTAGAGGATGGAAAGAGTCAACAGTACATTGTTGACTGAGTTCATCCTGACAGGCATTCCCTACCCACTCAGGCTAAGGACATTTCTTTTTGTGTTCTTTTTGCTGATCTACATCCTGACTCAGCTGGGGAACCTGCTCATTCTAATCACTGTCTGGGTAGACACACAGCTCCATACCCGTCCCATGTACATTTTTCTTGGCATTCTCTCCATCATTGACATGGGCATCTCCACCGTCATTGTCCCTCGTCTCATGATGAACTTCACTTTAGGTGTCAAACCCATCTCATTTGGTGGCTGTGTGGCTCAGTTGTATTTCTATCACTTCCTGGGCAGCACCCAGTGCTTCCTCTACACCTTGATGGCCTATGACAGGTACCTGGCAATATGCCGGCCCCTGCGCTACCCGGTGCTCATGAATGGAAAGCTATGCACCATTCTTGTGGCCGGAGCTTGGGTGGCCGGCTCCATCCATGGGGCTCTCCAGGCCATCCTAACCTTCCGTCTGCCCTACTGCGGGCCCAACCAGGTAGATTACTTCTTCTGTGACATCCCTGCAGTTTTGAGGCTGGCCTGTGCTGATACAACAGTCAACGAGCTGGTGACCTTTGTGGACATCGGACTGGTGGTTGCCAGTTGCTTCTCCCTGATCCTCCTCTCCTACATACAGATCATTCAGGCCATCCTGAGAATCCGTACAGCTGATGGGCGGCGCCGGGCCTTTTCCACCTGTGGAGCCCATGTAACCGTGGTAACCGTGTACTATGTGCCCTGTGCCTTCATCTACCTGAGGCCTGAAACCAACAGCCCCCTGGATGGGGCAGCTGCCCTATTCCCCACAGCCATCACTCCTTTTCTCAACCCTCTCATCTATACTCTGCGGAACCAAGAGGTGAAGCTGGCCCTGAAGAGAATGATAGGAGGTCCTGGGACTAACAGTGATGTTTGAAAGTGCCTGTCCCTCACTGGGGACACCTTCACATTTACAATTATTCTAATGTTTAGATTTCAGACAGCTTTTTTCTTTCTTGATTTTTCTTTTTTGTGTAGCCATATAGTATCAATACATCAAGATCAAACACAGTTTCAGGCAAAATACTACTTTCTAGCCGTTCCTTAGTGTTCTTCCCAGGTAAACAACTCAGCTGCTACAAGAGTGAAGAGTGAGACTAAAGCCACTTAGGAGATAGCAAAACCTGGTACATTTAGACATCCAGAGGATTGACATCTAGGCTGGAATCGGTCAAGTCCTAATAGGATGGACTATAGGTCTTTTGATGGGAGAATGTTCTTCAGTTCTGTTGCAATTGGATATATACCTTAGGAGCTAGTGCTAGAAGAGAAACTATAGATGCCCTGCTTTGTGCATTTTAAAAGGTCTGGCTTGGGGAACTTCCTGAGGCCAGTATGGGATATAAAGAGGAGCTACAGTCCTTTCTCTACCTTGCCTGCTGAAGAAATAAACCTTTTCTTAAACTGGTACTTTCACAAACCAAACCAAATTAAACAATCCAAAAAAGAATGCAATAAAATATTTTCAAATGTCCCAGTAATAATTCCCCCATACCCAAAAGTAAAGCTCAATATGAAATTTCCCATTAAAAGAAAATAGGGCAATTAATCAGGGCACCAGGATAATTTATCCAAATTAGTATTTCATGTCAATTTAGATTCATGAGGTTGACAAGCTTTCAGTGAGTTAGGCCAGGGCTTAATCAATGTGGGCAAATTTCATGCTATATCTCTCGTTTTAACCCTTTCGCACCTCCAATCTTATCCTATTATGCTTCTGCCTCATGCTCCGTTTTTTATGTTGGATGGTTGCTTTATCCATGTGATAAAATCATGTTATCAATAGAGCAAAGTCTCTTGGTCATAGCAGAGAGTCACTAGTTTGGTCATGTGAATGTTCCTCTCCAAATGACTCAGAAGTTCACCTATTGATCTAGGAGAAAACCAGCCATATTCCCTTCGATGAAGCGAACGTACACAATTCCTCAATATTCTATACTGAAAACAAACAATGCGCTAGATATCAACTCCCTCAAACTACAAAATTACTTATGAAATATCTTAATCTTTCAAAATAGTTAACAAATAAAATGGTTGACTATTTAATTACAAAAATAAACTTAAATCTGTAGCTTATGAATCAAAAAGTTTCCAAAGGCTGTTATACATCTTGTTCCCGTTTTCACAGGTGCTTAGCACAATTGCTATCATAGCTGTTGTTTTAAAAATTAATAAAATAATATTATCACATGTCTTTATTCAGTTCCATGGATGGAATATTTTAGGCCGAATGATCAAGTCAAACAAAAAGAGCAGGATTTTGGTAAGCCACATGGGGGTCTTATTTAAGGGGTGCAAAAGGGGAAGGCAGTAGGAGGCAGGGGAAACTGTTGATCACATGGGCTATTGGAGAAGTCATATAAGAAACTTATATTTGCTTGTGACTCCAAGGGCTATGATCTAGAAAATGTGCTTGCACGAAAGGGATAGTGTCAGTTGAGGGTCACCTGGCCATATAGAAACATGCAAATAAACAGTATGACATGGAAACCATGGAAACCTAACTGTCATCTTACTTTTTCTGAGGAGGAAGGTTTATTTTCTCACTGGAAGGTATATACTAGTTTATTTCTGTCTCGAAGGGAGATGCCAATGACACCTCCATGACAGCCACACCAGGGATGTGCTCCATTCTGCAATTTGGGGATGCCCTGTTGACCAATTTTCCATCTATTGCCCACATAAGACTATGGTTGTAAGTGTAACTCTTCTATCATTGTCTTTGTAAGTGGGCAGGGATTTGTGTCTATTTTATTCACCACTGAATCTCCAGCACTAAGAAGAGTGTATCAGCATAGCAGGTGTTCAGTATTTGCTGCATTAGTGAATGAATACAGTTAAATCTCTTTTCCTTTCACTTTATGAAAGGAGACCATGAGAACCCCCATTTTATCCACCTCTTCTTACCTTGCACCTCTCAACTTCTGTAATCTGTACTTTTTAATTGTAAGAGTTGATCAAATTTATACTCTATTCTATAACCATCAGTAGGCCTTTATTATTCTGTTTATGGTGATTCCAAATACGGAAAACCATTAAAAAGCATTTACCTAAAGGGTATCACATTATGACTGTAAATGTTATTCCTATAGTCAGTTAAGATGTGCAGCATATTAAGTGAAATGTCAGGTCTAGATTGTCCCAGTCTGAGTGAGTGTGGGTGGGGTGTGAGCATGCCCTGCGATGGAAGGGGTGTCCTGCTCAGGTTGGTTCCTACTTTGTGCCCTGAGCTGCCAGCATAGGCTCAGGCCCTCAAGATACAATACTGGAGTCAACAATTTGGAAAATCATTATCTTACTTGTTTTTATTAACCTTTCTTAGATGTCTGTATCACTCACAATTATTTCAGTGTTTAATATGAAGTATGTGGGGCCATTATTTAGAAGTTTGGTGATGTTTTTTTACGAGAAATATGATGTAGGTACTTAACTCTTGTTTATATCAATTAGCCCATGGTAAAATTGGTTTCATTATATATCATTTTGCTTAAAGTCATAATTTCCAAGAAACTATTGAGGATGTTAAGTGAGAACTTACTACAATAGATACACCAAAAACATACATACATAAAATACAATGTGTGTGTGTGTGTGTGTGTGTGTGTGTGAATGAATGCCCATTCCCACGCTCTCACCTACAATAAATCACATCAACTAATTTTTGCCAAGCTGTTGAGAAGCTTATTTTTGTTTTAATGTATCTAACTATAGAGAGATTATCTTTTATTAGATTTACCTATAATTCAGAATTCCTCTTCTATCATTTGTCTGTTTATATCACTTGCTTATTTTTTATTGAGTTGTTTACTTTTCCCTATCAATTCATGAGAGCTTTGTATATTAGAAAAGTCATCTGTTGATGATATGAGTACAACTATTTTCTTCCAACTGTATCACTTGTTTGTGTTTATTCTGTGTTTTTCTTGTTCCGAATTTTTTATTTTTGTGCCATAATCTTTTCCTTTATGGATTCTGGGCTTCTGTCTTGCTTAAGAAGCTTGCTCCCCACCCCAAGATTTTCTAGTGTCCTTAATTTTTTTGTAACATTTTTATAATTTTGTTTTATTCATTTATATCTTTATTTCATCTGAAATTTATTTTTGCATATAGTATGCAATAAAAACATGGAATTATCTTTTCTCTTATAGAAAAACAATTGCCACTTAAAGAACAAAAGAAAGTGAGCCAAACCAATGGCAAAGATTTTGTCCTTCTCGGCCTGAAACTTAAAAATTAACTCATGGATCCTAAATTTTTCTTACCGATTTCCTCTGGGAAGCCCTAGTAACCAAAAGACCATACAAGGTAGAAATGACAGAATAAAAATTAAAAACATTACAGTGACATAGAAAGGGGTTGCTTCTAAAAGCTGAAAGCTCTTCAGAGGAGATAAAATACCCGGCAGACAGGGTGGCAGACACCTTCCTCTCTTACCTTGTCTGTCCCTTCCACAGTACAGTTGCCACAATGTAGGCAGTGTTTCTGCACCCTGAGGATGCTCAGTCGATGTGATGGATTCCTCTCCTGATCCCTTTGGACCAAAGTTTAAGTATCTCAAAATGACAGGTGAAACGGAGTAAGTTAGGAAATCTGTCCTCGGTAAGCTTTATGCTAATTATAGCCTCTGGGTTAATTTTCCTGTACTTTCAGTAATCAGTTTGGTCTTTTCAACATTTCTCTGCATCTTCTGCTAAGCTAAGAAGACAGTGTTCAAGGGGGCATGGCCAGCATGGTCGGCAGCTGGACCCATGTCAGAGAAGGGATCATGCTGCTTGGAGTGGGTCTGCCCCAGGACAATGTCACTCCTGTCTCCTGATAGTGACACTTCTGCCCACTGTTGGTGCTTGGCAGTTCTGGGATTTGTACCTGTAAAGGAGAATTTCACCTACAAACCCCTCTCTGTCACAAGCCCCCCTCAAATGAGAGGGTGCTAGAAACCCAAACACTCAGAGCCACTCACGGTCAGCACCCTTGAGAGTTTTATTAAAGCAGCAGGTGGGCAAATGGGCTCAGCAGACCCTGGAGCATAACTGCCCACACCAGGCTCACAAACCTCTCTCTGACCTTCTCTTCCACCCTAGGGAGTGAGAGCTTGAGGAGAAAAGGAGCCAAACCCTAGAAAAATATTTAGCATTGGTTCTCTCTCTTTCTCTCTCTCTCTCTGGAGGAAAGATAAGGCAATTAGACAGGGCAAGTACTAAAGGTGTCAAAGGAGGCTGGTGACAAGCCTCTCTCCCCTCTGCCTCCACTATCCCTCAGAGCAGGTTTAGGGGCTGGGACGTAGGGAACAGTGAGGCAGTCCAGGCTCTGGGGGGAGAACCTAGACTAGCTAGGACCAAACAGGGCCTCCCAGTGGGAATGGGGTGGGGGGGGTGGGGGGCAGAACCACAGTCATCCTTGATGAGATGCTTAGAGATGATTCCTCCAAGAGAATTGAATGTTTCCCCACACAGACCACCCTCACATATCCCCAGGGGTTAATGCCTTGGTAGTAAGTGTGGTGAAAAGGCCTCTGGGTAGAGATTACATTGAGGGACTTTGAAGATGATGAGGTGGCAGTTACTCACAGTTGGACCCTTGCAGAGGGTTACCTGTGTTAGGAAACAGGCTGCAAAAAAGGTCTTGGTCTTCTTACAGCTATTCTCAGTGGCCAGCCCTCGAACCATCATCATCACGTCACAGTGATATTTGTACTTATCAGAGACCTTTGCTATGGGTCTGTCAACATGATGACAAGGAAGTTGTGGGTCTCGGAGAAGCCAGACTCATCCGTTAGGAGAAGCAAGAAGAGGATCCATGTCAGAAGCATGTCTTCTGTTAGAAAAAGGAGAAAAGTGACAAAAAGGAGAAATTTGTCTATTACCTCAGAACAGCAGACCTTCGTGTGCTCAAAGCCCCCAACACAGGATTACAAATGCTTTCAGCTTGTCTCCACTTACACTTGCTCTCCTGCACTCAGCCCAGAAAATCACTATAGTTCATCCGCCTTCCATCTCCTTCACCATCCATCTTTCTTTTCTTCTCTCCAGGTCCTTCTTTCATTTTCTCCCATCCCACTGCCAGGGCCCAGCACATTCTTAATCATCCTTCTTAAGACTACACTTATGGGGGCCGGCCCGGTGGCTCAGGCGGTTAGAGCTCGGTGCTCCTAACTCCGAAGGCTGCCAGTTCAATTCCCACATGGACCAGTGGGCTCTCAACCACAAGGTTGCCAGTTCAATTCCTCGAGTCCCTCAAGGGATGGTGGGCTCTGCCCCCTGCAACTAGCAACGGCAACTGGATCTGGAGCTGAGCTGCGCCCTCCACAACTAAGACTGAAAGGACAACAACATGACCTGGGAAAAAGAAGTCCTGGAAGTACACACTGTTCCCCAATAAAGCCCTGTTCCCCTTCCCCAATAAAATCTTTAAAAAAAAAAAAAAAAAAGACTACACTTATGAAAGAAGTTGGAGTAGAGGGATCTGTCACTCAGTGAAGTGGGCACTTACCACCCCCTTGTGGTCTTACATAAGAGGGCAAAACTGAATCCCAAGTGATGTTTGGTCCTCACTCAGACAGTAACATTAATTTATACAGTGATTTACGGTGATTCTTTGAAAATTGTAATGTGTACGTGGCTATCTGGGGATCTTATTAAAATGCAGATTCTGATTCTGTCGAATTGGAATGGGACTTGAGATTTTCATTTCTAACAAGCTGCCAGGTGATTGATGCTGTTAGACCAAGCCCACACTTTAAATAACAAGGCTTTAGAGTTTACAAAGGCCTATCACATATATAAGGCCATCACCCCGTCCATGAGGTAAGGAGGTAGTATGGTAAGCCATTTTTAGTAACTAAATTTCAGAAAGGTTAAATGAAAGGCCCAAAGCCATACAATGTCTTGGAGCTGAACACAAATCTTAGAACCTCTGGAACCAAGGGAAAGTCTCTGCTCTGTTCCAATTTAGATTAATCCACCAGTCCACTCTATTACCGACGAAAATAGAGCCCTTCCATTGGAAACCTGCTTCATGTCTGCACAGGACAAAAGTTTCACCAATTTTCCTTTTCATGTTCATTTTGCTTACTTGTAAGAACCTCATTTATCCCTTTACACACTCCTATTTTTCTTTCTTCTCTCTAGAGCCAAGGAAGAGTCACCATATGTACTTCCACCCATCCAGTGAAAGACCTCACATACCCAGTCTCAAATAACCTGTATGTGCTCCTTTACTTGGCCCCAGGCTCAAGCTTCTGGAGAATTAGGTCCTAGGGATTCTGTGGCTGGAACGGTTTCTGAGCCTCTCTCCTCTTAGGCTGTGTTGCTATAGCACCCAGCTGTAAGAAGCTAGGACCTGCATGGGGTGAGGCTGTGTAACTTGGGTACTGACCCACCATTTTTGATGCCGCAGGATGCTGAGACTCTCTGACACCCAAAGCACACCTCATTCTATGCTCCATTTAATGAATCTAAACATCAAGAGCAGAATTTTCCTGGGGATAAAAGACCTCACAGTGCATGAAGTATGAAGAGAAGCAATGGGAAAAAGCCTGGACTCTTGGTCCCCCAAGGCAGTTTTGTCTCCACTTTCTGGACCTTTCTGCCAAAAGTTATATAGAGAAGGCGCTACGATAGACTCAGAGGGTCCACTTGCCTGCATGCAGCCAAGCCAAAAAAAAAGAGACACGAGCAGGACTTTGCAGCAAAGAAAGTAAAGGCTTATTTAAGGAATTGGTGCCAAGCCCAGAGACACAGGTGAACTAATGATCTCAAAAACCTGGTTCTCTGGTGGCCTCTAGCAGCTAGGTTATGTAAGGGGCAAATCATTAATCATGGTTGCTATGGGAGTTGGTGTCATGGGCTTTACTGATTGGTCGGGGCTAAGGCAGGGGGCGATTGATCATAGCTCCAGGTCTGGTGTCAGTCATGGCATGTTCTGTCTGGTTCCCAGGCGACGTGGTCCATGGGGCCGTTCTGCTTTCATGAGTCTGGAGCTGAGACATAAAGGAGGCTAAGGTGTTAGCTTTGTTTGACCAAAACTTTATTCTAGTTTGAGGTTTGGTTATTGTATCTTGGTCATGGTTGATAGATCTGAAGCTTTATTCTGAAGTAAGTTTGACACTGACCAGAACCTAATATCCTAAGGGCTTAATGATTAAAAGGAGTGGACATACAGTATATGTACAGGTAGGAGAATCTGGGGAAAGAATGCAAGTGAGTTATATTTCTATCAGGCTAAACAAAGCTAGTTTGGATTAAAGTAGAATGCATCCTAAAGAAATGAAGTTTACATGCAGTTACACAGGGGTCCCTGTTCCCTCTACAGAGAAGCTGGGCAGCTTGGAAGGACAAGATACAACTACAACAGCAGAAATGCCCCAACCAATTTTGACCCAGCACAAGCAACAAGCCAACCTCCCCCAAACCCTAAGCCCCCTAAGTAGCCTCAAGGTTCTCTGACTCATGGGTCTAGCAATCAAAGGTTCTGGGGCAATAGCGTTTATAGTTTTCCAGAGAGGAAAGGGCAGCAAGAAGGAAGTGAAAAGAGGCTGAGAGACCCTTGAAGAGGAAGGGTAGGGCCTGGGGTCTGGGGGAAGAAACAGGAAGCTGGTGATGTTGGCAAGTGCTCTATCTTTAATACACTCCTGGCTACTGTGACCTAAGACCCCGATACCTGAACACCTCTCTTCCCTCTACCCCCAGCCAGGGCTTTATTTTCCAAATGCCTGCCCTAGAACCACACTCCAGAACAGCTCTCCTAATGCCTTGGTAGCTTTATCTTTGCCTGACCTCAACAGCCTTTGTCATCTTCCTGGAGCCGGCCATTGTCTTTGTTTCTCTGATCATTTTTTTCTTTTGGCCTAACCTGTCAGCCCTGCAGGACCTCCTTCTTCCAAGATCCAGAAATTTTCATGTGATTCAGGCCTCACCTAACCTGCCATAGGCCAAAGGGCAGGAGCCATTATTCCCAGACCATGGTATAGAACACCGACGTAAAGAACTATTTGGAGAATCAAGGTTTGAAATATACACGTTGTGTCATGTGATTAAGTAATTTGCCTATTCTAGGTATCTCATATAAGTGGAATCATACAATATTTGTCCTAACTACTTTTCACTTAGCATTTTTTAAAACAAATTTTATTGGGGAATATTGGGGAACAGGGTGTTTCTCCAAGTCCAGTTGTTGTTTTCAATCTTTAGTTGCAGGGGACACAGTCCACCATCCCATGTGGGAATTGAACCAGCAACCTTATTGTTGAGAGCGAGCTCGTGCTCTAACCAACTGGATGGGTGGGGGAACCATCCAGCCACCCATCCAGAAGCTCAGTGGCAGCTCGTTGTCTTCAATCTAGTCGTGGAGGGTGCAGCTCACTGGCCCATGTGAGAATCAAACCGGCAACCCTGTTGTTCAGAGCTCACGTTCTAACCAAGTGAGCCATCCAGCTACCCCAGAATTGCATTCTTTTTTAAGGTTTGTGATTTCATTCTTTTTTAAGATTTGTGGACAAAAAAAGGGGTTCTCTGGAAAGTAATCTGACAGGATGATCTGATTCTAAATTTCTTCTGGGCAGATCATGGTGAGTAGTCATGCTCCAAGCATATACTTTTTAGTAAAAGGTTTATCTTTAAGCAAGCTTGTCCATTGTTTCTGTGCATCTAGGTTAACACACCTTTCAAATAACCACCCTCAAGAAAGCATATAACGTTGTTAACTATCCTGTAATCCAATATCTGCCTTGCTTTCTCCCATCCTCATGCAATCTTCCTGATATTCCCTCCTTAATTTCAAACACATAAAAGAAATTGTGAAATTGTTATTCTCCAGAGCATCTAAGATCTTGCTCCCTGGCATATAGTGGCAATTTAGCTCAAATAAACTTTTATAATAATTCTCTACAGGTTTGACGTTTCTTATGTTGACAGGTTGAATAATAGTCTAGTGTATGACTATACCACATTTTGTTTATCCATTCAACAGTTAATGATGATTTGCATCGTTTCCACTCTCTGGCTATTATGAATAAATTGCTATGAACATTCATGTACAAGGATTTTTGTGAAAATATGGTAATCTGAAACTTGAAGGATAAGAAAGAATTAGGCAAAGCTAGCATTGTTAATGAGGGTGAGGATCCAGGGACATAAGAAAAGCTATAAAAAGTAAAGTGGGGCCAGATCATCCAGATCTTTGTAAGGACTACGGATTTCACTCTAAGTATCATATCAAAGCCACTGAGAGAATCAAAGCTCCACATTGAGGTGATTTGACTCGTGGGGTTTTCTGTTTGTTTGTTTGTTTTTAATTTTTCAGTTACATTTGACATACAATGTTATATTAGTTTCAGGTGTACAGAATAGTGATTAGACATTTATATAACTTACAAAGTGATTGCCCCAATAAGTCAGTTCCCAACCAACATCACAGTGATTGCAATATTATTGACTATATTTGACTTGTGTTTTAATAGTGTCACACTTATTGCTATGTAGTGAATGGATTGTAGAAGGCAAAACACAGTAAGAAGGCTAGTTAGAAGACTGATGCAGCAGTCAGGTGAGGGTATTAAGGTAATGGTAGTGAATATTGAAATTTGTGAATTCATTCAAGAAGTATTTGTCTCAGCCACAGACAATAGTTTAGTGGTTACCAGAGAATAGGTGGGGAGGGGGGTGATAGATGAGGGTAAACGGGGTCAAATACATGGTGATGGAAGGAGAGCTGACTCTGGGTGTTGAACACACAACGTGATATATAGATGACGTATTACGGAATTGTACACTTGAAACCTACGTAATTATACTAACCATTGTCACCCCAATAAATTTTAATTAAAAAAAATTTTTTAAGTATTTGTCTCCTCCATCAAGTTTAAGTTTTGAAGAAAAACAAGCAACAATAAATTTAATAATTTCACTGGCTTGTTCAACTTCAAGATGAGTTTCACTAAATGATGCCCTCTTTCTAGAATTTTCAGGTTTAGAGTTGTGTTTACAACCTATAGTTTTGTAGGATTACCATCTTTTTATCTGTTTATAAATTCAGAATACAGAGTTAAACTTTTATGCAGACTCCTTATGATTCAGTTAGCTCACATGTGATCTCCACCAGGAAGGGTATTTTCATTTAACTCATTGTGATTTAATACATTTCATTTCCCTTTCATATAATATTCTAACATGGATACATACAATAGTCATAGTAGAAATTAATTTTTTTTAGATCAAAGGCACCATATCCTTTCTTTCTTTCTATTAAGTATATATTAAACCTTTTGTAGTTGTCTCATATTTCTTAGATATCTGTTCTGGGTCCCCCCCGCCCAGTCTTTTTTCTGTTTGCTTTTTAGTTTTGGAGGTTTCTATTGAGATATCCTTAAGCTCAGAGATTCTTTCCGCAGCTGCTTCCAGTCTACTGATAAGCCCATCAAAGGCAGTCTTCATTTCTGTTCTGGTGTTTTTTATCTCTCACATTTCTTTTTAGTTCTTTCTTAGGATTTCCATCTCTCTGCTTAAATCTGTTCTTGCATGCTGTCTACTTTATCCATTAGTGCCATTAGCATGATAATCACAATTGTTTTAAATTCCTGGTCTGATAATTCCAACATCCCTGCTATATCTGAGTCTGATTGTGATGCTTGCTTTGTCTGTTCAAACCGCGTTTTTTGTTTTGTGGGGGAGTTTTTGGGGCTTTGTTTTGTTTTGACTTTTAGTATGCCTTGTAATTTTTTTCTCGATAACCGGGCATGATGTACTTGGTAAAAAGAACTGCTGTAAATATGCCTTTAATAATATGGTAGTGAGGTAAGGGGGGAGAGGAAGCATACTCTAGTCTTATAACTAGGTGTCATTATTTTACAGTCTTTAGTTGTGGACTGTGAACTTTGTATGTGTTTCTCAACACCCCCTTCCCACTTTAGGTGGGACAGGATGGCTAGAGGGGGCTGGAGTTGAGTATTTCCCTTCTCCCTGGTCAGTTGGGCTCTAATAGTACCCCAGCAGGTTAGGCTCTGGTTAAATAGTTCCCCTGAGGGCAGGACTTGTAAAGAAGAGAATGCTCTGGCTTATTTCAAAAAGGTCCCATTTTCCTTCTCCTATTGGAAACATGAGGGTATTTTTCTCCTATACACACTGTGAGACCGAGCCAGAAGTAGAACTCCTAAAGGCAAACTCAGAAAAGCCTGGGAGCCTCCCTATGACTGGATTCCCTTGGAGTTTTTCTCTCTCAGACTTGTCCACACTGAGCCTCCAGGAAATCATCAATTACAGTTCAGGTTTCCCTACCCCCGAGGGTGATGCTTGATTTGTCAATGTAGGTTCATCAATTCTAACAAATGTACCTCTCTAGTGGGGACGTTGATAATGGGGGGTATTATGTATATGTAGGGGCAAAGGGCACATTAGAAATCTCTGTACCTTATGCTCAATTTTGCTGTAAATCTAAAACTGCTCTAAAAAATAAAACACATTTTTAAGAAGACTGTGGAAAAGATCCAGAGAAGACCAAAAGATATAAATAAAGGTTGGGGAAACACAACTTCAGAAAGAAGGTAAAAAGGAGCAATTAATCAATATGTTGAGTATGTTTTTATTTCAACCTACTTACACACAAAACTAGGGGGACATGAGCCACCTGCAATTTGAAAGAATTCATCGAAGAAAGCGCTCAGCTCTGAAGAGAATGGATCGTGTCTTATGCCTTCTTCCAGTGATGAGCCCCCCAGCATCTCCTGCACGTGCCCCTGGCTAGAAGTAGCTATGAGCAGGGGATGGGGCTGTGCTCTCTCAGAGGAGCCCTTGAGCCTTGTTGCCAGGCCCTCTTATTGAGAGGATGTTGACTCAGAGAAAGGAAATACCTATTAAGAAGGACTCCTCGTGGTTAATTGGGCCCAAATTTAAAAGCAGAGCCTAGCAGCCATTGTTAAATGGGGGCCTCTCATGCACATCACACTTCAGGGAGAAGCTGCCTGCCTGCACTGTGTTCCTGCCATCTGAACCAACACTTATAAAGTAGTTCCTGGAATCACATTTCAACCAATAGGACTGAAACTTTCCCCATCCAATTGGAGCTGTGTAGCTATATCCTCCTTTGCATCTTCACTGACTAATCAGAGTGGCTCCATTCTGACCAATCAGGATGATGCTATTTGGATCAAACTGTGAGGATTTAGCATCCTCATTTGCATAGAAATGGACCAATCAGAGATCAGGGGTGTATGTATATGTAAGTCAGCTCTCTATATAAGGCAGGTCCCCTCTGACTCAACGATCACATTCTATTTCCACCAAAGACTATGTTTCCCCAGCTAGAGTTGTAACAGTAAACCTATCTTGTCCGACTGGAGCAGAGCTGGCTTGCTGAACTGGGGTAAAGCCAGAGAGGGACAGAGCTGTGACACTAGGGCCAGGGTCACCTCACAACTGTGCTGTTGCACAGCTATGCTATTTCATGATTAAGCTGTTTTCATTGACTAAAATTCCCCTTCACCACACCCCAAACTGGAGACTCCTGTTGTATTGAATTGGTGGCAACAACTGTCTGTTGACAAGGGCTCTCACATCCCCCAAAAATATGTACAGAAAACAATGAGGTCCTGCATGATAGCTGTGGGGGTACAAGGACAGCAGTATCCGCCTGCCACAGTCTGGGCTTCTGCTCTCACGATGGGGGAGGAAGAAGGGTGACACTTCAACTCTGGGATACATCTAAAAGACAATGGAATAAATCTTCTGGTTTCCCTTTGTAAACTAGTGAAGCCTGCCTTCTAGGTGGGAAAGAAAAGGAAGAGAAGAACACCATCCAGATCCTGGGTTACACTGAATTTGTGGTGACAAGACATTCGGGTAGGAAATATCTGCCATGAAGTTGGAAGATATGAGAGGACCTCATGTACCCATCCATATTTGGATTGAATGCAAAAAAAAAAAGAAAAAGAAAGAAAAGTCACCAACTAAAAGATGATATTTAAGTATTTTTAAAACATATGTGAGGGGGGTGACCGGTTAGCTCAGTTGGTTAGAGCGTGGTGCTAATAACACCGAGGTTGCCGGTTCGATTCCTGCATGGGCCACTGTGAGCTGTGCCCTCCTTAAAAATAATAATAATAATAAATAAAGTATTAAATATATATATTTAATCATATATATGTATGTAACCATAGATCATTATGTGAGGCACTAAATGCCTCACAACTAAACACTTTTCCTAAGAGTGGCTCCTGCATATTACGTCTTGGCATTCTCTTCCTTTTGCAGCTGCTTAAAAACCTGCATTGCAGGCGCTCTCACTAATCTCTTCTTGGAGGTAACTCGGTATTTCCACCACCAGGTGGAGATGTCCCACTGCTCTACACTTACTATCAAAGAGAAGAGAGGTTCTTAAGAAATTTGAGAGGGGGTAGGAGGGGTCAGGTTCTTTCGTTCCACTGGTTATACAAATAAGCACTTGCCTTCAAGCCGGAGAGCGAAAAGAATTTGGAGAGCAAGCATAAAAGGTCAGGCAGTGGCTGCCTCTTCCTCTCTTTTTGTTTTCTTAGTCCTTTGGTTTCCATGGGGATCTATGTTTGAGTAGCAACTCTGAATCCATTTACTGCCCCTCAAGGCTTGGGGCTGAGCCCAGAGACTGGCTTTGAAGAACAGCAGGAATTGGAATGGGTGGAAAGAACATTTATTTGGTAAATTTAGATAGCATAAGATGAGGACAGGTGTATGAGGAGTGACGGAGTAAGCTTTGGAATGGGGTGCACAGAGCACTGTGAAAGGCAGACAATGTTTTAGTTCAAATGAAATTGGGGACATTAAAATCTTTTCAAAACTTCTTCAATCAAGGGTACTTTATCTTCTCACCATACATCATCTTAGGACACACTCTGGACCCTGTAGATTTCCAGGTCCTTTCCCACCCCTATCCAAACACATCAGTAGACATATGTCAGAACCTGCCTATGGTTCTCCTGAGGTGCCCTTCTGTTCCAAAAGCCCTCTCTAGCTATTGATGAGAACTCTTAAAGAAAGACCATCCACTGTATCCCCCAGGCATGGAATATGACCTGGCACATAGTAACCTCTCAGTAAAATATTTGTTAAATAAATGAATGAATGAATGAACCCTAGATTAGGATGGCATTTACTAATCATACTTAGTTCTAGCTACAGATAAGACAAACTAGGGACAGAGAAAAAAAATTTTTTTCTGTCATCAAAATCATGAGGATGTAAATGTCTTCATTCACAGATTGATTAACACAGAGTTTGATTAGGGTGTTTTGTTGTTGTTCTGCTTAAATCAGAGGTTTTTCATATTTGCATTACTAATAGCCCCTGTTTCGAAGAGCATTTGCATTTCTGTTAGTTTGGGCTATTCATTCAGTATCCATTCACAGATAGCAGTCGATCTACATATGAACAGCATTCGTAACAGCCCCACCCTTCCTCCTTACTTTCTCTGCCATTACCCTGTTTAATCACCATTCTCTGTAATTTGCTTGCATTTTTATTACTTGTCACCTCCCACAGGTAACAAGCTTCTTGCTGCCTTCCTCAATCTTCTACTCCAAATTTTAGAATCTAAATGTTCAAGTCTTAGCTTTTAAAAAAAAAAAAAAAAAAAAAAAGATCTTGTTGGGGAAGGGGAACAGGACTTTATTGGGGAACAGTGTGTACTTCCAGGACTTTTTTCCAAGTCAAGTTGCTGTCCTTTCAATCTTAGTTGTGGAGGGTGCCGGTCAGCTTCAAGTTGTTGTCCTTTCAGTCTTAGTTGTGGAAGGTGCAGCTCAGCTCCAGGTCCAGTGGCCGTTAGCTAGTTGCAGGCAGCCCACCATCTCTTGCAGGAGTCGAACCAGCAACCTCGTGGTTGAGAGGACACACTCCAACCAGCTGAGCCATCCGGGAGCTCAGCAGCAGCTCAGCAAAAGGTGCCGTGTTCAATCTTAGTTGCAGGGAGCAGAGCCCACCATCTCTTGCGGGACTCGAGGAGTTGAACTTGGCAACCTTGTGGTTGAGAGCCCACTGGCCCATGTGGGAATCAAACCGGCAGCCTTTGGAGTTAGGAGCATGGAGCTCCAACCACCTGAGCCATCAGGCCGGCTCCAAGTCTTAGCTTTTCTTTGGAAACCCCAATTTAAATGAATTCTTCACAATCCTCCTTTAATCTACTCACCCTCCCACCCTGAAGTTGGAAGTGATCCTTCTTTTCTTGAAATATGTACACTTTTGATCTGCATCTCTCAGCATGCACCACTTGCTATCTACAGGGATGCAGAACAGCATAATAGTATTAGCTATCAAATGTAGTGAGCTTAAAAGATTGGCCAGGCACTGGACCAAATGCCTTAACTGAGTTTTGCTAAATCTCTACTGCAAGCCTATGAAGTAGCTACTATTAACTTCATTTTTGTATGAGGAAACGGAGGCTCAGAGAAGTTCAGTAAAATACCCAAGGTCATGCAGTTGACAAGTGGTGAAGGCAATTTAATCCCAAAACCTCACACTCCAGAATCTACATAGTCTTTGTAGCACAGACTTTGTTGTAAGGTAAATGTGTTAGAACTCAGTTCCATAATTCACAGCTGCACGACCCTCAGCAAATTTCCTAACCTATCTAAATTTCAATTTCCTAACTGGTATAATAGGGATAATAATGTCTACCTCACAAGACTGCCAGAGAGATAGTGTAATTAAAGCGCCTCACACGGCCTAGTCACAAAGAAGTGGCCCATAAACAGTGGCTGTTTGCATTACCTGCTTAACTATTTTATCTCCTATACCAAATTAATGCTCCTTCAAGAAGGATCTGATTTTATTCTCTTTTTATTTATGACATCTAGCACAGTGCTTTATATATAGTAACTAACCACCATGGATATTTGTTTAATAGAAGGATGGATGGAGGGAGGGAGGAAGAGAGGGATGAATTCATTGCCAGTGGACAATTAGTCCAAGTCAAGTCTCCCTTTTTCCCATGGAACTTTATGCATATCTCTATGTAATTTTCTCATATCGCATTATAATTTTTTGTTTAATATTGTCCCTCTTCTCGAAGAGGGGCAGGGTCTGTCTTATTTACCTTCACAACCCCAGCATCTCAGTTCTCTTACTATGAGCATGAGTGTAATTCTATGTTGAAAAATGTATTTTTTTAATTCTACTTTCCTCCTAAATGCAGGTCCAGTGAGTGAAATATGAAATGTATTTGATAAATATTTGTTGAGAGTAAAACTAATTGGAAGATCTAGCTTCGTCCTTATGTCTCAAAGGAAAGAAAGGATTTCTCTGGCCAAGGCTGGATTTAAATCCTGAGGCAGTTCTGCCATCTGGAGATACAGAATCATGAACCTGTAAGCTGCTTTGGTTTTTGCCTGGACTTACTTCAGGAGGTCACAAAGATCAACAGGCCTGAGGATTGTTGATGGAATGTAATTTTTTTATTAATTTAATTCAAATTAAATTTCAATGTGCAAATTAAATTATAATTACATTAAAGTCTGCAAAAGAAAGGGAGAAACAACAATGGAAAGAATGCAATCAATCCCACTCTGGCATTCCATTCAATGAGTACCATTCTCCTGTCCCCTCTCTAATATAAGCATGAGTGTGATTCTATGTAGAGAAATGCATGTTTTTTATTCTACCTATCCCCTAAATGCAGGCCACTTACATCATCTGATACTCAGCCAAAAAATGATCATCTGTTCCAATATCAGAATAAAACTGGTCTCTGGTGCATTCCTTCCTCAGGGATTTTAAACTTTGACCTTAGGTGACCTTTGTCCTGAGTGATGCCATTAGAAACTGACTCCCACGGATTTATTATTATTGCAGGACCCTATATAGAAATTGTTGCAATAGACATATTTTGTTGATTGACTTAGATACTCACATACAAAGCACAGAGGTTAAAGCTGGGTGAGAAAATTATCTGATCTAATACAATCATGGCTGATGAGGAAACTGAGGTCTGGAAAGGGAAAGACATTTTCCCAAGGTAATTGGAAGAGTCTGACTAGAACCTAAGTCAATGATTTTTCCACTGAAAATAGAAATGTTATCATCTGAACTCTATTTGTCAAGTAGACTTTCAATATAAGCTTCTAGAGGGTTGAAAAGACATGAGGTTATGTTCCCATACATCCTGCCCAGCTATCAGTGTAGTTATAAAATGGCCAAACTATGACTTCATACAAATGTGCTTTTTATTTTGAAAATTATGTATTTTTAATGCTCTTATTTTTAAAAGATCTTAAATTTAGAAGGGATTTCCCGGTACCGTAATGGTTATGACACTGTGTTGTTTGCTCTCTACGATTTTAAATTATGTAATATGATTTTATTGAATTTATTTTCTAAGGCTATTTTTCAGGTACCTTGGCCAGTGGGGGGAAGTGCCTTCTTCCATTTAAAGAAAACAAAGTTAATACTTGGATTTCAAGCTGACTAAATAAAGATGGACAGCTTGGAAATGGTGTGTGTGGAAGAATGGTTTTACAGTATAAAGACGGGGGTAGGTGATGGAAAGAGTAACTCTTCTTCAGTAACATGCATATTGTCTCCCTCTTTACCCTCTCTTTTCTTTCAATCTTCCATCTAATTTTTTGGAAATACACACACACACATACACACACACACACACACACACCCTGGTAACATTTATCCCCTGATCAAAAGATGGGAACAGAAGTCATTAAACCAGGAAAGGCAAAGAAAGATCTAAACCTCATAGATAGAATTTGATCATTAAATCACTCCTCCCAAATCACCAATTTCTGCTGGAGATCCACTGATCCCCTCTCTTCTTCTTCGCATAAACATTATATATATACATATGTATATATATATATATGTGTGTGTATATATGTATATATACATATACATATATACACACATATATATACATACATATATACACATATATATGTATGTATATATGGTGTTTACATATATATTTACATCTCTCTATATAGCATATATATATTTACATCTCTATATATAACATATATACAGATATATGTCATACACAAGTATCTGTGTATATCTCCCTATATCTAAAGAGAGAAAGGAGAGAGATTGCATCTACAATATAAATAGTAAATTCCTGAACCTCATATTAAATTCCATGGGATTAAGTGGATCATGGGGACAAGAAATGTACAATGCACTTTAAGATGGACAAAGAATAATGTATCAAATAGGATGTGATTATTAAATAGTGTAAATACGATATTGCCATCCAGTCTCATAGAAATGCTCAATTGCAGGGAAGCATGGGATTCTCTCTAATATATACCAGGGCCGTTACTATGCATCTTGAACTTCTATATGTAAGCCAGTTGCCATTCACTTCAAATCCACAAGTACAGTATAAGTCAATATTCACAGCAATCCTTCCAGTTCTTAACTCGTCTCTCTCTTAACTCATTTGCTATCGTATTCTCACCCCTCTGGACTTCCAGGGTGCCTGTGGGGTTTTCTGCTCCCCCGAGTTCTTTTCAAGGATTCTGGCTTTGATTTGCCCCATCATCTCTCCTTACTTTGACCTATCTTGTAGTAGTAAACTCGCTCTAATCAACTCCATGGGAACCATGTGTCCTGGCTTATTTTGAGGCTGTAAGAGCAGTTCCAGAATAGATGAGGAGCCACATCAGAAGTGCCTAAGAACACTGGCATACATTATCCCACTTATAGATGAGGAATAAAGCAATGACCTTATTTGGAAATGGAAATAATGTAAAAAAACAACAGAAATATCACCAAAAGATTTAAATCCAAAATAGCTGCATAATAACAAACTGGACAGCATCTATTTTATTTTCTCTTGTGTACTAGGTACTTAGCACATGGTAGCTGCTCAAAAGATATTTGTTGAACGAATGAATCTGACCTAAATAAACTCTACCAGGAGCAGACTTAAAGAATTTGCACTTAAAATGTAAATAGTAATCAATTAGTTATCATCAAGAATTTTCTCACGACTTAAAAAGTAGTCACTGAAGGATCCCTTTCCTGGGAATAATCTCTGAAGTGGAGAAGGGATTATTATCTGACTGAAATAGTTTAAAGTATGAAGTTATTGGAATGGGATTATCTCTTTAAAAACAATGGGAAAAAAAGTTGATAAATTCTAGAGAGGATGGAGAAAGGAGAAATTAATTTAAGACCTACCTTTTAAAATTTTACTTATGCTTGGCTTCCCACTCATTCTTGCCTTGTTTCTTCTCCAGTTCCATGGTGTAGTAAAAAGGGTAATTCTCTGAGATAAGATCTGGTTCTGGAGAACCTTTTGAAAAGTCACTTAACCTCTCTTGGTCTTACTTTCCTTATCTGAAAAGTGAGAGATTTGGAGATGATCCCTATGGCCCCTTCCAGCTCCAAAGTCCTTGTTCCCCTTCTTCAAAGTTCCTCCCCAAGGCTCTGGCTAAGGTTCTATTATAGGTTGTCAATTATTCATTTTTTCTGACATACTTCGCTCCATGTTCCTATTCCTCCAAAGACTTGCCTCTGTGGCTTAAATCTTTCTTTCTTTCTCATCACTCTGATTTGTTTTCCTTTTTCAAGGCGTGGTTTATTTTTTTATTTTTTTATTTTTTTTGTCTTTCTCGTCATGCTCCCCCCTCACTCTGACTGTTTGTCCCTATTCTCCATCCTTTGTTGATTTGTTGATTTTCTTTCAAATGACCAAACTCAGGATCCCTAGAACTTTAACAAATTGTTCTTATAATGTCTCCCTTGAAAACACACACGCACACACAGACACAGGCGCACGCGCGTGCACACACACACACACACACACACACACACACACACACACACACTCAGCCCCCACCCTAGCCTTCTCCCATTGCCAGCGAGGCTAACAGCCCTTCCCCCATGACCTCTCTTTCCTGTTCCACTACCTTGTCCACTTCACAAACTCCGTTTCCCCTTTATTTAACATGACTAACACAGAGAAATGAAGGAGAGCAAAAAGAATAAGTTCTATCCATCCTCTTATGAATGTGTAAATTCCTGCCATCCTTTGGAGAATGAACTCAGAAAGGAAACACCGGACAAGACTCAGTCTGAATGACCCTCCTTGATCTTCACGCCCTCCCTCTGCCCCTAAAATACCATGGCAACTGCCACCTGAAAGAGGCCAGGCGGAAATCATCTAATAAGACCAGGGACTGCCAGTGCTTTCTTATTTAGTAAAGTTTTGCAAAGGGCGCTTTCCCCTTACTCTTTATTATCTTACTCCCTTAATGCTAGCAAGACAAAAAATGTGTGGTAGTACTAGTATATGTAATTATAAGAAGCATAATTTGTTGTAGATATTAATTGAATGTCTTTAAAATTTTTTTGGAAGTTGAAAGTTTAAGTCATTCTCCAGGTCTGCAGCCAGAAAGTGAGGCCTATAACACGCAGAAATCAATACAGTGTCACATTGTGGTGAAAAACAAGCAGTCCAATCAGGCATCGCTTGGACAAATTTCAACCAGCCATTTATCAACTATGAGATCTTGAGCAAGAAAGCTACTTTGCTTCTCTAAGCCTCAGTTTCCTCATTTGTAAAATGTGTTCTGCATGTCTAAGATGGGGATTATATAATGCTTCTTTTGCAAAGTTATTTTAAGGATTAAATAAGATCATGCACTCAAAGGGCATAGCACACAGAATACACCTAAGCTATGACTACTGTTACCTTAAGGTTACCTGCATTTCTAGATTGCGAGTTTAGTTTTCTCGCAATTAAAATCAAATTTCTCATAGGATTCTAACTCTTTGGGAGGTAGAGGAAATGCCTCCACAATGGCTGCTCTTCTACAAACTAGTAAAAGAGGAATGCTAAGAGCAGAGTATTGTCCTGAGAGAAGAGGCCTTGAATGAAATGCCAAAAAATGTCCTGGACCCCCACCTGACTATAGTTGTATTTTTAGGGCAAAAGCCAAGACGAGTTTAGAAAATCTTTAAATGAGTTAAAAGTGTATTAATTTGAACAATATTGACAAACACTTGGCCAACAATAGTATATACATTTGAGAGGTATGTTATACATTTGGTCCTTTCATATGTACATGGATTCCCTTGTGACAACACTGCAGTCCCCTAGGAGTAGATAGCCCATGGCTTGGGAACCATCAGTCAAGTGCAACTGTCTCAAAATTAACTTTGCAAAAGAATCATGTAAGAGCCTGTTTAAAAATCTTAGGCCCCACCCCCAGAGATTCTGATTAAATAGATCTGGGGTGGAGGCCAAGAATGTGAATTCTGGATAAATTCCCCATGTGATTACCCTCAGTCCAGAGGAGTCTATAGAGCTCTGAGAATTAGCATTCCTGACTGGCTCCTCATCTTTCTCTTCCAGGGATCTCATTCCAATCACCTTCTCCTTGTTCCTCACAGTTCTGGGCTTCTTTAGCTAGAGTGTTATGCTGACATCACAAAACAATGTGTAGGAAAAATCTCTGAAAGTCAATGACTGGCTTTCTTTTAAAAGCAACAACACATCTTGGCTTTCTGAGGACTTAATTTTGATACTAGAAATACCATAACATCCATTATAACTAATTCAGAAGCAAGCTATGCTTACAAATGAAGGATGCAGAGATTATGCTCAAATGGTCTGGCTTGAAAATTGGCTCAATAACGTAAAAAACAAAAATTTTAAAAATCCAACTGTACTCTAAGCTATTCCTGAAGAGAAAAACCTATTAGGCCAATAGTCAATATGGAAGCCAAAATGGAAATTTTTTATAGAATGAGAAACTATAAGAAGGAACCACAAAACTAAAAGAAAGAGCCCATCTTTACCACCAGCTTCCCCCATCCGGAATATTTTCCCTAGAGCCTCTCAGTTTCTCCCACGTGGGAAGGAACTGGGTATAGGGTGCCAGGATAAGTCCCTTTTCCTATCCTTTATTATCTTCAATGCCCTTGAGTACCTCTTCACCTGCTTGGCAATGTAAACGCTTCATTTACAAGGTCAAAAGACCATGGAACATTTTCCAAAAATTAAAAAATTAAATCACCAAATCACCAATTGAAGCAAGAAAAATGTTGTTTTATTTTTCTCTTCTGCTATTAAGTCTCTCTCTCTCTCTCTCTCTCTCTCTCTCTCTCTCTCTCATTCTCTTGATCTCTTTCCCTCCCTTCTTTTCTCCCTTCCCCTCTCTCTCCCTCCTTCCCCTCCCCTCTCCACTTCACCACACACAGAAACCCCTTTTCAAAGGGGCTTTTTTCCAACTCAGTGAAGTAAAGTCTTTGCCCCTTTGTGGGGAAGCCTCATTAACATTCCCACAGCAGCATCTCTTCAAGGATTTTACTTTTGTAACTCTGTGGAGAGGTCAAGAGGCCACAGTGGAGAGAGGTAAAAGGGAAAAAATGGTAAATGGGGGAGGGCAGAAGAAAGGAGAGGAGGGGAAAGAGCCTTTCCTTTCAATAAGGCCAGCAAGAAGGAGAGTGGAAAAAATAGGAAAAGACAAGACAGACAACACCCAGGAAAGAGACAAATATTGGACCCCCAAATCTATCCTTGGAGATTTCATGGACTCCTGAGAAAAGCAGAGTGCTATATTTCTTCTCTCTTTTCTATTCTTCAAAAAGGAAGTAAATGATGGAAACAGTGGGATGAGAGAGTGACAGGACCCAGTCTATTCCACTGAGAAATGACACTTTTCTTGGCCTCAGTGTTCCCATTTCTCCTACAATCGTAGCCTAGTGATAACTGTACCCATCTACACAGGGAAGTTAGCAGGATGAATTAGACAACGTGGAATGTGAGGGAGCCACCCAGGGTCCTGACCCCAAAGGACTGGGAAAATAATGGCGATTCAGTGAACTCCAAAGTAAAGATCAGAGTGCTTCCCAAATCACTCCAGATGTGGTACCTGCTTCATTTATAACCCGCAACTCTCCTACCACCTGTTCTCTCTCTCCCTTCTTTAGTATTGTCAGACTAGCCTGGACTTGTGTAAGGGTAGAAACAAAAGGAACTTTAAGTTTGCCCTCAACACTATGAGGGAGATATGCTTTGCTTTTCTCTGAAGATGCAGCCATCAGAGATTTATATCATTAAACTCCAAAGGGGAAAATAGTTTTCACTTTCCTAACGGATGGTGTTTCAGATATTCTCTCATCTCAGCCAGAAGAGTAAAGGGTAAATAAGGTTAAAAGAAAAGGCCTAGGCATTAGCGCTAGAACACAGGACATATGTGGGCATTCTATGTCCAATAGTACAGTATTACTCAAAGTCATGTAGAAATAGCATGGCCAGAACAAAAAATGAATCACCTTGAAGTGCGCAAAATGAGCAGGAGAGACCTGGTTGGTTACCAAATGATGTATTTTAGAGATGGAGGATATACTTAAAGGTCAAAGTTCATATCCAAAAGGACATTCTTTCCACAGAATCTTTGACAATTGTTTTTAGCCTCTGTGAGAATATATTAGAGAGAGCTCACAAGTTCACTGGAGAGCCCATTACACTATTAGAAAGTTCCTTTATATTGAGCTCAAAGTGCCTCCTTGTAGCTTCCACCGTGGAGGACCATGGAACTCATCTAACATCATCTCCTCAGAGGTGGTGTCCCTTCAACCCTGGGAGTTGGACAGGAATGAGAGAGACAGCAATGCACCTGACCTGTTGCTATTTTAAATGAGATTCCTTAAGATCAATCACTTCTTTTTTTTCATGCGAGGAGTCTGGTGGCATATTGTACCTTTATCAATATAGAAGGGAAGAAATGCTAGACTAACTGTCAGAGGCACCTGGCTTCCAGGCCCTGGCTCTGTTACATCATAGCTGTACAATCTTGGATAGGTTACTTAACCTCACTGAGACTTTTGGTTCATCTGTAAAAAGGATCATCTGTAAACGAGAGAGGTAAAACCTGGCATGTTCATTTCAGACTTGTAATATTCAAAATATATCCTGTACATGAAAATATACTATAAATTATAAAGAGCTCTACATATATTATTATTATACTGACTGTTCATCTTTACTCCGTCTTTTTGCCAACCTTTCATATGTCCATTTATGACTAGAAGTAGCTGCTTCTTGGACTCCTTATCAAGATATACCAGAAAGTTCTCCGTTCAGCTTATACCCCAGAAGCAGTCACATTATGAAACAAGGTGACATAGAATCGTGAAAGAATCAAAAAGCACTGTGAAGAGCTTAGAAGAAGAGTTCAAAACACAAGTGAGGGACATTTTCTGAACAGACAGCACGGGGAGAGGCCCCACGCGCTGGCAGGGAGGAGAGGGTTAAATCCTTTCCTCTGCAGTACAAAAGACAAGAGTGTGCGGAAAGATTAGGATTTTTGCTTTTACAATGGGAGCTGCAGAAGCGTAGGGAAGAAGCTGAAGAAAAAAAAGGGGGCGTCTCCCCTTTAAAGACTTGCAGAGATTGAGAGAGAAAGAGAGAGAGAGAGAGAGAGAGAGAGTCAGGGACAGAGAATCAGAGAGAGAGAGAGAGAGAGAGAGAGAGGGCGCGCAAGTCTGTCTGTCTGTCTGTCTCTGGGAAGAGAGAACACCTCTGCTTCACAGTGATTTGCACTGGGGGAGAGGCATCAGTTGGCTTCAGATCCAAGGAGGTGACCAGACCAGGTCACCCCAGTTAAGACTAAGTGAGCGTTGCCCCTCCCTCTCCCACCTCTCTCTACACGGGAATGTCTCGGCGAAAGCAGCGGAAACCCCAACAGTTAATCTCGGACTGCGAAGGTCCCAGCGCGTCTGAGAACGGTGGGTGCTTGGGGAGGGGTGGGGGAGCCCTGAGTCCAAGTCTGTGTGGGTCAAGCCAGGGCAAGGGGAGGGCACCCGGGCCATGGGCGAAAGCAGGGGGAGAACATGGTCACCGGGGGTTTGAAGGAGTTGAGATGCAGGGAGTAAGGAGATGACCTGTGGTGGGGAGAAGCCCCTCTTGGCTTTTCTCAGAATTAATTCTGTTTGTGTTTTCCTTGTTGTTTTTCTCTGGATGAAATGGAGTTTTCAAACTGGCTCTGTCTCCCCACCCAAGAGTTTTCTCCCCAGGTCCCCCTTTTCTCTCTGGTCTTTGTGCCGTTGCTAAGTAACGTCCTCAGACCTGAAGACCGTCTCTCAGGGGTGGGATTTTCCCCCCTTTCCTTTCTGAAGAGTTGGGTTGCAAGAGAATGAATCGGATAAACGTGAAGGTTCCCTTGAGGGAGAAGAGAAAAAAGTTTCTCATTGTTGGGCTGAGCTGAGAGCAGATCAGAGCTCCCAGAGGGAGCTAATGTCGGTCAGATGCAGCCTGGTTTGGGATGTGTATCCGTGTCACCTGGGGTAGAGGCCGGAGGAGAGGTCTGGATGAGGGGCTTAGGTTTGGGCTTCAAGGAAGGCCAAGAGAAGAAAAAACGTATGAGTTAACATACATGTATGTCATTTTATGAAGCTACTATCATCTGTTTTAAGTAACAAATTTTCTTTATTGGGGGGAGGGGGGCACAGGGGGGGAGGGGGGCAGAGGGGGGAGGAGGAGATTTCATGTATTCTTTCAACATTCCAGAAAGAGGCAGATGGTAGAGCAACCAGGGTATTGAGAAGTGACATAGCCCAAAATCTCAGAAACAGAAGCATAGTCAGGACAAACACCCGTTTCCTGATGCTCAGGGCTGGTGGTACTCACTCCACCACATTAGGGTTTTCCAAACTCGCTTGATTGTGGATAGATCTGTGCTAGGGTCTGCGAATCTATATCTTTGCAAACATCCAGGTAAAACTTAGGAAGCAAGTTTTGGACATACTGGTCAGTGGTATGGCTACACATGTTCACGTGTGACATGAACAGTCTAGAGTCCTGGCTCAGGAAGGAACTAATAGTTATTCAGCAAACAGTTGATTCACCCAACAATGTAGTGTAGGGTTAAGATTAAGCACAGAGTTCTGAAGCTGGATTTTAAGGGTTCAAATCCTGGCTCTACCACTTGCTTAGTGGTGCAACTTTAGTTGATTTACTTTGACACTCTCTGCATCAATGGCACTTGCTACAAGTGCTAAAATATGGCCAAAGCTCAGAAATCTCTTGGTGAACTTCAGCATTTCTTTATGAGAGATGTGTGGCATGAAAAGCTCTAGGAAAATGTATTCACAGTGACCAAATCTAAATCATGGATTTGTTTTTCTACCTGTTGTTAAAAAGTGACTTGAGATCCCCTCAGTACTCCATCTGCTATGGAACAACCTTAAGAGACATACTGTGCTTTGGGTAGAACACATCCTCCTCAAGTCACTGCTTTGCTGGGATCCCACTGTGCCCATATTTAGAGGCTCAAGGTGGTGGCATCCTTCCCTACTGGGACACATTAGCCCCTCTTAATGCCTCTGCAGCCCGGATGTCTCCTCCTCCTGCTCTACAGGAGACTTCCCGCAGACCCTCCGAGTTGCCTCCCAGTCCTGCTCCCCTGCTGATTTGATTGTGGAACAATGCTGAATCCCCCCATCCCAAGAGGCATCCTCTCTCCTCACTCAAGTCTGCTCACCCATTCTCCATACCACAGCTGAGGAAAAATCTGTGAGGAATCTTTCGAAACTGCCCTGACTGGATTCTAAAGCCCCTTGAGCTGTAGCTTCCACTTGGGGCTATGAAGACTTAGGGGCATGGAGATGCTGCTCCAAGATCTTCCCGTAGAAACAGTGTAGGCTTGAACCCAATGTCAACAACAAATTTCAGTTGAAATATTGCCTTTGAGCCATGAAAGTCAGAAACATAAATGTGTAAAAAGCAAGAAAGCAGTAGTAGTAATCTCTTAAGATCAGCCTCAGAAAGCTTTAAGGGTTTTCTGATCAGAATTCTGAAAGTGAAAGATCCTGGGTTACTTACAGGATCTGGAGTGTAACTGGGTCTCATCTGTAAGATGTGGTAGGTATAATTGATGAAATCTGAAATTCCTTCCTGCTCTTATAAGACATATAAATTTCTCATTCCCTCCTTTTCCATAGATAGGGTTTCTATTTGCTTATGTGATCTTCAGGCTGCTGACTTTTCCTTCTACCTTGGAGACATTTTCTTTTTCTTCATGCCCCAAATTAGGTAGGGAAGGCTCTTATTTGGGGGCTCTTATGTGTGCCCTTTGGTGTACCTGTAAAACTTTGGGTATCATCATGAGCATCAGCAGACATTTTTTCAGTAGGCTAGAGTGCCACTAAGATTTTTAGCAGTCTTTGCCTCCTTTTAAGCAATGTTGACTCTATATGACAAGCAAATGCTGAACTGAGCCTTTGTTGCACATTTTAAAAGCCTCATCTCTGCAGTGACCTAAGATGTCATCAAGAAACAGTCTGTAAAACCTGTTTTCCAGCCCTGTTTTTGCTCAGCTTCTTTGACCAGAACACCGAAACCTAACAGACTAATTATTGCACATAAGTGATGAGAAGGAAATAGTCTATTTACTTAAAAACTCTGGAGAGAAAAAAATCCCTCTCCCCTACAGAGTCTAGAAATCTGGATTAGAGAACATAAGGGATGTGAATAGGGAAAATGTAAACTAGTACATCTGGGAAATAAAGGAAACGATGAGAAACCCAGATATTTAGTGAGAAGGAGAAACCAGGACAACAGCCAAACAGATCTAGAGGGAGAAATGGAAGCTGGCAGACATCAAGAGCTGCAAAAGGGGAAAGAAGGCACACAGTTTTAAGGGCTCCATTCTCTTTATATATGAAAGTAGAAAGCATCATCTCTCAGGCTATTAAGCCCTGAGCCTTTCAGCCCTAGGCACCCCTGAGTCAAAAAGAGAACACTTCTGAGCGGATAGAAGTTAACTCAGGCATGGTAGACAGAGCACCGAAGAAGGAAGCAGAAAATCTGGTTTTCAGTCTAGCTTGGACATTTGAAGCTATGTGACCTTGGGCAAGTCCTTTCTTCTTCCAGGGCTTCAGCTTTGGCCTTTCCTTTAAATAATTATACTCATTGCTAATATTTGTGGAGTATTTACTATTCCTCAGGTATTATGTTAGGCCTTGTATGTATTGCCTCTTGTTTATTCCTCCCAAATCCCTATTATTACCTCCATTCCATTTTTTAAAAAACTTTTTATTGTGGTAAAGTATACATAAAAATTACCATTATAACTATTTTGAAGTGTAAAATTCAGTGCCTTAAGTATATTTACAATGCTGTGCAACCATCACCACCATCCATATCCAGAACTCTTTCATCTTGCAAAACTGAAACTCTATACCCATTAAACAATAACTCCCCATTCTTCTCCCCCCACCCCCTGGCAACCACCCTTTTCTATGAATTTATCAATTCTAGGTACCTAATATAATGGAAGCATATAATAATCTGTCCTTTTGTGTCTGGCTTATTTCACTTAGCTTAATGTTTTCAAGGTTCATCCATGTTGTAGAATGTGTTAGAATTCATTCTTTTTTATGGCCATATCTCCATTTTAAAGACGAGAAATCCAAGCCTGAGATAGATTCAGAAACTTTCCCAAGGTCACAAAGATAAAGTGCTAGAACTGGGACTTTAACTCAGGTCTTTTTGATTCAGAGCTGGCACTCTCAGTCACTGTGCTCACTCAGTGAAAGGGTCAGATCTCTAAAGTCCCTTCCAGCTCCAAAATAGTATGAATTCCATGTTACGTTCTGAATCCTTTGATGTCAGAAAAATGTCCATTAAAACAAACAAACAAACAAACAAACTTTTTAATGTTTGATCATAGATATTCCTATACTGGAAACAAATATATTTTTCTCAGTTAGCACTGGATGTACAAATCATTGTGTCTGTTTGTCTACTGTGTTGCACAGGCCCTGGGTGGCAAAGGACTATGTATGTGTATTTAGGAGAAAGGAGTGGAAGAGAATATGGGATATTATCCCTTAGAAGTAGTCTATAACAGCAGTTACAAAATCAATTCATAACTATGGACACTACCAATTAGTGTTGGTCCAACATTAACAGTAAGTTTAGGCAGGTGTTTACATAATGTGTTTTGTTTCTTTAACGGCTGGGAAATGCTTGAACTCCATGTAGAACAAAGCTTTTCATCTTACAATTAGAAATGTGACTCAAGATGCACATTGGGAAGTGCAGTACAGTCCCTTATACTCACAGACAGGTGTAAATCATCAAATTCTGTTCATGGAAGCAGGATACAAGAGAGCTAAAGTGTGGCTGTAGACAGAGTAGAGAGGGACCCTGACAGGAGGACTTAGCAGCGAGCAGCGCATTTTGCCTCTGCCCTAACTTTGGCCAGGTTGAGATAGATAAGATTTGTGAGGAGCAGGGTGGAAGGTTTGATGGGAAGGGCTGTACTCTGATAGGTACTATGGTTCTCATCCTTGGCTGGACAGTGGAATCTTCTGAGGAGCTTTACATACTGATGTCTGGGTCTCACCCTCTAGGATTCTGAATTAATTGGTCTGGGGTGAGCCCTGGCCATCGGTATTTTTAAAAGCTTTCCTGGTAATTGTAATGGGCAGCAAAGTTTGAGAACTACTGTCTGACTAGACCACCCTGCTGGGCACTATCCACCTATTTTCCTGTTTGTTCTCCCCAGTCATTCTCTCCCTAACCTAAAGCAGCAATTTGGTGGGCTACTAGGTTTTCAAGAGCCACCTGGTTTCCTTTTCCCTTGTCATTTCAGCGCTTTATAAATTTAAACAAGCATGTCCAGGTCTTAGTCCTACATCCATCCCAGATTTTGCATGTGACCCAGGATAGTTTACCTCACCTTATCTGCTATCTAGGGACACCATTACCAGCTTAGTTTATTCCAGTGTTTTTGACTTCATTCGTGTCTGCCTAAGAATCCTGCCCCCCTTTTCAGGATAGGCAGTGAGTGCAAAGTGCTGAGAAATAGAGGGTTCCTCTTACAGGTGGCTGTTGATCCGTCACCTTTCACCAGGGACTAAATTTACCTTAAAGAAGAGCTTAGATCAAATTACGCATCAGAAAGCAAGTTTCATTAAAGAGCAAGAAAGGGGACAGTGTTTCCCATGAGAAGATGAAAAGAAAAGGATTTCTTTTCTTGTCGGAAGACTTGACAAAACAGCAACTTGATATCAAATGTTCAATGCTAATTAACAAATACTCAGTAGAAAGCTTCCATCTGATTCCCTCGCCCTCACTCAGGCCAGAGAGCAAATGACAGGTAGGAACCACACAGGGCCCTTTCTCTAGCATTAGGAAGTCACAGTGTTGATGTGCTTCAGAAAGCACTGGACCGGAGTCAAAATTCTGAATGCTTCCTTCACTCAATTCCTGTATGGACTTGGGAAAGTCACTTAACTTCTCCACGCTTATATTTCCTTATGTGTAAAAATAAACAACATTGCACTAACCTGTGACTTGCCATAATTACAATAGGTCCTCCACGCCCTCACTGTAAGGGTCAGGCCTGGAGCTCTTCTGTTTCAGGGTCATCATTCACAATGTTAAGATCCTTATGATTATCTGAAGTTTCAAAGCATAATTCAGTAAAATGTTTACAATTTAAAAAGATAGCAAAATTTATGTTGAAAAGTGAAGTGGATGTTCCTAATACTGGGTTGTTTCAGCTCCCTCCGAAAAAGACTCCCTACCCTTGCCAACATCTTACCTCAGAAATTAGTAAGATTAATAAGCAATATGACAAACATCTAATTTTAGTACATGTGTTTTTCAGTTTATTTTGATTGTCTTGCCACTGACAATGTAAATTCTCTAATCCATTATATTTGGGACTCCCCCCAAAATTTAAAGTCCCATATATACATACTAATATTGGAAGAGTTTTTCAAGTTTTTGTCCCTATAATATTTCTCTGGGGACGATAGCACAGCTACAATATTACCATTTTACAAAAAGGTCAATGGTGGCATAGTGTGTGCTCTGACTGATCACCATGCCTCAACTTACCAGCCGGGCAAGAATAGAACTGAGATTAGAACAACATGGGTTTACCGGTGCACAGGAAATCCACCAAACTAACGACTTGTGGTTACCTCCTGTAAGTAAAAGAAAGTATTTTTATGAAGTGGGAAATCCATTAAGATTCATTTCAAGGTAGAACGGAAATGCAGAGTACCTGGTCTCTGAATAGGAGGTGGCCTCAATAGGAGGTGGCTGTCAGCAGGTTTTAAGTCATGTCTAGGCATTCAAACCAGGTTGGAGCTGAAAGGAGCTGTAGACACAGGCTGCCTGGAAGCTCCTGCTGCATTTCCCCCATTGTTTCAGGAGGATCTCCCCTCCCCCAAGGTTAGAGCTAGGTGGGCCTCTGGAGGCTAGCATCTCCCCAAGCCCAACTGTCCTTAATAGTGACAGTGTGTGTCCATAAGAGAAGGACAATGAAGGAAGAAGGGTGGAGAAGTGGGTTCTAAATAGAAGATGGCTCCTTAAACAAGCATGAATTCTATAAGTTGTGTGTGGGGTGGGTGATCTGTGGAGTAACTTGCATTCAGCTATTATTCTGGAGGAGGGGCCCCGAGTAAAGGGACTTGCAGAGTGGAGTCCAGAAATGACTTCCTTGGAAATTCTACCTTGCAGCCTCCCACCCTAAGAAACTTCTTTAGGGGATAGAAGGTTAGGGTGAGAATAGAGGTGAAGAAGACAGGACAAAACTTGGGGTGTTTTGGGGTGTTAATGAGGGGTGGATGTTCTGGTCTGGCTCTCTCCTCTGGGAGATCAGACCACCCTCTCTGGAGTCCATGTTTTACAGGCTCAGCGGATCCTTTATCCAAAGAAAAATAGGAGAAGCCTGTCGCTTTGCTCTGCTGAGCAGGGTTGTGTTTCCCACTTTGCCCCCTTGAGCTTCCTGGCTGGGCAGGCCTGGGCAAAGACATCTGGAGATAGGGGGAGCTGGCAGAGAGCAAGGAAAGGTGGACCCCCACCACACCCCCACAGCACCTGTCACTGAGCCTCGGTAAACCCTCCTAGGCCCTGGGTTCCCGCCCCCAAACATCCCCTTCCCCTCCCGGCTCCCTTCTCTTCCAGCTCCCGCCTCCCTCTCCAACAGCTCCTCCGCACAAACTCCCCTCCCCAGCAGCTCCTCCCCCATCTCCCCTCTCCCTGCTTTCTCGCTCTGGCTCCTCCCTCCTCTGTGCCTTCTCGATCCCCTCCCCCTCCTCCGCGGCTCCCTGCCCCCGCTGCCTCCACCGATCTCCATCTCTGCAGTCTGGGCCGCTGGGTACGACGCTGCCGCATCCCCGGCGGCCACCGCCGCCTCCCCCAATCCCCAAACCCATTGTCTCCCACTCCACCCAGCCCTCCACCTCCCCCACGACCATGGCGCACGAAGCCTTGAGAAGCTCTCTTCTCGGGGGTCCCTGCGGGGAGCCAGCGGAGCTTGGAGGTGCGGTAGGGCCCAGCCCGGGCAGGGGTGGGGGCCGAAGGGACGCGCAGGGGGAGGGGAGGAAGGACTTTCGGTGAAGGGGATCAAATGCACGGTTCTCGGCATAGGCCCTCTTCCTTGCGCCTGCCTGTGGCCCGGGTTTGGGCGGGGGAGAGCAGAGGAAGGCAGTAGCTTGCGCGTGTTCCCTCCCCCCGTGCTGGGGTTCTCGTATCAAGGAGGGTCAGGACTGAGCTCTAGCCTTCCGCTTGGCCTGATGGTGAGCTCATCTCCCCACCCCCAACTAGCGGTTACTGGGCTGATTGTTAATTAGAGCCTCTGTATACCCATTCCAACCGCGCCACCCACGCTCTCTCCTTGTCTTCTCCCCAGGTGATGCTAGCGAGGAGGACCACCCCCAGGTCTGTGCCAAGTGCTGCGCACAATTCACTGACCCAACTGAATTCCTCGCCCACCAGAATGCATGCTCTACTGACCCCCCTGTAATGGTGATAATTGGGGGCCAGGAGAACCCCAACAACTCTTCAACCTCTTCTGAACCCCGGCCTGAGGGCCACAACAGTCCCCAGGTCATGGACGCAGAGCACAGCAACCCCCCAGATTCTGGGTCCTCAGTGCCCACAGATCCTACCTGGGCCTCAGAGCGGAGAGGAGAGGAGTCTGCGGGGCATTTTCTGGTCGCTGCCACAGGTACAGCAGCTGGGGGAGGTGGGGGCCTGATCTTGGCCAGTCCCAAGCTGGGAGCAACCCCCTTACCTCCAGAATCCACCCCTGCACCCCCTCCTCCTCCACCGCCACCTCCGCCTCCAGGTGTAGGCAGCGGCCACTTGAACATCCCTCTGATCTTGGAAGAGCTCCGGGTGCTGCAGCAGCGGCAGATCCATCAGATGCAGATGACTGAGCAAATCTGCCGGCAGGTACTGCTGCTTGGTTCCTTAGGCCAGACGGTCGGCGCCCCTGCCAGTCCCTCAGAGTTACCTGGGACAGGGCCTGCCTCCTCCACCAAGCCCCTGCTGCCCCTCTTCAGCCCCATCAAGCCTGTCCAAACTGGCAAGACACTGGCACCTTCCTCCTCCACCTCCTCCTCCTCAGGGGCAGAAACACCCAAGCAGGCTTTCTTCCACCTTTACCATCCACTGGGGTCACAGCACCCTTTTTCTGCTGGAGGGGTTGGACGAAGCCACAAGCCCACGCCTGCCCCCTCCCCAGCCCTGCCAGGCAGCACAGATCAGCTGATTGCCTCGCCTCATCTGGCATTCCCAGGCACCACGGGACTACTGGCAGCACAGTGTCTTGGGGCAGCCCGAGGCCTCGAGGCCGCTGCCTCCCCAGGCCTCCTGAAGCCAAAGAATGGAAGTGGTGAGCTGGGCTATGGGGAAGTGATGGGTCCCTTGGAGAAACCTGGTGGACGGCACAAATGCCGCTTCTGTGCCAAAGTATTTGGCAGTGACAGTGCCCTGCAGATCCACCTGCGTTCACACACAGGTGAGAGGCCCTATAAATGTAATGTCTGTGGCAACCGCTTTACCACCCGTGGCAACCTCAAAGTGCATTTCCACCGGCATCGTGAGAAGTACCCACACGTGCAGATGAATCCTCACCCGGTGCCAGAGCACCTAGACTACGTCATCACCAGCAGCGGCCTGCCTTATGGGATGTCTGTGCCACCAGAGAAAGCTGAGGAGGAGGCAGCCATACCAGGTGGAGGTGTGGAACGCAAGCCTCTGGTGGCCTCCACCACAGCACTCAGTGCCACAGAAAGCCTGACACTACTCTCCACTGGTGCAGGCACAGCCGCGGCTCCTGCGCTCCCTGCTTTCAATAAGTTTGTGCTCATGAAAGCAGTAGAGCCAAAGAGTAAAGCTGATGAAAATACCCCTCCAGGGACTGAGGCCTCCGCCATCTCCGGGGTGGCAGAAAGTGGCACAGCAACCCGCATGCAGCTAAGTAAGCTGGTGACTTCACTACCCAGCTGGGCACTGCTTACCAACCACTTTAAGTCCACTGGGAGCTTCCCCTTCCCCTATGTGCTAGAGCCCTTGGGGACCTCACCCTCTGAGACATCAAAGCTACAGCAACTGGTAGAAAAGATTGACCGACAGGGAGCTGTGGCAGTGGCCTCTACTGCCTCAGGAGCCCCCACCACCTCTGCCCCTGCAGCTTCATCCTCAGCCTCATCTGGACCTAACCAGTGTGTCATCTGCCTCCGGGTGCTAAGCTGTCCTCGAGCACTGCGCCTGCATTATGGCCAACATGGAGGTGAGCGGCCCTTCAAATGCAAAGTGTGTGGCAGAGCCTTCTCCACGCGAGGCAATCTGCGTGCACATTTTGTGGGCCACAAGGCCAGCCCAGCTGCCCGGGCCCAGAATTCCTGCCCCATCTGCCAGAAGAAGTTCACCAACGCTGTTACTCTGCAGCAGCATGTTCGGATGCACCTGGGGGGCCAAATCCCCAACGGTAGCACCGCGCTCCCTGAAGGCGGGGGAGCTGCCCAGGAGAATGGCTCTGAGCAGTCTACAGTCTCTGGGGCAGGGAGTTTCCCTCAGCAGCCATCCCAGCCATCCCCAGAAGAGGAATTGTCTGAAGAGGAGGAAGAGGATGAGGAAGAAGACGAAGATGTAACCGATGAAGATTCTCTGGCAGGAAGAGGTTCAGAGAGTGGAGGTGAGAAGGCAATATCAGTGCGAGGTGATTCGGAAGAAGCATCTGGGGCAGAGGAGGAAGTGGGGACAGTGGTGGCAGCAGCCACAGCTGGGAAGGAGATGGACAGTAATGAGAAAGCAATTCAACCACCTCCTTTGCCACCGCCACCGCCGCCGCCACCACCACCACCGCCGCCACCTGACAGCCTGAATCAAACACAGCCAATGGAGCAGGGAGGCGGTGATGTTGCAGGAGGCACAGAAGAGGGGGGCAAACCACAGAGGAGCTCAAGCCCAACGTCAGCATTTGCCCTTGAAGGGGAAGGCAGCAGCACCACCTTGGTGGAGGAGCTGAGCATGCCGGAAGCAATGAGAAAGGAGCCAGGAGAGGGCAGTAGCAGAAAGGCCTGTGAAGTGTGTGGCCAGACCTATCCCACCCAGGCAGCTCTGGAAGAACATCAGAAGATCCACCCCAAGGAGGGACCACTCCTCACTTGTGTTTTCTGCAGGCAGGGTTTTCTCGAGCGGGCTACCCTCAAGAAGCATATGCTGCTGGCTCACCACCAGGTACAGCCCTTTGCCCCCCACGGCCCTCAGAATATTGCTGCTCTTTCCTTGGTCCCAGGCTGTTCACCCTCCATCACTTCCCCAGGGCTGTCCCCCTTTCCCCGAAAAGATGACCCTACAATTCCATGAGCCTGTTTTTTCTGTACCTGCTGCCCTTTGATCCAGGTTGCAGAAATCAAGAGCTCTGTAGAAGGACCTCCATGATTTATGAGCCCCTATTTGTCTTTTTCTCTGAGTTCTTACATGATATGACCCTAGTGGCTTTTCTCTAGTTCCTGAGCTTTGAAATTGTTGTGCTCGCAGGGGGATGGCCCCCTGAGGAATTTTTCTTCCCTCTTCATTCACAGGGAAATGGATTCTCTATAGCTTTCACATTCCCAACTGAAACCTTCTCCAGCTTCCCTGGGGTGACCATTCTCCCCTCTTCTCCCTTCTTCTCCCTTTCCTTTTGGCAGATGCACCTGAGCACCCACATTTGGAATTGCAGCCCTTTGGGCCGGCAGCTGTCCCTGGAGGGCTCAGTGCCACTCCTCTCTGGTGACCAGGTCAATCTGCAGGACTTCTTGTCCCAAGACATTCCTCCCAGCTGGTGAGGGTGGTTCCCCTGTCTCTCTGGAACCAGTACACGTCTTTCCCGTCAGGTGGCCTACCTATCAAGTCCGGGAGGTCCAGCTCCACCTCCACTACCACTTCAGGCCTGGCACCACCAGTGCTGTTTGGCCTAGGAATTATGGCTAGAAAGGTGCCTGTAGCAATGGGATGCAGAGAGGCCAAGGAGAAGAGAGACCCCCTCTTCTTATTTCAGCCTCCTGCATCCACAGCATTGCCTGAGAAGCCCATCATAGAAGAGAAATAGCAAACTGTACATTCCTTCTCTTTCCCCCTGCTCCACAAGGTGCCATCAATGAAGCTGCAGCAATACAGCAATATCTGTATCTGTGGCTCGGCCCTAGAAGGTAGGGAGAAATGTAGAGCATAGGACACTCTCCCCAGTAAACTCCTTGATAGTCACATCAAGGCAAAGTGTTGGCTGGTCGGTATGCCAAGACATCTCCAGCTACTCACATTCCTTCATCATTGCCTCTCAAAGTTAGGAAACGAGCAGATTACTTGCCAAGAGATCTCCCGTGGGAAATGTGAAGTTAGTTCCCATCTTTAACAAACACTGTTGGCGAGGGCAGTTGAAATAATGGTGGAGAGTTGAGGAATGTTACTAAAGTATAGGGATTTATACTGGGAAACTGTGTGATTAAGAAAGGGACATGAGGTAAGGGAATGGACCTTGAATTCTTGATTGGATGGATCTCATGGATGTTCTTTTGGACTAATGGTGTGCAGCAGTGTACCACAGATCATAGGGGATGTCCTAGCACTAGTGTGCTCCTAGTTTTAGATAACTCCCTCCTTTGTTCCCTGGCCCCTTGTATTTTCCTCATCTTCCTCTCTCGAGTCCCATTTCCTCCCCATCTTGCCTGTCCACGGACTGGGGCTTATGTCTTTGCCACTGTCTGGTTCTTAGAGTCCCAGACTTTCAGAGATGAGCTCCAGATGGTGTCCTCCCTGCTTCTCCGTCTTGTAATGAGATGTAGTATTTACTCTTAACATAGGATCATTTGGAAGAGGAGTTCTGAGGAGGAGAGAGTGTTGATTCTGCTATTGACTGACTTGAATGACGGCTTCTTCTCCGAAGGTGTAGGCTCCAGAGCTTCCTAACATAGTAAAATGTAAAGAGCAGTCAAGGGAGATGTTAGTGTCTTTCCTTTCCATTAAAGGTGTTTTAACCAAATATTTGTGTGTTTCTCCTTATTTCATGACTAAATAGCAGCTGGGGTGTGATATGGGCATTCCCTAACATTGAGATTCCCTTCCCACCTACATCTCCTGCCAAAAGCTGAACATATGGTGTTGAAATATTTAATTTATTCAGCCTTGTCCTAAAACAACTTCTAGTGAACATAGTTTCCCTGGGGAAATGGAGTTTGTGTTCTCAAAAGATAGGGGATTTACCCACTGTGTGCAGTCATTGTCTGGGTTTTCTCTTTCCCTAGAACATTCCGTCATCAGGCTTTTGTGGTTTTTTTGTTTTGTTCTGCTTAAAGTTTGGAAACTGTTTCTTTATCAGTCTTTCCTGAACCCCAGGCCAGGCGAGTTGACATCAGTTAATCTGCAGAACCAAGAAGAATTAATTTGTATGGTCCTTGAGATCTGATGTTATAAACAGAAAGGAAAAAATGTAACTCAACCCTAATAATTTCTACCAACAAGATAATATAAACGAGGATTCTTAGCAGAGGAAGTACATTAGGGGTGGAAGCATGAGATGGAAAAAATATATAAGTAATTTTACTTCGTCTTTTTATAATATGGTAAGGTTCAAATTTGACTGTCAGACCTTGGTTTCCTAAAGAGAACATTCTCCAGATTTTTTATTTTTTTGTAAGACTATAATACCACTGAATTTTAGTGCAGAAGGGATGGAACTGGTGAAATGATTTGCCCAAAGTCACTCATCCAATTTAGTGGCAGAGTTGGATTAAGAACCCAGGGTCACAGAATCACAGTCTTAGTGCTACAAACAGTGATCAAGGATGGTGCTGGCTTCCTGCTACATCATTAAGGACTCCTGATATGAGTCTGGCTTGCAGAAAGAAAGGAGCAGATGAGTAAACCTATTCTTGACTCCATTCAAGGTAAAGAATGATATTTGATAACACTTGTTCCTACCAGAGCAGTACAGGTTCCTTTAAAAGGTACTGGTGAATAGAAACACATAGGAGTCTTGTGAACTCAATTTGGAAAAGAAACACCTCCTGTCTCTTTAATGCCTGGCTAAGCTTTATAAATCTGTTTTTCCTTTTAGCCTATGAAAGGAGGTGGGTCACCAATCCTATTTTCTTTACCTCCTCTACCCCCATTGGACATAGAGAATGCCATTTAACTAATTAAACTAGACTTGCCCTCTCTTTAGATGCCAGTTCCTATTATGGTAACAGCTGTCAGACTTCTGATGGATATTTCCTTGGGCAGGTCAGCACAGCCTGACTCCCCACCGCCTCTTTCTGTCTCTTTTCATTCTTTTTCCTTCTTGTCCTGCTTTTTCTTTCATTAGCCTCTTCTATCTGACAGCTTTTATTTCTTTTTCTCTTCTCTCTTCACCTTAAACTTATTCTTTCTCTTCTTAGAGCCTTTAGTCCCCCCTTCTTGCAGCCCCCTCCAATGCCCACCCTCATCCCCACCATTTCTCACTCTCAATCACTTTTCATTTGGTCATCTTTTAGGAAGGTGAGTTAACTAACCTGTTGGAATGAGTGTATAAACAAATGCAGCTTTCAGAACATTTTACATGATTGAAACCTATGTAATTTTACTAACCAGTCACCCCAATAAATTTATTTAAAAAAAAATACTTTACACAAAATAAACATAGTGGATCCAGTTCAAACTGGATGGATAAAAAGCATCACTATTAGAAGCAAAAGACAACTTTACTCATTCATTCATTTAATTTCTGAGGATTTATTTTCTTTCAGAGACCAAGTGTTGGGTAGGTACAAAAGTAAATAAGACATACTTCTGCCCCTGGGGGAGCTCAGCCTAGGAAGAGAAAAAATGTAAACATATTCTTACATGGTGGTAGTAAACTATGGTAGACGAAAACAATGGCTTAGGGGTTTCCAGAGGAAAATAACTAACTCATAAGGCAAAGATAGAGAAGGGTGGGGGATATAATTTTCTTGAATTCAAATTTCATAATAACCACTCTTAAATATATTAACTCAATCCATACAACAACCTAAGGACCAATGCAGTTATCATTTAAGAACCTACATAAAATATACTGAGGCCCCTTTGGCAGATACAGAGATATGCTGCTTCAGACAGGTCCCTTCAAAAATGAATTGGCTACCCAGCCCCAAGAAGCCTAGTTAGCTGACAGCCTTTGGCTGTCCCACTCTTCACCAGCCCCTGGCCAAAGACTGACCAAGGTGATGGGACACAGGGGCATAGCCATTCCCATGGAACATGGACTCTAATGAGCTATTTTTGCTCTGGAACACCCCACTGGTCTGCAGAGACTTTGTCAGGTCTGCATCCTAGTCTGACAACTCTCCCTACCCACTCCTGCTTTCTCCCCCTTTTCCAAGTGTTTCTTCCTAACAAAACTTTTAGACTCCTAAGTCTGTGTCAGCATCTACTTCTTGGAAATTTCAACCTGTATGACCTCCAAAAAGGCCTAGATTCCTTTGGTACATTTTCATCTCAAAAACTGCTCCCGGGCGCTCTGGTTACCATCCGTGGAATGTCTCAGTAAACCAAGGAACATCTGTCTCCTGATTCCCAAAAGACCACTACTGTTATTCTCAATTAGACCCAACTTTGACTTCCCTTTACATGACCTTCCTTGTCTTTTCTAATGTTTAATAACAGATTAACTAACCCCATTTTGATTTATTTTTTAATTATTGAAATTTACTGGGGTGACAATGGTCAACAAAACACAGGTTTCAAGTGTACGATTCTATAATACATCATCTATATATTGCATTATGTGTTCACCTGCCAGAATCAGTTCTTCTATCACCATATATTTGACCAAGCATTTTGCTTTTGATCATAAAATAAAAAGCTGAGTAAGGACAACAACTTAAGAAACAAGCCATTTGGCCAAAGAACCTTTGGTTAGTATGTGGATGTTTCAATAATCTATTGCTGTGTAATCAACCATCCCAAAACTCAGGGTCTTAGTAATTATGTGTTTGTGAGTCCATCGTTGTCTGGGCAGGTCTCAGCTAGGATGGATTGTCTGTGTTCCATGTGGTGAAGGCTGAGGTCACTCAGGCAGCATCGATTTGTGCTGGAGGATCCAAGATGGCCTTACTCACATCTGGCCCCTCAACTGAATGGCTAGAATGTTGGGACCTCTCTCCTTATAATCTTGCATCCTTAGAGGTCTTTCAATCTCTAGGATAGCTCTCTCCTCTCTTTTCAAGTGGTTTATCATTTAGGATAACTGGACTTCCATGAAGGCCTAGGTCTCTAAGAAAAGCAGATGCTGCAAAGCCTCATAAGGCCTAGGTCTGAAACTCAGTATCACTTCTGCCACATTCTGATGGCCAAAGCTAGTCAGAAGGCTAACTCAGATTGCAGAGGAGGGGAAATAATCTTTACAATTAACCAGAAAAGTGGCAAAGTCGCACTGCATAAGTGCATGTATTTTCGGAGGCATTGCTGGGGCTAACTCTGGAAACAGTCGACCACAGCAGATATGAGGAAAAGTTAAGAAATGTAGTGCATGCAGCACTCATCTCACAACCAGGCTTACACTGTTCTGACTAGAAGAGATCTGGCTGAGGTTTCTTCCTCTGCACTACTCAGGGTTGTATGCTGATTGGCCAAGAGTGGGCAGACAAGAAAGATGTGGCTTTCCTTTGAGCACAAAACAGGTCATGAGGAGTCTAGAAAGAATCTATAAGCAGTTCATGTTAAGTGGCCCTCCTATGCTCTTAAAATTTGCCAATTTACTACCGTAATAACTTACCCAAAGTGAATGTGAACACAAAGACTTCCAGGAACTGCCCTTGATTTGGTTGATTTTTCAGAAGTACCTGCACTGGTTCTTTGGCTTCCTCTGTATGTCAGAGGAGGCAATCCAGGCTTTAGGAATCTCAAATTCTACCAGAGACTAAATCTCTTCCACCAGAAAATCCTTTCTAGACAAAAATGCTTATACTGTTTAGGGATTGACCTACAGAATTCTGTCTTTAGGATAATCAACCCCCTTCATCTTCTGCAAGGCTGTATCCAGAACTCTTTTTCTCCTTCAAGATTATTAGTTTCACTACTAAATAATTTATGTATATTTCATTTCTATATGTAAAGGACCTTGAAAGAAACAGTGATCTTATAACAAGTGAGAGATTCGGACTTGTGAACAATTAACTGTTTTGGTTTGGTTTCATTTTTTCTTTTTTTTAAACCTTCATAAGAGTTTACTTGAGCCAAACTGATGACATGCTGGGGAGCAAGATCTCAAATGCTACCTGTGAACAATTAACTATTAATTTAATGTGCTATAATATAGAAATAATAGGGCTATCTTACTTTAGTAATAATACATATGTCTAAACATAAAGCCACACAGGATACACCCCAAATGAAAATACAAAAGCATCCCTTATTCACTCTACTGAGAGCAGTTGCTACACCAAGGTTACTAAAGGAAGCAAAAACCTTTAGGTAAGGCGGTCCCCTTGAGCAGTCTTCCATGATCTCACATCAGCCAACTTTCCCAAGTGTATTTCACCTGAGGAAGATAGCATTTTTGCTTCTCATTGAGTGTAATCCTGAGAATTATATGTCCAGAGATGCTCAGGTGAGTGCATATTCATTTCTGTGTCCTCTTCTTCTAGGTTCATATACAAAGTTACACATCTCAAAAAACAGTGGAAATGACCTACTAAGTAAATTAAATTCAGAAAATGAGATGGAATTTTTATTTTTATTTATTTATTTTTTTAAGGAGGGCACAGCTCACAGTGGCCCATGTGGGATTGAACTGACAACCTTGGTGTTATTAGTACCCCACTCTAACCAACTGAGCTAACTGGCAACCCATGAAAAGAATATTTCGATCACTACTAAATCTCCTAGCACGTGGTAGTCACTCAATATTTGCTGAATAAATGGATAAAATTGCCACATTCCAATACATATACATCTTCTCAATACCTCCCCTTCATATTTACCCCTTCCTTTCCGTTACTATCCAAAACCAGCTTCTGAATTAATTAAGGCTCCTATCATTAAACACTTAGTTATAATAGGCTACTAACCATTTTCCCTGTCTCTAAACTCTCCTCCCGATCTCAACCCAACTAGAACACCAGACCAATCTTAAAACACTCCCTATTCACAAACCCTAAATTATTCCCTGTTATAGTCTGAATAAATTGCAAGCTCTTTACTCATGAATTTGCAACCTGGCCTCAAATAAGGATGGTTCAATATTAATGAACTGGGCCTTAGGTCGTTTACCACTCTAGAAACTCTTTGAAAACAGGAGCCGTGACTTTTCAAGCTATTCTTTCTGACACAGTGTTTGGCATCATGCAGATTTTTATCAATCAGTGGTTTCTAAATGCTCCCATTCAGAGGACACCTTTAAAAATACACAACTTTTAGAGCTAGGGAGATCCAAGATGACAGAATAGATAAACACTGTACTTGCCTCATCCCATGAACACATGAAAATTACAACCAAATTAATAGAACAATCAACCTGGAGAACCATCTGAAGTCTAGCTGAACAGAAGTTTTATAACTAAGGCTATAAAGAAGAGGCCACATCGAGACTGGTATGAGGGGTGGAGATATGAAATGGGCTGGTCCCACACTCACATGTGGTGATTTCAAATTGGGAGAGATATGGCAGCCACAGAGGTTCCCCACGAAAGAGCAAGGGACCCCAGCCCCCCACAGCAGACTCCCCAGCCTGGAGTATGGTGCTGGGAAGAGGAGTCCTCACAACTTCTGGCTGTGAAAAACAATGGGGATTCCTACCATCTGGGTGTGACTGAAGGCTGGAGAAAACCCAGACATCCTCTTCAAGGGACCGTGCAGGCATTCACCCTTGGCTCCGGTGGAGGATGGTGACTTGGGGTGCATTGGAGACACATAGGGAGAGACTGAGTTGTGTAACTTTGGGGTGAGGACTGGAGGGACAGTCCCCATTTTCCCTGTGTGGGGCCCTGATTGAGTGCAGGCAGCAGGTGGGCAACATTTTTACTGTGTTGAGCCCGCCCCTATGGGCCAAATCTGAATCTGATTGGCCTGGTGAGCTCCACTGCTCCACCCTGTTGACTCACTGAGACCCTGCCTCACCCAACTTGCATACTGCAGGAGTCTTTATTAGTGGCTGAACTGGACGAGAGCCAGCAGGTGGCAGCAGGCCTCCAGGTGTCCTGGCTTTTTGCAGAGCTACCCCCGACCTTGTACTAGTGGCAGCTGTCCTTGGTTCTCAGCATGGCCTCCAGGTATAGCACAGGCAGGGACCAAATGTGGATCACTTTGTAGTTTCTACCAGGTACTCCCTGGCCAGTCACAAGCAATGGCTGACCTGGGCCTCCCCAAAGGCCCCAAGAACCAACATACTTGGAGGTTGGATTCAGAGCACTGCCCAATTGGCCCCACAAGTGGCACAAACAAACGGTGGTCTCAAGAAGCACCAGAGCCCACAGAGGCAAATCCCACTCCATGGGGTAAGCCCCATGCACAGCAGCCCATAAGCTGTTGATGTGGCCAAACCCCACAGCCAGTCAGCCTGAGGGTCAATACCACCCACTGACATGCCAACAGCAATCAAGGCTCAACTATAACAGGAGGGCACACACAACCACACGAGGGACACTCCTGGAGCACCCGGCTCAGGTGACCAGGGAGACTGTGCCACTGGGCTCCTCAGGATCCCTACTACTTAAGGCCACGTGGCAAGATTGGGAGACATAACAGCCCCACCTAATACATAAAAACAAACACAGAGAGGCAGCGAAAATGAGGAAACAAATAATTCCTGAATGAAAGAACAGGAGAAAACTCTAGGAAAAGAACTGAACAAAATGGAGGCAAGCAACTTACTATATACGGAGTTCAAAACAGTGGTTATAAGATGTTCAAGGAACTTAGTGAGAACTTCTACAAAGCAATTGCAAACATAAAAAGGACATAGAAACCATAAAAAAGAACCAATCAGAAGTGAAGAATACAATAACTGAAATGAAGTATTCACCAGAAGGAATCACCAGCAGACTAGATGAAGCAGAGGATCACATAGGCAATTTGGAAGACAAGGTAGCAGAAAACACCCAATCAGTACAACAAAGTAAGTAAGTAAGTAAGTAAATAAATAAATAAATAAATAAATAAAATGCATTTAAAAATGAGGATAGTTTAAGACATCTCTGGGACAACATCAAGCATAACAACAGTCATATCACAGTCATAACAGAAGGAGAAGAGAGAAAGCAAGGGATTGAGAATCTATTTGAAGAAAAAATGATTGAAAACTTTCCTAACCAGGTGAAGGAAATAGACATACAGGTCCAGGAATCACAGCATCCCAAACAAGATGAACCCAAACAGTCCCACACCAAGATACATTATAATGAAGATGGCAAAGGTTAAAGATAAAGAGAGAATCCTAAAAGCAGCAAAAGAAAAGCAGTTAGTTACCCACAAGAGAGCTCCCATAAGACTGCCAACTGATTTCTCAACAGAAACTTTGCAGGACAGAAGGGAATGACAGGAAATATTCAATATGATGAAAAGAAACGACCTACAACAAAGGGTACTCAACCCAGCAAGGCTATCATTGAAAATTGAAGGCCAGATAAAGAGCTTCCCAGACAAGAGAAGCTAAAGGAGTTCATCACCACCAAACAGTATTATAAGGAATGTTAGAGGGACTTCTTTAAGATGGAAAAAAAGAAAATAAAATTATGAATAATAAAATGGCAGTAGATATATATCTATCAGCAATTACTTTCAATGTAAATGGATTAAATGCTCCAATCAAAAGACTTAGGAGGGCTGAATGAATAAGGAAACAAAACCCTTATATATGCTGCCTACAAGAGACTCACTTCAGATTAAAAGACACACACAGATTGAAAGAAGAGACAAAGAAAGACCCAGTAATCCCACTATTTATCCGAAGAAACCCAAAATGCCCCTTCAAGGGGATATGTGCATCCGTATATTCACTGCAGCATTGTTTACAATGGCCAAGATACGGAGGCAGCCTGGGTGTCTGTTGACAAAAGAATGGATAAAGAGGGGGTGGTACATATATACAGTGGAGTATTATTCAGGAATGGGATGGAATGGGTTCTTGCCATCTGCGGTGGCTTGGATGGACCTGGAAAGTATTGTACTGAGTGGAGTATATAAGACAGTGAAAGACATGCAATGTGATTTTGTTTATATATGGAATCTAAAGAACAAAATAAACAAACGAAACAGAAACAGTTTCATAGATACAGAGAATATTTTGATGGTTGCCAGATGGAAGGAGGATTGGGGTAGTGGGTGAAAAAGGGGAAAAGATTAAGTACAAGTTGGTTGTAACAAAATAGTCATGGGGATATAGGGTATAGCATCAGGATTATAGTCAATAATATTGTAATAATTACATATGGTGTCAGACGGGTACTGGATTTATCGGGGTGATAGATGGGAGGGGGCCTGGAAGGCAGGATGAAAAAGGGGAAGGGATTAAGAAGTACAAATTGGTGGTTACAAAATAATCATGGGACTATAGTCAATAATATGGTAATAACTATGTATAGCACCAGGGGGGTACCAGACTGGGGGACCACTTTTTAAATTATATCAGTCTAACCATATGCTGTACACCTGAAATTCATATAAAATAATTATGGGGACACAGTCCCACAGAGCAGTTTCCAGGCTCTCAGCCTCACATGGGGAGGTGCTGGCTTGGGTAGTGAATGACCATCAACTGTGATTGGTTGGCTGTCACCTGTAACTGGTTAGCCAATTGGCTACTGATATAACTGCCAGGACTGCGTTGATTGGTTGGTTGGTTGGTTGGTTGGCAGGCAGAAGAAGCGAATGGTGGATTCCCGATTGTGTGGATCCTACTGCATGTGTCTTGCCCCGCTGCCAGCGAGAATATAGTGGTATGACTTCCCTATCTGTGGCTCTGTGGTGTTCCTTTTTGGCCTCACCATATCCTGTGTTCTTACGTGGGGAGCAGGACCAGAGACCCTGCATAACACCCTGTATGACAATAATATTGAATGCCAACTGAAACTGAAAAAATTAAAAAGGGGAAAAGGTGAAGGGCAATTGTGATCCAAATTTCAAAGTATAAAACAAATAAGTCACAGGGATATAATGTACAGCATAGGAAAGATAGTCAATATATCGTGATAGCATTGTATGGTGTCAGATGGTTGCTGGACTTATCATGGTGATCATTTCTTTAGGTATATGAATATTGAGTAACTACTGTCTACACCTGAAACTAGTATAGTATTACATGCTAACTATATTTTTAATAAAAATCTTAAAAAATACATACAACTTTTTAAGTTTACTACACCTACAGAGACGTGCACATACCAAAATGTTTGGCTCAGTTGATTTTCACAAATTACACACTCATGCAAACAGCATCCAGAAAAGAAACACAATGCAACCTGAACCTCAGAAGCCCCCTTTGTGTCCCCTTATGAGGACTGTATGTCAATGTATTACACATGATACTTGTAGATGTCGTATAATTAAGAAGAGTGAGAATATGTATTTGTAGACCCCGTATATTACCATTGATCCATCAGTCCTCCTCTCTGAGAAGCGTGCCCACGCACACACATCCATAGAGCGGAAACTAATGTAATAGCTCCTTGCAAATGAATGCGTGAAACCATAAACCCACTACGCCTTCAGTGGAAAAGGTATGTATCAAACTTTGCCGAGACGAATTAGTGATCCTTCATTTTAAATACCCATACTACACGTGCTGCTGTACCACCGCTATTTTAAGGTCAACCCTCAGGAAGCATCTCCTTATGCTCAAACATGGCCGCATGCGCGCCTATAAGCAACATGGCCTCTTTGCCAGGCACCAACATGGCAACCACAGCTTCATTGCTCCCGGAAGGACGCAAGAGGGCCAATTAAAAAATATGTCCTCCATCCTGCCAATACCTAAGATGGCTTTCGTTTCACCTTCAAAGCGAGCGCTAAACCGGAAGTAACTTTTCCGTCTAGGTCATCTCTCGGAATCTCTTTCCGGTTCGCCTTGGGATGTCCGCGAGAGAATTGAGCATTTCCTGGAATTCCGGCTGGGAGGTGCTAGTCCGTCGCGCCTGATTCGAGACTTGTCCAGACTGTACGACTAGGATGTCGGACACGTGGAGCTCCATCCAGGCCCACAAAAAGCAACTAGACTCGCTGCGGGAGAGGCTGCAGCGGAGGCGGAAGCAGGATTCGGGGCACCTGGGTGAGGCGCGGGGCTATGCTGGCCCGCGTAGCCGGGGTGTGCGGGAGGGATCCCTGTAGAAAAAGACCGCTCCCGAGTGAGCACCCTTCTCCAAGCGGCTATTTCTTTAATGCCTTGTTCATTGGTACTCTCTTTCGTCCCTCAGTAGCACAGATGCTTCGCCCCTCTGCAAGTAGTTGAGGTTCTTTCCCACCCTTGGCTTTGGTTCCTTACGTTCGCTTTCCTGGGTTTGACGCCTGGGCCCCACCCCCGTCCCCTGGCTGATTCCTCTTAAGTCTTAAAGAATGTCGCGTTTGCCAGGTCTCAGCCCTGTCTCTCGAAGTAGCAAGTCCCCTTTTTTTGTTGCTCCTATGGCGCTTTGTTCCTGTCTGTTACAGCGACTGGTTTGTAGTGGTCGTTTATCTGTGGCTGGGCACCGAGAGAGCAAGCACCAAATCTTAATATCCACAGTGCCCATCGCAGTGGCCTTCACAGTGTTGCACTCGGTTTTACTAAATGAAAAGAGGCACTGACATTGTTTCAGTCATTTACAAACCGAGCAGGAATCTGAAAACGGTTTTGTTTGTTTTTAAACTTTTTCTCCCCTCCCGTTTCCCCCGTGTCAGTCATAAAACGAAGGAGCCTCAAAAGATTTTCAAGTCCTACCCATCACCCATCCCCAGCATGAGCCCTGAGAATGATTTAAGGCAAATCAGTTTTGAAGCTCTACAAACATACTGACTCTATACCACGGCTGTGGTAGCTTGTTCAAATGTTTATTTATATATTCTAGTCCATCACTAACTCTTGTCTTGGTACATATCAGATCCACGCAGACATACTCTTGTCCCTGGAACTAGCAAATGCCTTGGCAGGACTCTCACACCAAAATAAATAAATAAACAAACATCTATTGTGTTGCTACAGTGTGCATGAGTCTAGTTAGACAAAAATAAGTATGACATTGACCCTGCCCTCACGGAATTTGAAATTTAGTTGGGGTTAAAGGATTGATGCTTATAACAAATCAGATACAATATGATACATGTAAAATGCCAAATGAATGAGTCCTCAATGAATACAGTGAAAGGAGAAATAACAAGAGTTGGTTTAGTGAAAAGCATCATGGAGGAGCTGGCACTTGGAATTTGGTTTTGATGGCTATATAGATAGGGCTTAGATCATTGAAAAGAAGTAAAGAGGGAAGGATGAGGAGAGGAAGAAGTGCAAGTCATATGATTAGGGATTAATTAGTAGTCAAGCATTGGAGTAGTTACTGAATTACCCAAGAGGGAGAATGTATTTCTTGATATATAAACTTAAATTCCTTTGACCTCTTGTAGATCCAGTTTTCTCTCGTATTTTTTCTTATTCTTTGGTTTCCTCTGTGTCTGAGCCTTTTATTTATGCATATCAAAGTTAGATAGAAAATCTAACAATTACATCACTATCATAGAGAAATAACCCAATTGCTTCCTAATTTATCATAGACTCCTGTTACTGGCCTTAAGCATCTCATCATCTTTTTTTTAAAAAAAGCATTCTGGAAAGATATATTTAGAGGCATTTTTACTGTATAGGTATGTTTGTGTGTGTTCCTGGAAAACCTTGCTTTCTGCAGACGTCTGCATTAAAAAATAGCAGGGCTTATAGAAGAAATAGGTTTTGAAGTACTCTATTCAAAATCTGTGTAACTCTGTTACTAGAACCCTTATAATATTCTACTAAAAATACTTGCATAGTTAAATCTCACTGGTGTTTTGATATATAATGAAAATCATTCCATCCCCATAGCCTATGCCCTGGGACTCCTACTTTTGCTTCCATCCATTAGTCTGTTTTTGTTTAACCAAGGGAAATACCTTTGCATTTTCTTCATCTATCCCAGATAGCTTAACATAGTGCAAAGTGTTGCACTTCTTGAAGCCACCAAACCAGCAACTTAGATTTTTTAAAACGGCTTTTTTTTTTTTAATTTAATGTTTTTATTAGAAAAAAATTTTTTCTTTTTTTAAAGATTTTATTGGGGAAGGGGAACAGGACTTTATTGGGGAACAATGTGTACTTCCAGGACTTTTTTTCCAAGTCAAGTTGTTGTCCTTTCAATCTCAGTTGTGGAGAGTGCTGTTCAGCTTCAAGTTGTTCTTTCAGTCTTAGTTGTGGAGGGCACAGCTCAGCTCCAGGTCCAGCTGCCATTGCTAGTTGCAGGGGGCACAGCCCACCATCCCTCGGGGGAGTCGAACCAGCAACCTTGTGTTTGAGAGAATGCGCTCCAACCAACTGAGCCGTCTGGGAGCTCAGCGGCAGCTCAGCCCTAGAAAAATATTTTTAAACAGTATCTTAAAATCTCTAAGTAATAGCATGATAGAAAGGACACTACTCTGGATGTCTAGATACCCAGACTTGATAATTTCACTCATTAGTTACTTAAACTTGATAAAGTCATCTAAGTATCAATGTCTTTGATTTCTGGGTTCTAAAATGATAATGCATAAATAGGTGATAATGATGTACAAGATTTTTTCTGATTAAAGGGTACTATTAATGTATATGCAGTATAATTTTGGATACATTTTTATCAGCCACCAAGGGTTTCCTAATTTCAAAAGTTATACCTGGGTCTTTCTAACCTATGGTTGTTAATCTACTGTTGATTTTCACCTCTTTCTCCAATTCGGATGGCCTAAAGCATTTTGCTATTTATTTTTCCTAATACAGTGTGTAATGTGTGATTTTTTTTATTTAATTGTCTTTGCTTATATTTCCATAAAAAGTAATTTCTATAGCATTCTGACATTTTTTTCTTAAGGTATTTGTATATTGCCAAAGTTTTCTGTTTAACTGAAAATATTTGTCCCTGACCACTTCCAAACATTAACATGATGAGAAAAATCATGTGTGAACCAACAAATTTTCTATTATTTTGACATTCCCTTATTTACCAATTGCATATGAACTGATTTGCATGGAATAAATAACATTGTTGCAAAACAGATTGTATTTGGGTAGTATTTGAGAGAAATCAGAGAAACATCTATTCTATGGAACCTGTTGAAGAGGTCCTTTAAGTGGTCATTCGGAAAGCAGCAGTGGGATGTGGGCTATCCTGGTGAGTTGCTCAATCAGCTGAAAAGAAGAGGGGCTGATGGTTCCATTCTTTTATAACTAAAAACTCAGCATTTGGACATTAAGTTATTGACTTTTCAATATACGTGTTTCAGTACAAGGTAATGTAAGTAGGCTTGTTCTGTCACTTCCCCATATTCTCCACATGGATAGTCTATCACTCTGTTTTAGTCCCCTGGGCCTCTTTTGCAGTGTAGAAAGATGTGACAGCCTTGGGTAAGTGCATTTCTTCTAGAGATATTTATTTAATTGTAGTATGGAGTAATTTGTTTTCCCTTCAGCAGTAGCAATTTGAAGGGGACTTGAGGATTCAAGTAGTTGTATACTTTAACAAAATGATCTATGAAATTTTTTTAAAACCGTGAGAGTGTACTTTATGCCATGTGCAAATCTAACCACTAGAGCCTCGATACTTCATCCAGGTCCTTGCTTAGCATGTTTAATAATTTTGACAAGATTGTATTCTCCCTTGAATGTAAATATTCTTTTTTGGGTATAAATATTAATACTTCTTGACTTGTACATCCACCTAATAACGTGGTTAAGACGCCTGTAAAAATATTTTTGAGGTTGTAATTAAATATATGTTGTCTGCTGTCCTAGAGCTTTGGCCCATTTGGTATGGTGTGAATAAGCAGAAATGGAACACACAAATTAACCTAGCCTATCACTGTTCTTTCAGTTATTTTGATTTTTTCAAAGAAGATATTTCTTTGAATGTAGGATTCTTTGGAAAACATCATGAAACACATTCTACTAGTTTATTAATTAAGTTGTTATGTAAGATGCAACAAAAGACTTGGTTAAAGTTCAGATCCTTCAGTATTTTTCACACAGGAAATAAAAATTTTCCTACCACACCTTAGTTTTTATAGCATTATTGAAATCTGATCCTTACTTGTTTACTACTGAGCTCAATGTTAAAAGATAAGGAGATTAAATAAACTAAAATGTATCCATGTCATTAATGAATGCAAAATAATACCGTCAAAGAATAGCTGGGACACCTTTGCTAGCTTGGCATTTTTAAAGTACAACTTTCTTTTTTTTAATTTTTATTGCGGAATATTAGGGAACGGTGTGTTTTTCCAGGACCCATCTGCTCCAAGTCAAGTCGTCCTTCAATCTAGTTGTGGAGGGTGCAGCTCAGCTCCAAGTTCAGTCGCCCTTTTCAGTCTTAGTTGCAGAGGGCACAGCCCACCATCCCATGTGGGAATTGAACCAGCTACCTTGTTGTTGAGAGCTCGCACTCTAACCAGCTGAGCCATCTGGCCACCCTAAAGTACAACTTTTTAAAAATTTGTGTCAAAATACACATAATAAAGACACATAACAAAAGTCTTTAGGACTTTTCATCTTGCAAAACTGAAACTCTGTACCCCTTAAACAATTCCCTATTCTCCTTTCCCCCCAGTTCCTGGCAGCGCTTTCTGTTTCTATGAATTTGATGACTCTAGATACCTCATATAAATGAATCATAAATTACTTGTCTTTTTATGACTGGCCTGTTTCACTTAGCATAATGTTCTCAAGGTTCATCATTGTACGTTGTAACATTTGTCAGAATTTCCTTTTTAAGACTGAATAGTATTTCATTGTGTGTCCGTACCACATTTTGTTTGTCCATTTATTCATCGGTGGACACTTTTGGCCATTGTGAATAATGCTGCTGTCAGCATGGGTGTACGAATACCTCTTTGAGACTCTGCTTTCAAATTTTTTAGATATATACGCAGAAGTGGAAATGCTGGATCTTATGGTATATCCTCCCTCCCCCATCCAAAAGTAGAGCGTTCCTGTGAAACCTTTTGTAAGCCACAGTGGCATAAAGTGAAAAAGCAGTTGCCTTAGGGACACATCACGCTATATTTGCTTTTCGCCTTTTTTTCATAAAAGTGAAAATCTTCAGATTTTTTTTGATTAGCAAGAATAGGTACTAATGTAAATCTTTCATAAAAGCAAAGTGGCATAAAGCAAACTTTCATGAAGCTGTGGAATACCTATAATTTTCAATTTTTTGAGGAACCACCATACTCTTTTCCATAAAGTACAGCTTTTTGAAATGAAGACTGTTACTCTTAATAAATCTTTATTTTAATTGAAACAAAATTTCATGGCCAAGCTTAGCAGATGGTAAATATGTGAACTGCTCATTGTATTTCATTAGTGAGATTGAAGATGTGCATAAAGATGTTGATGTATTTTAGGGGTCAGCAAATTAGTAGACTGGACATACTTTTCTATCTTCAAGCTAACATTTTGTTTATATGCAGTGGAGCTCTTAACCAAAGAATAAACTCAAATATTATGTATTATTTTGCTGAACCCAACACATACAATTTTCATTAGATTAGAAGTACATGTCAACATTGTTTCCAGCCTAGTGGAAATGGTCAGTAAATGTATTGAATTAATAAATGAACAAATACTTTTTGAAGAAGTTGGAACCCAGCTGTTCTTAATCTTTTTTTGGATAGTAACCCATTTTAAGAATGATAAAACATTGGAATCTTTCCCCAAAATAAATAAATAAATAAATATTTATTTATTTATTTATTATTATTATTTGTATATATACACACATACAAAAATTTGGATGTGATTTCAGGGAACTCAGAGTGGTTAAAGCCCATCCATAAATAAGTTGCATTAATTAGCTATTAAATTTTTCCACAATATTGAATATGATCCCCCTTCCTTCTGGGTACCTTAAAAGAGATATTTTCAGCTCCAGTGTCCTGGTTGTCATGAAAAGAAAACTCCCAGGAAGTGTTACTAACACAAAGATTCATAACCAGAATCACATCACCAGGTTGTTGTGTTTTTTTTTGAAGATTTTATTGGGGAAGGGTAACAGGACTTTATTGGGGAACAGTGTGTACTTCCAGGACTTTTTCCAAGTCAAGTTGTTGTCCTTCCAATCTTAGTTGTGGAGGGTGCAGCTCAGCTCCAGGTCCAGTTGCCATTGTTAGTTGCAGGGGGCGCAGCCCATCATCTCTTGGGGGAGTCAAGAAGTCAAACCGTCAACCTTGTGGTTGAGAGCCCACTGGCCCATGTAGGAATAGAATCGGCAGCCTTCAGCGTTGGGAGCACGGATCTCCAACTGCCTGAACCGACAGTCTTCGGAGTTAGACTGTCCATGATTGAACATGGCACCTTGAGCTGAGCTGCCGCTGAGCTCCTGGATGGCTCATTTGGAGCGCGTCTTCTCAACCACAAGGTTGCTGGTTCGACTCCCGCAAGGGATGGTGGGCTGCGCTCCCTGCAACTAGCAACGGCAACTGGACCTGGAGCTGAGCTGTGCCCTCTACAATTAAGACTGAAAGGACAACAACTTGACTTGGAAAAAGTCCTGGAAGTACACACTGTACCCCAATAAAGTCCTGTTCCCCTTCCCCAATAAAGTTCCCCGAAAAGTTGGTAGGAAAGAAATCAAGAGCATTATTAACATCTAACCAAGTTTATATATTATTATTTTAAATATAATAATAGATGTAACGATGTAAAGTGGATTGTTATTTTTCTTTGAACTGTTAGCTCCTGGACTTCATTCAAAATAAACTTAATAGAGAAAATGTTTATTAAAAAAATAATGTGGTATTATTGCATATTTAAACCCAGTGTCTCAAGAACATTTTTTTTTTGGCAGTAATGAAAAAATAGTATGGTAATGAATAAGTATGTTCCTAAAAAGAATTTGGATTAGATTACATTAATAAGAGTGTTTCTGAAGCACTGATTGAAAATTTGAAATCATAGAAAATGCTCAGTAATTTGACATTTATTTTAATTACTGACAACACTCATTATTTTCTTCTGCATTACATTGCAAGAAACAAGCAAAATATGCAAAATCAAGATGTAATATAAGTCTCTAAAGAACACTTAGAGATGTAAGCAGGTATACGACAAGGTATTCAACATCACTAATCAAGGAAATGCGCATCAAAACCATAATGAGATATTACCTCATACTTGTTAGGATGGCTATTATTAAAAAATTGAAAGATAGCAAATGTTGGTAAAGAGAAAAGGTAACTCTGATTCACTGTTGGTGGAAATCTAAATTGGTATAGCCATTATGGAAGACAGTATGGAGGTTCCTCAAAAAATAAATAGAGTTGCCATATAATCCAACAGTCCTACTTCTGTGTACTCAAAAGAATTGAAATCAGGATCCTGAAGAGATACCTGCACACCCATGTTCATTGCAGCGTGACGTTCAATAGCCAAGATATGGAAACAACCAAATGTTCATTGATGGATGAATGGATAAAGAAAATGTGGAATATACATACAGTGGAATATTACTCAGCCATTTAAAGAAAGACATCCTGCCAGGGTGGACCTGGAGGACATTATATTAAGTGAAATAAGTCAGTCAGACACAGAAAGACAAATATTATATGATCTGACTTAGAATATATTTGAGATGTACGGTCTAAAATAGTCAAAGTCATAGAAGTAGAGAGCAAGATGGTGATTGCCAGGGACTGGGGGACGGGGAAATGGGGAGGTGATGGTCAAAGGGTACAAGTTTTAGTTATGCAAGATAAATAGGTTTTAGAGATCTATACGGCATAGTGCCTATAGCTAACAAAACTGTAGTGTAAACTTAAACATTTCCGAAGAGGGTAAATCTTAGGTTAAGTGGCCTAACCACACACAAATAATAATAATAAAGGCAGCAGAAAGAAACTTTGGGATATGCCTTTGGCCTCAATGGTGTTGATGATTTCATGGTTGTGTATACTTCTCTCCAAAGTCACTGAGTTGTATACATTAAATATATACAGCTTTTTACATGTCAATCATACCTCAGTAAGTGGTTTAAAAAAAAAAAGATGTAATAGGGATTGTCCTTGGGAGCTTAGGCCTTTATTAACGAAATAAAACTCGTACTAATGACAACAGCATATTACAAGGTGCCTGGCACAAAGTTTGAACGTAGTGTGTGTGTGTGTGTGTGTGTGTGTGGGGGGGTTGGATAATTTATGGCTTAAAATATTAAAAATTTCAAAACTGCATAACATAGTAAAGGATCTATATGCTAAGTATTGATTTAGAACTTACCTATATCTTCCTTTAGCCCGTTTCTATTATCAGAATCTTTATATTAATAGCTTAACATAATTTACTCCCTTTGGCATCCTTTGTAAGGGTCAATATATAATGTATAAAACAATTTGTGGATGTAATGCCTGAAATCCTAATTTTAAAAAACCTTGTGTTTCTTTTTCTTCTGCCTTAATGAAATTTATCATTGATTGTGCATAGTTAGGTTGCTTAATGAAATAAATTTTTGGTTACTTCAAAAAAATTTTAAACTTGACTGACACAAAACTCAGTTTGACTGTAGTGTAAATTATAATTATGGTATTTTAACTCAAATTTATTAAACTTGTAAAATCTCTGAATTACAAGGGACTTCTATAGTCACTGAGTCAATCCTGTTCAGTGCAGGATTTTTGCCTGTAGTCTTCCAAGTAAGCTGAGTAGTAATTGTCACTTATATGTCTTACATATTTTTAGCTGAGGTCAATTGCTCTCAAACTCTTTCTTATCCAGACCATCATAGTGTTTCCATGACCCTTCCATGTGTACAACACCTCTTTACTAAAACAAAACAAAGACTTTTTATCTCTTCACGTGGCAAAAGTTCTAGTCTAAGATTGAGCAGAACATAAAGGAATCATAAGTAAGCAAGGTGAAGAAAGTTATGTCAATTATTTAACATTTCCAGCTAATGTGGAGTTGTGGAGTCTGTTTTCCAAATAGAATGTAAATTATTTTCATAAAATTTAACTGTTTCAGCAAGGTGTTTGGTGTAGTTCAGCTCAATTGTCCTTGGAATTTCTCAGTCAAATTTTACTAAAGTCAGTTCCTAGAGTGGAAATTTCTAAGTAACCAAAATATTTCTGAATGTTAACTAATGGCTCACTTACATCCAGTATAAGTCCTGAGAGTTTAATATTTCACTTGTATTTTAACTTAATAATACACAGATATTAGGTTTTTCCAATGGTAATATTTTGTCCTCATTTTATATTCTTAAATCTTGGCTACCCAGCTTGTGAAGTAGTAGAGTAGGTGATAAAAATAGTTAGGGAATATCATGTGACCAGGGCTTCAGCAAAGTTTTAGAAGATTTTTGTGTTTGATGTTAAAGCTTACATCATTCTAACGTCCCAACACTGTCATTTTTGTATACCCTCTGATGTCCAGTGGCCTTAATTCATAAAAATTCAAACTCCATTTCTAAAGATCTGATTACAGCTTAGGTTGTTGAAAATATTTCTGGCTTTTAAGTTTAGGTTGATTTTTATCAGTTGTCATTTAGAATGACTTGAATGGAAGTGCCGTGGACATTTTTATCTACTGTGTTGCGCATTTATTTCCTTTGAAGCACGCAAGGACAAGGAATTAGGAAAATACTGCTTATCCAGTAGAGAAAAGGTAAGCTGTTCCCAGAAAAATTGAGGATTATATTGGGAAACCAGTGAATTCTTGAGTATGATTGAGGAAAAGTTATCTCGTGGTAAATGTGGTCAGAGGATTTCTTACATGAAATGAAAGAACTGTATCCTGTGAATGCTGGAGAATTTGACTCCTCGGGAATGTATATAGTGACAGTGGTTGCCCTTTTTCATTTTGACTTCTCTTCACGCCTAGATCTACGGAATCCAGAGGCAGCATTGTCGCCAACCTTCCGCAGTGACAGCCCAGTGCCTGCTGCACCCACTTCTGGTGGCTCTAAGCCCAGCACAGCTTCAGCAGTTCCTGAATTAGCTACAGACCCCGAATTAGAGAAGAAGTTGCTACACCACCTCTCTGATCTAGCCCTAACATTGCCCACTGATGCTGTGTCCATCCGTCTTGCCATCTCCACGGTAATGACCTGATTAGACAGGGTTGGGATCTAGCACTTCTTTTCTTGGGTTCACGGTCAGTGTCTTATTGCTCTCCCCTCCTTCCCTAGCCAGATGCCCCTGCTACTCAAGATGGGGTGGAAAGCCTCCTACAGAAGTTTGCAGCCCAGGAGTTGATTGAGGTAAAGCGAGGTCTCTTACAAGATGATGCACATCCCACCCTTGTGACCTATGCAGATCATTCCAAGCTCTCTGCCATGATGGTCGCGGTGGCAGAAAACAAGGGCCCTGGGGAGGTCACAGGGACTATTACAGGGCAGAAGCGGCGTGCAGAACAGGACTCAACCACAGCAGCTGCCTTTGCTAGCTCTTTGGCCTGTGGTCTGGCCTCTTCAGCATCAGAAGCAGCTAAGGAGCCAGCCAAGAAATCCAGAAAACATGCTGCATCAGATGTTGATCTGGAGATAGAAAGCCTTCTGAACCAGCAGTCTACTAAGGAACAACAGAGCAAGAAGGTAGGGGCAGATGGAATTGCTTTTACACATATACTTTGAATTATAGCTTTAGTTGAGAGGAATTTACTCCTAGGGCAAGGAACAATTATTAGAATTGAAGGTTTAGAGCAGCGGTTCTCACCTGGGGATGATTTTGCCCCTCTTCTTCCCCAGAGAGGACATTTGGCACTGTCTGGAGACATTTTTGGTTGTCACAGCATGGGAGTGATACCGGCATCTAGTGGGTAGCGGCAAGTGACGCCGCCAAGCATCCTACAGTCATAGTAGGGCAACCCCTACACAACAAAGAATTATCTGGCCCGAAATGTGAATAATGCGTGTTGAGAAATTGATTTAGAGAATCTTTGTCATCTGTTTGCAAGAACCATGAGATCAAGAGAAGAGGAATCCAAATATAGAAATAGAGGGAGATGAATGGAGACGAATACTGGAGGATAGTCATGTGTACCAGTAATTACAGAAATTGATTAGACAATGTGAATCGCCAGTACAGCAGGTCCTTGAATAAGGTCGTTTCGTTCAAAGTGATTTTGTCACATTTAATGAGATGCTGTAGGAACTCTTGTTTATATCAATTAGGCTATTGTAAAATTGGTTTCATTATACATCATTTTGCTTAAAGTCGTAGAACCTATCGATGATGTTAAGAAAGAACTTATTGTATTGTGGTTCTGAGTATAAATACTGGACCCACATGAGTTCCCATCCATTTGCTACTTCTAGCTGTGTGCATTTGAACAAGTTACCTTCTCTTAAGCCTTAGTCTTCTCATCTGTAACATGAGGATAACCAGAGTACCCTCCCTTATAGAATTATTGTGTAGACTCAGAGCTAAACAGTCAAGTGCTTAGCACTGTCATTGGGTTTGGTACCTAACAAATATAAGTAGTTTTGGTGGGCATTATTGTCAAGTAGAGTTTATAGAGATGGCTTAAGGGCTCATTTTATCTACAGACTCTGAAGTCTACGGCTCCTTCTGTCACAGGTCAGTCAGGAGATCCTAGAGCTATTGAATACTACAACAGCCAAGGAACAATCCATTGTTGAAAAGTTTCGGTCACGAGGTCGGGCCCAAGTGCAAGAGTTCTGTGACTATGGAACCAAGGAGGAGTGCATGAAAGCCAGTGATGCTGATCGGCCCTGTCGCAAGCTGCACTTCAGGTCTCTTGGGAGGGGAGAGATGGGATGGGTCTCCAAGAAGTAGTCATTCCTTTTCAGCACATTCCTTCCAGTCTTTGGGGTTATGTCTTTAATCTTGTTAAAAGGTTTTCATATGATTTGTCTAACATCTCCAGACTCTGAAGGTATACTTTTAGAAGTAGTGTTCTGTGGGATGGAATACAAGCTGTACTCCCAAAAAGATGTGAGAGGTTGTTTTTTTTGTAAATGCCCCTTTCTTCTTGCAATAGCAAGGCATCTCTGTCTCTGAGCCACAGTGAAAGTTCTCTGGAAGGAAGATGATCCCAGGAGAAACAGGACCCTGGGTTCTTAGGTCAGTGTTTTGTACCGCTATAACCAGCGAGCCCTTCCGTCCTTCCTGTTGTAAGACACGGCAGTTATGTCTTGGCTCAGAGAGGAATTAAATCTCTTCTTTAGTGTGAATTACGGATTTCCATGTCACCTGCCTTCCTCTTCTCTGAAAACTCTTAGAGAAAGCTCTAACGATAGAGAAAGTTAGGAGAGGGTTAAAAATGGGAAATTTTGAAACAATTTGGAATTTGAACTATGGGACCTAACTCTGGAACACCATCTTGATTCTGCTTCCCCTTTTTTATTTCCCCAGACGAATCATTAACAAACACACTGATGAGTCATTAGGTGACTGCTCTTTCCTTAACACATGTTTCCACATGGATACCTGCAAGTATGTTCACTATGAAATTGATGCTTGCATGGATTCTGAGGCTCCTGGGAGCAAAGACCATACACCAAGCCAGGAGCTTGCTCTTACACAGAGTGTTGGAGGTGACTCCAGTGCAGATCGACTCTTCCCACCTCAGGTACTTGTCTCAGAAAACTTATCTCAGATTATGGACTTATATCTAAGTAGGGCCACTATACATGTAGGAAAGTAGGGCATAATCAGTGTTCTGTCTTGCTGATTGGGAATGGAGTGGGACAGATATGCTTAGAAGGGAGTAGGAAAATCAAATGGCAAAGAGGGACTGGGGCCATGAATCTGAGAGTGGAGGAAGGGAAGATGACCAAATACCACCTCATGCAGTGGATCTGTTGTGATATCCGCTACCTGGACGTCAGTATCTTGGGCAAGTTTGCAGTTGTGATGGCTGACCCACCCTGGGATATTCACATGGAGCTGCCCTATGGGACCCTGACAGATGATGAGATGCGCAGGCTCAACATACCAGTACTGCAGGATGATGGCTTTCTCTTCCTCTGGGTCACAGGCAGGTAATGCAGTTCAAAGATATGTAGTTATGGGTAGATATAGAACAGAGTGAGTACTGGGTGGGAATAAAATCCTGGGTTTTCCTACCCATGCTATTAAATACAGATTGAGTTAGCCTTGTTTTCTGCTGAGACCTAATGCCTGTTTATAACATAAATTATACCTTGAATTCTACTTAACTCTCCATTTGTTCCTTGTGAAAGGTAAGACCATTGAGAATAGATATGTTTTATCTTTACATTCTTAGATCCATCCTTTGCCCTAGTGGTGTCTTGCATGTAAATGTTCACTGAATGTCTACTGAAAATAACACATATCTTGAAGAGAGAAAAAAATATGGGCATAGAAGTAGCTGTTTAACCTTTATTTCTTTCTAGGGCCATGGAATTGGGCAGAGAATGTCTGAACCTTTGGGGGTAAGTAGCAATCATCCTGTTGCTTCCTTTTGAGGTAACTAAATACATACATTGCTATAGTTGAGATATGTGTATCTTCTCCCTTTGATTCCTTGCCTCTGTAGATGGTATTACTCGTAAACTGAAAGCCTGATTAAAGCTCTAGTTCTCTTTCTTATGCCCCACAGTTATGAACGGGTAGATGAAATTATCTGGGTGAAGACAAATCAACTGCAACGTATCATTCGGACGGGCCGTACAGGTCACTGGTTGAACCATGGGAAGGAGCACTGCTTGGTGAGCAGCAGTCGGACCCAATTCATTAGGTGGAGGAAAAAGAGGAATTGTTTGATTTCTTATTGAGAAAAAGTTCACATACTGGGGTTTCATAAGGTAATCTTTTCTCTGTGGTGAGCAGGTTGGTGTCAAAGGAAATCCCCAAGGCTTCAACCAGGGTCTGGATTGTGATGTGATCGTAGCTGAGGTATGTGTTGTCGCAGGCATCCACAGCTTCCACATTTTAATTGGTAGCAGTTATTCAGGTCAGGCGTATTCTTATCATTTGGATCATACGTAATGCAAAGGGCTAGAATTGCAATCTTGGGTAACTGAAAAGTAGCTAGAGCCTTTATTTCCTAGGTTCGTTCCACCAGTCATAAACCAGATGAAATCTATGGCATGATTGAGAGACTATCCCCTGGCACTCGGAAGATTGAGTTATTTGGACGACCACACAATGTGCAACCCAACTGGTAGGTGACCAGAGAACATGCATGTCTCCAAGGGCAAAACTATTTATCGTCAAGGACAAGTTAGTAAGGACAAGTTAGTAGAGCTTCGCCTCATATTGTCTGTAAATGGGTTTCGGAGGATTCATAAACCGCTTAAGCTTACATTTCAGCTGTTTTATGGGATTCTGCAACACTCATTAGAAACCCAACAGGTTTTAGGACTCAAACCACTGATTGCTAGGATCTCCACTCTCTTGCCTCCTAAAGATCTTCTTCAGTTATTCTAGGGATGTTTTGAATCTGCCCCCTGGTGGTTAACTAAGAATCTATTTAATGTATCAACAATTTTAGTATCTTTGATCCTGTAGTAGAGCTTTAAAAGACATGCTGCTAGCATTTTACTTATCCAAAGAATACTCACTGGCAGCAACAGCTTTGTGAAGAAGGCCTGGTTAGCCATCAATTATTAACCCTTCAGCAATACAGATCCTGCCTGTTTTAACACCAGAATCTGTGCCCAATTCCTAACCAGTCATGCTACCATATTTTAATCTAATATCAAAGTCTTTTTAAAATAATTGGCACGAATATTCAGTGAAATGATAGGCAGTATTAATAAAAGGTATGCATCTTTTAACAATATTAAGCATTTTAATTCCAGGATTTTTGGTTTGCTCCATCTTTCCCCTTGCTTCAGGATCACTCTTGGAAACCAACTGGATGGGATCCACCTATTAGATCCAGATGTGGTTGCCCGATTCAAGCAAAGATATCCAGATGGTATCATCTCCAAACCTAAAAATCTATAGAAGGCACTTCCTCACAAAGCTAAGCATCCATAGCCATGGCTCTACAGGCTGCACCTGAAGAGCAATATTTGTATAATAGCTTTTTTCCTTATTTAAATAAAAGTTTATATTGTAGCTGGGATTTCAAGGTCAAATTTTAGCTTTGCCACTTAATAGTATGTGATCTTATGTAACTCATCTCTCTCAGTATGATTCCTGATATGTGAACTGGGAATATTACCTACCTCGTGGGTTGTTGTAAGGGTTCAAACTAAATGAATGCATGGAAAGCATTAAAATGTTGATTATACAGTGTAGGATCAAAGTTATTAGCAATTAGTATATGAACATGGTAATCAAGAAAGGGGTTCCTAGGACAGCATTTCTCAAGGTAAGATCTGAGTTAAGGTTATCACTAGGGCTATCATGCTCTAAACACTTGTTTATTCTGTTACAACTATGTGGCTTTGCTAGTCTCTTGTTCATTTCCAAGAAAAATGAAATAAGCACATTTTAGATTTAAATAAGTGCCATCTGTGCAGAGAATTAGCCTACATGTATTATGTAAGTGAAAAGACCTCTGGTCTATCTTTTAAAAGTTATTTCATCAAACACAAGTGAACACAACTTATCTGTACACTTTGGTGAAACCCCTTATTAATTTAAGCATGAAGAGTTCTGCTTGTTATACTCATAAACTGTGGTAACTGAGGTAAGGAGGGACACTGACTACAGAAATGCTATTTGTAAAGAGGAATTAAAAAACTCCTGGGTGATGTTATTGTCCCTACAGCCCAGTGTACCTACTGTGTTGAAAACCTTTGTTCTCAAAGCAATGTATAGATATGATGGTAACAGCTCTCTGTTTAAGAGTGTATGTAACTTTTAATTCAACCTTCTATCCCCTTTAAAATGGATGCACACAACGACAGGTTCAAAGCTGATGTGTACTCTTCCATAATTTTAATAATCTTTTAGAGAAGTCCTATGACAATTATACTAACAAGTTTCTTTAAACAACCCCACCACCACCACCCCTATGTTCTGCTTGTCCATATTCCCCTCACCCTTTCCTCTGCTATTATTACCGGCATTTCTGCTTGTACTTGAAAGTAAAAAGCAGTTCCAGATTACAGCAAACTCAATGGCCCTGCTCCATAGCCTGGCCCCTTGTTGAAATAAAAAAGGGGAGAAGCATGAAGAACCATCATGGCTTGAGATCAGGCACTACCAGAAACCCAGACTGAGTTTTAGAAACAGGCTCTTGTACATGTTCCTAGCAGATAAATCTTCACTGGCTTGGAGAACAGGAAGGACTATTTTACAAACACCACTGTGTTTGAATTTCTAGAGGCTACCCAGGCCAAGAAGACATCCCTAAGAGAGAAAAAGACACACAAACTTAGAATTGCAGCTTAGATAGATTCTTTTTTAACTATCTTCTTTTTTCTTTCATTTTTTTAAAATTAAAGTTTATTGGGGTGACAGTTGTTAGTAAAGTTACATAAATTTCAGGTATACAATTCTGTATTTTTTTAAACTATCTTAAAGAAGTTCCCAGTTAATTTCTTGTAGCATCAAGGTCAGATGGTATCACCCAGTAGGAATATTAGGGCAATGGGCCTAAAAGTCACAAGTATAGGCGATCCTAGTTTACTGGAGAGGATTTGGGATAGAAAATACCAATGTTTCGTTTCATGGATGTAGGTAAATCTCAGGAAAACTTGAGGAGATGGGCAAAATCTTCAGGACCTCTCCCCCACTCTTCCCACTCCTGCCATACTTCGCACCTTACCGTGCTACTTACCACTTACCCATTTCTCCTCAAATTCTAATTCCCTAAATGGTCTGATTTGCACTAAGGAGATAAGCTAATCTTCCTAGTCACTAACTGCTTAATGCATCACCATACACTTAAAGAGCATACATAAAGGTAATGTACCTGAAAAGTGGGAACTGCTAATTTTGTCATCTTTGTCTATGTGACAAATGTAAGCTCTTTTTAAGCTGGAGAACTTTTCTATAATAGCCTCTATAATCAGACATATATATAGCAACCTACTCTACCTAAGATCAGGTAACACTGATATGCTCAGGGTTATCACGTTTTCCAACAATGAATTTAGCAATACTTACATTATGAGGAGAGAAACTAACTCACCTGCAGTGCTTCACCACACACTCATTGCTGCAGTACTCACTGTCCCAGTCCTTACTCACAACCGGAGGGTTCTCACAACCAGACCTCACACATCGTGGCTGCGGGGAGAGTGTCACAGGAGATCCGCTTACCAATTCAACATCCATTTGAGAAGGAGACTCAACCTATGAGAGGAAGAGAGCACCAAAGATGGATTAGGTTTGCTACCTACTAGCCAGGCACTAGTCAAGTCTGGGACCCAATCAAGGAACAGGTGTTAAAATCCCTCACACATGGCGGTAACGTTCCAAAAGGTGAATTCTTGGTCTCCACCTCTACATGTGGCTTTAGAACTTTGCCAAACAGACTGACAAGATTCTTCCCATCGGGGGAATGCTGGCCATATGCCCCTATAGTTGACCCTTTAACAAGTCAGGTTTGAACTGCGCTGGTCCTCATGTGTATACAGATTTACTGTGCAGTTCAAAGGTGAACTGAATTTTCAATCCACAGCTGGGAATCTGTGTAAGTGGAGGGCCGACTACCGTGTTTCCCCGAAAATAAGACCTAGCCAGACCATCAGCTCTAATGCGTCTTTTGGAGCAAAAATTAACATAAGACCTGGTGTTATTTTAATATAAGACTGGGTCATTATAATAATGATATGATATGATACGATATGATATGATATAATATAAGGTCTTGTATTCTTGCTCCAAAAGATGCATTAGAGCTGATGGTCAGGCTAGGTCTTATTTTCGGGGAAACACGGTAGTAGTTTTACACGTGCACAGTGCACGGTGGGTCACTGCACTCTTTAATCTTACTCATCACTGACTATTCTACATTTGAATGACATTCTCTTTAAATATCAAAAGAATGTGAGTAGAGGTTGGGTCACCTCAACTAAGATCATAGGGCTAAGAGAAGACAAAATGTGCCATTAGCAAAAGGAAAAAACAACTTGGAGATTCAGTTTCTTCCTGACGGGTATTATTTCCTTTACTTTAAAATCATTGCTTCAATTGTGATACTAGTCTCAACAGACCCATATTTTAAAATGACTACTGGTTATGTACAAGTTAAAACTAGGGTAAATTGGCATCTGTTTATATCACTTTGGATTCACTGATATGAACCAATTGAATTTTCTAGCTATATCCCCTATCCATCCCCCACTTATAAAAACATCAAGCCAAGCAGTCCAGACATAGGAGAAATGGAAGGACTTGCATCCAAAGCTTAGGATCCTTGGGTAAGTACCACCAAAAAATAACTCTGGGCCGAGGTTGTACCTCTAGTCGAACTACAGTACTCTGCTTAGTTAAGGAGCAGTCTAGGACAGGAGGCCCTTTTAATGCTTCTCACCAAGAACACTACATAGTATCATGGGTGGGACAGTCACAGTCAAGAAGCAACCCCCCTTTTATTGGATCAACCAAAAATGCTCCTACACATTTCCACTGGTCTAAAGACTTGAAAACAGGCTCACCTCAGGAACGACATCTGTGATCATCTCACAGATTGTCTCAGGAGAGGTTTCCTCTACTGTATGGGCCTCAGGGCTGTTGTTCATGGGCCGCTCAGGACTACTTTCCACAGCTGGTGGGACTAAGGTAGTCTGCATTTTCAGAGTGGGTCCAGGCACAATCTTGATCTGCAGAGGAGGTGGCTGTTGCTGTAAATTGATTCGAGCTTTCTGAGGTGGAGGCTGTTGCATGGCCTGGAGTGGGGGAGGCTGCTGCAGAATGGTCACTTGCTGCTGAGTGGGGGGCTGAGGCATCTGTTGCAATGGAGGGGGTTGTAGCCGGGGTGGAGGCAGTTGCATAGAAGCAGCAGCTGCTGCCGCTGCCTGCAACACTGACCGAGTGACAATCTGGGCTTGTTGACTGGGCTGGATAGTAGCTGTGCTGGTTTGGCCTAATTGGATCCCCCGGGAGGTCACCACTGTGGCTGGGATAACGGTAACCATCCCTCCTTGAGACATGGTGATAGATGAGGGCAACATCTGTTTGGTAATAATCAACTTGGTGATATTAGGCTGACCCCCAGCCCCAGAAGATGCCTGGTTTGCCACATAGGATGAAAGAGTAGAGTTAACAACAATGGAAGGGGACAGGGCAGGGGGCTCTGTTGAAGCTGGTGCTGGAGACGCTGGGTCAACGGTAGCCACAGCAGGTGGAGAAGGCGTCTGTGATGGCGGCACTGGATCCAACTCCACTGTTTCCACAGTGGCCTAAAGAACAACAACAAAATGTCATTGGGAAATTTACTGTCTTCCCCAGGACACAGTTACTCTAATCACCTCCCAAAATTTACATCACCGATTTTTTTGTTTTTTGAGATACATCACAGATTTTAAAAAAAAGAAAAAAGAAAGGAAAAGAGCAGGTGTTAGCCTATAGGTGTTACCCTGGCTAAAGTAAAAATGGGATAAATGCAGAAAGACTGTTTGGCAAGATTTATGATGGAAACAATGGTAAACCATGTTACATACTTTTAAGCTTTTACACAGTATTAATAGGTTCCACAGGTTTTTGGTAGTAGCCTTATAACTGCTAATAAACAGCTCAAAAATTTTTTTTATTGGTTTAAATAAATATCCCCCCACCCTAACCCTCTTACCTGGCACTCTTGATTGTCTTTATATGCAGCCAGAGCTTTCAGATACTCTTTCTTGGCAGCCTCAGTTTTCCTCTTATACACCTGCAGGAAAGACAGTTTTAAAAGCCCATATTCCTAGAAAAGACTGATAATTCTATTCATCTCAATCTAAATATTGACAACTCCTTTTAGTAAATACACTTCTGAAAGCTAGTAATCAAGACAGTCTCCATGGCAAACTTTCCAGTGACCATGCCATCTGAAAGCCAGCCAATCAACAGGAGTCGTGGTGGAATAACTCCTCTTCCAAAGCTAGCACCAGCCAGTGCCCACTTCTATTACCAAAACAAATCCTGACCCAAATCCTACCAAAACTATATGAGCAGTCTGCTTAGCCTGGGATTGTGTATAACCAGTGTACTCTCCCTTAAGGAATGTGTTAAATTCTTTGCAATGATAGCTGCAAGATTTTTCCCATCTTTCATGCCTCTTCCATTAAAAGCTGAAACCTATTTCCCCTTCCTTTGAATCTGAGTTAAGTCTATGAATTATTTTGACCATTAAAATGTGAAGTGACACAAAGAGACAATGGGACATCTTTTGTTCTGTTGGAACATTGCTATATGTCTGCCATACTGTAAAGAAGACAGTCTAGTCTATTTGGAAGATGAGAGGCCATGTGAAGGAGAACCAAGGCATCTCAGCCAACAAGTAGCACCAACTGCAAGACATGGGAACAAGGTCACCTTGGCCAGCCATACCAGCTTGTCATTTGACTACAACCACAGGAATGAGCCCAGGCAAGAACACCAGGAATACCACCCAACCAATTTACAGAATCATGAGAAGTAATACATTGCCATTGTTTTAAGCCATTAAATTTGTGGTGCTTTGTTAAGTAGCAATAGAAAACTGATACATGTTATCTATAATGTATCTTTTTCTTTCAAGTATTAAGTAGTAGACTCACTGAGAGTCTACAGTAATGATAATTATAGCCATCTTCAATTTCAATTGTATCTTTTTATTTCTTTGAAATCCAGATTAAATTCAGGGAGATTAACAATGGTTTTCAAGTTTAAAGTAAACCAATGAGAAAATCCTAAACTAAATTCTAAATCCAAACTTGATAGTGGACTTTAGAGTTAGCCACAGCATGCAACCTACCAAGGAATAGCCTAATTTTACAGTGGAAAAAAACAAAGCTTAGAAAAGTTAGATTCAGTGTTTTCACAATAATCACTGATTAATAATTTTTATATGGGTATTCTGGGCTTTGTATGGCTGCAGCTTCTAAGACAAAGGATAATCCATTAATGCCATTAACAAAGAGCAGGTATTAAATAAGACAGTAAGAAAGTTAAAAGAAAACTTAGTTTTTATTCCCTTAAAAACTTTTAGAACATTCACTATCTACTAGTTCCTCATTATATGCTCACCTGTTTTTGCTCCTCTCCAAGACTATCCCACATGGAGGCCACAATTTTTGAAACTTCCCCAAAAGTGGCATTGGGATTCTGTCCCTTGATGGCAGCCTGTGTATCACGGAAGAATAAAGCATATGCTGAAACTGGTTTCTGAGGCTCATTAGGATCTTTCTTTTTTCTCTTCTTTGGGGTCTTCTGCTTTTTCCCTGCTTCTACCACAACTGTCTTCTGGCTGGGAAGTTGCTGCAGGGAAGAAAAGAGAATTATAAGAAGGAAGAGCGGAAGTATCACATCTAGAGAACTGTAAGAAAAGGACTTTTATTTGGGGGAAATGATCTAGCCACATGGATGGAATTTTTAGAAGTGCTAAAAATAGAGGCAATAGGATTAAGACATTAGTAAACTATGTGAAAACCAGTAAGATGGAGACTGGGAGGAGCATTATAAACTGTAAATTGAGAGGCAGGACCCTATACCCAAAAAAGAGCAGAGGAGATGATAGGGCAGGAGTGAAGATAGAGTAGCATTGTATGCCAAGAATTTTATCCCAGAATATCATGGCAAATTTGATTTTTGGCAGGGAATGCCTCACCCTCCGGAAATCCTCAACACCATCCTCATGAAGTGAACTAGTAGGTGAAGGGGTGGTTGAAAGACGATCCTCAGGTGATTGGGCAGGTGGCAGGATGGTGCCACCCCCTAAGCTCAAACCAAGTTGAGAAGTCAGTTCTGACTGATCAATGGTGGTCAACTGGCTATGCCCCATCAAGCCAGATGTCATGTCTGTCATTGGTACATCAATTGTAACAGGTGGGTTGGCGCTATACTGAGTTCCTATGGAATGGTCCAAGTCCTGAGAGAAGCAGAAGGACTAATTAAACACTAAATATGAAAAACACCACTCTTCCCCCCCACCCTGACTTCAGGACAGTTTATAAATCTCCTGCTCACCCACACTGTATCATCGTTTAAACTCTAAACATCAAATAATTTGTCTACATATAAAACATATTAAGCTTTTAAATAAAGTATAGAAATTCGTCAAGTCACTTCTTGTACTCAAAGGCCTATTCCAAAATAACTAAAAATAACCATGGAAGTCTTAATTTTGGACAAGTTCATTTAAAGAGCAAATAAATTATTCAGTAATTTGGAGGCAGTGATGATACACAGGGTGACGAAAACCTTCCTCCTTGTACCCTCCTAAAATAATGGCTTTTAAAGTTACAATACACAGGCAAACAGTAAATAAGGCTAATGGTAGGGATGTTTGGTGTCAAATATAATGTATGGAGATGTGCTACTGATGAGATGTGCTGGAAGCCCAATACACTGATCCGTATAACTCATACTAATTCACAGTCAATACGTTTGGTTGAGAACGTGTCTGAATAAATCAATGTGCCAGCTCTCACTCTCATATTTGAATATGGATGTGAAGGCCGTATTAGAAGGGGGGAAAAAAACCTTTTCCAAAAATCACAATAAATCACTTTTCATTTCAGAGTTAACATTAGACATTTTATAATTTTAAACCATTTTTAAAGTACAATTGATTCAGATGATAAATTTCATTCATTCAGAAGAAATTAAGTCTTTGTTGATGAGCCTTTGGCCACAAGAATGAGGAACAAGTAATACCCACATGGCGCAGGGAAGGAAGAGAGAGTCACTTTTGTCCCCCTAACACCATGCCAATAAGCTTGGGTAAGCCTGAAAATGTTTTGCCCCTTACCATGGTCAAGCCCCCACTCAGGAGCCCCCCGCCCTGCTCCATCAAGCCATGGGTCATGCCCACAGGCATGTCCAATGTCTGGACCCCATATTGGGCTGAAAAACTGCCATCCTGAGAGGACGAAGGGTCTGCCAGGTCATCAAAGTGGCCAACCACATCTGAGACAGCCAGTGAAGGATCAGAATCCAAGGAGATAGGCGGGATTTCAAATTCTTCATCACCCAAGCTTGGTGTATGGAATGTCTATAGAGGGGGAAAAGGAAAAAGAATTAGAGGAAAAAGGAGGAATTGCATACTGCTAAATGAACAACATGGCTAGGTAATGGAGATTCTCAGTGTACCTCTTTCCAGCTTGGATGCTATTTTTGTTATCAATTTCTTAGGACCTATTTAATTTTACAAACAAGACTCTCTTCTTCATACCCTTTGTCATATGGCACATATAAGGATGCCAACATTATCACAGTTTTTAATTTTTGTATCCTTTTTCTATATCATCTTGGTTGTCTTAAACTATTATGCCTGTTCTAATGAACGATTCTTTCAGCACCATTAGTAAGGACCCAGATTTTATAACCTGTTTAGCTATGATACTTAAAATCTCTCTAAAGATTCTGATAGCAGTTATTTCATGACTACTACATCTGAGCTGTTAAACCACAGCAATTCATTGTCAACCAGACAATACTTTGTTGTTTTAAGTTCCTTTGAAGCAGATCCTAAAAGGTAATGTCATCAGAACCTTATCCCCCTCTAAAATGTACGCACTTATTTCCTACCTCTTTTCCATTTTAGAAATTACGATGTTAACAACAAATAAGATTCCCATTTGTACAGGATTTTCGGAAAACCCAACAATGCCAAGATAAGGATAATAGGGAAGAGAAAAACCTTCATAATAGGTACAGCCAAAAGTCAAACTGGTTTTCTAACAGTTCCTGAGCACATTTCTAGTCTTGCTCTGACCCAGCCTTTCTGCAAGTGAGGAAGAAAAAGATTACTCCAGCTGGCTAAAGACTCAACCACTTCCTCTCAATCCAACTACAATAATAATATATTCATTCTTTTTCTGAATGGGGCCACCATTCACGGAGCTAACAGACCAATGTCTGACATAAAGATAAAATGCTATGGTTCCTTTTTGACACTAAAAAACTACAATGGCAACTGAAGCAACAGAGTATTATAAATAATAGCAAGAGACATTGTTGTCAGAGATGTGGGTTCAAGTCCCAGTTCTGCCATTTACAATATGACCTTGAATGAGCTTTCCTCATCTATAAAATGGGAATTGTAAAGGTAATCTTGTATTTTTCTTATGAGGATTAATGGGATTTAGTACACAATGCTTATTACATTGCCTGATATATATAAGTTTAATAACAGTTATTAACCATTGTTATTAATGATAATATTAATATCCTAATTATTATTAACTTTCCACCTGTCCCAACCAATTATAGGTACTTGAAATTTTAGAAACTTTCAATTCTATCAATCTGTCACATGGCATAGTAAATATCAAGTGATTCGATCAAATTCAATAGGCACCCACATTCTTTTTTCATGATTAAATAATATGTCCTAAGAGTTCCTTGAGGTCTTTCTAGACCCAGGAAGGGTCTCACTAATATCATTTTTATTTCAATGAAGATATTGCTAAAAAGAATATTTCCAGTTAATAGAAAGTAAGGGGGGGATAAAGTACATCTGTGAAATGCCCAATCTCTGAATCACATTTGCAAACAGAAATGTTTCCTAGAATACAAAAGGATATATATATATATATATATATATATATATATATATATATATATATATATAGCTTCATTTCTACATTTTTCTCCTCTAGAGAAGGATCCTTCTGTTTTACTTAGCATGGTAAAAATTTGGTAGTTGTCTGGGCTCTAACATGACAGTAGCATAAGGAACATAGGAGCAGGCAGTTCTTGATGGGAAAAACTAAAACTCTCCCAATGAGCTGAACTTTTCTCAGCACACAATTCATCATTTTTACTATTGTGTGGAAGTTCTGAACTTCAGATCCATGACTCTGAAATTTCAATTTAGTTTCAGGTGAGCATTTTTCAGGAAGGGGGTACAACAATTTTTTTTAACCAAATTCTCATGCAAACAAACAAAAATGCTACAGGGACAGAAAAAAGGATCAGGGAAAACATTTATTGTAACAGATTCATAGTTATGTAATAGTGGTTTTCAATTCTTTTAAAAGATACAGGTTGATTGGGCAAAGCAAAAGGTGCCTATCCTTTTCTGTGTATCACAACAAATAAAAAAGCAACTCTGCTGAGATGTGAAAATGATACTATTTGTTAATTAGATCTGAAAAAGAATAAAAATTCATATCCAAAACAAAAGACCAGTGTTCTACAAAGGACTACCCCTCACAAACCATCTGCAGTGCTCTCATTGACTAAACTGAAAAGACGAGACATGCAGAGATTCCATTGTATGGAATCAACAAGGCATTCTTTCTGTGCACCACCCCCTGGAAACAGCTTTGTTATTCAGTATCCATGGCTTTAATGGTATTTTTGGGGGCAGATATTAGTTTATTTGTTTGTTTCTTCCTTAAAGAAGAGTAAAATAATGACAATGATTAATTTGTTGCGGCATTCGGATATGTTTTCCTGTGGCTTGCACTATCAATAACAAAGATGTTTTGTATGTCATACTATGTAACATTTTGTAATAAATTTTTTATATCATCAATGTCGTTAGGTTCTAATTTATCTATACTTAAATCTAATTGATACCACTTAATATGCTTTGAGTATTTTTTGCTAAAATTCAATATAATGATAAATTTATCACCATGTAACAAAGGTTTAAAATAAAATAAAAATGTCATTTATGTACAAAGCAGCTCAAAATGTTATTAAATGCATAAAATAGTCAAAATATCAACTTTCTATTTTTTGTGGATTTTTGACATATTTTGGAAAAAAAACAAAATCAACGCAGTGAAAGAGTTAATACAGAAGGGCAAAGCACATGCTAGAATAAACAGAGACTGATTCTAAATCTCGTTTAATATCACAAATGATCTGTAGGATTATCGGAAGTTATTTTATTTTAGCACATCTACTACTAGATCATACCCTAGACTGTCAAATATAAAACAAAACTGTAGCAAATATTAAAGTAAAAAGATGATGTGGACACAGAAGAACATAGGAACATGATGCAGCTACCGTCTCACTCAGCTTTCTTTTCCTTCTCTGCTAAATTCCTGGGCCTTTTCAGGGGAGGAAGCAATTCGGGAATTACAGTTTATAAACAAAGGTGCTTACATATTGAGAGAACCAAAAAATAAAAAATTCGGGCCGGCCCGGTGGCTCAGGCAGTTAGAGTTCCGTGCTCCTAACTCCGAAGGCTGCCGGTTCGATTCCCACATGGGCCAGTGGGCTCTCAACCACAAGGTTGTCAGTTCAACTCCTGGAGTCCCGCAAGGGATGGTGGGCTGCGCCCCCTGCAACTAACATTGAACACGGCACCTCGAACTGAGCTGCCGCTGAGCTCCCGGATGGCTCAGTTGGTTGGAGCGCATCGTCTGAACCACAAGGTTGCCGGTTCAATTCCCGCAAAGGATGGTGGGCTGTGCCCTCTGCAACTAGAAACGGCAACTGGACCTGGAGCTGAGCTGCGGCCTCCACAACTAAGACTGAAAGGACAACAACTTGAAGCTGAACGGCACCCTCTACAACTAAGATTGAAAGGAGAACAATTTGACTTGGAAAAAAGGGCCTGGAAGTACACACTGTTCCCCAATAAAGTCCTGCTCCCCTTCCCCAATAAAATCTAAAATAAATAAATAAAATGAAAAAAATTAAAAAATTATATTTCCCTCCTATTTCACACTGCCCCATATCAAAACACACATTCCAGTACTTCTTTAAATAGTTTCTTGTGTAGATTATTCATTTTAAAATTTGTTCTAATCTGACACCTATTTATTTACCAGTACACTGGTATTGTGGGTTATTAAAATAATTGCTCTTGGGGCAGCCAGATGGCTCAGTTGGTTAGAGCACGAGCTCTGAACAACAGTGTTGCTGGTTCGATTCCCACATGGGCCAGTGAGCTGCGCCCTCCACAGTTAGATTGAAGACAATGAGCTGTCGCTGAGCTTCCAGAGGGATGGCCGGATGGCTCAGCTCGTTAGAGCTCGAGCTCTCAACAATAAGGTTACCGGTTCAATTCCCGCATGGGATGGTGGGCTGCGCCCCCTGCAACTAAAGATTGAAAACAGCAACTGGACTTGGAGCTGAGCTGCGCCCTCTACAACTAGATTGACAGACGATGACTTGAAACTGATGGGCCCTGGAGAAACACACTGTTCCCCAATATTCCCCAATAAAATAATAATAATAATTGCTCCTAAAGACTGTTATAATAGTGAAATTTTTAGTAATTCAGCCTGAAATCATTACCTGCTTCTAATGATATAAATACTTTTTCTACTTAGGGATAAGTGTATTTATGACATTATTTCCCCAAAGTGCTCAAAGCACAGTATCATTATATAAAAGTCAAGATGAATGAAACAGAAAGATTAAACTCCCTTCAAATTATACAGCTTTCCTATTTCAAGCAATGCTGTAACAAATGCTAAGCCTGCCTCTCTGGACACCTACACTTTAAAAATTATTATTCCTTATTTTATTGAGGTATAACTTACATATACAAATTTTAAGTGTATAGCTCAATGAATTTTTAACATACGTAAACATCCAATTAATTACAACCCAGATCAAAGGTACAGGATATTTGCATCACTCTAAAAGACTTTTCTCCTACTCCTTTCCAGTCAATACTCCTTCCCTTCTGGAACAGATACCTCTATTTTAATTTCTATCACCATAGTTTAGCATTGTATATTCTTTTTTTTAAGGTCTTTAAAAAAATATTAGTTTCAGGTGTACAAAACAACATACTTGTAGTGATTAGACATTTACACCCCTCACAAAGTGATAATCCCCTAAGTCTACTACCCCTCTGACATCGTACATAGCTGTTACAGTACCATTGACTATATTTCCTATGCTGTACTTTACATATCGTAACTATATATTTTTTAAAATTATAGTTGACATTCAATATTATTTTATATTAGATTCAGGTATACAGCGTAGTAGACATTGATGATTTATGAAGTGATCCCCCTGATAAGTCTAGTACCCATTTGACACTCTAGTTTTTGTAATACTACTGACTATATTCCCCATATTGTATTTCACATCCCATGACTATTTTGTATCTACCAATTTGTACTTCCTATCCCTTCACCTTTCACATACCCCCCACCCCGCTCCTATCTACCAACCATCAGTTTGTTCTATCTCTGAGTCTATTTCTGTTTCAGTTGGTCGTTTATTCTGTTCTTTAGATTCCACTTATGAGATCATATGGTATTTGTTTTTCTTTGTGACTTATTTCACTTAGCATAATACTCTCTAGGTCCATCCATGTTATTGCAAATGGTAAGATTTCATTCTTTTTTATGACAGAGTAAGACTCCATTGTATAAATGTACCACAATTTCTTTATCCACTCAACTATTGATGGACATTTCGGTTGTTTCCTCATCTTGGCTATTGTGAGTAGTGTGCAGTAAACATAGGGGTGCATATATCATTTCAAATTAGTGTTTTGCATTTCCTGGATAAATACCCAGGAGGGAAATGCTGGGTCATAAGGTAGTTCTATTTTTAATTTTTATGAGGAAACTCCATAGTATTTTGCGTAGTGGCTGCACCAATTTTCAATCCCACCAATGGTGCACAAGGGTTCCCTTTTCTCTACATCCTCGCCAACACTTGTTTGTTTAGTGCTGTATATATATATTTTTAATTTTTATTATTTTTTTTTAATTGGGGAACAGTGTGTTTTCCCAGGGCCCATCAGCTCCAAGTCAAGTTGTTGTCCTTCAATCTAGTTGTGGAGGGCGCAGCTCAGCTCCAAGTCCAGTCACTGTTTTCAATCTTAATTGCAGGGGGCGCAGCCCACCATCCCGCTAATGCTCTAACCAACTGAGCCATCTGGTCGCCCCCTGGTGTTGCATATTCCTCATCTTCACTAAAAAATGAACTCACATAGTGTCTACTTTTATGTCTGGCTTCTGTTATTCAACAATATATTTTTGAGATCACACAAGTTGCACTTATTAGTAGTTCATTCTTTTTATGACAGAGTAAGACTCCATTGTATAAATGTACCACAATTTCTTTATCCACTCAACTATTGATGGACATTTCGGTTGTTTCCTCATCTTGGCTATTGTGAGTAGTGTGCAGTAAACATAGGGGTGCATATATCATTTCAAATTAGTGTTTTGCATTTCCTGGATAAATACCCAGGAGGGAAATGCTGGGTCATAAGGTAGTTCTATTTTTAATTTTTATGAGGAAACTCCATAGTATTTTGTGTAGTGGCTGCACCAATTTTCAATCCCACCAATGGTGCACAAGGGTTCCCTTTTCTCTACATCCTCGCCAACACTTGTTTGTTTAGTGCTGTATATATATATTTTTAATTTTTATTATTTTTTTAAATTGGGGAACAGTGTGTTTTCCCATGGCCCATCAGCTCCAAGTCAAGTCGTTGTCCTTCATTCTAGTTGTGGAGGGCGCAGCTCAGCTCCAAGTCCAGTCACTGTTTTCAATCTTAATTGCAGGGGGCGCAGCCCACCATCCCGCTAATGCTCTAACCAACTGAGCCATCTGGTCGCCCCCTGGTGTTGCATATTCCTCATCTTCACTAAAAAATGAACTCACATAGTGTCTACTTTTATGTCTGGCTTCTGTTATTCAACAATATATTTTTGAGATCACACAAGTTGCACTTATTAGTAGTTCATTCTTTTTTATTGCTGTGTAGTATTCCTAGATATCTGGGTTGTTTCCAGTGTTTGGCTACTATGAATAAAGTTGCTGTGAATATACATATTTTTGGTGAATATATACATTCATTATATTTACATATGTGTGTGTGTATACATATGTGTGTGTGTGTATATATATTTGTGTATATACATATGTATATGTATATATATATATATATATATATACATACATACATACACACACATATATATATGTCAAGGAGTGGAATTACTGGGTCACAGGGTAGATATGTTTATCTTTTTCCTTTTTATAAGGAGGGCGCAGCTCACAGTGGCCCATGCAGGGATCAAACCGGTAACCTTGGTGTTATTAGCACCACGCTCTAACCAACTGAGCTAACCAGCTACCCCTAGATATATTTATCTTTAGTAAATACTGCCAGTTTTCAAAAGTGGTTGAAATCAATTTACACTCTCACCAGCAATGATTAAGACTTGTCCAACATCCTTTTCAACTCTTGGGATTGTCAGTATTTTTAATTTTAACCATTCTGGTGGCTGTGCAATGGTATCTCATTATGATTTTATTTCCCTGGTAAGTGATAACACTTTTTCATATGCGTAATGGCAATCTGGATAACCTCTTTTATGAAGTACATGTTTTGTCCTTACTAAGACTTATCAGGGTGATCACTTCATAAGTTATATAAATGTGTAAGCACTATGTTGTACACCTGAAACATGTATTATATGTAGTTCTAACTGAAAAAAGAAAAACTCTAGTGATGACAAAAAAAAGGTAATAAGAAACAGAGATTGTATTTGAACAGAGGTCTTTCCATCACTGTGCACTGCCTCCCATCATGACATTGCAAAGAATTCAGCACTTAGAAAGTATTCAATAAATAAATCCCTAACATTAACAAAAAAAAATTTCTCGTGCCCATTTTTAAATTGGATCCTTTCTTTTATTGTGCAGAACTATTTGATATATTCTGAATATAAGTTAGATACATGTATTAAACTATCTTCTTGCAATCTGTGGAGTGCCTATTTAATTTCTTAATGATATCTTTCGATGAAAAGAAGCTACTAATTTCAAAGAAATCCCATTTTTCAATTTTTTTAAGATCAATACTTTTGTGGACATCTTTTTCTTGCAAAAAAACTCTAAAAATCACTCTTCTTCTAAAAGAAAAATTTTTAAATATTACCTTTACCTCGTTCTATGAGGCTCACAGTAAGACCAGATACAACAAAAACCACAAACCAATTAAAGGTTAAAAAACACACACAAAAAAACGGGAAGAGATGGTGAAGAAATTGTAATGAGGAAACTGTTAACAATGACAGAGTTCTAGGCTAAAGGAAGCCACTAAAATTTAGTTATGAGCTTGGCAAAATAGCTTTGTTTTTTAAAATTGCTCAAAGTCATAAAAGCAAAAACAAAGGATATATTCAAACCTGGAAAATTTCTTGATGAGGCCAATGTGGAATTTACAAACACTCTAAATAAAGAATTTAAATTCTGGAGACCTGATTTAGAAGAAATTGGCAATGATGGACTTTTCATGTGAATATGGCCAATGTGAGATTTACAATACTCCTAATAATGAAATTAAACCATGGAGATATCACTCAGAAGACACTGGCAATGAGACTATAGAGCATCAGACAGATTTTAGTTTTATATTGTTTCTAAATTTGCTGCTCATTTGATTCACACTTTCCTCTGCTTAAATAATAATAGCAATAAAGAAGTTAAAAACTAGCAATTGCCCCATGTCGATTTAATTCTCATCCATGAAAACGTTAGGATTTATTACAGGATAAGCCCATTCAACAGCAATTGAGAATTCTTGGTACCAAAAAAAAAAATGAAAAAAAAATACTGATGCAAAGGGTTCACACCACTTTTGGGAAAAAAAATTAAAGTCCTCAAAAGACAGTAGAAAGCTCAAGATTTCAGAATTTCTCAAAGAACAGGAAATTTATTCTTGTCTATTCCATCTTTGCCTTGCCTAAGTAAATGACACATATCTATATTGTGACAATTATTTCAACCAAAGCTTTTCCACAAATATTGAAGGACCTCACCATAATCATCACTTCTACTTCACAACATCGTAAGAAACTATTATTACAGCTATTTGACAGCTGGGGAAACTGACATACAAAGGTGACCTAACCTCCCCACAATGAGTCACTGGCAAACAGAAACACATGTTCTACTTCCTTCATGTTTTCTGCCAACTACGTATTTCCTTTCATCCTTCACTAGCAAAACAAGCTAACACCATGTACGTTAACATAACTATTAACCTTTTTTTATCACTGAGTAGGAAATTAATATGAAACAAAGACCCCTAACAAAGTTTGGTTCAAGAATGAACAATGCTCAGTTAACCCCTGCTGGGTAAACTCCTTCTCTCATCCCAATTTCTTTACCTAAAATATTCTCCTCCTTCTTCAATCCCCCAAGATTGTCGTAGTTATTTCTCCCCAACGTAGAGACAGACAATTCCACTGTCTTCAAATCCAGAATCACTGTGAAATACGCTAGCGCGTTCCCACGTCCTGCTTTTCTGATGACAGCAGCTTCCTGGGTCTACCCCTTAGTCCTCATAGGCTCTAGAAGCAGCTGCCACTTTTCTCTAAACACCAATCGCGGCCCCTGGTTCCCATCCCCCGGTCCCTGGTGCCCTCTCCTCCCCACCGCCCTCCCCCCGCCCCCAGCATCGGCACCTCGTGCTCACCTCGGCCCCTGACAGGAAGGGGTGCGAGGGCCCTGTGATCGTCAGGTAATTGTCATTTCCTCCGGGAAACTGGAAACCAAAAGAAAGCCGCGGGGATAAGTTAGGGGGAGCAGGGAGTTAGCTTGTAGCGACGGATTCTGACCCCGACATTCTGACAACACTCCCCAAATCCCGCTCTCTCCCGTCCTGTCAGCCGCGTCTCCGCCCAGCTTCCCGCCTCTGCTTCAACCCGGTCGGTCGCACTCTCTTGTCAGCCTTCTCAGCGCTCAGGTTCCTACCTCCATTTTCACACAACGGCTATCACCGTCTCAGTCCCCTCATCGCTCCCACCGCCCCCACAAGACTCGGAACTGCCGTCACTTCCGCAAGGCTATGCGTCGCTCTTCGCTGATTGGAAGGGGCGCGGTAGGGCTGTTACGAGTCAGACCCGGGGAGGCCGAGAGGACGGAGAGGCTAGCTATCGCCCCCTGGAGCTTGGTGGGATAATGGCACAAGAGTGTTACAGGCGTCCCTGGAATGGGTGTCTGGGTATTACCGTTGCTCCGACCAAAAGAGGATTTCTGGGGAGAGCAATAGAGATGTGATCTGGGCTAGAGGGGCTGGATATCGGCGGATTGAGTGGCTAGACAGGCCGGAGGTAAGTGGCTGTTAGAAGTCGGGCGGACCCGGAATCCAGAGGAAACGGGAACATGACTTATGCTTATCTCTTCAAGTACATAATCATCGGGGACACAGGTACACAGCGGGCGACTGCCCTCATAGCTGGGGCGGGGATTGGAAGTTCCCAAATCGGGTCGTGGGGGCGGGGCTCAGTGGGCTGGGCGATTAGGTGAAGAGGGGGCGGGGGCAGGGCGGCCGGGGGCGGGGCTCGGGGCTCCCCTTCCCCAGTCCCAGACACCCCGACTCCGGCCGGCTCCGGGGCGGCGTGACTCCTTGAGCGTGCGTCCTCCTCTTTAAGGTGTGGGGAAGTCATGTCTCCTCCTGCAGTTTACAGACAAGCGGTTCCAGCCTGTTCACGACCTCACAATAGGTAAGTGCATCTACCTGTGCCTGAACAGATAATGAAACATGACTAGCTAAAGTGAAAAGTTAGCAGCCTTCAAGGTTAAAGTAAAAAGTTAGCTCCCCCTACTTTTAAAATAGTACGAAGTTGTGTTAAATGAAGAGTGACCAATCAAATGCTGTAAATGGGGAGTAGTGTAATGGGGAGCAAATAATTGAAAAGTAACTTTAGAGATAAGCATGAGGTATGAATAAGTTGTTTTTTTTCCAAATGCAATTTGAATATTTGGAAAATCCCACGAAAGCTAACTAATTCAAAAACTCACCTTGCTTTGCGGTAAATTAGTGGTAGCCTCGTGTGTGTGTGTGTGTGTGTGTGTGTGTGTGTGTGTGTGTGTTAAGTAATTACCAATATACAGATTTGTGTGTGTGTTGGAGAGGAAGAAGAAAATTCAAGAGTCATCCTAGACTTAAAAGGTAGCTGAAACTAATAACTTTTTAAAAAAAGCTTGATAGAGTTCCAGGAGATTCTGGAAAGTATAAACATTTCCCACATATTTGTGATAAGGCATGGCCTGATGGGGCTTTATCAACCCCTTCCCCATAATATCCATAACCTCAGCCAAAATAAAGAATGCGTACAAAACTAGCCTTCTTGCCATTGAAATAACAGTTTCTGAATAAAATCCCTAGCTCCCATTCTTACCATATTGCCATCTACAGTCCCACCTTATTGAAATCTGAAGCTACTACTGCTCCCACAGGACTTATTCAGAGTCAAATAACTAATGGTGTTAGAAAATAATTTAGAGGGTAGCATCAACAGGAAAATATTTTTTTGGAAATGAATGTTAATGGACACCCACACTGTGATAAACTAATGATACAGTGTGTAAAAAGGCAAACATTGCGCCTGCCCTTAAGAAGCTTACAGTCTTCCGGTGTAGCAGGTGGGACTGGGGGTAGATACAGTATACTGACAAGTAAATTTTTATTGCAAAAAAGGAGGAGAGGATACCACCTTTATAAGGAAAGACTGAAAACCGAAGAACGAGCAGGACTTAGCCAGGCAAAGGGGATATAGAGATGAGGGAAAAGTGATCAGGGCAGGAAACAATAACATATGCAGAAGCTTATGAATGACAGAGATCAGGTTACCTTTGGAAAACAAAGTAATTTAACACGTTTGGAGCATGAAATTTGAAGTGGAAAATGACAAAAATTAAAGCTAGAAAATAAAATAGAGACCCAAGTTTTGAGACACCTGAAGGCAATAGGAGTAAATTATAAGTTTTAAAGCTGAGGAATGATGTGATCAGATTTTCCCCAGAGTCCAATATATGCTGTTTCTTTCTGAAGTCAATCCTTTGTACCAAAATAAACAAGGCAGTTGGATAGAAAATATGTGCAAAATGAAGGGTCTCTGAGTGCATAACTAGAGAAAGTTGCATAAAAGGAGACAGTTTTATTTTTCAATTCTTCCCCATTGAAATTCCATTCCTATTGTCCAGAAGGAAAAAAAATAGTAACTTTTTGCATTAGCTATCACTATTCTTGATGACGCAGTCTAGAGTAGTAAGAAACATTTTTTTTTTTTTTTGTATCTTATTGACTTCAGCACCTTAGAGTTGAGGGTGATATTTTGATATATTGTATGTGGGACCACTGAATGAAGCTAGATTAGTCCTCTTTCTTACTTAGAAATCAGAATTCCTCAAGTAAAGTACTGTATAAAAAATAGGAAATAGGACAAATTGTCTGACATATGATCAAGTGTTTTTAATGCAAGTGACCTTTGATTTTTAATCTTTGTCCTGATCTTACCTTGAAAGAAGATGAATGCCAGTTAAACCAAAGTCTTTATTGAGACTGTCAGTTTCCATACTCCTGTGAGGAAGGCTATTTTCTGATGAACTCTGGGAATTATTGGAAATCTGAAATATATCATTTTTGAGAACTTATTTCTTAAATAGGCTCTTTTCTCAAAAAATCTAGAATTGCAAAAAAATATTGTTCCATATAGAGGAGTAGAGAGTGACTTTGAGAAAAATGCTAGGAAATATTTTTTAAAATTTTAGAAATTTTTTAAAAAGTTACAAAATTAAACATTACCTAATCAAATTAAGCGTTAATTAACGTTGTTAAAAATTTACTCACCTTTTCTATTTGACTTCTTAATTCATTTTATCCCCACATCTGCTTTTTGGTTACATTCTTGAAATTATCACCTAGAACACAGTTTTTAATTCTAGAAAAGAAATGAAACTTCAAGGAACAAAAAACTAATTGGCTCAAATAGTAGTAATAGGCTTAGTGGCACTGAATGCAGACAGAGGACAAGTCACTAGCACATTGAAAAATAGCATGAACTTCTCATTCAACATGGCTGTTCACGACAATCACATTTTTTCTCTTGGTCTTCACTGACAGGTGTGGAGTTTGGGGCCCGTATGGTCAACATTGATGGAAAACAAATCAAACTGCAAATCTGGGATACGGTGAGAGAGGACAAAATAATTTACTCCCTGACCAAGATCCAAATACAACACTAAAGTCTGATGGAAGGGCTATGAGGATGGAGCTAATGGTGGAGATCAGAGTAGGGGAAGAGTGAAGTGGAAGATATAGGGAAGCTTTCATTTTCCTCTGTTACAGTTACAGATATGAATGTCGTATTTTTAAATTTTTATTTTAAATTACCTAAGTAATATATGAGTTTGTTCTAGTAAAAAATAAAAACAAACAATATAAATGTATAGAGTAAAAAGTTAAATTCCCCTTTGCACACATAAACCTCTCTCCCTCCTAATCTTGGTTTCTGCGTTACCAGAGTAAACCACTATCACTGATTCAGGCTTTTTCTCTGTATTTAGATACATAAATAGAAACAAATATATGGTAGTGGTTTTGCTTTTGTTAGTTTTTAGAATTGTGGCAAAGTAGACTTAGCTTTGTGACTAAGGTATTTTTTTTTTTTTAGCTATCTTTATGTTTTGTAGACTTTCTCATGTCAGTACATACAAATCTACCTTATTTCTTTTTTCAATTTTTTAAAATTTTAAAGTCACTTTATTTTATTTCTTTTTAAATTAGTTTTAGGTGTGCAAAACAATGTAATAGTTAAATATTTACACCCTTCACAAAGTGATAACCTCCCCCAGTCTAATATCCCTCTGACATTGTTTATTGCTGTTACAATTCCATTGACTGTATTCCCTATGCTGTACTCAGCATCCTGTGACTACACACACACACACACACACACACACACACACACACACGTTTATTTATTTATTTATAGTTGACATTCAATATTATTCAGCTTCAGCCTCAGGTGTACAGTGCAGTGGTCAGGCGTCTACCCAGTCCATGAAATGGTCTCCCTAATAAGAGAAGTACCCATCTGACACCATACAAAATTTTACAACATTATTGATTGTATTCCCCAAACTGTCTTTCATATCCCCATGGCAATATTGTGTCTACTAATTTGTACTTCCTAATCCCTTTACCTTCTCTCCTATCCCCACCCTCTCCCATCTAGCAACCATCAATTTGTTTGTTTTTCCCTTATTTCTCTGAGTCCATTTCCATTTTGTTTATTCATTTATTCTGTTCTTTAGATTCCACATGTAAGTGAAATCGTATGTTATTTGTCTTTCTCCGTCTGACTTGTTTCACATAATATTCTCTAGGTCCATCCATGTCATAGCAATTGGTAAGATTTCATTGTTGTTTATGGCCATTGTGTAAATGTACCACAGTTTCTTTATCCAGTCATCTACTGATGGGCATTTCGGTTGTTTCCATGTCTTGGCTATTGTGACTAATACTGCATTAAACATAGGGGTGCATGTATTTTTTCGAATTAGTGTTTTGGATTTCTCTGGATAGATACCCAACAGTGGAATTGCTGGGTCATAAGGTAATTCCATTCTACCTCATTTTTAAAAATCACTGCATAGGATCATAGAATGCTTGTTCCATAATTTATTTAACCATCCTCCCATTGATGGAAATTTCAGTTTCCAATTTTTCACCACTGCAACGTCTCATTGATCATTCTTGTTTATTACATCTTTATGCAAATATTTGAGGATTTCTGTGGACTGTCTGCCCAGAAATGGAAATTCTGGGTCAAGGCTATGCATATTTTAAAATTTGACAAATGTAGTACTGCCAAAATTTAGTTTGACTTAATGTAATTTTGCTTTATCCACATAAATTGTTTTCATGTGCATTATCTCAATTTGGTTTGTACTTTTGTTTTCTTTAAGAAAAATAATGTTCAGTCTCTATTTCAAGTTTAAGGGAGGTAGCACATATTCCTACTATTCAGCTAAAATCTCTTCCTGTTTTTGATTAATTCATATTTGATTCTGTTTCTTCTCAGAACTGAGAGCTGAAGCCCTTATATCTACAAGCAGTTCACAAGTGATTTTTTTCTTTTTTTCCTCCCTTTCCCCTCTACCTACCCGACGTTCCCCAACACATGCAAGTGTCTGTCTTAAAAGTAGTGACTTGGTGCTCTAGACCTTTTTTGCACAGAGTCCTTTTCTGTTAGCCTCATTGTCACTTTTGGATGCACTGATTAATCAGCTGCTTTTAACTGGCATGATATTGTCCTGTGCATTTGTTGGTTGTATTTGCAAGCATTTGAATAATCTTTTGCCCTTCCGATCAGATTTTTCATTTTAACCATATTGGCTTGCCCTAATTATAGGAAGATGAGTCATTTCACAACCCTGATGGTAATAGCACTAGCCAGATAACTCTAAAACTTCCAAACTTGCTTCTTTTGGCCAGTTTTGTCTCTAGCTTTTTCCTCCCAATAAAGCCTAAATGGTATTACTCTATATCTGTTGCCAAAGTTAAGTTCATGTATTTCTTAAATAGCTGCCACTTATTTCCTTCTCCTTTTATTGTTGGGGTCCAAGGTCTTTTTGTCATTATTAATACAAGTAAGTTTTGCAACTCCTTTTTTATTATCCCCTGGTTTTTGTATTTCCCACAAAGATATATTTGGCCCCCTAAGAAGGCCACAGGACAAATTCTGAGGAGGTGACAAAGAGTGAAGCCTGTGGGTGTCAAGACTGGTATTAGCTAGATTCTGCCTTCTTAACTTAAACCTCTGTCATTTCCAAAACTGTATCTTTTGATGCCAGGAGACATAGTAGCTGCCAGTTAGAGGTATGGTCATGGTCATAGAGTGTCTGAGTGTTGGCTTGCTGACTTTTTCCCCTTAAGTGCTAATATGAAGCATGATGGGCCATAAAATAAGAAAGTTGAGAGCCACTGCTCTGTTCACATGATCCTCAAGAACCATATGGCCTGATAGTCACTTGAGATGCAACTGGCCTGGTTCTTTTCTACTTCCTTTTAGTAATTGCTTTGAGATTGGACTAATCTTTGTTGAGTAATAAAAAAAAAATTCAGATTTCAGAATACTGGGTTTTTCTATTTATTTTGAAAATTTTAAGAGATTCCTGCCTATAATGTATCTGTCTCCTTACACTCTCCATGTAAGCCAGACGTTTGTCCCTTATCATGACCCTGATCCCCTGTCCATTGTTTAGCCCCCTTGGCTTCCCACTTCACTGACTCCATTTTGTCACTTCCAAAGCCATCCTACATGCAGATGTTTCAGGATTACCATGAAGGGTATTTTTAAAGAGATCAAGTTACCCAGCTTTTTGTTGTCACTGTTCTAGTTATTGAGAAGGATTTATAGAGCCATGTTACTTCTTTTTCTCTTTCTTCATTCTGTATGTATAGTTGCCCAAATAACCATGCTAAATGAAGAGGCATTGTACCATAGCTAATATAAAATAGTGATTAAATAATCCCAAATTCATTTGTATTTTACTTTGGAATGCATTTTGATTCTTAGGAAATAAGCATATCTGACTCTGTAGGAATTAATACTTCCAACTACATATCTTAAACCTATAATATGATGCTTCCAGTTGAGAAAAAATAGAAAACTGTTAATTCTCTTTATCAAACCTCCATCTTAGTCTTTCCTGCTTCAGATTTTTTTACTGGGGATGGACAAACATACCTCAGACTAATGCAGAGCAGCCCCAATTGAACTGCTCACTCTTTCTAGCATATTGGCTCACAAACTTTGGTTTATGAACTGGACTGAGATGAAGAAGTGAAGTGATTTGATTGTAAAAGACATTTTCTGATGACCCACTGGCAGTATTTTCAGCTGCTAAAATTAAATGCTGCCATGTGATTCAACCATCACGTGGGCTTCCCTTAAGCTTCTCTTTTAGATCCTAGTAGGCCACAGGGAAAGAGGGTCTTTCAACAATAGCGCGAGAGGGAAAAAAGTCAGTAACAGATAAAAGCAAAACAGGAATTAATTTAAGACATAAAACGATTAGTCAATAAATAAAACTTTGAGTTCTTAGAAGGAAAAAGTATGTTTTATATTTTAAAGCATTACTAATATTACCAACAAATTCTTTAGAATTATTTTTGGATTCTCGTGTTCTAACAGGTATGCTACTCAACAAAACATTTTTATGATTCTTGTGGGAAAGGGAACCTTAGAATTAGTGTACTGGAATTCTTTTCTCACCTTCAAATCCGGGTTTAGATTATATGATGTAATGGCTAAGGGAACAAACATTTGTGCTAGGAAGTACTAGGATCCTAAGTTTAAGTTATGTATTCGGCATTTGTAGACTTTATAACTTTTGGCTAGTTACTGAACTTATCGCTTTGAGCCTCATTTTTCCCGTTTGTGTTATTGCTGGTATCATCACTATTATTGTTATTATAGTATAAGAAGGCCGTTAATTTTCCCATGTCCACATTTTAGTTTTCCCATCTTTAAAATATGAACAGTAGTCTTCCTTCCCTACTTTTATGTAGGTATATAAGGATAAGTGATTTCAAGAATGTGAAAACTTTCTTAATAGGGTAGATTCAATGCCCAGGGTATTCATATTATTATTTAAAAAAAATAAGGGAAAAGAAAAACAAAAACCTATAAGGGAAAAACACACACAAACCTATTCCATCAGGAAAGCAAAAGTACCCAGTATGTGGGGGCATTAATAAATCGCTCAGTTATGAGAAAAACTTAGTATCTTGACCCCAACTGGAAATGAGATTAGAATGTGAACAGTTGGATTTTTTCAAGGAAAACTCTGTCCTGGGCCCCGGGCTTCTTTCCCTGTTCCTTATTCCTATTTGCCATGACAAGATCTCAGCAAAGGGACATTTTGGTAGTCCTGCCTTTATTAGTGGAACACTAAAGGTCAATTAGCATATGCCCAATTTAAGTGCTTGGTATCTCACTAATTTTCTACGTTGATCCATTAAAATGAAATTTCCATTGGACAGGATATTGGCATTCTAAGATAATTTTCTTTTTTACAGATAAAGGAACAGAAAAGAAATGTTAATTTCATGTGTTCAACATCATGTTTGGATTGACAGTACAACATACTCTGAGTTTCTAGTCCTGTTTCCAGTTTTTCTTTGCTAGGGGATATTAGGAAATGTATGGCAATGTCTCTGATTGTCACACGGACTGTGGGGTGCTATGGCACTTAGTGCCTGGGAACCAGGGGTGTTAGTCAGCAATTTGATAGGTGGTCTTGGAAGACAGGAAGAAGTGACCTACCCAAAATACCAATTGCATTCCCTTTGAAAAATATTAATTTCCCACCTGGGTTTCTCTGTGGGCAGTCATGTTTTCTTTCCCTGATTCTCTTTTCTTAATAGGAATTATTTAAAAAATTAAGTCCTTTGTGTTAGAGTGGCATATGATCATGTCAGTTCCCTGGAAATAACCTGGTTTTGTTGGGATTTTTTTGTTGCCATGTTGGTGGGAAAGGCTGGGCAAGAATCCTTCCGTTCTATCACCCGTTCCTACTACAGGGGAGCAGCTGGAGCACTGCTGGTGTATGACATTACGAGGTGAGTCAGATCTGATGAGGGGGAGGGAGGCTCTTCCCTATGGGCTCAAAATATTTTTCTTTTCTGTCTACTGATTCTGGTAAGAATGCTGAAGAAGAATGGCCTAATATTTTTCTTTACACATATAGCCTTTCTCCTTTTCCCATGCATTTGGAATTTCTTTGTCATCTTGAAATGGGCCTCAGACCCACTGTCTAAACTTTTCTGCTGTAGGCGTGAAACCTTCAACCACCTGACCTCATGGTTAGAAGATGCTCGGCAACATTCTAGCTCCAACATGGTTATCATGCTGATTGGGAATAAGAGGTAAATTTTTTTTTGAATAAATAATAAGTACGAATAGTCATCTAGCTACTCTATAGACATTGAATCGCTTGGTCCCCAAACTCTTTTAGTATATGGTGCTCTTAATACCTCAGTAAAAAAAAATATTGTGGTGAAATATATATAACATAAAATTTACCCTTTGAATCATTTCTGAGTGTACTGTTCTTTGGCATTAAGTTTGTTCACGTTGTTCTGCAACTATCACCACCATCCATCTCCAGAACTTTTTCATCTTCCCAAACTGAAACTGTGTTCCCATAAAACACTAACTCCATATCGTCCATCCCACTGGCCTTAGCAACTACCATTCTACTTTCTGTCTCTGTGAATCTGACTACTTTAGGCACCTCATATAAGTGAAATCATACAGTATCTGTTCCTTTGTGACTGGCTTATTTCTTTTAGCATAATGTCTTCCAGGTTCATCCATATTGTTGCATGTGTCAGAATTTCCTTCCTTGTTAAGGCTGAATAGTATTCCATTAACTGTGTTTACCACATTTTGTTTATTCAAACAAAATGTGGTAAACACATTGATGGACACTTGGGTTGCTTCCACCTTTTGGCTATTGTGAGTAATGCTGCTGTCAACATGGGTGTACAAATATCTATCCCTGCTTTCAATTCTTTTTGGTATATACCCAGAAGTAGAATTGCTGGATCTTATTGTAATTCTATGTTTAATTTTTGGAGGTACTGCCATACTGTTTTCCATAGTGGCTATACCATTTTACATCCCTACCAGAAATGCACAAGGGTTCTAATTTCTCCATAGCTTCCCCAACACTTTTTATTTTCAGTAATTTTTCTACGGCACTCATAAGCCAAAACAAGTAACAGTTTTGTTATTAAATAAATCTAAACAGTGTAAGTGTTTTTGTCATACCAACTTAATAACTGTTTGAAAAATGGAAAGCATAAATTAAAACAAAAATTTTTTTTAAATTTCTTTCTTAAATAGTCATAATTACTTACTACCGGTAATGACCTGTGTGTATCTGTTGGGCATTGCAAAGCTTGTTAAACCTTGGAATCAAGATTGGACACTTTTACTCTCACTTCCTGTTCCAAATTGATTTTTGCACAATGCTTGCTTTTTATCACACCAGCTGCCAAAAATTCAGCTTCACAAAGATATGAAGCAATAAACGGCATCTATTGTGGTCTGATATTGACACTGAACTATCTTAAGCTTGTAATTCATGTGGTGTTCTGATGTTGAATGTTGCTGTGTTTCCCTCAAAAATTCCACGTGTCCCCTGGCACCCTTGTGAGTTTGTGTAGTGCCTACATTGCACTGTTTGAGAACTATGGCCACAGACTAATTGTACTAATTTATTGGGTCAACCAATTTATGGAAAACCTACTCCGTCCTAGACACTGTGCCAGACTTTGAGTGCGCAAGGTTGAAAAAAAAAACTCTTACCCATCTTCCCATAGAGCTTCCCAGGGAGGATCTAGTGGGGACGTAGATACTAAATATAAAATGATTTGTATCTGATTATAAATTGTGATAAATGCAGTGAAGGAAAAAAAGGCTGCTATGAAAGAGGATTAACAAGATAACCTATTTTTGATTAAGAGTGATATTTAAGCTGGAATCCAAAGGATGGGTAAGAGTTCGGTGGGCAAAGATTTAAAAAAGAAAAACATACCAGAAAGGGGAAACAAACTGCGTGAAAGCCCTAAACTGGGTAGAAGCTGAGCAAGTTAGGGTATTGAAAGAAACCTGGTCTGGTTGGACTGAATCAAGGGGGAATAGTGCGTGATGAGGTTGCAGAGTAGGCAGGGACAGATCTCTTAGCACTAACAGGCCTTAGGAAGGAGTTTGGATTTTATTCTAAACACAGTAGAAAGCGTTTAAGAGTCTTAAGCAGAAAAGTGGCTTGATCAAATTTTCAGAGATCTCTCTGGAGGGGAGGAGGGTTGAAGTGGGATCCCAGTTGCAGTACTCCAGGTGAGAGTACTAGGGTGATGATGCTGGAGAGAGAGAGAAAAGGATGATTTTAAGGTACATTTTGGAAGTACCTCACTGGGGGATGGAGTGGGTATTTGGAGTGAAGGAGGGAAAGGTGTTAATAATGACATGTTGGTTTTCGGCTTGTGCCGTTTACTGAGATGTGGTAGCCTGGGGCAGAAGCAAGTTGGGAGGAAGAGATCAAGTTCAATTTGGATGTAAGTTTGAGGTGTTTTTTACACATCAGAGTGCAAATGAAGATCAGGCTAATGAATCAACAGATTTAGAGCTTAAAGGAGCATCTGGGCTAGAAATACACATTGGTGAGTGTTGACATTTAGATGGATAGTTCTTTCCTAGTCTTCACACAGCTGATGAATAATAAATGTACATTTTATAGATTTGTTGTTCTTTAGTGGACTTACTCCTTGGTGTTTATTTATCTTCATGGTTGAAAAACTGGAAACCTCCCAAATGAAAATTTCCAATTTGAAAAGTGAAAATCAAACACTTCATCCTTATTCTGCAGCCTTTTATCCTCTTTCATAAAGTCTTTACATGCCACCCTATTCCCTTTCTCAGTCCTTCACTGTATCTTCTTTCCCCTATATCACCAAATTTTATCGTTTTCTCTGAATCCTTCATTTCCCTGATAGCAAGCTGCTATTATACATGTTAGTTATGAGACTAGTAAGAGTTAAGGTGACTGTGCTTTCCTTATTCCTGGCTCTCTCTCTTCTTGTGGAGTGATTCCAGTAAAGGAGGAAGACACTCATAACTATGGGACGGGCCATCTATCACTTTTTTCCTTTCTAACAACTGGAATTTCCCTTTCATCTTTTTTCCTTTGCTCTCACTGAATCTCATTCGAAAAAGAAGCATAGAGCAAAGGCCTTGAGTAACTATGGGGCTTGCCTAACACTTTACACTTTTCTCTGTGATAGAGTAAGGTATTATCCCCAGTGATGCGGCAGGTGTCATGGGTCTGAAGAGTATTTTCCAAGAGACCACAGAAATTACTAACCCTGCATAAGAGAATACTATATAGGATCTACATTCTTTGTGTATTAACTGACAGTTGAAACAGTTATGGGATTCTTTTAGAACAAGGGTTTCTTCTTTCACTTGGGTCTTCTTTCACTTTCACTTAGTTTTCTCCCCAATCTATCTCTTGCAGTGACTTAGAATCTCGCAGGGATGTGAAGAGAGAAGAAGGAGAGGCTTTTGCTCGGGAGCATGGACTTATATTCATGGAAACTTCAGCCAAAACAGCCTGCAATGTTGAAGAGGTACTATTTAGAAAAAAATAGGGAAAGCTTTTCAGAGATTACACCATATCTTTGTCCTTTTATTCAGAATTATCTTCTATAAGACACATCCTTTCCTTAAAGGATGTCTTTTGGTCGTAGTGACCATATGTCTCCCTGTAAGGGAATGTCCCATTTCTTTTACCTTGATTTCCAAGGTTTTACTTTTGCTTTGGGTAACATTGTTTGTAAGTGTGGATTAGACTCCACTGTTACTTGTAAATCACTTTAGTTGGAGGGACTAATGGGTTCCTGCTATAGTCATTTGTAAGCTTGGTGTTGACTGTATCTTCAGTAATTAATTGAGAGGAGAGCCTGTTTTATATGCAAAGGGTGCCAACCTAGGAACCCTAGAGACATCTTGGGTCCATACCAAAGCACCATATAATTCCCTTCTCTTTCTGAAACTACTCTCAATGGCTTTTGGGGACTTTGGGGAACCTTTTGTATTTTACTCTGTGTTCTCCTAATGGTTCCTAGTTCACCTTCAAAATCCAAATTGGAATAACATTTGTATTCAATTTCTCTACCTAAATAATGAGCCTAATAATATGATTTATGTCTCCCTTAGGCCTTCATTAACACGGCCAAAGAAATATATAGGAAGATCCAGCAGGGTTTATTTGACGTCCACAATGAGGTGAGAAAGGGCGGGGGTCTTTGTCTGAAACAGGGCCGGAAGCTCCCTAGAATGTGAGCACTCCTTGTCCAACATCATACTATTTGAAGCTCTGCCCAGATCATACATGGTTTTTTTAATGTAGGTACGCAGAAACCTGTCATCATTGTCTGTTTTTCTCTCAAGTCTGAGACCTAGAATGCTTAAAGTGATTTTAGTTGGTGATCCGAAAGGCTTATACAGTATGGGAGGTTTTCTTCTCAACCTCGGTTTTTTACGAATCCAGAGCATGGAGGAGGTGTAATTCTTAATTACTCAGCAGGGCCATTTCTATAAAGCAAATTCTAGGGCAGAACAAAAAAGAATTATATACTACTTCTACTCTTTTTGCCTGCTCCTACTTTTATCTGATCACATCGTGATTCTGCATATAGTTATGAAACTTAAGTATAACGGTCACTTTAAACATGGGCACAAAAGCCACTTCTAGTCGTCTATAATACTCATACACAGCTGGTCATCTCATCTTTACTGTCACAGATTATTGTTCTACAGCAATCTGGCTAGGGCATGTGGTAACTTGCCAAGGTCATATCTGCTTCTAGAAAATATAATGAATGATTTCTCCTTTTATCCCTCTCCTTTCTCCCATTTACTTTAGCACTTGAGGTGGGAACTATTGCTTCTTTTCTTTTATAGGCAAATGGCATCAAGATCGGTCCCCAGCAGTGTATTTCATCATCAGTGGGACCCAGCACCTCCCAGAAGACCTCTGGTGATGTAGAGTCCAACTCTGGCTGCTGCTGAACATCTGGCCTGGACTCTTTTTTTTTTTTTTCCCTTCCTGGAACAGCTTCAGATCAATAGGCTTAAAGAAAGAGGTCTTACTTATAGCTGAGAAAAGCCTCTTTAAAGGTGTGATGTTTTGCCTTTCCATTTAAAGACCTGGGGAGAATTTGGGCCCTTACTGACCTGTCCCTCTTCAGGGACGTGAGCATTCCCTATAGATTAGGGCTCTTCTCATCCTCCTGTTTTAATTTCTAAAAAGTTAGGATCAAAGTTGATTGTCATGATATTTCAAAAATAAATTCTTTTATAACTATATACAATCCGCTTCCCACGAAGAATTAGTAAAAGGGTCTAGGACATTCCACTTGAGTAGTTTAGATCACTGGGATCTGGCTGGCCTTTGGACGATAGATCCTCCATCTAGGAATTTCACTCAGATTTTTTCACTTTCCACGTGGTAAGAGTTCTTACAGAAGGCAATTCCTTCTACTTGAACTGCTCTCTATCATCCTATTGCTAGTTTCTCTGTGTTAGAGTAACTACAAAACTTTTGAGAGCAGTGGAGTTGCTCCTGGACCTGTGCCCACTTTACTATAATTACCTGAAGCAAGCATCTTTCCATGTTCGTTTTGTTTTAGGGGCCAGACCTAACATTGCAGCCTCTCTCACCAAATAGACCCTTAGTTTCATCACACTCACTTCTTAATGAGACCTATCTGGATTTTTTATCCTAATCAAGCTGATCTGCTTACTTACTGGACATGACATATTTATTTGCACTTCTATGCCTTTGCACATGCCCTGCTCTCTGCTAACATTATACTCAAAGTCCAAAAATTTTCCTTCAGAAAGCCTTCTTTGACTGACCTTAGGACTTCTAAACAATTATTGATACAGTACCCCTTAGCTTTCATATGTTATTTTTTCATATGTATATTTATTTGTATTTATGTTACTTTGTAAATATGTTTTGTAGTTGTTTTATGTGTGGAATTTGTCTTCCCATATAGATTGTAAGCTCCTTGAGAGCAGGGACCATGTTATCCCTTTACTTTTGTAAACCACTCCTACCATTCCTTCACAGTGCCTAGTGCTATTTACATGGTCATTGAATTTAACTGACGTACTTAAAGACTTAGAACAGGTCTAGTTTAGACGGCAGAGGAAACAAAAGGTCTTCGAGTCATCCCTTTGCAACCCTGTCTCAATCTCTTCCATCTGCTTACCCTGGATTCTATATTGATCTTCTCCCTCTCCTCTCCCTTCTCTGGCTGTTTGCTTCCATCCCATGCAGCATGCAGTAAGGCTGCCTGCTTCTAAGCAGTCAAGTAAGTGGGTACTTCTCCAGCCATTCTTTTCAAGAGCATATATACTATCCTAGCCAAATTTGCCTTTGCTTCCCTCATCATGCAGCCTTCTGGGTCAATTGCTATATCTTTTTTTTTTTTTGCCTTGACATTCCATTCTCTTCCACTGCACTGAGGTCTCATAAATTTTTTAATTTGGTTATTGTTGATGAATTGTTTCATTATTAAATATATGCATGTATCCAAGCTGCTCATATTTCATGCGTCATTTCTGATTGTATCCCATACATAAGTAGACACTCTGCTTCTAGGAAATTGTATCAAAGGTATTGGAAGAAGACTCCTTGAGATATGTTGATTTTGTACTGTATTCTTTCCCCGGTAGTAGTAGTAATAGTTAACATTGCACCACAGGAAGTTGGAAGACATTCGGGGTATTGCTTTGATTATGCTTTTGTTTTGTTTTTAAAAATCCTACCTGATTCCAAAAAGGATTTGAGACTGTTGAATGTGGGGTTAGCCTGCACCCTCACACCAGAGATAAAACTAAAGTAAATATAACTTTATAGTTTCTGTATAGTTCTTTACCAACAAAATATCTTTAGTGATTGGGAGGCATCAGAGCATTGATCGAAGATAGAATTCTGCCTAATGCTGGTGCTTTCAGAGTCATTAAAGGATACCATTTTGATATTTTGGAGCATATCTTTTCAATCCAAAATTCCACAACCAGTTCTACCATCCAAGCCATTTATAACCTTCTGTACTTGGGTACTTCACCAATTCTAAGGGAAGCATGAGAAACAAAAATTTCTGGGCAAATTCATGATCTGTGTAGATCACTGCTGATGTTCTGAGTGCAATGGTAGTGAATTATGGAAAGTGGATCTCCCACCTCCATGTGAAGAATGGCAGTTATGATATAATATGGTATTGATTTGGTTTTGAAGGTCAGGACCATTGGAAACCATATTATCTATAGCAGTCTAAGTCATATAATTTATAGATTATTGCAGATAGCAGAAATTATTAGACCAGGCATACCATTTCACCTTTCTACGAGTCGGACAATTAAGTTTGCAAACTTTCCATGGTGTGCTTTCTACCATGTGTTTAATGCCTTTAACTGGTTCCTTTGATGGCAGGTTTATTTTGTATCAAACAAGCAGAAGAATAATAGGTTCTCATTCTAGAAACTATTAATAATTAAGATAATATCTGCGTATACATTTACATACAAACACATTGTTCTGATAATCCTAACACTAACCTCAAATTTGATATAATGATAGCGGTAGCCAGGGGAGAATTTGGCCAACAGGCTTTGTTCAATATATAGAGAAATGTATTTGGCCCAGTCTTATCATTTTTGTGATACACTATTGACTAATATGACTCCTTAAGGTCTCTGAGCTCCTACCGTGTGTGATCATACAAATATGTTATTCCTTGAGAAATTCCTTTAACGATCTGGAAAGACTCCCGTCATTCACGAGTTCAAAAAACAAAAATTTCTTGTAGAACGCAGAGATTTAGACTAGAAAATACAGGAAAATGTTTCTCATTAAGCACAAGAGCATTTCAGCCATAATAAAATTATTTCCTTTCCAATTTAAAGTTGGTTATTAGAAATTGCTCTCTGCAGCCAGTGTTTTTAAGGCTGCCCCTAATGGCCCTCTTCCTTACATATAATTTCTCCTTTAAGGCTTCTATCATTTGCTCTGTCTGTATCCACAGTAATTTGGGTCTATTGATGAGTTTAGGCCTTTTTAAAAATAAATTAAAGTTCTTCCCTAAATCCTTTTCGTTTCCAACTGACTCCCAGTCCTCCGTGCTGTCAATGTCAGAACACTGGAAAACTTGAAAGTGAAGCATAAGGGTTAGATGCATCTAGAATACATACATTAACCTATGTTGGTCTTATGCCGATATCCTGAGGAGTGAAGTGTCTATAAAGGATTATTTCAGGAACTGGGAAAACTTACTGTCATTCTAAGAATTCATTTTTATTAATAGCTTCTTTGATTTGGTAGGATCGCTTTACTCCTATGAGGGGGGGGTGGTTGCCTCTAACAACATTCAGCATTATTCCAGAGTTTCTCCCCATCGTGACTGAGGGACATTCTGATTATATAAAGGAGACTATGTTGGGGCTGGACCTAAGAAGTCCGACAGAACGCCGAAAAGAGCTTCAAATTCTTTAAGCACTCCCTCCTCCCTGTCCCCAAGGCACCAGCCCGATCCAAGATGGCTTCCCAGAAACAGGTAACTAAATGTTTTAGTTTAGAGCGCCCCCAACTGCGGGGGTGAAAAAAATAAAATGCCAAGAAGACTGAACCCCTGTGAACTGAGCCTTCGGAGGCGAGCTACCGCCAGATTTTTATTTTCAATCAGGCATATCTGTGGTTGCCTACGTACCCTTCTCAGCCTTTTAGGACCTCCCACCCTCGAGAGACTTCCTGGATGGCACTCACACTACCCTGCTTGGAGAGGCCGGATGTCGGCCCTGCCATTGGTGGGTGGGAGCGTAGGTGGGCGGAGCCGAGCTAGAACGGACTACTAGCAAGGTAGATTGAGGCGAGGGCTGGCCATGCTCCGCCGGAAGGCGCCTTGTTCTCCGAAAGGGTGAGTTGAAACGCTGGCTGGAAAGGAAACACCAGGACTGGTTCAGGTAGGCTTCCCGCTCACGCCTGCTCCTCAGTGCTAGCCCAAGGGTATTTGCAAAAGCTAAGGCTCTTAGAATTGGTTTCAGTAACTCATCCTCCTCGCTCCCCCGCCCTTTGCCCGTCCGCCAGTTGTTGAGGGATCAGGTGCTGGGTGATGCTCTGGACTGAACCATTCTCCTTTGTGAGAGGCCGGGGGAGAGGCCAGCTGCCGGGCCGCGGGGCCCCAGCCGCGCGAAGCCGCGAAGGGATCGGCCCCGGCCGCTGTGGAGTTTTACGGCTTGTCATTGCAATGCTGGGCGTGGTGTAGATTTGAGGCAGCTCCTTGTTCTTGTCCCTTCAGAGGAGGGAAAACTCCCTGACTCCGTTTGGTTACTTCATACTTTGGAAGTGGGAGGTTAGGGTTTTGTTTTTCTTTCTTTTTTCTTTTATTAATAATAAAGGTGGGTAGGAACGTGTGGAGTGAACGTGTGCAGGTTGTTATACATTATTAGGTGTAATTTCTTGGGTCTTTGGGAGAAGAAGAGCAGGCTTTTGGAGAGTGTTTAGAGATGGTGGGAAGAGGAGCTCAAGCCTTGGATCTCCATTGACAGGTCTGCAGAGCTTACTGGTTTTCTGTTGCATTATGTAAACTCTTCACTGGCAGAAGACCCCTCCCCCTGCCTCAGAGCGAATGCAATTTCTTTATTTACCTGTCTCTAGTGTCGCAGGGAATTTCCCTGCCATTGCAGCAGCTGTGCAAATGCAGCAGCTAGCTCCTACCTTATAAGGGGCAGTCCTGAAGTGACTAAGGCCTTCAAAGAAGAGGTGTATAGTGGAAGTGTATAGGTGTATAGATGTTTAGTGGACCGATCTCGTTTCAATGACTGAGCATAGTAAGCCAAAAAAGTCGAAGACTTAGAACTCGATGTCTTTTTCTTTTAAAGAATAGACATAGTGGAACGGCCCAAACATACGCCAAAAGGAGCTGCATTATCGTTGTCTACTGCATCCTACCATCGCACCCACAGCCACAGATTATTTATTTACTCTTCCTGTTGTTCTGAGCCTGTCAGTTCAGTCAGGAATTCTCTGACTGGATTAGCTTTAGTGTCAGCTAAGGTCCTACCTGGTGTGAGGCAGTTTAGATACTAGAAGGTGAGTTTGTGATGTGAATAATGTCCTCTGTTAATCAGATAATGACTTCTGTTTAAGAATTTTATTTGTATTGGTCACCAAATAGGTTTCAGAACAAATTGTGGTCAACCTCTTCATGCCAGAACGTGGGAAGCTTCTCATTCCAAGTGTTTTGGAATTATTCTGCTCCTTAAAAGAAAAAAAGAGTTATGATAAAAAAGCAGCATTTTCCCTTTATGAAGACCTGGGTTGCAAGAGTGGCATGGCAGTGGATCTGCAAGGCAAAAAGAAGGACACTGGCCAAAGAGAGGGTAGGCGTGTGTGTGAAGAGACAGGCTTGGGGGGAGGTTTAAAACTGAAATAGCAAAGGAGCAATGGATTGGGATAAGGGATTTGATGGATTCGATGGATTGATGTATGGGTGCTTACACAAGTCTCACCTTTCCCATATTTGCTCTATCCTGTGCATCGGGCCTTTTGATTTTGTCAATTCCCAAATTGACAAAATTGATTTAGACGTGGATAGAAAATGATAGAAATCTGCTGAGCTGATTGTCAATCACTAGGAAACAGGTCTTGTATTTCCCAGGACAGCCTTCTTTGTTGGAGTAGAAAAACCCTGGGTGTTGGGTGGAAGAATCCTAGCATTGTGGTAACCACCGCTGCAGAGTTTTGGTTGTAACAGGAAAAATTTGACATTTTTGTGAAGTGTTAAGTTTCTGATAGGCAAGGTAGGATGGTGAGGAAGATCAGACTCTAAAGGAAACCATTGTATACATCTCCTTTGAAAAGGGTGGGATTTTTCTAAGCACAACTACCGTTTAAGATTAATTTGTGAGTGCCAAGAACTGTGCTTGTTTATTGAATGAGATTTTATATTCTCATCTATTGAAAGACTGACATTTTCAGAGCATTCAGATGGATACTAAATGCTTTGAAGCCCTGCAAGAGTTAAGCTATCTTCTGAGCTTACATTGAGCCTAATACCTTGGGAATAAACAGAAGACAAATATTTTTCTGGACCTTCTACCCTCAGTCCTCTTCTGCACTTGGCATTTGAGCAAGTCCCTCATCTGCAGGTCTTTGCATGACCTACCCTTGCACCACTGTGACCAACCTCGTACCGTATTTACTCTTTTACCTTTAACATTTGATTCCTTGATAGGCTTATCATTTCATATCTTACTCAGTTTATATATCTCCTCTTTAATTCGTTTTTTATTCTTTTCCTCACAAAGTTGGTGGTCTTCCTGTCGTCCTTCCACTATGATTTTGTTCACTTTGCTTTTTGTTTTTATTCACTGACATTGAAACTTTTTGCTTCTGTCTTCCTGAAGCCTTTTAAGGAATGTAAAGAAACCTTAATTTTCAAGATGTGGTTCCTTTGGTACCTGGCACCCAAGTGAAAGTTGTATTTCTATTTAAAACTGTTATTATATGAACTGTTTACCATTGTCTAAAAGTTTATTTACCCATTTGTTACACTCTAAATTTTATCCTAAATAACCTTTCCTCCTCTTAACCTCTCAGTTTTGTCTTGTGGTAGGTATTAAGTTGTAATTTAGCTCTTTTTTTTGGTTTTCTAACTATTTCATATTGCCTTTAAGATTTTCATTGTATTTGTATTGCAAAATAATGCACCTTTTTGTAGTTACTAGTGTTTTAAATTTAAACTACAAAGTATGTTAGTCTCTGAGATTTCTCATTAAGCTGTTCTGTAGGTATCTTTTTTTTTTCCCTTTACCATCTATTACTTTCTGTCCTTCACCAAGCTCTTGGTTGTTTAATGTCACCTGAAGCGAAATGGTCAATTTAAAAAATATCTTAATTCTCGCCTTCAGACTGTAGTTGGAGACTTTAAAAAATAAAATACTTAATTTCTATCTACCACTGTATGTTGCATGATAATCAGAAATCCACCAGGCATAAACGGAAACTGGAGTGCCATAGATAATTGCTTTACATTCGTCTTCAGCAGGGATGGATCCAGGAATATATTCCAAGCAGTGTAAAGAAACCAGACAATGCTCTGGTTTCTTCAATTTCAAACTATATATTCTTATTAGTTTGTTTGCGAAGAGTTCCCAGAACATTAGACCCACTCCTATTCAAATAAAAATAAGAAAAATTTCAAAGACAAACCAAGGATTTTTCAAAGTATTCACTCTTAAACATAATTATTAAGAAAAGATTGGGTTTGTCATTGAAAGAATGAAATATCCCTTATTTTATTTCCTCTGTACATTTTCAGAGAACTTTGTTGTATATGGCTTCATTTTATTTGGCGTTTTCAAACTTTATTTCATTCTAAAAAGGTAATTAAATGACATGCTACTGAAATTACTAGGTAATAATAGGACTGTGCTTCTTTTCTCTCCTGTATGTCAGCATGTTAAATGTGATAGTTCTAATCCTTTGGGTAATGTCCCAATATTCCAATAATTAGTGATTTTGTAGTAACACCTTTTTGTTTTGAGTCTGTAATTCTCTTAAAACTATGTCAGTACTTTTCTGAGAAAGGATTCATATTAACTTAATTCTTCATTTCATCTGAGAGGAAGGACATTCAAGAGCTGTAAAGTCTTTCAGATTTCTTAAATTGTCTCTATGCTCAGTATAGAAACCTTTGGAATATCCTGCTTTCATTTTTTCTTCCACAACATAACTTTGGGGATCCACTACATCTTTGGGAATTATTCCTTTGGGACATGGGTATTCAGAAGTACATTGTCCCATTAGTGATATGAGAATTTCTTCTTTGTTGGTTCTAGAAGAAACCAGTTATTTTGATAGTTTGGTTGCCTGTTTAGAGCCTAAATCATAGGAAGATTTTATAATGGAACATTATTTTATCAGATATACATGTACATAAATAAACTGAATGACTGGGAAGATTTTTCTGGATTTTTGAATAGGGGCTACCAAGTTGCGAGAACACTAAACTTTCACTCAGTGGTTTATTCTTCATTGCTTCTACTCAGTACTCAGTACTCAGTACTCAGTCATTCTCTTTTTTTCACCCCTAATGTGTCTGGGGAGTGGAGCACATTAGTCAGCTCTTTGTTTATTATTAACACTTCATTTCTCCAGTAAATAGAGTGCTTTTGCCTGTTTTTCAGGTATGCCTCCTGTTGAGGCCACATTTTTTGCGAGGTCTTATATATAGTATATGTAATGATCACTTCCATTCACTGCTCTTCTGTAAGTCTTGGGAGTCAAAAGTTGAGGCAGTTGGATCCGGGCATGTGAACCACCAAAGGATAGCCTAGTCAGTTGGAGAATGTTAAGTTCCCACAAGCAGGCATTGAGAAAGTAAATGAAGTACTATAAGATAAACTCTGGTTTCGGGGCTCCACACAGGAAAGATGGCGCCTGCCTGCAGGCTGCGGGGAAGGAAGGCCCCATGCAGGGAAAATGGGGACTGTCCCTCCAGTGCTCGCCCCGAAGTTACACAACTCAGTCTTTCCCCGTATGTCTCCGACATCCCCAGAGTCACCGTCTGTCTGCCGAGCCCAGGCCTCCTTTCCTTGGATCTAATGTCCCCAGTAAACTCTGGTGCTGCTGTTCACTGTGTGACCTTGGGCAAGTTTCTTGGCCTCCCGGAACCTCATTTGTAAAATGGAGACAACACTGGTAGAACTACTGAATGAGATAACTGATGAAAAGAACTTAGCACACTTCCAGGCACAGGATTCAGCCCATCAGTCCAGCCTGTCTAGAGCCATCTGGTTCCTGTTGATGTTTTTGCAATCTATCTTTTTTTTTAAACTCAACTACAAATTTGGTAAACAGGTGTTTTATATTTTCAACTAGGTCATTAATAAAAATGTTGCACAGGTCAAAAAAAAAAAAAAGATAGACTCTGGTTTCATCCCTACAAATACAAAAATGATTAACTGAATTACCTGGATGTTGCCCTAGACACCAGTGCTGGTTGAAGTCAGTTATTTGTTTGTTTGTTTATTTATTTATTTAATTTAGTTTCAGATGCACAAAACAGCATAGTGATTAGACATTTACATCCCTCACAAAGTGATAACCCCCTCTAAGTCTACTACCCCTCTGGCATGGTGCACAGCTGTCACAATACCGTTGACTATATTCCCTATGCTGTGCTTTACGTACTATGACTACTGTGTTTCCCCGAAAATAAGACCTAACTAGAAAATAAACCCTGGCATGATTTTTCAGGATGACGTCCCCTCAACATAAGCCCTAATGCGTCTTTTGGAGCAAAACTTAATATAAGACCTGTCTTATTTTCGGGGAAACGAATATATGTGTGCACACACATATATATATTTTATTGATTCAATACTATTTTACATTAGTTTCAGGTGTACATCGCATTTTATATAAATGGTTAGGCATTTATATAATCTATGAAGTGATCCCCCAATAAGCCCAGTACCCATCAGACACCCTACATAGTCCGTGGTTTTGAGGTTAAAAGGTTGCGCTGCTTCCTCAGCCTGGTAGTACCAGAGTCCTTTCATCCTGCCCAGCGGTCCTACTATTCTAATTGTGAAACTTTTACATCTATTTCAGTATCCCACCATTCTGCTTAGCAGATCAGCTCCGCCAAGTCTCTAAGGAGTAATTTTGCTTTGAGAGAAACCTTTAGTGGTACTCTTTTAAATTATTGGACAGGGAATAATAAACTCCTCTTTATTTGCCTTCAGTGTGCCAAACATTGTACATTCTCTTTTAATCTTCAGAATAATCCTGAAATGTATGTGATGTTAGCTTCATCTTACAGAAGCAAGCAAAGTAAGACTTAGGCTGAGTAGCTTAACTAGGAGCAGGACTCCAGTCTGTTGGACTTCAAAGCCCACTCGTTGTCCAGCGTCCCCCCATTTAAAAGTTCAGTGCTGACTCCTGTGGGAGAAAGGTCTTTGACTAATAAGACCTTGCTACAGCGTACCTTTAGCAGTTGGAGAGCCTTGAGAATGTAAAATTTCTTTTTGTCTTTGTATCTCTGTTAAAAGGCGAAAAAGAATAGTTTGTTTCTTTTCATTTAGCTTAGTTATTTTGGAGACAAGATTATGTGAGTACTTTAAGCTCTACAGAGGAAAATCACTTGGTCAGTCTTGCAAATAACTCCCATTTTTCAGCCAATGGAAGTCAAACTAATGCACTAAATTTTCATAAATCCCGTGTCACTGGATTATTTTTTTTGTGCCTAGAGGCACAAGTGTGATAATAACAGTGCTTTATAATGTTTCTCCTCCTCCCCTCCTACACACTTTTTTAACATAAATGTTGCAATGAAAACAATTCCTCATAAATAATTAAGTAAATACTTGTATTTTTCTGTCAGGCTGAGCAAATGTATGTATACTTGGCCCAGTTAAAGTAGGGCATGCAAGAGTGGTATGGGGGAGCATACAGAGGACGGGGACTCTGTTCCCTAAATTTTATACACATAGGTAGTTACTTATGCTGATGTCCCAAAGTGGCTTCATACAAGGTGAATGTCTTGATCCAGTTAGATATTTCTCATCTGGAACCCTGAATGTTATTTTCACTTTGGTGACCATGTGCCATGAAGAGGAGCTTCTCTAGATCCTGTCTAACTTGACCTAAGGGCAGTGATCCTTAAAGATTAGGCTCTTATTTGCTGTCTTCAGACTCAGGCCAAAACTCTAGGGTTTTACTGGAAAAATATCTACAATGAGGTTGACTTAAAAATGAATCCATGCCCTATTTTTCAAGTCATATGGGTATAGTGTCATCCATTCGCTTCTTGCCACAACTTTAAATTGGCCACCACTGAGGCTTTATGGTCCCAAGTCTAAAAGAGATAACTGAAATTTTATTACTTTCAACAGTGATTATCACATGATAGAAAATAGTCTTTAATATGTATTGCAGCCCCTTGTGCTATATGTAAAAACTGTGTCTGCTGCAGGTTCTGAAAAGTGAAGATGCTTATGATTTTATAATGCTTCTTCTGAAAGTTTCTGGTAGGATATGTGCCACTGCCCATTAATTTGTTACTGTCTCTGCAGTCCGAGGGGAGTCCTTGGTTTTGCTCAGAAACTTCCCTGTTAGCCCTCCGCAGCCTCACTCCCACACACCTTTGGCTGGAAGTTGAAAATGCATTCCTTCAACAAAAGTAAATGGAATGCCCAATACCACCTGGTAAACAAAGGGAATGTTGTAATGAATAAGTCGTACACAGTCCCTTGTCCTCTGCAACTTACATTCTAATATGGGGAGGTGGTAGACATCAAACAATTACCTGTATAATCAGTTATTCAATTTCTATTACAAAAAGAAGTTACGGATGTTACAAGAGAATTTATAATAGAGGCATGTAACCTCAAGCCTGGTGTTGTAGGGTGGTTAAGTTTGTGACTTCTAAAGCCACACTGCCCAAATTTGAAACTGGCACCACTTTTCACTAGCTATGGGATGTTGGGCAAAAATTACTTGTATCTCTGCCTCAGTTTCCTTATCTGTAAAAATAAAGATAGTTATTTCAGGCTTAAGAAAATTAAAAGGGTCATACATTTTCATTGCTTAGAAGAGTGCCTGCATGTAATGTCCACTGCATAAATTTGGCTATTTTTTGTCTGGGAGGTCAGGGAAAGCTTTTTTTTTTTTTTTTTGATGTTGAAATGAGCTTTGAAGAATAAGAATTAAATAGGCAGAATGGAGGGGAATCAGTTAGAAGTCAGTTGCATTAGTTTGGGGAAGTGAGGATGGTAAATTGACCCAGAATGTCAATAGAGGCAGAAGTGGATGGATTTGAGGGCTATTTATGAGGTAAAGGTAGGATTTAAAATATTGCCTATAGGTGGTAAGGTAAGGAAGAGGGTTTCTGGTCTCTGCAGCCATGAACAAATAGGAGATGCTGGAGGACGATTACCACCTTTGTGTGTGTGCATGCATGGTGGTGGGGATGCAGGAGACTAGATAGACTACCAAGGAATCCGTGCCCTTGAGGTTATACGCCTCTTACAGGAGAGCTGGACAAGGGGGTCAGCCAAGGGGACTGGAGAGACTACCAAGAAGAGCTACTACATAAGCAAGTGGATGTATAAGTCTGGAGTTCAAAGTTGCCTCCTTGCCCAAAGATATAAATGAGAGACGTAAGCATATAGATCATTTGTTGAAAAAAATAATAATTGAGGTCATATATGTGAAGTAGACATTCTTAAAAAGAAAATATAGAACGAGAAGGAAAGAGGGCTCTGAGGACCAAAGTTTGGTGAACTTGAACAATGAAAGGCTGGTAAAGGAGAAGTGGTAGAAGAAGAGGCAGAAGGAAAACCAGAAAAGTGTGGTGTCTTGAAAACCATCCAGAAAAAGTGTTTGAGGGCAGGACTGGTTTTTCTGAAAGCCTTATGACCCTTCCTTGGATCCCTGAGAGTCTTGACTTAGGTCTCATCACTTAAAGTTGGATACTAGTGATTTAGAACATCTACAGCAGGTTCAGGCTGACTGAAACCAATTAGTTGAACATTATCTTCATACTCTAGAATCTAAAGTGTAGTTATTCCTGTTTGCCTTAAATTAGATTTAATATAGAGGGAGAAAACTAAAGTGTACATTCAAGTTCCTAGGTATTAATGAATTATTTTGGAGGCCATTGATCTGAGTGGTGATACCCTCTAAGGCTGATTAACATTTCTTAAGTAGGTAGACTCACTGGCAAAACCAATTTTTCTCCAACTATCCAGCAACATTTGTTGAGTACCTCCTAGGACATAGTGGTTATACGCCAAATACCGTGCTAGGTGTTTCGTTAATCCTCATTAGTGGGCTTGTAACTTGATCCTCCTTTGTAGAAAGAACTAGACTCAGAAAGGTTAATTTACTTGGAGGGACAGAAATTTGAACCCAGATCCCTCTGACTTCAAAGTTCATTATACTTCTATGTACAAATATAAATAAAATACAAAGTAGAAGATAATTATCCTAAAAAAATACTTTGCAAAAATGCTATGAAAGCTCATGTGGGACTGATTACTTTTGGCTTGACGATGAAAAGTAGGGCTCAAAAAGGCTTTCAATTATTAAATCCAATGGACATTTTAAAGTTCTTGTATTATTGGACATTTTTGCTTTGTTCAACAAAACTGATCACTCTTTCTTCCCCTTGTAACATTCTATCCTTTACTTCTGTTTCATTGTACTCTCTGCTTCTCTAGCTTTTCTTTCTCAACCTGCTCGGTAGGTGTAGCTTATTTTGTTTCTTAAATCTTGATGTTCTCCTGGGGTTCCTCACTTTGCACCAAAAATCTTGAGGTTTCCAGCTAAGCGTTTTGTTTAGCCTGCATAATGTTTAAGACATTTTCTGAAAAATTAGTTATCTACATTTAAAACCTAGAAGATTTACATAAGATTGTATTTCTGGCTTTTGAAAAATCTGAAGTTCTCTCTCAACCTTGGATGTGTGTTTCCACATGGCCCCACTTAACTAGAGCTGAATAGCAGACACTCTCTTTGAAATGGACGTCGGTTCTCCAAGTCTTCATAGACCCCAACATTCTCTATTGTCACCCCATCAGTATTGGTGCAGTTTTTCATATACTTGCTCTGCTCTTCACACTCTCTGGGTAATCTTCAACTCTTAAAACTACCATTTAGATGCTGATAACTCTAAATCTATCACCGAGCCAACGTTTAGACTTATACGTCCAACGTCCTATTGAATATCACTACCTAACATACTGTAAGTGACTTGGACTCAACATGGCTGAACTCATCTTTGCCTCTAAACTCTAGGTTCTACTGATTTTTATCCCCAAAGTATTGCTCGGCTCTGTCCCTTCCTCCCTATCATTGTCTTTTGAACCACCTTGCCGTGATTCAGGCCCTAATCATCTTGTTAGGATTCTTGTTTGCAAACAGCAAAAATCATCTGTTGGCTTACGTAAGCAGAAAGGGAATTTATTGGAAGGATGTTGTATGGCTCACAAAATCAACGGGAATGCTAGAGAATTTGGCTTAGAAAATGATCTGGAACCAAGGGCAGTTAGAGACATGGAGAACTTGGCCAAGGTCACACCAGTGAACAGTCTGTTCAGGATGCGCAGTAGAACTCTGTGTCTGCCATTGCTGGATATTGTCTGACTAGTTGGTTCTGGGTCTTTGCATTACCTCTTCAAAGTCAAAGTTCCCCATACGTGTGTGTACTTCAACTAGCCTACTAGGTCATGTGTGTACTTGGTCTCTGCCAGGAAGAAGAAGCAAGCTCTAATCCCACCCCACCCCCTGGCTCTATAGTGGGAGGTAAGATCCAGCCTCCATTTGAAGACTTTTTTTTTAAACAAATTTTATTGGGGAATATTGGGGGACAGTGTGTTTCTCCAGGGCCCATCAGCTCCAAGTCCAGTCACCGTTTTAAATCTTTAGTTGCAGGGAGCACAGCCCACCATCCCATGTGGGAATCGAACCAGCGACCCTGTTGTTCAGAGCTTGTGCTCTAACCAACTGAGCCATCCAGCCGCCCCCATTTGAAGACTTTTACCTTGAGTTATTCCCCCAAAATAGTAAGGGGGCTTTTGGCTGCTGGGCAAATATCCGCTATACAACCCTTTTCTGGATTACTTTAGCATTCTCCTAATTGCTTCTATGTCCTCTGTCCCATCATCCCCCAAATCTATTCTCTATCCAACAGCCAGAGTTAGCTAACCAAAATGCAGTTCTGATCATGTCATTCCATGTTTCAGTGGCTCCTCATCTACCTATAAGAGAATGCTTTGACATGGTGTTCAAGGCCCTCCTTACAGGGTCTGGCCCTTACCTATCCATTCAATCTCATCTCCCTCTAATTTCTTCTTTGTGATTTACACTTTGGCAAGACTGAACTACTGAAGAGTTTCCGCTACATGTCTTATGTTCCTCTACATATCTCACTGCTGTGCTCTGTTTTGCCTTTCCTCTTACTGTTCCTGCTGCCTGAATATCCCTTTCTTGTATTCCACTTCCCTTTCCCGGTTAACTTTTCCTCATCCATTAGGAAACTACTTCTTTGATACCTTTTCCTCCTAAGTTATGAAGTCCCTTTCATCTGTAATAGAGTCCTACTATTTCATTGCATATATCACCTTGTATTATAATTGTCTACATTTGTCACTACTGTCATACTTCCTACTGTTCACCCTCTCCCCACATTTAATACACAAATGTACTCCTACATATTGTGAGTTCTTTGAGGGTAGAGATCATTCTTACTCACCTTTGGTTCAATAATACTACCACATTACTTGGTATATCATGTGTTTAATAAGTGTTGAGATAATGAAGAAGCATTTGATACAGATCTTAGATCATAAGACTTTTGATAAGGCAAATAAATGAAATAAGGATGACATATAATTTGAAGGCAATAACATTAGCTAGGCCCAGATGAGAACAAAAATATGACAACAGTAAATTGTCTTTTTTTTTGCTAACATATAAGTGTATGCGTAGAAAAATAGTTGGAAATAAGACTGGAAAGGCAAAATGTGGTCTTAAGTTGTATCTTAAGTAACCAGGAACCTTTGAAAGTTTCTAAACAGGGAACTGATTTGGCCAGACTGTGTTTTAGGATATTAATCTGGTAGCAGATTGGATTAGTAAGGGGAGAGACCAGTTATGAGGCGCTTACACAAGCAACTGCATAAATAAATAGATGGCAGCAGAAATAGAAGTGTCAGATATATGAATCCTAATTTTGCCATATAATTCCATAGTTGAATCACCCGACTCTCTAAGCCTCAGTTTTCTCCTCTGTACAACAGGAGGGCTGACTTGATATGACCGCTTAAATCTTTGCCAGCTCCAAAATCTGTGATATATAGTAAGAGAGTCAGTGGAACTTGGCAAATGATTGGATGGTGGATACAGGAGGAGGTTTCAGAGACACCTTTGAGGTTTTGAGCCTGAGTGAATTGGAAAACATTATTGCTGTTTATTGGGTGTCCTAGCAATAGTGGTAATGCTAGGATATTTAAAAATAGGAGATCTGCCAAGTTGGTCTTCCTTGTTTGTGTCCTAGAGTACAGAAAGTAGGATTTCATTGTTGAGGATGGTTACATTTCAGGGGAAACTAGTGGTTAGGAGGCAAGCAACTTTCAATAACAATTTACTTTTGGGGGAGGTTAAGCTTGCATATCATCGTTCTGAGATTGACTAGCCTCCTTGGGAATTAGAGTGGTCTCAAGTGGCACTGCAAAGTGGACACTGGCCAATCTGTCAAAGGGGTTGAGTTTCTTTCAACAGAAACGAGGTGGGGGCAGGAGACCAGGTTTGGGGGTGAGGAGTGGGTGTGTGTTTTGGAGGGGAGGAGGCTGGGACTTCTTAGAGGGCCCCTGGGGTTAGATTACTTTCTAGAAAGAGATACTGCTGCCCAAGGGTTGGGGTGTCAAAAATGCAAGCCAGCATTTTGGATTGTGGCAGAAAGAGTATTTTCTCTTTTAAGAGTAAAAGGCCCCCATATTCCAGCAACTGGGCTGACTCACTCCCATGATGGAGGGAAGATTTGGCCCTTTTTAATGGATAAGGGAATAAGGTATATTTACTACAAGCAGAGGGGTTGACAGAGCTGCTAGAAAGCAGGGGATTCAGGGAAGCAGAGTTGGCCTAGTGTAGAACCCTCCCTCCCGAGTTTATGCTTTTCGGTGTGCAGAATACAGTGTAGGTGGTAGGGAATTTCATCCCTAGGACTAGTTTCCCGCAGCATGAGAGCGTTCCTCTGGCCAGGCCCCTTTTTTTCAAGCAAGCTGCAGGCTTCGCCTCGGCCCTAGAAACCGGATAGGCCTCTCCGTGCGCTCTCAACCTAACCCGCGGTGGCGGGGGAGGGGGAAGCTCTCCCAAGTCCCACCCTTTGCGCTGTTTTGCGTGTTTGCGCTTCCTGTGAGTGGCAGTACCGCTTAGCCAATGAGGACGCGGGGCGGGCAGGAGCATCAAGTTAGGTTGCGCAGGAGGAGGGGGAACTGGTGCTGGAGAGACAGCAAGAGGGGCGAACCGGCCCCCCACGCCGCTGCAGGTAAAGGTACCTCTGTTCCCCCGGTGGAATGAGGCACAGCTCCTTTTCTCCTTCAGAGCTTGTCCGGCCTTCCAGCCTATAGCTTCCGCCCTAACATTGCTCGGACCCAGGCATCTACACCCCACCTTCCCCCCGCATCTTCCCCGTCTTGGCCATCCCCACTCTGGAGGGCACCCCGCTAGCTCCCTCCCTCAAGTGCATGTACCTCATCTCCATTTTTGGGTTCCAGTTGCCAGAAATCTCCCGCCTCTGCCGTATGGGCCTTACTGGCACCAACCCCGGCAGTATGAGCAGGTAATGTACCCGGGTCCCCGCCACCCCCACCCCCAGTCGCAATTCACTGTTCATTAACCCCTGACTTCCTTACCTTCCCCCTTCCCTTCTCTCATGTGAATATATCATTTCTGTAGTTTCTCCTTTATTCCCTGAACATTCGTACATGTTTTTAGCTTTCACAGTTGCCTGTTTTGCGTTTCCTGTTTATTCAGGACACACTTTAACCAGCCACGTTTGCCCCCAAATATCCGTACCCCTGATTGAAGTGTGAATGCTTTTTCCTTAAGTTAATTGGGGAAACAAAACAGAGTGGTCACATTTAGCAGTGAGAATGGTGAAGATAGAGGAAATGGCCTAGGATCCCGATCTTGAAATCTCATGAGTGGCTCCAAGTTAAAAGCTCCATTTCTTAGTGTCTGTGTCCTTCCATCCTGATCCCTTACTGACCCTAAATTGTGATTACATTCACCTTGGGAGTTTATTTACCAGCTACAGTACAGTTTTTAAATCCTTTTCTTTTAAAATTGTGTTGGTGATTTTAGTTTTAGGCCTTCTGATTATTTTATTTTCAAGTGACTTCTCAGTTAAGCTGTGCCCTTCTTGAGTTTCAATAATGGTGTATATGTTTGTCTGCAGCTGATCCTGTAGAAAGGATACAGTTTTCAATAACAAGATCTATACTTTGAAGTCAAATAGTTCTTTTCTGAGTCTTTGAGCATTTAGAGGTTAAGCTGGCATGGGTAGTGCTTTGTTAAAATGCTATACAAAAGTGGTCAGCATTTGTCAATATGGCATTGGTTCGTTATCTTCTAGGAGGATGGGCAATACAGAGAAATCTGTTTAAGTGGAGAATGGATGTCTGCAGTTCAGTTTCAGTTATCTGTTAGGCAGCCTGGGCTGATCTCTGTTGCAGTGTTTCTCATCCATCATAAACAATAACTATGATAACTCCCTTTTGAGAGACCATAAGAAGTCTTACTCCATCACAGAGGTGTTGATAACCCTTCCAAGCCAGGCATGCTTCTTCTTTCTCTCCTCTCCCAATTGTCTTTTATAGATCCTCACTAGCCAAGAAGATTTTGTCCAGTTTTACTGAATATAAATAACCTAAGCAATGAAACGTGTTTTCCGTTTCCACTTAATAAATATAAAATGATAACATTGAATACGCATTTTCAAACTACACCATATAGCTTCCATCCACCATTGAGAATCACTTCTTTGTTAAAAAGTATGGGGAGATTGAGATAGAAAAGTACAGAGCAGAAATAAAGTCCTTTATGATCGGACAGACAAGTTATTATTGAAATGTGGAAGGGTGAGGAGACCTGTAAAATAAGAACAGGAGAGTTTGGACTCTAGATTTCAAGAAAAACCCACAAACACCCAAGAAGAACTATATTAAAGGTGATAAAGCTGCAGAACAGCAGTTTATACTTACATCAAGGGAAAGAAGTAGTTAGCCCTTTAAGAAGGAGGTGAGGTGAAGGGCTATTATATAAAGCATTTCTTAGTGTTAACTGGCTTGGTATTTGGAGACTATAGGTGTATGGTCTTGGATTTTAACCTTAACTGACTATTTTGTGCCTCTTCTGCCCAACTCCCACCGCTCAGAATTTCTGTCATTAGTCTAGTCATTAGGAATTATTGAAAGTGATTAATTGAAACCATTCAACTCTGTCTTTCCTTTTGAGCATATACATGTGTTTCTTTTTTGGGCAATGGTAGCCAGACTGGCTTTTTATTTTCAATATGATAAAAGCCTGGTATAACTTCTTTGTCTAGACAGTTGTTTTACTTGAGGTATCCAGGTGTTTCATGCATTTGAACGCTTAACACCTATTTTTACTACCAGGGTTTAAACCATAGAAATAGAATTCAGGGGGTAGATGAGCTTGGTAGGATAGGCCAGATATGGATACAGCCAGGATGACCCATAAAGTAGGAATTGAAGGGGCAGGGGGTGTGGGGGAATGAAGAAAGTTGGAGGGTATGTTGGAAGGGGTTTAATCTTTTGAGAGTCAAGGACAACTTAAAGATGGGAGTTAGAAAAGAAGCAGGAGACTAGGATTTAAAAATATGTGCAAAAATGAATTAGGTCAGTAGAAGAAGTGAGTTGATGGGGTCGGACTGAGAAGCAGTGAAACTTGGTAGTGTGGCATTAAGTCAGTGGTGACATTTTTATTTTTATTTAAATGATTTTTTATTTTTTTTTAATTTTTTATTGGGGAATATTGGGCAACAATGTGTTTCTCCAGGGCCCATCAGCTCCAAGTCATTGTCCTTCAATCTAGTTGTGGAGGGCGCAGCTCAGCTCCAAGTCCAGTTGCCGTTTTGAATCTTTAGTTGCAGGGGGCACAGCCCACCATCCCATGTGGGAATTGAACCGGCAACCCTGTTGTTAAGCGCTCGCGCTCTAACCAACTGAGCTACCTGGCCACTCCCAGTGATGACATTTTTAAATTATTGGGCCCACATTGAACCAGGAGAAGCAGAAATTTGGCCCCCAAATTGGGAAGGGAAATAAATGATAAATACATTGATCTTTAGAAACATACTCAAGTCGTAGGTAGGTAAGGAAATATTTTAGATACTATTAGCCTTGTTTCTCCCATTAAAAAATAAGATCTTTTTCTGTCTGATATTGGGCTGCTATTGAGGGAAGGAAGAGCATTTGGATGAATAAATAGCAAGGAGTTGTGGAAAGGACAGAACACCCCATGAAAGAAAAGGCAGGTTATAAACTATTATCAGCATAAACTAGTTAGTGGAAACTTTCACAGTAGTTTTTATACGACACCTAACTGTTAGATAGTTAGTGTAACTTCTCTTCGATATTTAGTGTAACTTCTCTGACAGTGAATAGGAGATGAAAGATAATAGGTAGCAAAATAAGGGCATAACTAGAAAAAAGCTGATGATAGTGTTGAAGAAATTTATAAAATTACTGAGTCAATTTTCATTGAATCAAGAAACTGATAACTTTTCTGATTGCCATTTTGAGTAACTTTGGGGCAGGTTATTAGACAGGAGAGGCTAGAATGAGCTGGAGGAATAGTTTAGCCAGGAGTGGGAAGTGATAGGGATCCTGGGTGAGACGTGAAGGGTATACAATTACTGAAGAAAGGAAGATCTTGTTTAACATTGATGGAGACGCCATGTATACTTTGTAATTTTGACGGATGTGCCAACTACTGATGAGTGTGTTCTATTTATCTATGTCTGAGTTTCTGGGATATTTAACCACACTACATATTGTTTTATAAGGATAAGTAGAAGGGGTTAAGGGAGGGAAAAATAGTTTGGGTGTTGTGTGGAAAACATGCCTTCTTTACTCAAGTCTACAGTGTACACTGACAAATTTCTTCTCTGGTGCCTTCTAAAAATTAGGAGAAATGGTCTTGTCAATTAAGGCTTTTCTGGATTGTCAAATATTGATATCATATACAACTTTTTTATATAGTTTAGTTATCGGTGATGTATTCAAAATTCCTTGTCTTAGTTTTTACTTTTTCTAGCACTTTCATGAACTTGAAGCCTCAGACATGGCTTTAGTAAACATATTTCAGTTACTTGTAGAATAGTTTTTCAAGATGGCAAGCTTTCTACTGTCTCATCTTAGAATCAGGGAATACCATTTAGTTTCTGTGAGGACTGAATGGTTTCATTCTAGATACTGCAAGCAAATATGTTAATTCATTAAGTATTTTTTGAGTAGGTATTGTATATGTGATATCCTGCTGGTTCTTTAGGGAGTCACAGATAGATGAGACGTGGTCCCGTCATCCAGGAACTTGGTGTCTCTTGGGGAAAGAGGAGCTGAGCCACCTTGCAGGATTATGCAGGCTGTGCATTGAACATACTCATTATCGTCATTGATAATATGATTAATATGACAATTTTCCAGCAGATGGCAGACAGGCATCTTGAGGAGCAGGCAGCTTTTTATAATTTACACTAAGCAACCATTTGGGCCTTCAGAGGATATGGACAAGAGACTCATCATTTTAGTAAAATATTAAATATAAGTGCTTTCAGTAAGGTGCAAACAGTGCTGTGGTATTTAAAAAAGAAGAAGGGACCAAGTCATCACAAATAACTCTATTGTTGAAGGGGCAGTTTCAAGCCTCACCTTACGGAGCAGAAGACGTTTGAGGGTGGGAAAGATTTCAGCTGGGAGAGATGTTTGGGAAGGTGGGTGTTCCAGGCAGAAGCTAATAGCATACTGGGCAAAGAGCTGCAGACAGGAATCACGCTATGGCAACTGTGGTCTAATTGGACTGGAATATAAGAAACGATGAGAGAAAGTTGGGAATATAAACTGGAACTGAAATGTAGAATTCTTTGAATGTCTTGCAAAGGAAGTTTTTTTATCTTAAATATGGGAAAGGGAGGAGGGGATTCAGAACAGAAATACTATGTATGGATTAATTGATATGTTACCTAGAATAAAGTTTATGAAACTTCCTGGGTAAAATTATACTAGAAGCTTATTAGCAAGACTGTACTATGAGATTGGTTAAAGGTGTTGTTTTTGCCAGTAGTAAGTAAAAGTGTCTAAAATACAAGGAAATTTTATAAAATACAATATATCTAGAAGCCTTTATCTATAGTTATTGAAATGCTGCTGATATTGTTTAGTTCTGTGAACTTAAGAATCCTAAATAGAAGGTGAATGACTATTAAATTTCCTGATCTTTACCCAAAAATGGTAATTGTAAAAAGAAATGGACAGAGACAGCTGAATGATCTTGACAGAAGTTTCAAAGTGTGTAGGTATACGCATAAGAGTCCAAAAAGGGGGTTGATTTATTTTATTTATTTATTGTTTAGTTTCAGTTTTGAAGCGAAAATGTGGGTGTTATTTCTGCGTCATCTCTGTCCTCAGATTATCTCGTATTTCCCTTTTCTCTTACTATTTTGACATGATTTGATGTTAAGGGTAGTATCTAAGAAGGAGAAATTGTCTGAGGTCACCTACTTTGCTTATTTTTAATTTGTCTTCCCACAACAGGAGTTCCACCATCTTCCTCTGAAGACCTAGCCATCTTGCTCCATGAAGGTCAGGACAATCTGACATGCACTTGTTTCTTGCCTCTTTACCTGAAGAGTAGTCTTCTTCCATTGTGTACATTTTTTTCTTAATAGGGGAGGGGAGGGGAGAGCCAGTACCCCCCCTCCCCTTCCCTCCCTAGACCTTGGGAAAGTACCCTCCATTGCTTTCCCAAGATGGCAGACCCCATCATGGATCTGTTTGATGACCCAAATTTATTTGGCCTGGACTCTCTGACTGATGACAGCTTCAACCAAGTCACACAAGACCCCATTGAGGAAGCCCTTGGACTGCCAAGCTCTCTGGACTCCTTGGACCAGATGAACCAGGATGGTGGAGGTGGTGATGTGGGGAATCCATCAGCAAGTGACCTGGTCCCCCCACCAGAGGATACAGCCCCCACAGAACTTCCCAAAGAATCAACAGCTCCAGCTCCAGAATCTTTAACCTTGCATGATTATACCACTCAGCCCGTCAGCCAGGAGCAGCCAGCCCAACCTGTCTTACAGACACCGACGCCAACATCAGGCCGTTTGCAGGTCTCCAAGAGCCAGGAGATCCTGAGCCAAGGGAATCCGTTCATGGGTGTCTCTGCCACAGCTGTGGCCTCCGGCAGTGCTGGAGGGCAGCCGCCTCAGTCAGCCCCTAAGATTGTTATCCTTAAAGCCCCACCAAGCTCCTCAGTTACTGGTGCCCACGTGGCACAAATTCAGGCCCAAGGTATCACCAGCACAGCTCAGCCCCTGGTGGCTGGCACAGCCAATGGTGGAAAAGTCACTTTTACCAAAGTGCTAACCGGCACGCCCCTTCGACCAGGTGTTTCCATTGTCTCTGGTAATACAGTGTTGGCCGCCAAGGTCCCTGGGAACCAGGCTACTGTCCAGCGCATTGTCCAGCCCAGCCGACCTGTAAAGCAGCTGGTCCTACAGCCAGTTAAGGGTTCAGCTCCTGCTGGAAACCCTGGGGCCACAGGGCCCCCACTGAAGCCTGCAGTTACACTGACCTCTACACCTACCCAGGTGACTTGAGTGAAAGGGGGAGGTGAATTTTGGTTTAGTAAAGGGCCCGGCAGCTGTGATAGAGAACGCACACGAGAGCTAGCTCTAGGAAATCCTGTGTAAATTCCATCTTTGCTTTTTATCAGTTAGTGTTGACAGCCACGTACTTACTACTTATCTGATGGAAGCAGTTAGTGTTAACATATTTTTTGAGCTCTTACTACATGTTTACACTACCTAGCTGGTGCCGAACAGGACAGCGACAGCCCCTCTTCTTACAGAGCTCGCAGTCTGCTAGGAAAAGACATTTAGACAAGAGTTCACAATAATGTACGAAATAAAGTTTTGTGAGAAATATAGGATGCTATGGGAACAAGAATCATCCTTGCAAAAATATTTGTAAGACTTACAGAAGCTATGTGTATCTTTTTCCTGTTCTTATTGCTAAGATTGTCCTCCTACTTTGCCAGTGAAAAGGCGAATTTCTGTTGTAAGAAAGTAGAGGCTCTAGCCTCTGAATAGAGGACCAAAGAGGTTGGGGGGAGAGCGGCAGTATTAAGATAATAGCACCAGTATAAAGAAGCTATGAGGAGGCAGGTTTCAGTTCAGTATAAAGATGTTTGTTCTGATAGATTTCCAAAAAATAGAATGATTGCCTTAGAAGATAGCCTCACATCAGTTTTTTAAAAATAGTCCAATGTCCACTGGGCAGAAGTGTTGCAGAGAAGACTATCAGGAGAGATGGGAGGATGAACAAAGTGAATTGTACTGTCTTCCCATCCTCAGTTTTTATGATTCTAGGATGAGGAAAACTGGTGTATATATTCAAGTGTATACCATTCTTTAATGTTGTACCTCTTGCAATTTCCTTTCTTTAGGGTGAATCGAAACGCATCACCCTGGTCCTCCAGCAGCCACAGTCTGGAGGTCCCCAAGGACACCGGCATGTCGTGCTAGGGAGTCTACCAGGCAAGATAGTGTTACAGGGCAACCAGCTGGCAGCCCTCACTCAAGCCAAGAATGCCCAGGGGCAGCCCGCCAAAGTAGTAACTATCCAGCTGCAGGTGCAGCAGCCACAGCAGAAAATCCAGATTGTACCACAGCCTCCATCATCACAGCCGCAGCCCCAGCAGCCACCCTCAGCACAGCCAGTGACTCTCTCCTCTGTGCAGCAGGCTCAGATAATGGGACCAGGACAGACCCCAGGACAAAGACTTTCAGTTCCGCTGAAGGTGGTGCTGCAGCCACAGGTGAGACTGACACTGTTAGGAAGGAAAACAGACCTCTCAGTCCCTCGCTGTTTCCCTCCATACCACTCATTGTAAATCTGGGGCCAGGCTAGAGTGATACCTCTGAACTGAGATGTAGCCTTTTCTTTCTTTCACCCATGGAAACCTGGTTTTAATTATATCATGAAAATATTTGAGGGTTATTGTTGGGTTTGGGATAACAGATGAGTATTTGTATTTGAACTGTTTCATTTATAATCTTTACCTAATCTTGTGAAATAAAAATGGTTTGAAATACCCTCTCATTTGAAAGATAAAGAAATAGTCTTAAAGAGGTCAAGTGATTATCAATCCTCCCACCCCCCAGGCAGATAAAGGTAGGCCAAGAGTGGAATTTAAATTTTTTTATTTTTAGCCCAGAAACCAGTATGGCTATATTGTTTGAAACTTTTCTGGAACAGTGGAGATGGGTATTGATATTAGGAGCATGGCTAAAGGATTAAGTTTAATTTGGCACAATTCTTGCCTTTTCTTAGCGCCTTCCCACCAAAAATCTTTTTTTTTTTTTTTTTTTTTTTAATGTGTTTAGGTTCAGTGAGACTTGTTCTGAGCCTGGTTCTTGAGGAATTAGAAAACTAAAGTTTCTAGCCTTCCTGCTTCAGAGCTGGGTTTTATTTAGACCTTTTAACTTACAAGCATGTTGAAATTTTAGCGTCTTTATTTCTACAGGCTGGCTCTTCCCAAGGGGCCTCTTCTGGGCTTTCCGTAGTTAAAGTCCTAAGTGCCAGTGAAGTGGCAGCTCTGTCCTCACCAGCCAGCTCTGCTCCTCATGCTGGGGGCAAGACAGGAATGGAGGAAAACCGTAGGCTGGAGCACCAGAAGAAGCAAGAGAAAGCCAATCGGATTGTAGCAGAAGCCATTGCCAGGGCTCGTGCCCGGGGTGAGCAGAACATACCTCGAGTCCTGAATGAGGATGAGTTGCCCAGTGTTCGGCCTGAGGAGGAAGGTGAAAAGAAACGTCGGAAAAAGAGCAGTGGGGAGAGACTCAAGGAAGAAAAGCCAAAGAAGAGCAAAACATCTGGTACCTCCAAAACCAAGGGCAAGAGTAAACTGAAGTGAGTACACCCTTTCCTATTCTGCTGGGACATTTGAGGGCAGTGCACTCATTTTTAAGTTAGTGTTGAGAGGAAATACTTGTGTTTAGTAGTAAGCAACATAGTTCAAGGTGATCTATCTGTCAGAGGACATAAGGCCTTTTCTCTGTCCAATGCTTATATGATTTGTTTAAATAGAGATTTGCAAATTAGCATATTTTGGAAGAGAAACACTAAGGCACAGGAAAGATCATTCTGTTAGAGATTACATTTAAAAGCTGTGACTATGTTTTTATACATTTTTCCTGATTTGGTCTCACTGTAGTGTGAAAGATTTCTCAGTACCCTCCTGCTACCCACATCAGTAAAAGAGAGCCTCTGGAGACATAGCTGCTCTGTTCTTGCATCTCCTGTGTGAATTAAAGAAGATTTCAGCAACCGCTGTTAGTCTAAGCAGTGTGGACAGAACCATGGCTTACCACATAATTCCTGTCACGATTGAGTGTCCTCTCTTTCCTTTTCAGTTCTTAAAACATCACTCCTTTCTCCCTAGCTTCCACTGCCTGGGATTCTTCAGGCTTTGTGGTACTTATTTGTACAGGATTTTTCAGGTTTTTTTTTAAAAAAGGGTTCATATCTATTATCTTATTTGATCCTCAACAACTGTCAGGCCAGGTATTGTCAATGTTTACAAATAAAGAAACTAATGCCCAACTGGGACTAAAATAAGACCTTGTAATTCTTAGCCCGGTATTCATTCTGCTATGTTATGCTACCTTCCTTCAGGTATTTGTGAATACAGTGATAGCCAGAATTTGTCAAATCTGGTGTAAAGGTCAGCCAATGGTTTAGAAACCCCAATATCTCTCTCTTTTTTTTTTTTTTTTCAAACACCCTACTCAATAGCTCTATGTCCCAGCAAATGAAGATCTAGACACTGCTGTCTAGAAGCTTCATCTGTTCTGGTTTAGTTTAATTATACTTTCTTACTCCTAAGTTATCCTTGCCCTCATTGAAAATGATTCTGTTTTTTCCATTTTAGCACCATCACTCCTGTGGTGGGTAAGAAGAGAAAGCGCAATACCTCCTCTGATAATTCAGATGTGGAAGTTATGCCTGCACAATCACCCCGGGAAGATGAAGAAAGCAGCATTCAGGTAAAAGTATCCCTAAAGAATTTAGTAGAAAAATCTTGTTTAATTTTGACAAACCAGGGGTCGATACTGAGAATCTTTAAGCCTATGCACATTTCAACAGTTTTTCTAAATAAGGGGTAGGACCTGGTCATGGTAATGTCTTTTAAATTTTTATCTTTTTAGGCAAAAAGCATATTACTATAAAAATAGCAATATTCATTTCCGCAACTCTAGTATTTCAAAAACTGAGCAAATATGAAATCCTGCTGCATGATTATTATGGTTATATCAGTACTTTGGTGTCTCTTAGGATCACTCAGCCATCTCTTCTGCCGTACCTTTCCTGCACGTCAGGGTTCTCGCTCTGAGTGGGCTGCTTAAGCACAGTATTTTCTCTTTTGAAGATGAGACACATTGGAAGAGAATAAAAGAAGCTGGACCAGAAAAACTTTAGTTCTCTGTCTCTGATTGTTGCCTTAGGGTGCCATTTTTGGCTGTACTTTCCAACTATAGAAAAAACCTGGTATTTCGGTTCAGGAGACCCATAGTTCTCCTAAGTAGCTCCATGAGCATGGCACATTTGTTTAACTTAGCTTTATCTGAATTCCTCATCTGTAAACAACCCTTAAGTGCCTCTCTAGTTATTAATATTTATAAATGCCTCCCTTCTTTCTTAATATACATTCAATACATTGACATATTGATCCTTGGGTTCTCATGGGGGAAATTAACCTGTAAGAATAGCTAAGACATTTTTGAAAAGGAAAATGAGGCAGAAACTAGATTTAACAGACATGAAATAATAATTACTAAGAGTTTACAATTAGAGAAGAAATAATAAAAGATAATGAAGTCTAGAAATAGATACATATAGTTATGAGAATTTAGGATATGAATTAAAATGCCATTTTAAATTAATGGAGAGAAAAACTATTTAATAAATTATGTCAGGACAACTGGCTACCCACTTAGGAAAAATAAATAAAGCTAGATAAAACTGCATTTTTGTGTCACTCCTTAAACAAAAACAAATTCTAGGTTAATTGAAAGGCTAAATACAAGAATTGAAATCATGAACTTTATATAAGTCATGAATTTTTTTATAGTTATCAAGTGGGGTAGATCTTTCTAAGGAGGGCATTAAATTCAGAAGTCATAAAGGGAAAGATTGATAATATATTTGTCTGTATAAATTATGCATGTATAACAAAAAAATATAAACAGTATAGTGGTTAAGAGAAAATTTTGCTCTGGAACAAAGTTTCCTGGGTTCTCATCTTAACTCTGCTATTTACTAACCTTGTCACTTCAGGCAAGTTTGCTTAACCTCTTGGTGCCTTAATTTCCTCATCTCTAAAATGCAGATAATACTTACCAAGAAGAGTTGTTAGGAAGATTGAATGTACACATTTATAAAGCACATAGAACAGTACTGAGCTCATGCTAAGAGAGCATAATAAGAGTTATATATATGTTAAATAAATGGTTAAATGAAGTATTTGTTAAATAATCAAAAAAACAAACTGAAGGCAATCTATAATACAAGAATTACAAAGATTAGTGAAATTTAAAAAGTTGTGTATTAGTTTGTTAGGGCTGCTATAACAAAATACTACAGACGGGTGGCTTCAACAGTAGAAATTTATTTTCTCACAGTTCTGAAAGCTAGAAGTCCAAGATTAAGGGGTCAGCTGTTTGGTTACCTCTGAGACTTCTCTCCTTGGCTTGCAGATGGCCACCTTCTCTCTGTGTCCTCACATGGTCTTTTCTCTGCGTACATCTCTGGTGTGTTTCTGTGTGTCCTCTTCTTATAAAGACACTCTTCTTATAAAGACACTAATCAAATTGAATGAGGGTCCACCCCAACAGCGTCATTTTACGTAATCACCTCTTTAAAGTCCCTGTCTTTAAATACAGTTGCATTCTGAGGTGCTAGAGGTTAGGGCTTCAACATAAGAATTTTGGGAGACACACTTCAGCTCATAAAAAGTGGTAATACCAGTGTTGGCAATAGAGTTAAGGAACGGGCACTTTATACATAGTTGATGGGACTGTTGAGACAATCTTTTGGCAAGTCAGTGTGTGACAAAATTTAAAATGTTAATACTCTTCGATGCAATGATTCTACACCCAGGAAACTACTTTATGAATATATTCTCAAAAGTATGCAGTGATGGATGTATTACAGCAATAATTGCAATAGCAGAAATATTCAAAAATTAAATGTCCTTTGGTGGAGAAATAGTTAAGTAAAATTATGAAAATCCATGTAGACTACTACGTGGCAATTAAAAATAATGAAATAGAGTAGGGTGTGCTAATGTGGAAAATTCTCCACATTAAGTCTAAAAAGCTAGGTGTAGAATAGTGTATAATACAGGCATACCTCGTTTTATTGCACTTTGCTTTGTTGCACTTTGCAGGTAATGCATTTTTCACAAATTGAAGGTAAGAGCCTCCATTAACAAAAATATTATGACTTCCTGAAGGCTCAGATGATGGTTAGCATTTTGTAGCAATAAAGTGTTTTTTAATTAAGGTATGTACATTGGTTTTTTTTTAGACATAATGCCATTGCACAGTTAATAAACTACAGAATAGTGTAAACATAACTTTTATGTGCACTGGGAAACCATAAAATTTGTGTGACTTGCTTTTTTATGATATTTGCTTTATTGTGGTGGTTTGGAACCAAACCCACAGTATCTCCAAGGTATGCTTGTATCTCTTTAATAACTTTTAAAGAGAGAGACAGAGAATACATACATGTATATGCATCCATTTTCCCCCCCTAGAAGGATACCCAAGAAATTTTTAATATATGAGGTGGGATCACAAAATATGGTGAATGTTTACATTAAAAAAATTATTACAGTAAAAGACACATTACCATTAATCCCCCTCAAAATACTCCCTCTCGCTTCGAACACACTTACCCATTGTTCTTGCCGCTTTCTGAAGCAGTTCTGGAAGTCCTCTTTTGTGAGTGTCTTTAGTTGCGCTGTCGTTGCTGCCTCGATGTCCTAAATAGTTTTGACTTTGGGGAAGAGCCAGAAGTCGCACGGTGCCAGATCTAGTGAATAAGGTGAATGAGGACACACAGTAATATGTTTATTTGACAGAAATTGCCGTATACCAGCAGTGATATGTGAGACAGAGCCTTTCCATAGTGATCACAAAATACAGTGAATGCTGCTGCAGAGTGCCGTCCAAGGGAAAGGCAGGGATCTTCGATACGGGAAGTGGCACATAGAACCTTAGTAACTGTGTGACAAGTTTCAACTTGTTCAGTGCTGTCAGTTGGGTGTGAGCTGCAGTTGAGAGAAGGTGTGTTTTAAAGTGTGCCATAAATCATCCTCCATCATGATAATGCTTCGTTTTACACATCGTTTCTGCTATACAGCAGTTGCTGTCAAATAAAAACAACAGTGTGTCCTCATCCACCTTATTCACTGGATCTGGTACTGTACAACTTCTGGCCCTTCCCCAAAGTCAGAATGATTCAGGACATCGAGGCAGCCACAATAGCGCAACTATAAAGACACTCATGAAACAGGACTTCCAGCACTGCTTCAGAAAGTGGCAAGAACGATGGGATAAGTGTGTTCGAAGTGAGGGGGAGTGTTTTGAGGGGATTAATGGCAATGTGTCCTTTACTGTAATAAATTTTGTTTTTATTTAAACATTCACCTATTGTTTCATCACACCTCATATATCTTTGAGGCAAGGGGTTGAAGAATAAGTGGTCATGATTACTGTACTTTCATTTTTTGTTCTTTCGAATTGTGAGGGTTTATTTTAACCTCCTGACCACCAGTTTCCATTTTGTTTTTTAGGCTAAAAGATATATATGTAAAATAATAGCAATGCAAAAAAGTACACACTATGATAGTCTCCTAATCTATGTCCCAACTTCATAGTCCTCTCTGTAACATCAATTCTCTTCCCCAATTTTTGCGTGTATATATTTCCAGAAGTATTCTTTACTTTTATGAGCACTCTACTTCTACTTCCAGTTAGTATTCTGTACTTACTCTTCTGTACCGTGCTTTTATTTCCCCAATAATACATTTTAGAGGTTGTTCTTTGTCAGAAAACATAAATCCAGCCCATTCTTCCCTCCACCCTCATTTAATTATGAAAATTTTGAAACATATACAGAAGTAGAGAGGTTATTTAATGAAGTTGCATGTTCCATCACCCCAGAAAGTTCCCTTATACCCTCGTCCAGACAATCCACCCCCTCCTCCCATGGGCAATCATTGTTCTGATTTCTGTTACCATGGGTTAACTTAGCCTGTTCTTGAACTTCGCGTAAATGGATTCATATAGTATGTACTCTTGAATCTCACTTCTTTTAGTATAATGTTTCTGAGATTGATTCATGTTGTTGAATATATCAGTTCATTCTTTTTTCGTTGAGAAATATTTTGTGAATTACCACAATATTTATCCATTCTCCTATTGATAGACATTTGGGTCGTTTCCAATTTGGAGCTATTATGAGTAAGGCTGCCATGAACAGCCTTAGTACATGTATTTTGTGAATATAGGTTTTCATATCTCATAGCTAAATACCCAGGAATGGAATTGATAGACTGTAGGGTAGTTAAACATATGAACATAACTTTATAAGAATTTGCCAGCTCCTGAAGTGATTGTGTTATTTTACACTTCCACCACTAATAAGAGTTCCAGTTCCACATCTTCAACTTTTGGCATTGTTGGTGCACCCCATTTTTAAAAAATAATAGCTCTATAATCTATTTTTTGACCATGTCGTGATTTGTTTAACCAATCCCCTGTTGCTAGGCATTTAGATTTTCTCTGGTCTTCTACCAGAAGTAATGTTGCAGAGATTTGTACATACGTGCAAATTTATCTCTGTAGGATAATATCTTTGAAGTAGAATTGCTGGATCAAAGGCTATTGTCAAATATTCTTCTATAGAGGTCATGCCCATGTGTACTCTCACCAATAGTGCATGAGTTCCTGTTTCAAATATTTGCTTGAACTTGCTGATTTTTCCATCTGTTATGTGCAGAAAAACTGGTATCTCAGTTTAGTTGATTTTATTGTAATTATTTTATTATGAGTGTAACTATTTTATTATGAGCATCTTTTTACATTTAAAAGCCACTTGTGATTTTTTTTGTGAACTGTGTATTCATGTTATTTGTCCATGTTTTTATTGTGTTATTGATCTTTTCCTTGTTCAAAAAAACTCTTTATTCTTACGAAATATATCATATAGCATTTCCCCTCTCAGTTTATTATTTGTCTCAACTTTGTTTATAATGGATTATATTATACACATAAATTTTTTTCAAGGTGGAATTGATCAGTTATTAGAAACACCTTTCCTACTCCTGGATTATAAAAAATACGTATTTTCTTTTAGAAATGTTATACCTCTGTTTTAATTTTATATCTTTGATCCTTTTATAATTTTATTTAATTCATCTTCTAGATGTCTAGCCATTTGTTTTCAGTCTCATTTATAGACTATCTACTTTTTCCTTACTGATTAGAAGTGCTATTTTTATCATGTTCTAAATCCCATAAGTATTTTAGTGTATATTTGGACACTATTTCATTGACCTGTTTATCTCTCCTTGGAGAGGTACCACGCTGGGTTAATTAGTGTAGCTTTATATTGTCCTTAATATCTGGTAAGGCCCAGTATTTTTCATATTTTTCCTGGTTATTCTTGGATATTTATTTCTCCATTTGAATTTTAGAATCAGCTTTGCAAATTAAAAAGTTTTATTTGGTTTTGTAGAATTTATATAATTAGGGAGAATTAAGTCTTCTTATTCCAGAACAGTACATATTAGTTTTTATTCAGGTCTTTCTATGTCCTACAGTGTTTTAAAGTTTTCTTCATATAGATTTTGTATATTTCTTACTAAATTTAATCCTTTAGATACTCTCTTTGTTTTCATAAATATAATAGATTTTTTTTTCGTTGTATTTTCTGGTTGATTCTATATAGAATGCTATTGAGTATTAAAGTAATTAAAAAATGTTTTTCTTGAGCATTTGCGATCTTGCTGCTTTGAATATGTCATCAGTTTGCTCAAATAAACTCATAAAAATTCAAAAAAAAAAAATTTTACTCAGACACTTGAAAGAATAAGGTAGGTTTAAAATGTATCGATATGGAAAATACCTCCAAGAAATACTAACTAAAAAAGTAAGCAGCAATATGCTACATATAGTCTGATTCTATTTATTGAAAAAAAAACACAAAACAACTTTAGAACTAAAACAAAGAAACGAAATTAGAAACAAAGTATTCTTGCACCTTTGCACTTCAGGGTTGCTTCTGGTGTGAAGTTCACTACACCCTGCAGGCTGAGAGTCCTGTTTCACTTCCTAGAGCTGCTTGCCAGTAATACCGTGTTGTCTTTCAGATAGATTCTGGTTCTTTGATAAAACAATTCAGCAAATTAATGCATAGTCAGTACGTAGAATAAATTATATGGTTTGACATTATATAGTTTGGTAAATAAGCTCTCTCCTTTTGGTTTAATTTTTTCATGGGGATTTTGGAGCAAAATCTAAGTATATGACAATAGGCAGATTGTTTTAAAGGGCTTCTCTTTAAGAGACTATGCAGTTATGTTAACCATTTTTGCCTTTACAGAAGAGACGCTCAAACCGTCAAGTTAAGCGAAAAAAATATACAGAGGACCTGGATATAAAGATCACAGATGATGAAGAAGAAGAAGAAGTGGATGTAACTGGTCCAATAAAAACTGAGCCTATCCTCCCTGAACCAGTGCAGGAACCCGATGGCGAGACTTTGCCTTCCATGCAGTTCTTTGTGGTAAGCTGAGAACTTAGGCAATTTGAGAGGTTCATCCTGCTGCTCACAATCTCTGTTGACTGACTGCATCTTTTGCTACAGGAGAATCCCAGTGAAGAAGATGCAGCCATTGTAGACAAAGTGCTTTCTATGAGGATTGTGAAGAAGGAGGTGAGGACGCTATATATTTTTTTTAATTAAATGTGTCAGGTGACATTGATTAATAACATTATAGAAGTTTCAGATATATAATTCTATAATACATCATCTGTGTGTTGCATTGCGTGCTCACCACGCAATGTCTAGTCTCCTTCCATCACCATGTATTTGATCCCCTTTACCCTCTTCAACCTCTCCCTCTCCCACTCCCCCTCTGGTAACCACCGTACTGTTGTCTGTGTCTGTGAATTTTATTTGTATGTTTTGCTTATTCGTTTGTTGCTTTTTGTTTTATATCCCACATGTAAGTGAAATCCTATGGTTCTTGTCCTTTTCCATCTGACACATTTTGTTTAGCATGATAATCTCGAGACCCATTCATGTTGTCACAAATAGAAGCCTCTACCTTTATGTCAGTCTATAATACTACATTCTCAGGCTTTCTTTAATGAACACCTTTGGATGTCAGATTATATTGTTACAGGGTAGTTATGAGAGATGATGGAAGAAAGTTAGCTAGAAAATAGAAACTGTCTTATTGCCAATCTTTTGCTTATCTGTTTAAAATGGGTAAAGGCTTATTTTCTTCAGTTATGAGGACTTTAGTATTGAAGACCAAATTAGTTTTTTAACCCCTCAGTCAATAATATATATTGGTATGACGTGCTACCATGTATGGTTAAAATGAAAGGTTCTTTGATAAATCAAGTGTTAGTAACTGGAATTTCTTTCTTCTCAGCTTCCTTCTGGACAGTATACTGAAGCAGAAGAATTCTTTGTCAAGTACAAGAACTAGTATGTGATCTGTGCAAAAAGCTTTTCACCCCAAACTCCACAGGGTTGTAAAAAGTTCTCCTGTATAGTCTATCGTGGGGGGGGAATGTGTCTCTTTTTTTATAGTCTCCTAGCACAAATTGTTGTTTTCAGTGAAGAAAATGCCTACTCAGAGAGAAGTTCAGAAATTGATATGACTCTTACTATTCCCCTGCAGGAAGGTGGGGTAAGGGTGGTTCCTGATAAAACCCCTTGTGACCCTCTATGCCTTACTCTAACATTAAGACCTTGATACTCAAAAGTGTGATCTGTGAACCAGCAGAATTAGCATTGTTTGGATACTTGTTAGAAATGTGAACTTTTAAGCCCACCCTAGATCAGGTGGTTTGCGTGCAAATTCAAGTTTAAGAATCACTGATCTACGCGACTATCTCCCCGTTTAAGCATGTACTTATGTCTACTGGCTAATCCCCAAATCTCAAACACTAGCCTACTAATTCCCCTTTCTTACACGATGACTGACTGTTTCCATCCCCTTCAGCTCCTATCTGCACTGTGAATGGGCTACTATCTCCCAACTAGAGAAGGATAAGAGGATCCATCAAAAACTAAAGCGCTTCAAAACGAAAATGGCTCAGATGAGACACTTCTTCCATGAGGTAATTAAGAATAGGTATTGTCTATCTGTTTCATAGAAGCATAAATTTCTGGAGTTACAAGCCTTGACTGATTCTTCAGAAGACTTACAGTTGCTTTGTGTGTGTATGTATATCACTGGACTTTTCCTTAATTGCTCCATGCTTAATTTTGCCAGGTCAAAGTATGATCTTTCTATAAATTACAGGATATTTTGATATTGACTTGCTCAGTACTCATGAAGTATCTTCAAAACAGATGATAAACTGGCCTCTGGTCCACTCGTAATGTCAGTCTTAGCAGTTGATGATATCTGTAGCCATAAGCAACCATGTCATTAAGAGAACATTTATTTTCTCAAATTTCTAATCCAGCATAACTAGAAATAGTGATTAATGAGTGTTTGTTTCCCATATCCAGTGTTACTACTAAACACTGGAGCATGCACAAAGGTCTTTTCAGCCATATATTAGTTCTCTGTTTTGCTTTGAAAGCTTTATGTACATAACCCTTTGCCAAACTGGGATTTTTCATCATTATTTTATATAGAGTGCTAAGTGCCTTGAGAAGAAGGATTACTTTTCACAGCTTCTTAGAGCTAACGAGGAAAAGGTCTAGTAAAAAAGATTGAGAAAAGGAATAATGTGTATGTAGCTTCAGCAAAAAAACAAACAAACAAACAAACAAAAACCAGTTCTGGCTGAATACATTTGATAAAACTAACTTTATACCACTAGGTTTGCCAATTTATTATTTTACATATTACCTAGAGAGGGCAAGTAGGGTCATGCAGGTCTCCTAATTTCTTTTTAAATGAATATAATGATAATTGCATTTTGTGTTTTCATCTGTGTTCTTTTAAAGCCTAATCTGTGAAATGTATAATGAAACTGTAATGCCGTTCCAGCTGGTATTAGATGTACAATTTGTGATGATCATTGAACCAAGCTCTACTAACTTACGCCAATTAAATCTGCCTTTCTAGGTTGGCACTTAACCAAATTAGCCATTCATGTATTCATCATTTATTATGTGCTAGTCACTATGGTAAACAAACCACACAAGGTCTGTGTTTACAGCTCACTGTATGATTGGGGAGAGAGAAATTAAAAAAAAAAAATTCAAACTGATAAGTGCCAGGAAAGAAGGAGCACAAAGAGACAAGAAGAAGGAAAAAAAGCCTACATTACTTTGGATAGTTAGGGAAGACTTCTCTGAGAATTGAATTTTGAATAGGAGTTAACAAGAGTATGAACACAAGTAAATATTAATAGCATCCTTGGAATGGGAAACATGTTAGGGCCTTGAGAAAGAAGAAACAACTGAAAGAACGAGCAAAAGACAGTGCAATTGATGGACCATAGAAAGTGAATGGCCCAAAATGAGATCAGAAATTTAGGCAAGCAGGTGCTTATAGATAGTTTGGTTTTAGTTTTGTTTTTATTCTAAGTGCAAAAGGAAGCCATTGAACTATTTAAAATAGGTCAAAAGACAATCCAATTTTCACTTCTAAAAGATCACCTAGACTTTGGAGGATGGATTAGAGAAGAGTAACAAAAGTAAAGTGAACAGTAAGGAGGCAGTTTTCTAGATGAAAAATTATGCGTTCGATTGGAGTGCTTTTAGTGGGCAGAGACAATGGATAGATTTGAATTTATTTTAAAGTAAAATTGACAGGACTTGGTGTGATGGTTTATATAGATGAGTTTCTGGTCTGAGTAAATGAGTTGAGGTGGGATCATTTATTGCAGTATGGAAGATTTTAGAAGCAACCAATTGGGGAAAAATCAAGAATTTAGATTAAACAGTGTTAAAGTCCCTTAATGTATGTCTAGTATGCAGATGGATATATAGATCTGGGTTTTTCAGGGTGCCATTAAAATTTGGAATTTATCAGCATATAAATAATTATTAAAGACTTAATGGATAAAGTCACCTGTGGGTAAAGTTCTATATTTTCTAATAGTTCTATACTTTCTTATAGAAAGTTCTTTAATAAGAGAATGGATGTGAGCCCAGAACCAATCTTGAAGGAATTCTCCCAAATTTAGAGTTCCCGGTAAAGGAGAAAAAATTTTATGCAGAGTGGAAGAAAGATTAGGAAAAAGATAATGTCAGAAAAACAAAGGGAAAAAGTGTTTTAGGAAGAAAGGGGTTTTTCCTTAAGGTTTCTTTGTGATCTCTCTTTGGAATGTTGGATTTTTTATCTTGGTATATCACCCAACGCTGGATACCAGTGACTCAGAAGAAAAGAGCCAGTGAAGGTGATTGAGAGTTGTCCAAAACAAAAAACAAACCCAAAAGAAAGGGGGAAGAGGGCCACCAAGAGAGTATGCTGTCCCACAAAAGCCAAGGGAAGGGAAGTGCTTTAAGGAGAGAATGATGAATTATTGAATACTATGTAGAGGTAAAGTAATAAGGTACAGAAATGTTTCCATTGTATTTGGCAATGTGGAGATCGTTAATGATCTCCACATTGCCAAATACGCAACTCCAGTGTAGTTGTGTGATGGAAGTGGAACGAAGAGTGAACTGGATTGGACAAGTGAAGGAGGTGATGAAATGGGGATACCATATATTTAAAACTCTTGGGAAGTTTGAGTATGGAGCAGAACAGGAAAATAGTTGCAGGGGTATGTAGAGTCAAGGGAGGTCTTTTAAGATGTGAAATAGTAGAGTATATTTGTGTGTTTATGGGGATGATCCAGTAGAGAAAGATTCCTAAGAAGGCGAGAAGGGATGGCATCCAGAGCATATGTGGCGAGAATGAAGGGTCTCTGTCATAACGGAAGAAGAGGCACTTTCTCTGGTAACAGAGGAGATGTGTGCAGATGCAGGTAGTTTGTACGATTTGATATGAAAATGTGGAATTTCCTTCTGATGGCTTCTGTTTTCTTAAGACATTTTGAAGTAAGGTCATCACCTAAAGGTGGGATGGAGGGTGGGTTTACTGGACAGTGATCTTTTGATCTCATTGTTGGGTTTCCTAACTTCTCTAGGACGAAGAGCCCTTCAATCCAGACTACGTGGAGGTGGACAGGATATTGGATGAGTCTCACAGCATTGACAAGGACAATGGGGAGGTGAGTTGGTTCATGGAGGAGTGTGAAAAGTCACTTGTACATTTCTGCTGGAGCTGCTTGCCCCCTCTTTATTTTTCAGATATGACTGAAAAATCCCTTGGACCGAAAAGGTATTTTGGTTTTTTTCTGAGGGATCCTTAAAATGATACTGGCAAGGTAAGGGAGTAGGGAAAGAGGCTAAAAGGAAAGATTCCCATAAAGTTAAACACGTGGGAGCTATATTTATAAGTACTGGGAACTATGTTTCCAAGTACTCATTCACCTTGGTCTCATTGTCTTTGATGTTATATGGGAGACCCTGACATTCACTTGGGGGTGAGATGTGGTGAGAAGGAAAGGGGTACTTCACAAATCTCCATACTTAATGAATATAAAAATACTTGTTACAGACTCATAGCTTTCTCAGTGTTGTTATTTATTCTTACCATCAGTGAAATGCGTTTTCATTTGTTATTAAAATAGATCTACTGTATTTGAATCTGTACTTTTAAACAGATAGTGGAGTCCCACATCCACAGATTCATATTCAGTAGATCTAGGGTGGGACCCAGAGATCTGTATTTTTTAGTTCTCCAAGCAATTCTCATGTATAGCTTGATTTGGGAATCACTGCACTAAAGCTTTCTTAGATTGGGGAGTAGATTTTAAGTATGCTAAAACACTTGTTGATTCAACTTCATAAATCACTTTTTTCATTTTCCAAGTAAGAGTCATATAGATCTAAGCCACCAGTAAATTCACCATTCTGTCATTTAAATTTATTTCAAACTTACTTAGGCTGTGACGCACCATTTCCTTAGAACTCTTCACTTTCTTTTCACTTTCACTAGTACTTGTTGGTTTAGCTTTGCAGGGCCATATTTTGTAAAGTTTTTTTATTTATTTTTTATTTTTTATGGATTATTTTATTTTTTTTAATTAAAGTTTATTGGGGTGACAATTGTTAGTAAAGTTACATAAAATTCAGGTATTCAATTCTGTATTACATCCTCTATAAATCACGTTGTGCGTTCTCCACCCAGAGTCAGTTCTCCTTCCATCACCATATATTTGATCCCCTTTACCCTCATCTACCACCCCCCTCCCCCTTACCCTCTGGTAACCACTAAACTATTGTCTGTGTCTGTGAGTTTTTGTTTCTCATTTGCTTGTCTTCTTTTGTTTTTGGTTTATATACCACATATCAGTGAAATCATATAGTTCTCTGCTTTTTCTTATTTCGCTTAGCATTATACTCTCAAGATCCATCTATGTTGTCACAAATGGTCCTATTTCATCTTTTCTTACTGCCGAATAGTATCCCACTGTGTATATATACCACAACTTCTTCATCCATTCATCTGTCGAAGGATGTTTTGGTTGTTTCCATGTCTTGGCCTCCGTAAATAAAGCTGCAATGAACATTGGAGCACACGTGTCTTTATGGATAAATGTTTTCAGATTTTTTGGGTAGATACCCAGGAGAGGGATTGCTGGGTCATATGGTAATTCTATGCATAATTTTTTGAGGAACCTCCACACTGCTTTCCATAGTGCATATTTTGTAAAGTTTTTATCACTTCTGACTCACTGCTTACACAATGACAAATAGAAAACAACAGAACCTTGTTAAGATGTCAGTGCTGGGTAGTGAGCTACGCTCTCTCACGAGCTAAGTGATTTATTTGGTCCCAAACATCAGCATTATCAGACCTAAGAGTCAGTCTTCCCCCTGTAAAATCCAAAGTTTCTTTTACTCCATTTTATAAGCCTTCAGGGTCACTAAGATAGTAGAACCATAGATGTCCAAGGCCTATTACAATTCCATATGTCTTCAAATCTTAACAAGCATGCCTCAGATAACATATACTCTGCTTTTGGGTTAGGGTGGTTATTATTGTTTGTTGTTCATTTGTGGGAGATGAGTGGGGAATGGACCAGTTATTAGTCAGGACAGGTTAGTTACTGTAAAATTTTCATTATTTTCAGGATCTCGGCCTTGCTTTCTGCTACCATACTTACTTACCCTTCCAAAAGTAATTGTACTTTGATTAGACCCCTTTGGAATATTTTGCAATTGGCGTGACAGATTAAAATATTTTAGTGTTCTGGTATTGTAATTTATGCTCCCAATATTGGATAATAACATTCTTGTGCCTATTTTATCTTTCTCTAAAATGAGTTTAATTTGTCATTCTTTTTACATAACCTGATAGTGGAAATAAATATAATAAATAGGTATTAATGTCCTTGGAAAAGTAAGTTATAATGTTGTATATGTGTGACCTGGACCAGTGGCTTTATGTAGAAAGTGACTTGAGGCATTACAATAAAGAAAAAGGTACAAGAGCAACTAGATTCTAGGGATTTGATTTTTGTTTTCTTTTTTTAAGATTTTATTGGGGAAGGGGAACAGGACTTTATTGGGGAACAGTGTGTACTTCCAGGCCTTTTTTCCAAGTCAAGTTGTTGTCCTTTCAATCTTAGTTGTGGAGGGTGCCGTTCAGCTTCAAGTTGTCCTTTCAGTCTTAGTTGTGGAGGGCGCAGCTCAGCTCCAGGTCCAGTTGATGTTTTCTAGTTGCAGGGGGCACAGCCCACCATCCCTTGCGGGACTCGAGGAATTGAACTGGCAGCCTTGTGGTTGAGAGCCCCCGCTCCAACCAACTGAGCCATCCGGGAGGCAGCTCAGCTCAAGTTGCCGTGTTCAATCTTAGTTGCAGGGGGCGGAGCCCACCATCCCTTGAGGGACTCGAGGAATTGAACTGGCAACCTTGGTTGAGAGCCCACTGGCCCATGTGGGAATCGAACCGGCAGCCTTCGGAATTAGGAGTATGGAGCTCTAACCGCCTGAGCCACCGGGCCGGCCCCTTCTAGGGATTTCTTGATCTGTGACTCTGCAGACTTCTTGCTGACTGTTTTAAGGGGTATTCTATAAATTGATAATTAGAGACTCCTGTTGATTACACTAGGCCCAGTGTAATCCTTCTTGCTTCACTCAAGACAAAACTGGAAATGCAGTTCGTGCATTGATCATATGTGGATAGTGAGAATAGGAGCCATTTACCATTCGTTGGTCACTGCCCCTTCCCTTGCAGTAGAATGCCTACAGAGAGCCTAGTACCATGGATGGAGCTTCAGCATTTCTCCTTCATTTTCACTCTTGTTACCTCTCTTCAGTGACACCTCTCGAAGTTATCTCTTAACTTCCTGAGGCTCACAAGGAAATCTCTTTACCACCATATGACTGCTTTCTGAAGTAGCATTTGCACTCAGAGCTCCAGGAGCTCAGAAGCTCAGTGATTTCAGCCCTGCTCTGCTCCTGTGGGTTTAACCTGTTCCTCACTTGTAAAAGTAGCCTGGCTTCCACTGTATCAAATTCAGTGCCAGGAGAGTAGTATGAAACAGCTATCTGTATCTTTTAATTTCGACCTAATTCAATACAATACAGGAAAATAGATTTTTTTTTTGCACCTGCTTGGTTGATGAGCATAATGTATCAGTACTTACTGTTCTAGAAACTACTGGTTAGAAATTTCACTTTTGGAACAGATTCTGAAAAATTGCCCGGAAAAGTGATCAAAATCATGAATAGCATAGGGCATCAGCAGGTGAAACTACGGTTGGCATTTTCAGCCTTACTTTTTCAGCACCTTTTTAGGTGTTGACATTCTGTGATCTGATTCTTTAGTCAAATTCTTATTTTTTAACCACAGTAGAGAACACAGAATCAGTTTATAAAGACTTTGGCTTCTTCTCTCCTAGCCTGTAATTTACTACCTGGTGAAATGGTGCTCTCTGCCCTATGAGGATAGTACCTGGGAGCTGAAAGAGGATGTTGACGAGGGCAAGATTCGAGAATTTAAACGCATCCAGTCCAGGCACCCAGAACTCAAAAGGGTGGTAAGTACATTTGTGTTTAGAATATAACATCCATTCCATATAGGCAGTGACTTAATTTTCCCCCTATAGAAGTTTATGTTGTTGTTTTGGCTTTTTGTTATTGAAATTTTCAAACATATACAAAAGTTGAAAAAAATAGTATCATGTACCATCACCCAACTTTAACAATTAATACATGCCATAGCCAATCTTGTTTCATGTGATTTCTCTACCCATGCATTTCCCTGTTTCCCAGATTGTTTTAAAGCAAATCCCAGATTCCTTTGTTTCATCTGTAAATATTTCAGTGTTTATCTCTAAAAATAAATAATACTGTATACACCTGAAAAAATTTAACCATTCCTAGTATCATCAAATTAGCAATCACTGTATATATTTCCCTGATTCTCTTCTAATTTTTGTTAAATTGTTTGAGTGGAATCCTAAATAACGTCCATATATTGCTTTTGATTAATAAGTCTCAAAGCTCTTAATTATAGTTCCCCTTGATTTCCTCTCCCTCCTTTGCCGTTTTCTCTTGAAGAAACCAGGTGGTTTGTCCTCTAGGGTTTTCCATAGTCTGAAGTTTGCCAATTGCATTCCCCTTGGAACTTTTTATCATGTTCTCTGTCGCTTATGTTTCACATAGTGGTTAGATATAGAGCAGCACTGTGCATCAGAAGGTTTTAGAGCTGTGCTATCCAACATAGTAGCCACTAGCTACATTTCAAATGCTCAGTAGTTACATGTAGCTAGTGGTAAAACATTTTTTTATCATTGTAGACAGTTCCATTAGATATCAGTATTCTAGAGGCTTGATCAGATGGGGGAGGGAGGCCACTGAATCTACTTCACAGCTGGTTCTACCAGGTTTTCTTCTGTGGTGTTATCAGCCATTTACCACATTGCCTAGATCCATTCTTTAAGAATTTTAAAATGATGATATTTTAATTCTATCATTTCTTCATTTATTAGCCAAGTCTTCTATTAAAAGAAATGTTTTCTTTTTTGGTTACCTGGAGATAGAGATGGCATAGTGAAAAGGATGCTTTGTTCTTTTTCTTCATTTTCTAGTTTTTAAAATAATGAACTAGTTTCCTGGCATCCTCCAAAAGTGACCAGTGGGTTTTTCCTCTTTTTTTTTGCCCTCCACTTTTTAAAAAAGTTTCATTATGAACTCATGAATTTGAATATACTTAGCATGTTTTAATCCAAGCAGTAATGTTTGGGAATTGACTTTCCATTACTAGAATTACCTAGTAAGTTTGTCTAATGTTAATGTCTCCACCTCATTTATTCAAATTTCCTGTTTTTTTAGAATCGTCCACAGGCAAGTGCCTGGAAGAAGTTGGAGCTGTCACATGAGTATAAAAACAGAAACCAGTTACGGGAATATCAGTTGGAAGGGGTCAATTGGCTGCTCTTTAATTGGTATAACAGGTAAAGAAAAGCGTGGTCCCTCAGATGTAGGCTTACTCTGGGATTATTTTCATTTTTCTATTTAAACAGTTTCTTTTTATGTACTTTTTAAAAGATGTTATCTTTTTGACATGCTTTTCATTTTCCATGGTGAATCTGCAGGCAGAACTGCATCCTGGCTGATGAGATGGGATTGGGCAAAACCATTCAGTCCATTGCCTTCTTGCAGGAGGTATATAATGTAGGCATCCATGGCCCCTTCCTGGTCATTGCCCCTTTGTCCACAATTACGAACTGGGAGCGAGAATTCAATACATGGACAGAGATGAATACTATTGTGTATCATGGCAGTCTGGCCAGCCGGCAGATGATTCAGCAATATGAAATGTACTGCAAAGATTCACGGGTGAGTTGTATGTCATGGAATGTTATGGTTTACAGAGAGTGGGCCAAAGTACCTGATATTTTAGAGGCTTCACTCTGAATAAAAGACTCTTACTGAGGCTCTCTGTGATTTAAGGCATTTTTGTCTAGATTGTGCGTGGCAGTTTTTGGTCTATGCTGTTTTGATCCCGTGGACATTTAGATCCAGGGGAAGTTCTGACTTTATTTATGAATACATACATTTTAAATAGAATTTTATCAGAATTGATGAGTTTTCATCAAAGTATTTTCCAGAATGAAATTCATTTAGCCACTTTATTAATTTCTTGACCCATATGGTGGTGAACTTAAGCCATTTCATTTCTTTTTTTAAAGTCTGTTAAAATTTTCATCAAGATCCTTTTTCTGTATAAATTTGAAAAAAAAATTTTTTAATTTATCCATCCTTAACATCAGATTTTATGAACTGTTTTTCAACCATTAGTTTTCTGTGGTTTTTATTTAGACAAAACCAAATTTATTCAAGTTTTGTTATACTACTCTTAATTTTGTTAAGATGTTTCAATTCTTCTGTCCATTTTTAGACAGTAACCAATATTGCTATGTACTCTATTAGTGGTTTTCACTTTTAGTTTTGTCTTGTATGTTTCAGTAATGCCCAACATTTGTGGATTTCAGTGTTAACCAACAGTAGATCTCGGGCTGAGATACATGATCTAGGTATACCGCAGAGTCAGAAATACCCAGATTCATTCAGTGAAGTCTGTCACTTTCCCAAGAAACTGAATATGTTGAGGAGGCAATGTGTCTCACACTGAGTGATTTGGCACTGTTTATCAGAAAGATAAACAGCAGTGGAGGAGGGTGGTGGTGCAGTTTGTGTTTCCCATTAAGCCTGTCTGAATATAGAAAAGAAAATGTGTAATTCAGAAGAGCTCCTCCCTTAGGTACATTTTAGTCTTTTCCTGACTTACTGCCTTCATGCTTAGGGGCGTCTCATCCCAGGTGCATACAAGTTTGATGCCCTGATCACTACTTTTGAGATGATTTTATCAGACTGTCCTGAGCTTCGTGAGATTGAATGGCGTTGTGTCATCATTGATGAGGCCCATCGACTAAAGAACCGTAACTGCAAGTTGCTCGATAGTCTCAAACACATGGACCTGGTGAGTTCCTCACACTCACTTGTGGGCAGAGGACCTGAAATTAAAATAACCCACATTCCCTGGAGAATTAATATAACCCTAATTTAGCAGAAAAGAAAAAAGAATGAAAATCTATGTATTGGGTAGTAGGTATGGCTTACAGTAATGGTAATCTAAAAGTCAAAAATGTCATTTAAATTTTAGAATTGGAAGGCAACTGTAGGTTAGTGGTTCTCAACCAGGTGGAGAGGTTGGCTACTATATTAGTTACCTAATGCTGCATAACAAACTACCCTAAAACTTGGTGACTTAGAACAACAACCATATTTTTCATGGTTCTCTAGCTCAGCAACTTGGGCTGGGCTCAGCTAGGCCATTCTTTTGGTGGTCTTGCCTGAAGTCAGTGATGTAGCTGCAGCTAGCAATTGGTGCTAGTTGTTGGCTGGGGTGCCTGGGTCATCTTCCGTATGGCCTGTCATCCTCCAGTATACTAGACTTTTCTGTGAATGGTGGAGTTAGGGCAGTGATCCAAGAGGACAAAGGCAGAAGCTGCAAGGACTTTGAGATATAGGCTCTGAAACTCACACAGTGTCGCTTCTGGTACATTGTCTTTGTCAGAGCAAGTCACAAGGCAAGCCCAGATTCAAGGGGTGAACCTTGACAGGAGGAACTACAAAGAATTTATGGCCATATTTAAGCCAGCACAGGTGCATTCCATAGAGGGGGACCTATTAGGATATCCTTGGGGAGTTGAGTGTGGAGAGGCATATGTAATTGAAAAAAAAACATTCTGAATATTTCTTTGTTTGTTTATAATAAAGTTAATTCAATATGTTAAATAACATCAAGGGTTTTCTTGAATGTTTTGTGTTTATCAAAAGAGGAAACAGGTGAAACAAAAGTTAAGACAGTAATCCGGTCCATTCCCATAATTTTAGAGATAAAGAAAAGAAAGCTAAACTTACACATTTGATAGAGAACCCCAGAAGCCCTTTGTGTTTTTCAGTTTTCTCATTCTATTTTCTCCATTTCTAGGAACACAAAGTGCTACTCACAGGAACACCATTGCAAAATACTGTGGAGGAGCTGTTTAGCTTGCTTCATTTCTTGGAACCGTCACAGTTTCCATCAGAATCAGAGTTCCTCAAAGACTTTGGTGATCTCAAGACAGAGGAACAGGTAGGAAGTCTGTATCTGATGAGGTACTAAATCCAGACAAAAAAGGTCAAGTTTATACTAGACAGACATCTATTGCCATAGGCATCAGGGGTCTTTCTGAACACCTTATAACCTTGTGCCTACATCATTTATGACATTGTCCAAAATCTGTATCTTTCAGATACTGGAAAACTCTCATTGTATTTCTCCATGTTTGCACCTAACGTGGAATATTTGTCCTCACGTTGATTTCTTTTCTCTCTGTATCAGGTTCAAAAGCTACAGGCCATTCTCAAGCCAATGATGCTGAGAAGACTCAAAGAGGATGTTGAAAAAAACCTGGCACCCAAACAGGAAACTATTATTGAAGTAGAGCTGACCAACATCCAGAAGAAATACTACCGGGCTATTCTGGAGAAGAATTTCTCCTTTCTTTCCAAAGGGGCAGGTCATACTAACATGCCTAATCTACTCAACACAATGATGGAACTGCGCAAATGCTGCAACCACCCATATCTCATCAATGGTGAGGGAATTTCTGGAAAGTACCTGCCATTTCTGTGTTACCTGTTTATTCTAAATGATATTCCTCAGGAACAATGGATGCATTTACTGATCCAGCCTAATTTGGGAGTGGAGGGTGGTTCTCCTTTTGAAACAATTCTTATGTGGCATGTCTTTCTCTAGTTCTTTTTACCCCCTTGATCCTGTATAATCTACAAAATTAAATAGGATTTGCTGTTTAGAATTTTATGAATAACAACTCAAGTCATTCTGTACTCTGGATAAATGTTCATCCTCACTGGTACTCCATTTTGCTGTTTTTGTTTTGGATGACAGGAGGGTGATTATAGTGGTTTGTATGTCTTTATCCACATATTTACATATTTTTAACTCAATTACAATCTTAAGCCTTACTTACTTGGAATGTTTGGTATAACACAATTGAAGATGAATTAGGATTTGGAGGTGCTGAAATTCTCTGTGTGATAAGTTGACCTTAAGTCAGATTACTCTTTTTTTCTTTGCTTCCTTATCTCAGTTAAACAAAGTATAGCCTCAGTATGTTTTTCAAGATCTCACCATCAAGTTTGATTTTTCTTTTGTCAGGTGCAGAAGAAAAAATCCTAACAGAATTTCGAGAAGCTTGCCACATTATACCTCATGACTTCCACTTGCAGGCCATGGTTCGTTCAGCTGGCAAACTGGTTCTTATTGACAAGTTACTTCCCAAACTTAAAGCTGGTGGCCATAAGGTTCTGATCTTCTCCCAGATGGTACGCTGCCTAGATATCCTAGAGGATTATCTAATCCAGAGAAGGTGAGAAAAGAGTAATCCTTTGCCTCATATCTACTGGATCCTTATAAAGCTGCAAAGCGTAAGAGGTCCTGGGTTTAATTGAAGTTGATTAGGACTAGAATAAGAGAAGTATTTAAGACTCATTCTCAGCTTTCTGATAAGGTTTTTTGTCAACTAGAGAGATGGCGGTACTGGTATTGACCTTAGTCTAATTTTTTGGTCTCTCTTTCTGCTTGGCTGATGAACTTCTTTTTCCTGTGCCTCCTATGCAGGTACTTATATGAGCGTATTGATGGGCGCGTTAGAGGTAACCTTCGACAGGCTGCTATTGACCGCTTCAGCAAGCCTGACTCAGATCGCTTTGTCTTCCTGCTCTGCACCCGGGCTGGTGGACTTGGTATTAATCTCACAGCGGCTGATACCTGCATCATCTTTGATTCAGACTGGAATCCACAAAATGACCTGCAGGTAAAAGAAATCATTGTCTTAGGGACTAACTACCTGACCTGGGAGGTTTTCAGCAGGCTCAGGATCTCTCAGAAATACTTGTCCTTCAGAGAGTACGGAATTGATTACTTAGTTAGGGGTGGCAGTGTAGATCAGAAGTCAGCAAACTCTTTTTGGAAAGGACCAGATAGTAAATGTTTTAGGTTTTGTGGACTGTACAGGCTATTGTAACTACTCATCTCTGTTCCTGTAACATAAAAGCAGCCATGGATGATATGTAAATAGCTGGATGAGGCTATGTTCCAGGAAAACTACTTACAGAAACAGGTGGCCCTGCAGACCGTGTTTGCTAACCCTTGCTCTACATGATGGGGCAATAATTTCTTCTTGAAATTGACTTTTGTTTTTGAATTGATCTCATGGCTGCTTTATGGATGTGAATTGGTATTTTGAACCCACCCCCCAATTTTATGTTATCTTTGCCCTTCCCTTCCAATGTTTGTTTTTAACCAGGCCCAGGCACGGTGCCATCGAATTGGGCAGAGCAAAGCTGTGAAGGTGTACCGTCTCATCACACGGAATTCTTATGAGAGAGAGATGTTTGATAAGGCTAGTCTCAAGCTGGGATTGGATAAGGCTGTGCTTCAGTCCATGAGTGGTCGGGATGGCAACATTACTGGAGTGAGTCTTCTGTCTGTAGATAACGTTTGTAGCCGGTCTTATTGATGAGGGAAACTAAAGCTATTTGTGCACGGGAATCTGACCACTTGGTTTGGATTCTCAATTTTTATTTCTTAAAATATAATAAACTAAAAATATTATGATGTGGTTAGCTAATACTCTGTTGGTAGTCTTTTCATCTCTCTATTGGATTTTTTTAGATCCAACAATTCTCCAAGAAGGAGATTGAAGATCTCTTACGAAAAGGAGCATATGCAGCCATAATGGAGGAAGATGACGAGGGCTCCAAGTTTTGTGAAGAGGACATTGACCAGATCTTGTTAAGACGAACCACAACCATCACCATTGAGTCTGAAGGAAAGGGTTCTACCTTTGCCAAGGTATATTCTATCTGTGCCAGAAGCTAGAGAAGCAGAGATAGGGACAGAAATCTCTAGAATGTTGTTACTGGTTTACATTGCTCAAAAGAGTGTTGTAGTCAACTTTACTCTGTTCCTTTGTTACTCACTAGGCAAGCTTTGTTGCTTCTGAAAATAGGACAGATATTTCTCTGGACGACCCCAACTTTTGGCAAAAGTGGGCCAAAAAGGCTGACCTGGACATGGATCTACTCAACAGCAAGGTGAGCTTTCTTTTCCTCTAGGGAGGAAATATTGCAGAAGACACAGTACTTTCAGGAGTCTTTATAGGTGCTCTGATTCTAGATGCTGACCTTGGTTTATGACGGTTTCTTATATACAAGGGCCGTTGTAAAATCTTTCTACATAGTAGGACCCCAGAAAACTACTTAGATCTATCTGCTGCTTAATTTTGCTTCCTGAATTCCTGTAGATTATTTTGAATGTCCTAAACAATCTTTCAGTGTGTACAAATGTTACATCCAAGCTATTTCAATCCATGATTGTTTTCATTCCTTTCCCATGATGATGTCATGAAGAGAGTTACTTCTCCTTCTGTTCTTTGCATAGAATAACTTGGTGATTGACACACCTAGAGTACGAAAACAGACCCGCCACTTTAGCACTCTGAAAGATGACGACCTGGTGGAATTCTCTGATTTGGAAAGTGAAGATGATGAGCGGCCACGCTCTCGCCGACATGACCGTCATCATACCTATGGGCGCACTGACTGCTTTCGGGTGGAAAAGCACCTATTGGTCTATGGGTAAGAACCCATTTTGCCATCAGAGGTGGTGCATCTCCATCCTGATAGATAACCCTGTTTGTCTTTCAAATTAAGAGATTTCAAAGACGGGATGGATAATGGGAAAAACTTGGTTCTATTTATTCTGTTACCATGTCCCAAGATTTTTTTGTCTCCCATCTTTTGGGAGATGTGATTCTGGGGAACTGGGGAATATCATTGAATTAGAGTCCCCAGGAAAATGTTAAGGTAATTTCCTCTTCTGTTTTTCTAGTTGGGGACGGTGGCGAGATATCTTGTCTCATGGACGCTTCAAGCGACGTATGACTGAACGAGATGTGGAAACAATTTGCCGGGCCATCCTCGTGTACTGTCTTCTGCACTATCGTGGGGATGAAAATATCAAAGGCTTCATTTGGGACTTGATTAGTCCTGCTGAAAATGGCAAGACAAAAGAATTGCAGAATCATTCAGGTAATTACCAACTCTTTACTTTTCCTCTTTCTATGGGTTATCTAATCCTTTTCAGGTCCAAGGGGTTTTCTCAATCCAAGTCTTCAATGTGTCCCCTTTCCCAGGCCTATCTATCCCTGTGCCCCGTGGACGCAAGGGGAAAAAGGTTAAGTCACAAAGCACTTTTGATATCCATAAGGCAGATTGGATCCGGAAATATAACCCTGATACTCTGTTCCAAGATGAAAGTTATAAGAAGCACTTGAAGCATCAGTGTAACAAGTAAGGATAGAATTTAGCAAAGACTAGACCATTTTCCACCTCAGACTTTCTACACTATTACTGAGCCAGCTCTTCTCTCCCTTCTAGGGTGCTGTTGCGGGTACGAATGCTGTATTATCTGAGACAGGAGGTGATTGGAGACCAGGCAGAGAAGGTGTTAGGGGGTGCCATTGCCAGGTAAAGTTATGCTATATTTTTCTTCGTGCCCTGCCTTATTCAAGAAAAACTTGGTTTACTTATTTCACTTTATACTATCTTTGGGATACCTAATAATTAAAATCTGTGTATTAGGTCTTTAATCCTATACTTGATACCAGTGGAAGGACATAGGCAGCTGCATGAGCAATTAAATTAATGTATAAAAGAAGATGCCTGTAGTCTTTCCAAGGATTATCATTTTAATTACCTGAATTGCTGTGCTGACTTTGCCCTCTAATGCCTATAGTGAGATTGACATATGGTTCCCAGTGGTGGATCAGCTGGAGGTTCCAACAACTTGGTGGGACAGTGAGGCTGACAAGTCCCTGCTCATTGGCGTCTTTAAGCATGGTAGGTACCTCTTAATCTGTTCCTTTCCTGTTGTAGATTAATCTCCACAGATGGAAAATTTAGCATGCTAATGACCAGTAACTGAGTTCTGTGATTGATCTTCAATAAACTTATGTTTGAATGGGAAACTAGTTCTTAAATATGCAGAGCAGAGCAATTCATCCCTATATGTAGATGTTCAAGAAAGACCAGATGGATAGTTAAATCCCAAGGTTCGGAGTCTCCCATCTGTTCTCTAATAACTGTTACCAATCTGTATGTCATGGCATCTAAGTTAAGATTCCACAAATTAGGGAGGTAATATATGCTTACTCTCATGAACCATGCTTGATTTGTATGACTTTCCTGTGGCTTGCTGAAAGTGTTCTACTTGTATAACATCCCATTTTTCTAAATATTCAACAGTCACTGTTGTACGTGTGAACAAGTGTTTAAGTGAAACAAAAGATAGACTACAAAAAGGGAGAATACTCCCTTTTCAGTCTTCCCTAATAACAAATCCCAGGCATTAAAAACAGTGAGCATTAAAATACAGGCCACTGATTTAGTGAATTGGGACATCATTTATTTTTAAAAAATACTTCCCTGTTTTCTTCTATAAAATTAAAGTAATCACACTGATCCACATGTTTTTGAGAAGGTTAATGGGATAAGAAAAATCCTAAGCATTTGTAGTCTTAGATTTACATGTGTGACAACAGAGGTTTAGAAGAGTCCAAACATCCTGAAGTGTTCGTTTGTTCATTCATTCATGCGTTCATTCATTCACCGTTAATCAAAAATTCAGAGTGTCTATTTGCAGGTACAAGTTTTTTATCCTTCCTTTGAAAATGTGTGACCTATCCTAAATTATTTCACTGTTTTAGTTTCCCCATCTATGTAGAAAGATTACCAGTTAAATGGCTATGTAAACCAATTACCATTCTATATAAATTGATTAAATTCCTATCTTCAATAACTAATGTTAAAGCTCTTTAGGACGCTAAATTGCTATAGAAATGTTAAATATAGTCATATAACCCAGCAGCTGTCCAAATTAACATTTAAATTATAATTTGCATTGTGAGCAAAATTGCCCATATACTCTAATTATTCCAGCAGCGTATGAAATAAGCATAAAGGCAAAATGAATCCATAATTCTTTTCACTTTATGGCTTTTTCTTCTAGGCTATGAAAAATATAATACTATGAGGGCAGACCCAGCCTTATGCTTCCTGGAAAAGGCTGGCCGACCAGATGACAAAGCTATTGCAGCAGAACATCGAGTGCTGGATAATTTCTCCGATATAGTAGAAGGGTAAGCATTGGTGTTTAGTTCTCTTAAAGCTCTGAGTCTGCCCTATGAAGGCTATGGTTGCTTGTTCTAAGAGATAACACTAGTCTTGACTGAGCCTATTGGGATTCTTAATGGTGGTTATACTCATGAATGATAAATTCTTAACAAAGAGTGGGACCAGTTGAAAGGACTCCGTAAACTGGCCTAAAACCATAGATTGCCATAAGATGCAAATAAGGGTGAAAATTAATGTTACTCCCAAATAGTTTGTTTGATGTTCTATTCAGTTTTTCTTTGCAGTACTTCTCTGTGCAGCTACAGTACTGAAAGGATACTGGTCCTCTTGAAAGATAATAACCATGTAGCTCTCCCATGCCACTTATGTGGTAGAGCCTCAGGAAACTTTAGCTCTGGTTTATCATCTCCCGACGGTGGCTGGCCCATAAAGACATTCACTCTGCCTGGATACATGCCTCGATGATGAGTTGCCATGCTAATACTGAGCCACCAAGTAGGGCAGTGTTGCCCTGCTTTGGGTGCCAGTGAGTTTAACAAAACTTCTCATGTGGAGACCTGAGGGGCATGTGAAAGAGTTCACTTAGTTCATGAATACCCACCTACTCTTTCATGATTGAGAGGTTTCTCTTTGATGATCACAACTTGATGATCACAACCTCAGTTTGCTTAATAAAGGACCCTCAGAGGAAATGGGGTCATTTATTCATTGCAAATCATTTATTATGTCACCCTTCTGCTCAACAGAGTAAAGTAGTAAAAATAAGCAAGTATGGACCATTCAAATGAAATAAAAAGTAAATAGTAGGGCAGGTAGGGGAGAATGGGTTAAATAATAAAAAGGGCTATCAAGAAAAAGGAAGTGTACTGGTCAGTGTTTCATTTCAAATTAAAACAATTTAGAGTGGCACTTGATCATTTTCTCTCAGTTATTTGTTGTGTTGGATGCTGTACCTAACTTACCAAAACTTAGCACTTGGCCTACCATTCCTTCCAGCATGAAAGAAAAGACTGTTCCATGCTGGCTTGTATGTTTGGCCTGGTCTTCATCCTAGGTTCCTCTTAGTGAAAGATTATATTGTTAACATTTTCTCATGTCTCTGGATAATTTCAGGGTTGACTTTGATAAGGATTGTGAAGATCCTGAATATAAACCACTCCAGGGCCCCCCAAAAGACCAAGATGATGAGGTGAGGAATCCTCATTTAAGTCTATTTTCTCTGTTAAGTATTCTCCCAGTCCCCGAATCTTGAAGTATATGGATTAATTTATAAAACAAAATGGAAAGTAATTACTATTTAAGAATATGAAGTATTAGTGGCAAGGATTGTAACACCACCTGGGGAAATCAGGGATGGCTCTGTGGAGGCAGGACCCAAGCTGGATACTGAAGTATATTATTTAACTATTAAATTCCTAAGTCCTCTTTTCAAGCCATTAATAAGAATTGATATTTCAGGTTCTGCTTTCTTACTGTTTTAGTTGGTTGCTTCCGATATTTTTGTGAGGGTTCCTTCATTAGAAATTTTTCTTAATCCCTTGGTGCCATAGACGGACATACACGAGAAAGTGATTTCAGAATACCAACATCCCCCCCCTCCCTCCCCCCTCCATCCTGTGTGGGGTGGCTTTCCTTTTCTAGGGTGATCCCTTGATGATGATGGATGAGGAGATCTCAGTGATTGATGGAGATGAAGGTAAATTTCTAGGTCAAATAGTACAATTTGTCGGGGGGTGGGGGGAGTAGGGTTGGGGAATTATTGACTGAATTCTACCCTCTCCTGGGATTTCTAAGAGCTTTGCCTTTGGGTAGTTTGAAATACAGTATTAGCTCTACTACCTTTCCTGTACTTTCGTTCATTCTACTTTGCTTCTCACAGCCCAGGTGACCCAACAGCCAGGCCATCTATTCTGGCCTCCAGGCTCTGCTCTGACAGCTAGGCTTCGGCGCCTAGTAACAGCCTATCAGCGCAGCTACAAGAGAGAACAGATGAAGATAGAGGCTGCAGAACGTGGGGACCGGAGACGGCGGCGTTGTGAGGCAGCCTTCAAGTTAAAAGAAATTGCACGGCGGGAGAAACAGCAACGGTAAAATAAGGCTGGGAATTAGGGCTGAGCTATATGCTAGTCTTCAGCCATAGGCCGCCCTATATTGAAAAGCATCTTAGAAAGAATTGATTTTGGAATTCCCTGCAGCGGGACCATCTTTTTTTTGCCTTTAATTGTTACACCTCTATGATGTAAGCCTCACATGTGTGCATAATCAACTAAGGAAAGTCTCCTGTGTAAAGTAACCATTCTCATTGAGTTATTTGCATCATTTTTCCCCTTAGCTTGCTAATTCTTAAATTCTTACGTTACAGAGTATGTCTTACTACCTCTTCTACTGTTATCTGCACCTTCTTTTTGCCCCTACTTTCAATATTTGTGTATTCAGATATTCTAAGCCACACTCAGAACTAACCAGTTTCCCTGTGTTCTGATCACTGTGCCTGATTCCCCTTCCTTTTGTAGATGGACAAGGCGTGAACAAACTGATTTCTATCGAGTAGTGTCTACCTTTGGTGTGGAGTATGACCCTGACACCATGCAGTTCCATTGGGATCGCTTCCGCACTTTTGCCCGACTGGACAAAAAAACAGACGAAAGCCTTACCAAGTATTTCCATGGGTTTGTGGCCATGTGTCGGCAAGTGTGCCGCCTTCCCCCAGCAGCTGGAGATGGTAAGTGAGACTGGAGATTCTTGGATGAGTGGGGATGGATGGTGACAGAGCTCACTCTTGGTTCATTTCTCCTTCCACCCCTGTCTCTTGCAGAGCCCCCGGACCCTAATCTTTTCATTGAGCCCATCACTGAGGAGAGGGCCTCACGGACTCTCTATCGTATCGAATTGCTTCGACGCTTACGGGAACAAGTTTTATGCCACCCTCTTTTGGAAGATCGGCTGGCATTATGTCAGCCTCCAGGTCCTGAACTGCCCAAATGGTGGGAGCCCGTTCGGCATGATGGGGAGCTTCTACGAGGGGCAGCCCGCCACGGGGTGAGCCAAACAGACTGCAACATCATGCAGGACCCAGACTTCTCTTTTTTGGCTGCCCGTATGAATTTTATGCAGAACCATCAGTCAGGAGCATCAGCTCCATCCCTGTCACGCTGCTCTACCCCACTGCTGCACCAGCAGTATACCTCGCGCACCGCCTCACCGCTGCCCCTGCGCCCAGAAGCTTCTGTTGAAAAGCCACCTGAGGAGACAGCTACCCAGGTCCCCAGTCTGGAGAGTCTGACTTTAAAGCTAGAGCATGAGGTGGTGGCCAGGAGCCGACCAACCCCACCAGACTATGAGATTCGAGTAGCCCCCTCTGATACCACCCCACTGGTGTCTCGGAGTGTCCCACCAGTCAAACTAGAAGATGAGGATGAGTCGGACTCTGAGCTGGACTTGAGCAAGCTGTCACCTTCATCCTCTTCTTCCTCCTCCTCATCCAGCTCCAGCTCCAGCACTGAGGAGAGTGAGGATGAAAAGGAAGAGAAGCTAAGTGAGTGCATGTGACAGGCTGTTGGCCTTCTTCCCTATTTGCCTCTTCTGCTCTTTCCCATCTTTTCTAAATGCATCCTCTGAGAGAGATTCGGATTTTGGTTTGATAGACTATCAAAACAGATACATTATTTTTGGGGTCTTTATTTAAAGCCCATATAACACCATTGCTATATAATTTTATTATTTCATCTTTGCTCATACATTCTGTATGATCTCTAGCTGCTGACCGGTCCCACTCAAAGCTCTATGATGAAGAGAGTCTCCTATCCCTTACTATGTCCCAAGATGGATTCCCAAATGAAGATGGAGAACAAATGACCCCTGAGCTGCTGCTGCTACAAGAAAGACAAAGAGCCTCTGAGTGGCCCAAGGTAACAGCCTCATTCTTGGACATGCAGAGTCTAGAAATATTGTACAGTGTAACATATACAGGGAACAAGGAACAGATGGTTCTGGCTTTCTTTGATTGTGTTTAGTGCTATGTGTTTTTTTCATGAAACTTCCCAGCTGACTTAGGAATCTGATACTGTTACTTCCCTCCTTTTTCCCTTATGATTTTACCCATCCTGATACTGATGGCACTATTGTTTGTCACAGAATCACATAGCTAGACTCAGTCCCTAATACCAGTATTGATTCGTTTTTTCCCCACTCAGGATCGTATCCTGATAAACCGTATTGACCTCGTCTGCCAGGCTGTACTCTCAGGGAAGTGGCCTTCTAGCCGCCGGAACCAGGAAATGGTAACTGGAGGAATTTTGGGGCCAAGCAACCACTTGCTAGACAGTCCCTCATTGACTCCAGGAGAATATGGTGACTCTCCAGTCCCCACACCACGAAGTAGCAGTGCAGCTTCCATGGCAGAGGAGGATGTGTCCGCAGTCACCACAGCAGCAGCTCAATTCACCAAACTTCGCCGCGGCATGGATGAGAAAGAGTTTACAGTTCAGATCAAAGATGTAAGCTCAGCATTTAGGCATTGGAAAGTGGGGAAGGAGGTTCCAGTTCTTCTTTCTAACGCGTTTCACCGACAGGATACTAAACTCATTTGGTTAGCTAACTTTGAAAATGAGAGGGGGAAAAAAATTAGAGCTCACAAAGATCCATTTAGGAAAAATCATTGTAGTAAAGGAAGGGATCTTGACTGGTGTCTACCGAGGACTAGTTAAAAGAAATCATATTTTTAAAAGAACTAATTGATACAAAGCTTCTTTTGGGTGGCTTGCTTCCTAGTTTTTTAAAAATTGAAGTCAAATTGGGGCAAAGCTGTTAAAGTGACATCTAAATATTACAGGCCTTATTAAAAATAAAAGGTCATTAAGTCAATGATATTTGTTTTATAGACGGAAATTTTTATTTTTCCATATCCTCTTCCATGTTGAGCCCTATTAGCTGGTCATTAAGTACTCAACAAGAAAATTTTCTTAAATTAGTATGTAATGGGAATACCAGGATTTTGCCCCTGTGGTGAGTTGCTATTCTAGTACTGCAACACCACGTAGGGGGTTTTTTCCTGCATTGGGTATTGTTGAGATAAACCCTACTTGTCTTACAGCCACCTGAGGGGCACTAGATCAAGAAATGAAATCTTTCTAAAGAAAAAGTATATATGTTTTGTTATATTTCCAATTTCTACCCTTTGGATAGAGGCCTTCTCACCATCATCAAGCCAGAGGGTGACTCTTACCTTACGTCCCTCAAAGCTTAAACTTAAAAACATGTGCCATATGACATCTTGGGTGGGTGGGTTGTCTTCCTAGGAGGAAGGATTGAAGTTAACATTCCAGAAGCACAAGTTGATGGCTAATGGAGTAATGGGAGATGGACATCCTCTGTTTCATAAGAAGAAGGGGAACAGAAAGAAGCTAGTCGAGGTGAGTGTTAAGAAATTCTTTAACATGATGATTAGATAAGATCTTTTATATTCCCAGTAATTGATGAGGGACTAGAAGATATTAGTTATTTTATGGCTACCATTGGCTCTGCTCCCCCTCTCTCCCTGCCCCAAAGAAGAGTCTGTGCTCATGGGGGTGGATTCTGGGTTTGCAGCTGGAGGTGGAGTGCATGGAAGAGCCTAATCACCTTGATGTGGACCTGGAGACCCGGATCCCTGTCATCAATAAGGTGGATGGTACTTTGCTGGTGGGTGAGGATGCCCCTCGCCGGGCTGAACTGGAGATGTGGTTACAGGGTCATCCAGAGTTCGCTGTCGATCCCCGATTTCTAGCGGTGAGTGGCAGTTCCATCCAGCAAGATTTAAAGTTGTTCCCTTGGTTTTTAAGCGGTGTGAGAGGGAGGAAGCATGCCATGTTATGTCATTGTTTCTGTATCTACAAAATAAGAGTAGTAAGTAGTACCCAGTCATCTTTCCTCAGAGATTTGTTGTGAGGATCAAAATAAAATAATGTTAAAGCACTTGTTAAACTAAATGCTAGGCAAATATTTCCTATTAAACTATTATGTAACCACCTAAAATTTTTGGAGAGATCTGCTTACTGGCATTTTTCCACTAGGACTAATCTTTTATGCAATAAGTCAATCTAGATACTAGCACCTTAATAATTACTCCAGAGATTTTTATTCCTCTAGAATAACTAATACTTTTCTGTTGCAGTATATGGAGGATCGCAGAAAACAGAAGTGGCAGAGATGTAAAAAAAATAATAAGGCAGAATTGAACTGTTTGGGAATGGAACCAGTACAGACTGCTAACTCTCGGAATGGAAAAAAGGTGAGTGAGACTGAGGCATTACCATTCTGTTCCCACAGTAGATGTGACTGGAGAAATTATTTAATGCAATTTATCTTTTTTCCAGTGTATTTCCAGTTTGAGAAATTTTCAATTTTCAGTCACCAATAAGAAACCAGAGTATTTTTATTGGTATTTTTACAGCCCTCTGGCATCATCATCTCTAGAAGAGCATAAAATTCTAAAAACTAATTTCCGCACTGTAAGCATATTAAAATAAAAGAATTAGTAAGGTGCATTAGAACATTCAAGTCCTTATTCTGCTCTTCTACTGACTAAAGGATTTTTGGCAAATCCTTTAGCCTTTTCAATTTGTACATCCTGAAAAGTGAGGGGTTTGGGCAGATAATCTCTAAAAGTTTTATGATTCTATATACTATAGAAGTGATTTGGAGGCCTACTAAGGAAAACAGTCATGGGGTTTCCCAACATTTAAGAAGTTGAGAATTATTAATAATATGCCAGTAATGGAAAAAGGGCAGAAAATCATGTTTTATAGTTTATAATAATAATTTTGGTCAGTAGTTTATTTCATTATTTTCAAATATACCTATGCTTTTTTATCATGGTTATGGACCATTTGATAGATTAAGTACCCATAGTCCTTTCCACCAAAATATAACTGGAAAAGTTTCTCTTGGCTATGTTTGCCTTACTCTGGGCAATAGTTACATTTTTTAAACATATATAAATCATCGTTTGGTTTGGTAAGCAGTCATTTAAAAATGGATTAGTACTTTTGTATACTCATTTTATCTAATTCCTCGTTTGATCTTTTATATATATGTATATTTCATATATATGTGTGTGATACATATAAAAACCACATGGTTTCTCTGTTAATAAAATTGATTTCCTAATGAACAATATCTTTTGCATTTAACATTCTGAGGACACTATTTTGCACATAATATATACTTATTTGTGATACGAATTTATGAGGTTTATTATTTTTATATTGGTAAAAGTGGTTTCATACATATATTGTTACTATAGAAAAATGGTTTAATTTTCCCTCTTAGCATCCATGGGACCAAGAGTGTAATAAACAGAATGTCTGATATGGGAGGCTGATGGCTAGAGCTGGTACCTTCTCTGTCTTGAATTTAACTCTATAGAGCAGCCTATAAAGTCTTTTCCTAAATAAAATAATAATATTTATTTTTACTGCAAGTATTTTTGCTGCTTCTTTATAGCCAAATGATAATTCTAAGAAAGAGAGGATCATAGGAAATCACAGAAAATCATGTGACTAGTACAGAATTCTTAATGCAGAATTGATGGTGTATCTAGCACTGTGTACTTTATTACTGGGACCTGCAGGAATTTAGGTGCTATTATATTTTAAAAGTTCATACAAATAGAGTTTTGAGATACATGTTTTTCCAAGTTAGAAAGGTATAGTCTCATGTCAGGTATTAGGCTTAGATTGGGAACTGTCCAGAGACACAGGTACCAATTATCTGAGTTGATGCCAGTTTACCCAGTACTGCACTTAGGTCTAGCAAAGCAGAGGCAGTAAAAGCAAAATTTACAGTCATAACATCTAGAATAAGCAATTTAAAATTCAGCAGATACATAAGTTTTTTATTAATGTGAAAAACTTACTTTATTAAATTTGGCGAGGAGCTAGCCACAGTCTTTTTGATGCGCTAGACATCCAAAAGTCTAATCTGACCTTTCTTGAATTTACCACTCTAGGGTAAATAATCAAGGATAGTATTGTAAGTACAACATAGTTGTGAGGCACTTGACATGATAAGATCATGTGAACAACCTGCCATCAGTATACTGTGCAAGTACTGATTCATTCAGTGTCTTACTCAGGCACATCATTAGCAAAGGTAAGCATTTGTGAAATGGTTGGCCAGAGTAAAGGTACAGTGTAGTCATGGGAAAAAGCAAAACTCTGGTTCACATGAGTATCAGTATCAACTTGATCTTAGTTTCAGAATGCTTCAACCAGCCATGTCCAACATTTGTTCTTCCCTATTATATCAAGCCACCTCTGATTATTCTTGTTTTGACCCCCCTAAAGACAGATTCAGTGAAAAAGCATTTGCAAACTAGGACTGTTGACTTCTGTTTTGTTTGGTTTTGTTCCCCCCCACCTTCCTTTTTACTATATTTTTCTGTCCTTCTTCCCAGGGTCACCATGCTGAAACTGTGTTCAACCGGGTTTTGCCAGGGCCTATTGCACCAGACAACAGCAAGAAGCGAGCCCGTAGGATGCGACCAGACCTTTCTAAGATGATGGCCCTGATGCAGGGTGGAGGCACTGGGTCCCTTTCTCTGCATAATACCTTCCAGCACAGCAGTAGTGGCCTGCAGTCTGTGTCATCTCTGGGTCACAGCAGTGCCACATCTGCATCTTTGCCTTTTATGCCGTTTGTGATGGGTGGTGCAGCATCATCCCCTCATGTAGACTCCAGCACCATGCTTCATCACCACCACCACCACCCCCACCCCCACCATCACCACCATCACCATCCAGGCCTGAGAGCCACTGGCTACCCTTCTTCACCAGCCACTACCACCTCTGGTACTGCCTTGAGGTTGCCACCACTGCAACCTGAGGAGGATGAGGACGATGAGGATGAAGATGATGACGATGATTTATCTCAGGGCTATGATAGCTCAGAAAGGGACTTCTCACTCATTGATGATCCTATGATGCCAGCCAACTCAGACTCCAGCGAAGATGCTGATGACTGAAGCCCCAGCATGGTCCCCATTGCTTGGGTGGCTGCTGTATTTTCATTTACTCTGGCCCTTGGACTATGGAAAAGTGGGAGGGGCAGGGGAGATGTGGGGATACCCAGGACTCCAGGAGGTGAAAAGGAAAAAAGAAAACTGTACCTGATTGCTTCCAAATTTGAGCGGATTGAGTGGGCAGGGGAACTCCTAAAATAATACTCGACCACTTCCTCATTTCTGGGGAAGGAAAAGGAGACTAGAGCAGCTGAGGCGCTCACCCCTCCCTAGGCACCTCCATTAACCACAGACTATGTAGTGCTGGCCCTAGCCTCTGGCACAGCCTGTTCCTGGCCGAACTGTGGATACAGCTGGAGGGTCAGGAACTGTTACCTTCCTTCCCTTGGCATTAATAAATTTAAGTTAATCCTTTTCCACTCTTCCCTCCTATATTTGCTCCAATCCAATATAAATATTAATTTTAAGAGTTTATGTTCATTATGGGTAATTTTAACACCACTTTTCCCTAGAGTTCATTACTGATAGTGCAAAGTTAACGTGGATAGAGCAGACAAGTCATCTGTACTTCATTAAAGGATTTGTGTAGACCCCAATTTGCTCAAGGCAAGGGAATGGTTTAACCTGAATAATAGGATTCAAACTCCAGGTTTTTATGAGAAGGAAGAATTTCGTGAAGAACCACGTACATTTTGTTTTGGATTAACTGAAATAACGGTGCTTTGGGGAAGTCTTAAGTGTGTCACTTTATGAACTGCAGCAAAGAGACTGGAAAGACGCTGTCACGACTTGGTCCCTGGGTACTGGGTTGTGTGAATGAATATTCTCAAGCCATTTGTTTCCTAGATCCCTTACCCAGCATCCCAGCGCTCAGATGAAGCCTGGGCATTTTAGTTCCCTTTCTAAGGTGAAGTCCTTCTTCCATAGCTTGGGTCTTAGTTTTATCCGGAGGGCGGGTTCGCTTTCCCATTTTTGAGCGTTCTGTCCGTGCGAGCCCTCAACCCAGCGTCCTGGTGCGGAGGATCCTCCATCCAGGAGCAGCAGAGGCTTTTGCTTCCCCGTTTCTAGGAGGGGAACGTGCCCAGTTACGCTGTATTCTTCCCACGCCACATCCCGCTCTTTCCGCTTCCCCCTCCTTTGCCGATGGGTGGGGCCATTACACCCGCGCGCGGCAGTTTGTGAGGGGCGGGGCTGGCATGTCAGGTCCAACACCTTAGCATTGCCCTGCAGCAGACGGCTCGGCAAAAAATCGGAGCTCCTGGAAACTGCAGCCCTGCAGAGTAAGGGCGGGGGCAGAGCGTCACGTGATGACGTCGACTCGCGTGCGGTTGTTGCTAAGTTGACAAGAAAACCCCGCGAAAACTAGACTGCACATTTTGTTGATTCCCCCACTCTGCCTCCCCTTAACCTCCGGAGGGAGGATTAAAGAAAAAAAAAAAAGCAAACAAAAAAAACCCAGGGCTGTCGGGACCCGGAAGCGGAAAGGGCATTTTTGAGGTCGATACTTCCGGGTCATTGGGAGAGTGCGGGATTCCGGGGCCGAGAGCTGGTGGCGGAGCCGGGAACTCGCGTGATTCTCGGGACCCGAGGAGGAGCGGCGTCCGTGGCTATGGCTGTGACTCTGGACAAAGACGCTTATTACCGGAGAGTGAAGAGACTGTACAGCAATTGGCGGGTGAGCTAGATCTCGTAATTTTCCCTAGGGAGCCCCCCTCTTCCATCCCATAATAAGCCTGTTTCTCGGCGCCCTTTTTTCCCTTTCCGTCGGGAATTCCCGGGTTCAGTGTCTCGCCCCTTTAATTGCTCCAGGATCATTCACCGCAGGCGGCCCCGGGCGCCTCCCCCGCCGCCACAGGGACTCCCCTGCAATCACCCTGCCCTGCGGCCACCACCATCTTTCCCGCGTGCCGGCCCCCGTCATGCATAACAGCCGCCTCTCGTAGTCTCTTCCCGCCTTAGAAGAGGCATCATCCTTCCCTCCCACTCCGTGATCACGTCTTGCTGCCCCCTCCTGCAGTGTTCACACACACCCACGCACTCGCTCTGTCCTTCCAGAACCAGAGTATTCTGCCCCAGGTCCCGCCAGAATTACAACCACCTTCGTAAAGGATGGATGGAGGGGCTAGGAGGATGTGAATCGGCCTCTTTGCGTTTCTTCTTTGCGGCGCTTTTGCTGGAGTGAAAAAAACATGATACCGCTCACGCGCAACCGCCTCATGTTCTAGGCCCTGCCGTGGGTAACACAGAAACCTAACGCTGAAAACCTGCAGACGTTAGTAATACACAAAACGATGTGATGCATAAAACCTCATTAGTTTTCCTTCTTGGTTTTTGTTTATCCGTAGCACGTGTCAGAAAAAGAGCTGTTGCAGTTACCAGTCTTTTAAAGATGGACAGTTTTGCTGCTTGAAAACGTCCACAGTTAAAATTTATTTTTATGATAGTAATTTATCAGTGAAAACATTTGGTTGTATCCTGTGGTAGCCTGAGCTGTCTAGCTTAAGTCTGGCCTCTGAACTCTGTCGCCCAAGAAAGATAAAGCTAATAAAGACTTTAAAACCTTTAAAACGTCCTGACAAAAAAATGTTCAGTTCTGATTTCAGCATTGTAAATTGCCTTTCAAATTGATTCTATACTTAAAACCAAGCAATTAAAATAGTCATTTCCCTGCCATTCATATTAAAGGATCTTGTGCATGTTTCTTCTTTTGAGGATAAATGCATTAGATAATTAAAAATAAAGTGGATTCTTAGTTGCATTTTATTGAAAGCAAAAATAAGGACTCTATGCTAGACAAGTGCTGAACATAAATTTTATTTTTAAAAATTTGTATTGGTTAATTTTTATCAAATGTTTGTACAGCTTCTCTCACTGTTACATTTTTAAATTTGAACATGATCCATGTTAGAAAAACTCTAAAAGCCCTGAAATTTTCTAAAGATTATTAAGTATTAGTGTGCTGGTAATAATCAAAAGCCTGCTCTTCCACCCATAGACCCTGAAATGATACACCTTTGATGTGAAGGTTGTTTCTAGTCCCAATGATTTAGAGTTCATCAAATTATTCTTCATCCTCTCTAAAACATTCATGAAAGCTAAAATTTAGAGCCTACATGATAGTTAAATGCAAAGCGTGAAATTAGGAAAAACAAGGTTTGATACAGATTGGCAAACTTAATCTCAAAGGACAGTCTTTAAATCCCTGAAAGTTATTGGCCCCCATTTTTTGTTTCTCAAAAATCATTCAAATTTAGCTTGGCCCTCCAAGATAAATAAGTCTTTAACTTAATGACATCATTTGAAGGGGGATGGTAGATGTTGTTAAGACCCGGGTGTTATAAAATTGAGCCAAGTCAATATAAAAATTATTAGCAAAAGTGTGGCTAATTATAATAAAAACATTATTTGAATGAACTTTCTGCTTTTTTTTATAACTAAATTTTAATAACTATGCCCAGAACCCACCTGTAGAATTTCTATATTCAGTCTTTCTGGGTTACAGTACTTTCATTCTGATCTGCTTAAGCAGAGATCGTAGTTTTCTGGGATAAGTTCTCATTGCTTATCCTCTGGTAGCAGAAAGATAATAAAATACATAGATGCATGTTATTTATACCTGTTTTTCTTTTACACTTTTTCCTTTTTAAAAATGGCATTGAAATAAGTGAACAATTTGAAGTTAACTGTATAAATCTCAACCCTGTGTTGTCAGCTCCCATCTTCAAAGGACTCTCTATTATGACAGAAATTAACTAACTAAAACATGTGGGCTCCACTCCCACTTTTTAGTTTTAGGTACCTTTAAGCATACATAATACGCCTTTCAGAACTGTGTGGTTGCACTCGCTACCACAGGATAGCTCCAACTCTCTTCAACTAGGAAGAGTTGTAGAGAACTGGAGAGCTACTAACCCCCAGCCCTTTTTTTTTAATAGTGGGAGCTAAGGTGGCTCCTAATCGCACCTATCTGCAAGTTGACTTTGGGTTAGATATTAGGTTGGTGCAAAAGTATTTGCGGTTTAGAAGGTGCAAAAGTAATTGGGGTTTTTGCAGTTTTTTTTAACCTTTTAAAGCGCAATTACTTTTGCACCAACCTAATACATATTGTGGGGCCACTGCAAATAAGATGTATTTTATCTTAATTACAATTTTTATAACTTAAGTGCTAAAAGCAGTTGCTGTATCACACACTTAACTGAGTAGAAATGTCTAAAACTTAATACCAGAGTGAACAGTGTCACTTTAGACTTGAGAAAATAGGCTGTCAAAACAAGCAGGAAACCTCCATAATGACTACAATTTATTACTGTTTTATGACTTCTTGAATGTTTGAGTCTAGTCCATCCTGCCTCTTATTTTAAATTAGAACTGCTACAAGGATAAAGGGTTTGTGTGTTTCTACATTAGAAATCCCTAGGCGATAGTGGTGGGTCATAGGAGGGCTGTGGGCTTCTCTTATACTTTCCTGGGTCCTTATTCAGGACTTCCAGTCTTTTCATGCTTGTGATTATATTTAACCAAGTAATACTATTAGTACTGCATGGGGTATGAGGAGAGAGGTTACCCACCATTCTGGGGTCCCAGCTGCTTTGAGAGCTAAGGGATATAATATCCAGGCACACCTATAACTCGTTTTGACACCTACCGATTAGAACATCCTGCGGAGAGTGAACCTTGACTTCAGTCATCAGCCTTTTATCCGGAAAGAATTCCATAAAACGTCAAAATAGCAGCTGTTTTCAAAAGGAATGCTGCTCCAACGCATTCATTCATGTGCTCTACCAGTCACAATTGAGGTGGTGGGTGGCTCCAACCCTAAACAGAAAATTTGTGCCTGTGGAGAAAACTAACAAGCTGTAGTGTCAGTACTTCTCTTGAGTGCCGCTTTCTGGCTCTTTGCTCTTTGCTGATTTTTGTCATGGACAAATTTCTTGTTCTGGATTGCTCGCCAAGACTAGGCATCCATCTTCTGTGGCTTAGGAAGTCTTTGAAATATAGGCGCTTCCCATACTACTTTCAGCACGATAATGTTCATCTCAGTTCTTTATGGGTCCTTTTTCTCAGGAGGGAGTTAGAGAAAGGTTTAAATAATGCTTTGGTCTCTTGAGTAAACAGGAGTAAAGATGGAAGTAAATGCCTGGACAGGTGGGATTCGTTTACGCTTGCTTACTCAACTTTCATAATATTTATTTTTTATCTCATTTACCAAGTGTAATTAGTGCCTGGCATGTACAGGCACCCAGTGAATGATGGTGATGATTTCTGCCTCCCTTTCTAGGTTTGAAGAGAGTTCTTTCCAGCCTACATTTAGGGTGACCATAAGTCTGCCTTTGCTGAAACTGTTCACCTGTTGTCCCTATGTTCAAAATTCTCAAAATTGCCTTGGTTTGGATGATAAATTATGTGGACATCCTAGTAGCTATAACCAGAGACTTCAAAAATCAAAAATGTTAGTTACCTTTTTAATGCAATACCCTTTTGGTTCGAAGGAAGATATTTGTTCCTGTGCTGCAGTATTTCCCCAATTTTTTTATTCAGATACCAGTCACAATTTTTCCTGATTCCTTACTACCTATATTAATTACCTTGCATTTGAAAAATTATCAACTAATACATACGTAGGTTTTAAAAAACCAAATATTTTAGCTCTAAAAGCTTTAAACAAAAAAATAGTCACCTGAGTAAACCACTTTCAGTTCTTCTCTTTCATATTTTGAAGGAATATCTGTATACTGCTATTTCTTGATTTGTCAATTTTTTATGTTAACTGTTGTTTTGGCAAATTAGAGTTTAAATTTAACTTTCCAACTTCCCTATCTCTTGATACTTTTTAAATTCCTTCTTGGTACGTTGTTATAAAAAATTTCAAATATTATGCAGAAAGGAGAAAGAATTTTACAGCCAACACCCATGTCTCCACCACCTAGATGATACAATTAATTTTTTAATTATTATTTTTTAAGGAGGGCACAGTTCAAAGTGGCCCATATGAGGATCGAACTGGCAACCTTGGTGTTATCAGCACCACGCTCTAACCAACTGAGCCAACCGGCCACCCCTATACAATTAATATTTTATTATACTCGCTTTGTCACACACCCACCCCTTTTGATAATTTTTTTTCCACATTTTTTTTGGTAAAACCAATAGTCACTTTATATTATTAATGCTCATGTAAATATTTTCACTGCTGGGTGAAGTAATAGAGTAGTTACCTTTTCTTTTCTCTGCAGTTTTTATTTTTCCTGGCATTAATGATTACCTCAGTTTTTCTCCCTTTTTCAATACCATACCCCTAATTTTTTCCTGCAGGTCTGTCATAATCTTATCAATCTTTTATTCTAAAATTCTCACACTCTTCAGACATTTTGTTAATCCTATGTTTGTTTTTTAAACACCACCACTACCACCTCCCCTACCCCAACCCCAACCTTACATCATACTGCTACCTGTATAGGTAGAATTGAACCTTGGGACTTTCTACTGTGGGGTCTCCTGTATCCTAAAGCCCATGTCTTGATCTTTTTCTTTGTTTTGTTAGAGCATTTGTTTAAGAGCCTCTTAAGGAAGCATAAGCATTAAACAGAATGTTTCTTGAGCCCTTGTGTGTCTTAAAAAGTTTTATTCTATCTTGACATTTAGTTAATAATATAGTTCAGTGGGTATAAAATTCAAGGTTGGAAGTCTCAGAATTCTGTTCAGAATTTTGAAGCTGTCAGTCTTTAAGCTTACAGTATTACTTTTGAGAAGGCTGATATGATACTATTTCCTGTTCCAATGTATATGGCCTGTTGTTCTGAAACATTTAGAATCATCTCTTTATTCCTGATATTTTGAAATTTCACTGCATTGAGTTGGGAAGTGGGAGGCACTTTTAGTCTCAAGAGTTACATCCTGCAGTGCTGGAATCTCATTCTTTTATGATTTTCTCCCCTCCATTTCCTTAATCTTTTTTTTTTTCTTTTTAAACCTGGAATTTCCATTTGGTAAGGTTTAGACCTCTTATTTAAATTTATTTGTTACCTTTCAATTTCATTTCCTATCCCTTTGTCTTTTGCTTTCATATACTGTTTCTTAACTTTATTTTCCAGCTTTTTATTGAATTTTTTAAAAATTTCAACTATTTTTAATTACTAAGAGTACTTTCTTGTCCTGTTCTTTTCTTGTTTCATGGATGTACTTTATTTCTCCTGTGGGGTGTTATGTTTAATTTTGTTTTCTGTCCTCTGCCTTGTCTGTTTCCTCTGGGTTTGTTTGCTTTCTCTCGTACGTATTGGAGACTTCAAAAATCAAAATGAGGCTTAGCTATACTCATCCTTATTGAGAATAAGGCAATAAGAAACTGGTTGGAAGCTCTGCCTGAATGGGGCCTCTCAACTATTTGGGGTTCACTAGAGTGAATAGGCTGGCTCATTCCATGGAGGACCCCAAATGTCAGTATCTGAAGTGTTTTCTCTGAATTCATTGAAGACATGCAGAGAAAAGTCCTTCAGTTCTTTGTGGCGTTTATTCCCAGTTGTCATTCAAAATACAGACTTTCATTTAATTCCCTTAACATTTAGCACTTGCCTTCTGTTGGGCCTAATATCTGAGTCTAGAACCTTTCTGAGTCTGTTTCTCCAGAGAATAAATCAAGTCTTTTTGCAGAGAGCTTAGGAGTTGTCTCGGAGTTTCCAAGAGCCGGGGTCTGTCTGTTAAGCTTGCTGACCAGACCTTGTTTTTAGCCCTGAAGTCATTCATGTGCAATATTTCCCCTTCCTTGATACTTGGTGCCTCCTAAGTTCTGAGCCCATTGGGACTGGAGAGATGTGCGTGCTTACCTGTCATCAGTATCTTCCCAGTGAGGATGCCCTTCAAACACTCAGGGTGTTGCTACGGCAGCTCTGCTTAGTCACTTACCACTCTGTCCTTTCCATCTTCCCAAAAACTGTTGAACTCTTTAAACCTAAATACATTCAGAAAGGATACCACACTTTACTATAAATGGAAAATTGAGTCACTTTTCAAAAAAATAAAACATAGCTGTTAAAAAATAAAGGTAATGTAAGCACAAGTGCATTATTAAATTGTAGCAGATGTTAAGGATTAGCGTTAAGCAGATACATTCTTGATGTAATCAAGTCGATTAAAAGAGTTGAAAAGTATAACTTTTTTTGCTCTGTGATTGAATATCTCAAGCCACATCTGGAATCACCTAAATTCATCTCTTATATGGGTTGTACATGTTCAGAAAGTCTGTTCTACTGTATATTCTGTACTGATTATGTAATCAACAGCTAATCTTTAACATCAGTAACAGTAGTGGTGTGGTACACGGTAAATTTTTAGCAAATAGCTATTTCGGTCTTTAATAATAATGATGGCAAACACACAGTAGTTACTGTGAGCTAAGCATTTCTGATCACTTCAGAGTGAGCCCTTACCTGGTAGGCATTGCTGTCTCTAAATACAGAACACAGACCTTGATACCTATTGCAGTTGCTGAAATAAGTTTCTCCTAAGTTTAAGAAGTCACCAATACTAACATCTTACCTGAAAAGTTTGTTAAATGATCAAGTTTCCTTAGAGATCAAAATCAGAAGCCTTCCCAAGAAATTTACTTTTATCTTTAGGACCCTCATGAAACTATTCCCTTGTCTGACATTTTAACTGAATGAGTTAAAAATGGTAGAAAAAGTATAACTTTACCTGTTATGTAGTTGTATCCAAAGGAAAAATAATCTATTTTAAACTTAATATGTACATTTTCATTAGACTTTCAGTACCCTTTTTTAAAGCCTAAATCAGTGTGAGGACTCGCATATATTTTTGTGGGACTTGTGGGTGTTTAGTGGCTTGATCTGGGGTTTTGAATATGATGATGCATACTGTACTTAAAGTTTTATGAGGATTATAGATAATAAGTGCAAGAAACCACATACAGAAAGTGTTCGCTCAGTATATATTAGTCCATCTGAAACACCTGTTGGAGCAAGACTTGGGTGTCAAGTGGCCCAGACAGATGGGAAGGTGGTGGAATTTGGGACAGAAAGGGTACGGTGGGTGTTGAGAGTCTGTGCATGCTGGGGGGTCACTGCTGCAAGATGGTTCATCTAGAAATGGGAGCACAGCTGTCACAAGTCCAGATTTGACAAGGGCTCCCATCTGAGTCCTGAAGACCAGCCTTTGCAGAAGAAATGAGGTAGGAATCTGGGACCTTGTAAGCCACGCACAGTTGAGCCCCAGCTGCCGCTGATACCCAGGCTGGTACTTGGAGCCAACTGTAGGGATGGTCCTGGGGCAAAGGCTGTTAGCCTTGGGGCTTTCTTTGTTGTTTTTAACTAGCTCCCTCCACTCTAGTATTCCAAAACAAATTCCAGATATAATAAAAATATTTTAGTGTTATGTATAACTTGTACGTTTCACAAGCAGATTATTAAAAGTCTCCCATAGTTTCAGAAGACTCTTTTCAGATGTCACCTGTATAGGGCATTTATACTCCACATAGGGTTTGCATATAAAATAGTGACTCAGATTTTGCTGTCTAAATATTTGGTTTTATTGTAATCCTTTTCACTGAATCACATTTTAAGAAAAAAATGATCTAAATTCATTATCTTTAGATATCTTAAATTCTGGTGTTAATTACATTTCTTTCATCAATTTTTGTGAAGAATTGTAAACCAAAACTATTCTATGAAATGGTCAGAGCAACTGAATTCCAAGAGGAATTAGGATTCATTCTCTCAACTGTTTGATTGCCAGTGGAAAACTAGGCATTTTACATAAATTGAACTCTTCGAGATTTGTTGGATTTTGTTTCCCTTATCATAAAAAAGCTGAGTATGTGCGTATTTTTTCCTCTTCCTATATTCAGTTGTGTTGAGAGCCTTTTGGATGATTTTCCTGCATTATTAATGATTAAGTTACATGATTGTACTCTGTACTTTCCAAAAACTTATTACTGTATATTTTGAAGTTTTGTATATGTTGATACCTTTGTTTAAAATTTTTGACTTGACCAAGATTTCAAATATCAAAAAATACTAAAAGGGACTTTTTGATTAGTTTCAGTGGTTTGTTTTTTTTGTTTGTTTGTTTGTTTTTTAAGATTTTATTGGGGAAGGGGAACAGGACTTTATTGGGGAACAGTGTGTACTTCCAGGCCTTTTTTCCAAGTCAGGTTGTTGTCCTTTCAATCTTAGTTGTGGAGGGTGCTGTTCAGCTTCAAGTTGTCCTTTCAGTCTTAGTTGTGGAGGGCACAGCTCAGCTCCAGGTCCAGTTGCCGTTTTCTAGTTTCATTGGGGCACAGCCCACCATCCCTTGCGGGAGTCCAACCGGCAACCTTGTGGTTGAGAGGATGCCCTCCAACCGAGCCATCTGGGAGCTCAGTGGCAGCTCAGCTCAAGGTGCCGTGTTCAATCTTAGTTGCAGGGGGCGGAGCCCACCATTCCTTGTGGGACTCAAGGACTGGCAACCTTGTGGTTGAAAGCCCAGTAGCCCAGGTGGGAATCGAACCGGCCTCCTTCGGAGTTAGGAGCATGGAGCTCTAACTGCCTGAGCCACCGGGCTGGCCCCTTGAGTGGTGTTTTTGTAGACAGATGTTTAGGGGGAAAATTATATCTGTATCCAGAGCACATAAGCATTAAATATAGGGGAGTGCCTGTTACTAATTTGGGGAGGTTATCAAGGTAGCAGTAATATTACAGACACAAAATTAATGTTTATTGAAGAATTGGAGTGTATGTAGCAAAAATTTGGGGAGGAAAGTGTTGATATAATGTCACAGGAATCACATAGCACAGTGGTTCTCAAACTCCTTGATATCATTATCCCTTTACATTCTTAAATTATTCAGGACCCCAAAGAACCTTTCTTTGCATAAGTTATATCAAGTATGTAGAGAATATCTGGCCTCATACATACATGAAGCTGGAAAGGGGGATGTTTTAATAACTTTCAGATAATTATGGATATTCCTTGTGGATATACAAAGTGTAGTTTGTATATTGAATTTTAGTATAGTATAGATACCTATACTAAAACTCAAGAAGTGATAGTCTCTTAAAAGTTAGTTGTAATGTGGATCTGAAACCACAGCAGTGAATTTTTCATACTGAAGTTATTGGTCTGTGTTGCACCTTGGATTCTTTGTAATATCAGGCAATGCTTTGGAAAATACTGGTTCTCTCAAGTTGTACAGATTATCTAAATGTTACACATTTCATTATACAGTATGGGAGAATCACGCATATTAATATCCCACTGATATTATCAGAAAAGCCTTTAAGTAGGGAAGCTGTCGAGTTCACAGTGGGTACGAGTTTTTCAAATTTTAAATTTTTTTCATTTTTCTTGAAGTTACAGGCTTCATTCATTTTCAAGAAAATGTATACCAGATACCTAAGTCTAAGTGGTTAGTTCAGCTCGTTACTCAAATAATTGTACAAGAGCTTTTGCGTGAGACAACCATCATACTTCAGTGTGCACACAAAAGTGTTTTGTGTGTACTTCCCAAATCTTTACACAGGATATTAAAAAGACATATTCAAGGGTAGAAATTTCCTAATACTAATCATTTTTACTGTATGAAGGGCATTCTTTAGTGAAATGCTTTTTTTTCTTTTCACGAACATGGTAGTGAAGAGTTAGTTTGTACTACCGACTTCATGCTAAGGCACTAGCAATTTTAACTACCTTTACTTTTGTATCGTAAGTGAGAATTAATGATAAACTTTACCAACCTGAAGGTAAACATTTTCTCACTGAAAATCAATGGGTGAATGCATACAGTTTCTGTGTAGTAACTAACTTCTTTGGGTTATATGTTTTGCTGCGGTAGAGAACTTCAACAGAGCCCTCAACTGCTACCATATTTGGGTTCTTATTGGCAACCAGAACCCTTAAAGTGTGGAAGAGGATTGATTGTAGGTGTTTTTCTTGACTACAGTGGAAGTCAGAGATTTGACCTTATAGCCTACCATTACCAGTCCTTTGGTCATATAGAGCTGTTCAAAAGTAGTTAATGGTTGAAGGATTCACATTTATTCCAATTTCAAAACTTACTACAAAGCTGTAGTAATCAAAACAACATGGCACTAGTGTAAGAATAGATAGGTAGGTCAATTGAAAATAATTGAGAATCCAGAAATAAACCTTCACGTTTACATCATTTGATTTTTGACGGTGGTGCTAAGACAATTAATTCAGTGAGTAAAGAATAGTCTTTAACAAACTGTGTTGGAACAACTGTATATTAATGTGCAACAGAATGGAGTTAGGCCCCTTCCTTACATCATACACAAAATTAACTCAAAATGAATCAGATCTAATATAAGAGCTAAAACTATAAAACTCTTGTAGAAGAAAGTACAGGTCAATATTGATGGCCTTGGGTTAGGTAAAGCCATCTTAGATCTGATATCAAAAGCACAAAATAATTTGGACTTCCTCAAAATTAAAAACTTGTATGCCTTAAAGGACAACATCATTATGAAAGTGAAAAGACAACCCACCAAATGGGAGAAAAAATTGCAAATCATATCTAATAAAAGACATGTCTAGAATACCAAAAGAACTCTTACAACTTAATCATAAAGCAATAACCCAGTTGCAGAATGAGCCAAGGATCTGTGTAGGCGCCTCTCCACGAAAGGTCTGCAAATGGGCAGTAATCTAAGAAGGTGCCTAACATCATTCGCCACCTGGAAACTGCAAACCAGAACTACAATGAGATACTACTTCATAAAAAAGACAAGTGTTTGTCGGCATGTGGAGAAATTGGAACCCTCATATATCGCTGTATGAGGATTGAGAATGTAAAATGATACAATCACTTTGGAAAACAGTATGATTCCTGAAAAAATTAAGCATACCATTACCGTAAGACCCAGCAATTTTTCACCTAGGTATATATTCAAGAAATATCTCCACACAGAAACTTAAATGAATGGCCATAGCAGCATTATTCATACTTGCCCTAAACTGGAAATAACCCAAATGTCCAGCGATTGATGAATGAATGCAATGTGATGCATATATACAATGGAATATTACTCGGTAAAAAGGATATAGTACTGATGTGTATTGTAACATGGGTGAACCTTGAGAACATGTTAAATAAAAGAAGCCAGATACAAAGGCCATGTGCTGTATTCCATTTATATGAAATGTCCAGAATAGACAGATTCATAGAGACAGATTAGTTGTCTAGGCCAGGGGGGAGATAGGTAATGATTGCTAATGGGTTTCTTTTTGGGGAGATGAAAATGTTCTGGAAAACCCTTGAATCACACATTTTAAATGAATGAATTGTATGAAGTCTGTCTCAGTAAAGCTGTTTTAAAATCGAGTATCTTATGGCTGTTAGGTTGCCAAGCAAACATGCACCTTAAACTTGGAATTTCTTTTAGGAAAAAATCATATATATTCTGAGTAAATACTGCAGTCTGTATTCTTATTAATACTTTGCTTGTGTTAAAAGAAAATGACCAAATCACCTTACTCTTTACTTTCCAGAAAGGAGAAGATGAATATGCCAATGTTGATGCCATTGTTGTATCAGTGGGTGTTGATGAAGAAATTGTTTATGCCAAATCAACTGCCTTACAGGTGAGAAGTGGACAGCAGTTCTGAGCCCTCAGAATCATTAAATCATTTATTGCACTGTTCAGTATAGTAGCACTAGCCAAATTAAAATTTTAATTCCTCAGTCCCAAGTACGCTGTACTACCTACTGTGCTTTTTTGTTTTTAAGGACACAGCTCACATTGGCCCATGTGGGGATTGAACCAGCAACTTTGGTGTTAAGAGCACCGTGCCCTAACCAACTGAGCTAACCAGCCACCCCCACTGCCTACCGTGTTAGAGCAGATATAGAATATTTTCATGTTCACAAAAAGTTCAGTAGACAGCACTGATTTAGAACCTTTTTTGATCTGTAAATACTGTTGTCTCCATTGTCTTTTCCCATAGACATGGCTCTTTGGTTATGAACTAACTGATACTATCATGGTCTTCTGTGATGACAAAATCATTTTTATGGCCAGCAAGAAAAAAGTGGAGTTCTTGAAACAGATTGCCAACACTAAGGGCAATGAGAATGCTAATGGAGCCCCTGCCATCACATTGCTGATACGAGAAAAGGTCAGAACTAACAAAGAATGTGTCATAAATGTAAAAAGTGTCTAAAAGTGATAAACAGAAATGCCTTCTAGGAATTTAAAAGAACGCAAGGGAAGATTTTAGCTGACTGGTTATAACAAAGTTTTATCTCATCATTGTTAGGAAGAAGAGAGTTTGATAAACCTTAGAACTGTGGCGAAAAAAATGGGCTGTGAAATTCTGGCAAAAAATAACTTTATCTGTCCATTCTCAAGGACACTGTCAACTTGTCTGTTTTCATCTGAGTATCTTGATTGGAACAAACAACTTTAAATATCCTTAAGGGAAACTCAGATAAACCTCATTTCCAGTTTTTACCAAATATGATCTTTTTTTGTCATACTTCCCACCTGACAAAGATTTTTTTCTCAGGATATTGTTCACCTATGTGTTTTGAGTTTCTCAGCTGTTCTAGCTATTCCTGGAATAAAAGAATAAATAACTTTGTCGACTTATATGGCACTTCATTCACTTAAGCATATAAAAATATCTAAAGAAATTTTGTGTTAACTTTTAGTGTGTTAACAGTCTGCCCTAAAGAAGTAGGTAGGTCATGGGGTAGGAATTTATTCTTTCCAGGGTTTAGAATATTTGTCTACCTGTTTATTACTACTAGAACATAGATGTCTAATTCCAGAACTAATTGACAAATCCCTTTTCTTCCCTGTGGCACTGATAGAATGAAAGTAATAAGAGCAGCTTTGACAAAATGATTGAAGCCATTAAAGAAAGCAAGAATGGCAAAAAGATTGGCGTGTTCAGCAAAGACAAGTTCCCGGGAGAGTTCATGAAGAGCTGGAATGACTGCCTCAACAAAGAGGGCTTTGACAAAGTAAGAGAACTCCCAAGAACAAGCAGATTCAGAGTTGAGAAGGCAAAACTGACAGACTTCCATAACTGATAGTTCAGAGAACATATTTTGGGAAAACTATGCTTTCGTTCACATTTCCATTTTTCATTCCCTTTGGCTGAGCAGAAGCCAGTTTTACTTTTCAGTCAGGAATGAGGCATTCAGGAGATAGTTCAGCTACCTCACAGGGAAACTGAGAAAAGTCTCTTGTACAGAAAAATTGTTTTCCTCCTTTTCCCCTCATCTCCCGCCTTTTCTTCATCCTTTACAAAAACCTCTAGAGAGGGGCATTTACCTTTACATTTTAAATGGTACATTAGTTTAATGACTATTAGAATGCACACAGTGATCTGGTAAAGCTGTTTCAAACATTTATTCAATCCAAGAAAATTTTTTTTCCTGTTTTGTTTGTTTTATTTTGTTCTCTAGATTCCATATATAAGTGAGATCATACAGTATTTGTCTTTCTCAGTCTGACTTCACTTAGCATAATAATCTCTAGGTCCATCTATATTGTCGCAGGTGGTAAGGTTTCATTCTTTTTTATGGCCGAGTAATATTCCATTGTGTGTGTATGTGTGTATATATATGTATATATATATATATATATATCAATCATCTCTTCTTTATCCATTCATCTACTGATGGGCACATGGGTTGCTTCCATATCTTGGCTGTTGTAAATAGTGCTGCAGTGAACATAGGGGTGCATATATCTTTTCAAATTAGTGTTTCGGACAAGAAAAGAATATTTCGAAGAATGTACTGGTGAATACTTTGCTAAATAGCATAATATCGCTGATAATATTTACGTAGAGGTGCATTTCTTTAGCAGTTGTATATTAGCATGTTAGAGAAACTCTTATCACTTTGACTACAGATAGATATCAGTGCCGTTGTGGCCTATACCATTGCCGTAAAGGAGGACGGGGAGCTCAACCTAATGAAGAAAGCAGCCAGTATCACTTCTGAGGTCTTCAACAAATTCTTCAAGGAAAGAGTCATGGAAATAGTTGATGCAGATGAGGTAAATGGAGAGGGAAGAGTCTTTTTACTGTTTTGATGAAGCAGAAATAAATCCCTACCATACAGTGTTTTGATATGTGTTCAGCTTCCTTTGAAATTAAGCCTTTGGTACTTAAGTTGATGGTGCGTGATTATGCCAGCTGTCTTTCAAAATAACTGTAAACCTGCACTAGTTTCTTGAGGTTACCAGTACTTCACTTGAGAATTCCTTGAATAGTTGTGAATTCCATATTCTGTTTTGTAAATTTGCTTATATACTAGTATGTTATCTGCCACATAAATCATGTCATAAGCCTTTATAGCATCCTAAATAATATCAGGATATATGTTGTCTTCCAATGATAATATCCAAAAACGCAGTACCCCTCTTTGCCACCTTCTAGTAAGTGTTTCATTTCTGGGTACACTTACAGAAAGTTCGACACAGCAAACTGGCCGAGTCTGTGGAAAAGGCCATTGAAGAGAAAAAATACCTAGCTGGGGCAGACCCCTCTACTGTGGAAATGTGTTATCCTCCTATCATTCAGAGTGGTGGCAACTATAATCTCAAGTTCAGTGTGGTGAGGTAAGTACAAGAACTTCAAAATAAACCAACAGCCAGAGCATTTCAACCTTCACCCTATTTTTTCTTTGACTCATTTCAGAATTCAGGAAAGTAGGAAGAGATAGAATAACATACTCTGCTTCTACATTGTCTTCTTGTCATGCATATTTCTATTTTATTTCATATAGTTACTCATTTCTTAATTGGGTATTTGATTGTAAGCATTTTTCCAGATGATTAAAAATGCTGGAAAAACATGCCCCTCATCAAAATATTAAAATCTTATTAGGTATACCATAATGTACTGTATTTTGCCATGTATAATGTGCACCAATGTTTATGGCCCGAACTTTCAGGGAAAATATCTTTCGTTTTAATTTTTTAATTCAAATTTTTATTTGTTTACATTAAGGTACTTGTTTTTTGTATTATAAAGGAAATTTAGCATTTATTTTTTTAACATATGATGGTACAAGAAATTTTATATAACAAATAATTACAAAACACAAGAACAGATACAAGGTACAAGAAACTTTATGTCCAGTAACAAATTTATGATATTTATGCATCGTAGAAGGCCGAGATCTCTTAATCATAAGTTCAGCAAAACCGGTTATCGTATTCAAGGGTATTTTGCAGGTGGATACTGCTATTGATTTTTAGAGTTACAATTTTAACTCATAAGCATAAGTAAAAGAATTAAAAACATTTATATAGATACGAGTTATATAGATACGAGCTAGTACTACCCATGTATAATGCTCATCCTTATTTTTCCCTCACAAATTTGGGCAAATGCACTTTATATACTGCAAAATACAGTATATCCTTTGCATAATTAGGATACAACAACTAAACTCACTGAATTTTTATCCTAAAAGTTTTGGTGATTAATTTTACTCCAGAGTCTTCATAAATTGCTTTGCATAAAAAAAAAATGTTTAGGTCCTTATTCTGTTTCAGCTTTGGGATATCACAGGGAAAGGCAGTGATGGCAGATGTTATGTGCCAGTGATACTAAGGACTTTCCTAGTTTGAGTAATGAATGAAATGCTTTCTTCCTTTGTTCTCTAGTGACAAGAATCACATGCATTTTGGGGCCATCACTTGTGCCATGGGTATTCGCTTCAAATCTTATTGCTCCAACCTTGTTCGCACTTTGATGGTTGACCCCTCTCAGGAAGTTCAAGAAAATTACAACTTTTTACTACAGCTTCAAGAGGAGCTGCTAAAAGAATTAAGACATGGTGAGGTGACTTAGAAAAGGTTTGGAAATGATGTAACAAAAATGTTACTAGCATTTATGTGAGTATGTCCCTCAGGATCTCATATTAAAAATAGAATCACGTTACTAACCTCCAGTCATCCTTGCATTTAATTCTTGAATCTGCTTTCCTTTTTTGGACATGACGTGAGTGGTGATTGTGGTTTTACACTGACGTTTACAAAATCCCCTCTGACTGGTTACACCCCTGTGTCCAGATCTTCATAAACTACTGTGGCCTTACTACTCTTCTTTAGAACTTTAGAAAGTTGTTTTTTGTTATTCTTGTTGTTTTGAGGTATAAGTGACATACAGAATTATATTCGTTTTGGGTGTACAACATAATGATTCAGTATTTGTATATATTGCAAAATGATCACCACAGCTATTCTAGTTAACATTTGTCACCTACATAATTACAGATTTTTCTTGTGATAAGAACTTTTGAGATTTACTCTCCCAGCACCTTTCAAATATTCAGTACAATATTATTAACTATAGTTGCCATACTGCACATTACATACCCAGAACTTATTTTATAACTGCAAGTTTGTACCTTTTGACTTCCTTTACCATTTCACACACACCCCCACTCCCTGCTTCTGTCAACCAACAATCTGTTCTCTTTATGAGCTTGCTTGCTTTCTTGCTTGGTTGGTTGGTTGGTTAGATTCCACATATAAGTGAGGTCATATGGTATTTGTATCTGTCTAACTTATTTCACTTAATGCCCTAAGTTCTGTCCATGTTGTTACAGATGGCAAGATTTCATTCTTTTTTTATGGCTGAATAATATGCCATTGTGTGTTCTGTGTGTACAGTTACCCCTTGAAGAACACAGGGTTTAGGGGCACTGACTCCCCACAAAGTTGAAAATCTGCATATAACTTTTGACTCCCAAAAAACTTTACGAATAGCCTATTGTTTAACAGAAGTCTTACTGATAAAAAACAAACAAAAAACGGTTGATTAACACATATTTTGTATATGTGTTATGTACTGTGTGTGCTTACAATAAAGTAAAGCTAGAGAAAAGAAAAGGAAAATCATAAGGAAATTATATTTGTAGTATTTATTTTTAAAAATCCACATATAAGAGGACCCATGCAGTTCAAACTGGTGTTCTGGAGTCAACTGTACCACAATTTTCTTTATCCATTTTATCTGTTGGTGGACCTTTGTTGATGTTTTCCTGAAAATAAGACCTAGCCGGACAATCAGCTCTAATGCGTCTTTGGAGCAAAAATTAATATAAGACCCGGTCTTATATTAATTTTTGCTCCAAAAGACACATTGAGCTGATTGTCTGGCTAGATCTTATTTTTGGGGAAACACGGTAGGTTGTTTCCATATCTTGGCTATTGTAAATAATGCTGAAATGAACTTGAGGGTGCATATATCTTTTCTAGTTAGTGTTTTTATTTTCTTCAGATAAATACCCAGGGTCATAAGGTAGTTCAAGTTTTAATTTTTTGAGGGATCTCCGTACTGTTTTCCATAATGGCTGCACCAGTGTACATTCCCACGAACAATGCACAAGGGTTCCCTTTTTCCCACATCCTTGCCAACACTTGTTATTTCTTGTCTTTTTGATAATAGCCATTTTAACATACGGGGCAATACCTCATTGTGATTTTTTTTGCATTTCCCTGATAGTGATACTGTATGTTTTCATATACCTGTTGGCCATCTGTATGTTTTCTTTGAGAAAATGTCTATTCAGATTTTCTGCCCATTTTTTTAAATTGGATTGATTGATTGGTTTTTGCTTTTGAGTTGTATGGATTCTTTGTATATTTTGAATATTAACCCTTATCAGATATATGATTTGCAAAAATTTATCCCATTCAGTTGGTTGCCTTTTCATTTTGTTGATGGTTTCCTTTGCTGTGCAGAAGCTTGTTAGTTTGATATAATCCCACTTCTTGATTTTTGCTTTTGTTGCTTTTGCTTTTGCTGTCAGATCCAAACAACCATCGTTGAAACTGATGCCTATATTTTCTTCTAGGAGTTTTGTGGTTTTTCAGGTCTTAACATTCAACTCTAATCTGTTTTGAATGTATTTTTGTATGTGGTGTAAGACAGTGGTCCAGGTTCATTTTTTTGCCTATGGTTGTTCAGTTTTCCCAACATCATTTATTGAAGAGCCTGTCCTTTCCCCATTGTATATTTTTTATTCCTTTGTCGTAAATTAATTGATCATATACATATGTGGGTTTATTTCCGGACTCTCTGTTCTCTTCCATTGATCTTTGTGTTTGTTTTTATGACAATACCATGCTGTTTTTTTTATTACTGTAACTTTGTAACATAGTTTGAGATCAGGGAACATGACGCCTCCAGCTTTGTTCATTTTTTTCAAGATTGCTTTGGCTGTTCAGGGTCTTTTGTGATTCCATACAAATTTTAGAATTGTTCTATTTGTTTATAAAATGCCAATGGAATCTTGATAGGGATTGCATTGAATTTGTAGATTCTTTGGGTAGTATAGATACTTTTTCCAGTCCATGAGCGTGGAATATCTTTCCATTTATTTGTGTCTTCTGCAGTTTCTTCATTCAGTGTCTTACAGTTTTCAGTGTACACGTTTTTCACTTCCTTGGTTAAATTTACTCCTGGGCATTTTATTCTTTTAATGCAATTGTAAATAGGATTGTTTTCTTAATTATGATAGTTCATTACTAAAGTATAGAAACTCCACAGATTTCTGTATATTTATTTTGTATCCTGAAACTTTACTGAATTTATTAATTCTAACATTTTTTGGATTTTCTATATATGGTATGTCATCTATAAATAGTGACAGTTTTATGTCTTCCTTTCCAGTTTGGATGCCTTTTATTTATTTTCCTTGCTTAATTGCTTTGGCTAGGACTTCTAATACTATGTTGAATAAAAATAGGGAGAGAGGGTATCCTTGTCTTGTTCCTGATCTTAGAGGAAAAGGTTTCAGCTTTTCACCGTTAAGTATGTTAGGTGTGGGCTTCTCATATATGGCCTTTATTATGTTGAGGTACATTCCCTCTTTTTATACCCACTTTCTTGAGAGGTTTTTATAAGTGAATGTTGCATTTTGTCAAATGCTTTGTCTGCATCTATTGAGATGATTATCTGGTTTTTATCCTTCATACTATTAATATCACATTGATTGAATCGTGGGTGTTGAATCATCCTTGCATCCCTTGGCTAAATGCCACTTGATTATGACATGATCCTTTTAAATTTGGAAGAACTGTCGAGAAGTTTTGAAAACTAGTATCTCTAACAACAGAATGTATAATGTTAATTCTACATTGAATGGACAGGAATAATTTTAGTTAGAGCAGAACTAATAGCAAACCTGCTAAGTAAGTGACCACCTCTTTTGCCTTGAGATTGTACACTCCCAAATGGCTGCATTTGACTTTATATTTACTATCGTTAGACAACTTTGTAAGCCCACCCATGTTACCTAGAGCCTCCAGAAACCTTTCTTCATGACATCTCAAGTTGATTTTGAGAAATCCTATTGGAAATCATGGTCATAAGTAATTTAAAGAGGATAAATAGCTCTCTGAGGCTACCATATCTGGACTACTCTGGCTTGAAATACTTATTTATATCCTAGATCCTAAAAAATTAAGGCCAGAGTTCTTCTAGCAGTAATTCACCCCCTCAGTAGTCCTGTTTTTCAAAATGTGTAATAATTTTAATGTGTTGCCATTTATCAACACTTAAAAAGTTATTTCACTGAAACCAACTGGTGTTCACAGTCTCTTAGGTCGGTGATTCTCAAATAGTGTAATTATGATGAGGTAGATTATTTTAAAAAATACAAATGTCTAAGCCCTACCACTCCTGCAAGGAACTGTATTTTGTTAGTTCACACTTTGGGAAACCCTGCTTTAGGAGACTTCTTTAAATGGAAAAAATGTTGGTTAAAAAATGTGATTTTGTTATATATTTTCTGAAGGATACTTAATGTTCCCTTTCTGTCTTGCCATTAGGTGTGAAGATATGTGATGTGTATAATGCCATCATGGATGTGGTTAAAAAACAAAAGCCAGAACTACTGAACAAAATTACCAAAAACCTAGGGTAAGATGCTATGGATGTACATTGTCACTCATGAGTGAATTTTCTTGACTGGCCTTGGTCTGGCAAAATATTTTTAGGTTCATTCAACCAACCTTTATGGACTTGTAAACTTAACTGTGTGCCAAACACATAATATTATCATACAATATGAGAAAGATTTAAGTTCTGCCTCTAGAAATGGGGTGGAGATTTTTCTAGACCAATATAGTAGATGCCAATAGGTATTCCAGGCTTAAATTACAAATGTTAGGAAACGTTACATGCTATATTTCCTCTCTTAGAGCACCTCAGCTCACATTTAAAAATTAAGTACTCTGATATGTTCTATTGTTTAAAAGAAATTTCGTTTGAATTTTTACTTAATCCAGTGTCTCTCGAATGTATTTGAAATTGAACACCTGGAAAATACCTGATAACACTTTACAGAATCAAAGACGTTTTGGGCAGCAAGCTCTAGGGAGTCTCCTTAGACAGAAACTAGTCTGAAGGATATAGTTACTGGACTGCTCTGATGGATGAGGGGAAATATATTTACCTAATACCAAGTTTTGGCCCAGGTGACTTAATGAATCTAGTTATCAACATTCCATCAAAAACTGTCTCAATTATTAGTTAGTCTCTGCTAAGCTTATAGGAACACTCTTAACTGATTTCACGGTAGAAGATTAAATTTTTTTATTTTTTTTAAATTGGGGAAGGGGAACAGGACTTTATTGGGGAACAGTGAGTACTTCCAGGCCTTTTTTCCAAGTCAAGTTGTTGTCCTTTCGATCTTAGTTGTGGAGGGTGCCATTCAGCTTCAAGTTGTTGTCCTTTCAGTCTTAGTTGTGGAGGGCGCAGCTCAGCTCCAGGTCCAGTTGATGTTTTCTAGTTGCAGGGGGCACAGCCCACCATCCCTTGCGGGAGTCGAACCGGCAACCTTGTGGTTGAGAGGACGCACTCCAACCAACTGAGCCATCCAGGAGCTCAGCGGCAGCTCAGCTCAAGTTGCCGTGTTCAATCTTAGTTGCAGGAGGCGCTGCCCACCATCCCTTGCAGGACTCGAGGAATCGAACTGGCAACCTTGTGGTTGAGAGCCCGTGCTCCAACCAACTGAGCCATCCAGCAGCTCATCGGCAGCTCAGCTCAAGGTGCTGTGTTCAATCTTAGCTGCAGGGGGCAGAGCCCACCATCCCTTGTGGGACTCGAGGAATTGAACTGGCAATCTTGTGGTTGAGAGCCCACTGGCCCATGTGGGAATCGAACCGGCAGCCTTCAGAGTTAGGAGCATGGAGCTCTAACTGCCTGAGCCACCTGGCCGGCCCCAGAAGATTAAATTTTAAATGTGGGTGAATAAGCTAAAATAAAGAATGGCTGATACAATAAATGTTACATGAGGTACTTATTTAGGATATTATTTTCATATTAAGAGCACAAAGACTGTCCTCTAATCCTCTTCCTTAACTGACTTGTGAGCAGCAGCAAATCACTCAAAATGTTTGTCTGCCTTATCTTGAAAAGTTAAAATAGAATATATTGTACTTAACCTATGTACAAGATCTTTAGCCTGTTGCTGAAGTTTCTCTTCATTTCTTTCTAGGTTTGGAATGGGAATTGAATTCCGTGAAGGCTCTTTAGTAATTAATAGTAAAAATCAGTACAAACTGAAGAAAGGTGAGTTTTACATGCATGCAGTAGGAAAATATTTTTTTGAATAATTTAGCTTCATCTCCCTGTTCTGTGTAAAATTTATATTTCTCCATCCTTTCAGTCATTGACCAGTTCCTGTTTTGCTATTTTAGGGATGGTCTTCAGCATCAATTTGGGCTTCTCAGACCTGACTAACAAGGAAGGGAAGAAACCAGAAGAGAAAACCTATGCCCTATTCATTGGTGACACAGTGCTTGTAGATGAAGTGTGTATTGATTCTTAAACTTTTGAGTGCTGATGAACTGACTTTTGAGGCTTATTTTGTACCCTATGGTTTTTTCTTAAAAGTCTTTGTTAAATGCTAGCCAATGGGAGAAATCCATGTGAGAGCGAGACCTAATACAGCTAGGAATAGAGAGTGTAGTCCAAGTACAGGGAATGTTTTAAACCAAATTGTTTATCACATTGTCGCTTGAATATTGATAATGATAATACCAGGAACTGATTCTAATGATGGAACTGATTTTTTTTTTTTTTAAGTTATTATTTATTATTTTTTTAACAGGACTTTATTGGGGAACAGTGTGTACTTCCAGGACTTTTTTCCAAGTCAAGTTGTTGTCCTTTCGATCTTAGTTGTGGAGGGTGCCGTTCAGCTTCAAGTTGTTGTCCTTTCAGTCTTAGTTGTGGAGGGCACAGCTCAGCTCCAGGTCCAGTTGCCGTTTCTAGTTGCAGGGGGCGCAGCCCACTATCCCTTGCGGGAGTCGAACCAGCAACCTTGTGGTTGAGAGGACACGCTCCAACCAACTGAGCCATCCGAGAGCTCAGTGGCAGCTCAGCTCAAGGTGCTGTGTTCAATCTTAGTTGCAGGAGGTGGAGCCCACCATCCCTTGCGGGACTCGAGGAGTTGAACAGGCAACCTTGTGGTTGACAGCCCACTGGCCCATGTGGGAATCGAGCTGGCGGCCTTCAGAGTTAGGAGCATGGAGCTCTAACCGCCTGAGCCACCGGTCCGGCCCGATTTTTTTTTTTAATAACAGCTTTATTGAGCTTCAATTTATATACCATACAACTCACCCACTTAAAGTGTATTTTAAGTGTGCAATCATCACAATCTAATTTTAGAACATTTTCATCACCTCAAAAAGAAATCCTGTACCCATTAGAAGTCGTTTCCCGTTTCCCCCCCAAGTCCTTTAGGCCTCAACAACGACTAAACTGCTTTCTATCTAAGGATTTGCCTGCTCTGTGCGTTTGTGGTCTTTTGTGACTGGTTTCTTTCACTTAGAGGAATTGATTCTTTTTTTTGTGTGTTAAGATTTTTATTGGGGAAGGGGGACAGGACTTTGTTGGGGAACAGTGTGTGCTTCCAGGACTTTTGTGTTTTTTTTCCCCCCCAAGTGAAGTTGTCCTTTCAATCTTAGTTGTGGAGGGTACCATTCAGCTTCAAGTTGTTGTCCTTTGTCTTAGTTGTGGAGGGCGCAGCTCAGCTCCAGGTCCAGTTGCCGTTGCCAGTTGCAGGGGGTGCTGCCCACCATCCCTGCGGGACTCAAGGAATCAAATTGGCAACCTTGTGGTTGAGAGCCCACTGGCCCATGTGGGAATCGAACCAGCAACCTTCAATGTTAGGAGCATGGAGCTCCAACCGTTTGAGCCACCAGGCCGGCCTCAGAGGAATTGATTCTTGATGATTATGATGAAGATGATGATGATAGGAAATATTTAGTGTTCTTATTATAAGCGAAGCACATTTTACGCATTAATTCATTGAATCCTTACCTATAACCCTATTAAATAGATACACTTATCCTCATATACAGAAAAAGAAACTGAGGCACAGCAAAGTTTAAGTAACTTACCAAGTGTTACATAGCTAGACAGTGATTGAGCCAGGTATCAAATCAAGCCTGTATTCTTAATCATTATTCCAATGTTGCTTCCCACATTACAATTCCTACTGAGGGGCTGGCACCTAAGAACTATATTTATTTATTGTCAAGATTATACTGTGTTTTCCCGAAAATAATACCTAGCGGGACAATCAGCTCTAATGCGTCATTTGGAACATTAGAGCAATATTAATATAATAAGACCCGGTATTTATGTCACATCATATCACACCCGGTCTTATAGCAAAATAAGACCAGGTCTTATATTAATTTTTTCCTCCAAAAGACGCATTAGAGCTGATTGTCCCGCTAGGTCTTATTTTCCAGCAAACACAGTAGTATCCAGAGGTTCAAAACATTACCCAGCTACATACATACTAGATTAGAAAGTAAAACTTTTCAACGTAATGTTCTTACAGATGTCTGACTTCTCTTTTCTAGGATGGCCCAGCCACTGTTCTCACTTCTGTGAAGAAGAAAGTAAAGAATGTGGGCATTTTTCTAAAGGTAGGAAGAGGATAAATTTGTGGTGTAGGAAGTTTGTGTATAGTGAAGAAGGTAAACAATATTGGTTAAAAAATTAAAACCTGAATTTCTGATTAAGACTTTTGCCCCATAGAATGAAGATGAAGAAGAAGAGGAGGAGGAGAAGGATGAGGCCGAGGACCTGTTGGGAAGAGGGTCTCGGGCAGCCTTACTGACGGAAAGAACACGCGTGAGGACTGTTGTATACTACATTGATCTCATGTCTGTCATGTGGTTCACATGTTGTGATAGCTTGGGATTTTTCTTCTCCAGAATGAGATGACTGCAGAAGAAAAGCGAAGAGCACATCAAAAAGAACTGGCAGCTCAACTCAATGAGGAAGCCAAGAGGCGGCTGACTGAACAAAAAGGAGAACAGCAGATTCAGAAGTAAGAGTTTGCATTGAACAGTGAGATTGTCTTGGGATTATGTGTGATTTGCAGAAATTTCTTTAAAAAACTTTTCTCCCCACTCCAGAGCACGCAAATCTAATGTGTCCTATAAAAACCCATCTTTGATGCCTAAGGAACCACATATTCGGGAAATGAAGATCTATATTGATAAGAAATATGAGACTGTAATAATGCCTGTGTTTGGCATAGCGACACCTTTTCACATTGCCACGATAAAGGTACTGACATTGAATCAGATTCCCTGCACATTGTTTCTTAAAATAGTAGTTGTGCTTGCGATAGATTGCTGTTCTGTTTGTGTCATCTCTCCCACTCTTTTTTTCAGACTCTACCCTTCTCACTTTACAGTCTTCCCCCCTATCTCCCTTATCTCCTGCTATCATTTTCCTTCCTTTCCAGTATTCACTTTGTAGAAAGTTAAATGATCCAGTCTAGACCATAGTTTGCCTCTCTTTTCTTGAACGTTTTAAGCATAACTTGTAGTTATACACATAGCATAAGGTACGTGGAAAATTCAGTATTCTTTTGGAAACACATTCGGTCATATGAAAAGATAAACTAAATATGTAGTTTATTAGATTTAGAGTAAGGTTTACAGGCTAGGTTTAGCAGTCAGGTTGCAACTCCTAATTTAATTTTAGCATATCTGTAACTCCTGATCTTTGTCAAAGAAATAATCCCGTGTGTCTATTTTTTTTTTAATGCTTTCCCTTTCTTTGAACAGAATATAAGTATGTCAGTGGAAGGAGATTATACTTACTTGCGAATCAACTTCTATTGCCCAGGCAGTGCTCTGGGCAGGAATGAGGGCAACATCTTTCCTAACCCAGAAGCCACTTTTGTCAAGGAAATGTGAGTCCACGGGAAAACAACCACCCCAAATCCCTGCTGGCTAGTGGCGCTCTCAGAAACCTTTCTTTCTCTGTGCTGTGTCCTCCCCCATCTAGTGAATGGCAAAGCCTCCGTCAGGCACTTATGTAGGATCACCTTGTAAGCTTTGTGCTGTGTCGAGGATGGAACATAATTTAGAATGCTCATGGAAATACTTTATGCTTACTACATACATTTTGCAGTCGACTCTCAAGGAAATGTGTGCCACATTGGAGTCTGTTCCTTCATGGTGTAGAATGGGATAATTTGGGAGGTTATGCCAGATTTGAAAAATGAGTATGATTGCCCCATCCAATGAATTAGCCATTCTTCTTCTTTTTTTTTTTTTTTTTTTTTTTAAAGATTTTATTGGGGAAGGGGAACAGGACTTTATTGGGGAACATTGTGCTTTTCCCAGGACCCATCAGCTCCAAGTCAAGTTGTTGTCCTTTTCAATCTTAGTTGTAGAGGGTGCAGCTCAGCTCCAAGTCCAGTTACTGTTTTTCATCTTAGTTGCAGGGGGCGTAGCCCACCATCCCTTGTGGTTGAGAGCATGCGCTCCAACCAACTGAGCCATCCGGCCACCTGGGATCTCAGTGGCAGCTGGTTGGCTTCATTCTAGTTGTGGAGGGCGCAGCTCGCTGGCCCATGTGGGAATCGAACCAGCAGCAACCCTGTTCCCCAGAGCTCACACTCTAACCAACTGAGCCACCCATCCACCCCTGTATTGGCCATTCTTAACATCCTCTGTTTAAGAGAGAAGAAAGGGAGAGATTTTTTTTTCAGCTTTCCAGGCATTGTTTCAGCATTTAGTGGTACTGGTTTCTTTTAAAAGCTAGTAAAGTAAGCCAGTTGTAAAATACAATAATGAGTGTAGGTTACCTGACCTATTGGAAAAAAACTTAAACAAATGCTTTCTCCTTCCTACAGTACATACCGAGCTTCAAATATGAAGGCACCCGGAGAACAGACAGTACCAGCCTTGAACCTTCAGAATGCTTTCAGAATTATAAAAGAAGTACAGAAGCGTTATAAGACTCGGGAAGCAGAAGAGAAAGAGAAGGAGGTGAGGCTGAACACAAAGCACCTTTATGCAAAAGGACACACGTGGGGCTTGGGGACATAAAAAGATACATGAGGATTCACATTAATTTTCATTCTGCTTAGGGCATTGTGAAACAAGACTCCCTGGTGATCAATCTAAACCGGAGTAACCCCAAACTGAAAGATCTGTACATTCGTCCAAACATTGCCCAAAAGAGGATGCAAGGGTCACTGGAGGCCCATGTCAATGGTATGGATACTTCTCTCTCCCTGTCTCTCTCTCTGTCTCTCTCATGTGTGTGATTGCATGAATACTACAAGTGACTGCATGTGTTTTCTGTTGTGTTTCATAAAGTCGTCATATCTTAGACTCAAAGGGAATCTTGGCTTCTGACTGCTAGATGCCACATGCTGCTTTGTCCGCATGAGGAGACATGGAGTGGGGAACGGCTTTGTCTTCAGGGGCACATTTGTAGGAATGACAGATGAGTTAATACAGTATGACAAGGAAATACTGGGAGGAATCTACTTACATTGCTGTATGGCCAGAAGGAAAGGAAAACTGTACAATTTTTGTCACTTCCTCTGACCCTGTTCAAATCAGCCAGGCAAAATGCAGTGCCTTTAGACCTAACTTAATGATGCTGCTTGGTAATTAGCTGCTCCCTTCACCACCACCCCCCACCCTCAGGTTTCCGCTTCACATCTGTTCGAGGAGACAAAGTGGATATTCTGTACAATAACATCAAGCATGCACTGTTTCAGCCCTGTGATGGAGAAATGATTATTGTCTTGCACTTTCACCTCAAGGTATACCTTTCTACTTATTGGCTTTGAGATCTTATCATCCGCTTTCCTTTGAAATAAGGTATGTCAGTGCCTGACATCTAGAAGATGCTAAGCATGTTTGTTCCTTTGGTGTGATATACAGTGACCACCAAAATGTTTAAGGTCTCAGATTCCTGTTTCTGAAATAGAAAGTTTTTGCTATAGGCACAATTTATTACCAACATAATTTTCAAAGTCCATTCTGATAAATGGAAGTACTTTTTAAAACTTACACTCTTTCACATTCCAAATGTCATTTATGATGAGTCCTGGAATGGTTAACTATTTTTACATAAATGCTGTCATTTCCAGCATGGATGTTTTTATATTTTCACATTTTATTTGTTATTTTGCCTCTTTGTTGTGTATCCTAAGTCTTCTGACTTCTTTTGTGTTCTTTCTGCTCCCTGCCCTCAGAATGCCATCATGTTTGGGAAGAAGCGTCACACAGATGTGCAGTTCTACACAGAAGTGGGAGAGATCACCACGGACTTGGGGAAACATCAGCATATGCATGACCGAGATGACCTCTACGCCGAGCAGGTCTGTGAAGTTTATTTTCATATTTCATTTGCAGGGTAGTGAGGTAGAATGTGATTCAGATCTGAGGTCAGTAATTGTTATATTTTGTAAATAACCCCTCAGTCTGTCTGCAGAATAACTGAAGCATCTGCTGAGCTGGTGTAGTGCAGTGGCATTTGGATGGATTAGACTTAGGTTGCAGACTCAGCTCTGCAGTTAATTGTATGGTGCCATTAGGTGTATGCATTAGTATCATGGTCGTGACTACAAAAGACTTTTCGAAGGAATGTACTGTTAACAAGTGATAGCTATAGCTAACTAGTATTTTTTTCTTCAACAGATGGAACGAGAAATGAGGCACAAACTGAAAACAGCCTTTAAAAACTTCATTGAGAAAGTAGAGGCTCTAACCAAGGAGGAACTGGAATTTGAAGTGCCTTTTAGGGACTTGGGGTAACACATCCATCTTTTTTTACCTGAAGTTTCACTGGTCTACCTTTTAGAAAAATTGGTCATTCTTTAATAATAATTTAATACCTCATGTCCTTTTTCATAACTAATAACCTTCGAGACATCCATTGCCCCTTGAAACTTTTTGAGGGCCTAGGTGAGTGGCTAAGTCTAAAAGGCTTCCTCTGGAAATGAGTGTCTACTGAGTACGTTGGAGTTGTTGGGAGTAGGAAAAGTTTGTTGTGGCAGCAGCAGTTTCTCTTGCAATTAGTTCAGTCTTATGTGAGTTTCTTTTCTTATTCTCTTTCAGATTTAATGGAGCTCCCTACAGGAGTACCTGCCTCCTTCAGCCCACTAGTAGTGCGCTGGTAAATGCTACAGAATGGGTGAGTGTCTATCTCCTTTTAGTAAGAAAATTGTTAGAGAAAAAGCAGGAGGGTAGGTGTTTTGAAAACTAGATCCTTATTAATGATTTTCAGTTTTGATATTTACTTATCTTAGACATAAAATTTATTGAACAAATGTTTCTTTAAAAGCCACTTTAATTTTTTCATAGTTTCTTCACATAGTTTCCTTAAATTTATTCTTAAAGGAAGATATTGATCTTGAAGATCCTTTTACTGGGGCTCCTTAATATGTCGTACCCCTATTAGTCTTGCAAAAAAACCCAAAAATAGTTCAGTTATCCTTTGTGTAGTGATTTGGATTCTGAAAGTACTTGAAAATGCTAGTGCTTGGGGGAGATATTTATATAATGATCCAGTTCCTTCCTGACAGCCACCTTTTGTGGTGACATTGGATGAAGTGGAGCTGATTCACTTTGAGCGGGTCCAGTTTCACCTGAAGAACTTTGACATGGTCATCGTCTACAAGGACTACAGCAAGAAAGTGACGATGATCAACGCCATTCCTGTCGCCTCTCTCGACCCCATCAAGGAATGGTTGAAGTACGTAAATCTGCCAGCAATCTCCATTTACTCCAGGAACCTTATATTACAGAATATAAGGATGGTGTGTTGTACATAAAAATCCAGATAAGACTGACTTTTGGGTTGAGTTATAGAACAGAACTTGAAATTTTGTGATCTGTTAGAGCTATTCACTTTTTTTGAATGTCCAACAATAGTTTATGGATACTTACACAAGGAAAAATCACACTTTATTTTTTTGACTCTATGTGATATGTGCATGAAAAACTCTATACACGTGTATAATATTTACAAAAGTGAAACATATTTCTTGTTCTCTCTTTTTACTGAAAGATGAGAAAGATAAATAAGTTTTTTCTTATTTTTGCTTTTGACATCCATATACTCACACTTCAGGTAAAAGTATTTCTCATGAAAGTACCAGAACCCAGGAGCATAGTTTGCTTTGCCTCTCCCCCCTCCCTTGCCGCTCCTGCTGCCCCCCATTATCTGGGAAGGGGAGGTGCTATAAATGTAACCTCTTAAGAAATGTGTTGAGTTTAGTAATAAACTGAGAAAAATACAGATTTGTGGTTTCCATGAGGATTTTCCTAAGAAATGTGTTGCAGGTAGATGATACAGGATCACAAATATTATGTATAAATGTATATGACTTTTTCAAATCAGCTTTATTGAGGTACAATTTCCAGATAATATAAATTCACAAATTTACGTATATGATTTGATGAGTTCTAACAAATGTATACAATCTCATATGTACCATCTACCATCTCTTACCTAACATTTCCTTCACTCCTAAAAGTTCTATACGCCTTTATAATAGTCCCCACAACCCCCTTCCTGCTTTCCGTCACTATACATTTTGCTTCTTCTAGAATTCTACATACATGGAATCATATAGGATGTAATCTTTTATCTTGCATTCTTCACTTACCATAATGCTTTTGAAATTTATCCAAGTTGTTGTGCATCATTACCACATTGCTTTTTATTACTGTGGAATATTCCACTTTATGGATATTCCATACTTTACCCATTGACCGGTTAATACATGTTTGGGTTGTTTCCGTTTGAAGGCTATAATGAATAGCTCCTATAAATATTATGTACTGGTCTTTGTATGGACCTGTTTTCATTTCTCTTGAGTACATGACCTAAGAGTGGGATTGCTGGGTCAAGTTTATTTAAGTTTATGGGTTAAGTTTATGTTTAACTTCATAAGAAACTATGAGATCATTTTCCAAAGTGCCTGGAAGACCTGCAATGTGAGAGTTGTAGTGGCTCCATATCTCACCGGCACTAGGTTTTGTCAGTGTTTTTAGTATTAGCCATTATCGTGGGTGTGTGATGCACTCTCATTGTGGTTTCAGTTTGCATTTCCATGATGACTAACGATGTTGTGCACCTTTTCATTTGCTTACCTGTCTTGCTTTATACCTTTACGGATAGCTTCATATTTTTAAAGACCAGAAGTGTAAAATTTTCTTGAAATCTGTTTAGTCAACTTTTTCTTTTATAATTTGTGCTCTTATGCCTTCTCTAATAAATTTAGCTTAACCCAAAGCCATAAAAATTTTCTGTTTTCTAGAGTTTTATAGGTTTAGGTCATAAAGTATTTAGGTCTGTAATCCATTTCAAGTTAATTTTTACTGTGGTGTAAGGGTCAAGGTTCATACTTTGCATGCGCACACACACACAAACACACAACCAATTCAAGCATCAATTGTTGAAAAGATGATCCCTTGCTTATTGAATTACCTTGGCATCTTTGTCAAAAAATGTTTTAAATCAATTGACTGTGTGGGAGAGGGTCTGTTTCTGGACTGTGTTCTGTTCCACTGGTATGTGCATCCTGACTGATACTATACTGTCTTGTTTATTGTAGCTTTATAGTAAGTCTTAAAATCTGGTAGCGTTGTTCCCCTGTAGCTTTTTCAAAACTAGCTATTATTATTTTGGCTATTCTATATAGATTTTAGAATCAACTTTCGTCTCAACAAACTGTTCTGTTTTATCTAAGTTATCAACTTTAGTATCTGTATAATCTATAATGTCCCTTTTCATTTCTAATATTGTTAATTTGTTTTCTCTTTTTCATGGTCATTCTGCTAGACGTTTATCAATTTTACTGCCTTTTTTTTTTTTTTCTTCATTATGAAATGGACTTCTCATTCCCAGTAATATTCCTTGGTTTGAAATCTACTTGGTGTAATATTACTGTATTACTTCTCGCTTTGTACTGTTTTTTTTCTGTATTTTTCCTTTTAACTTACATTAGTTTATATTTAAAATGGCTTACTTGGAGGTGACACATATTTGGGTCTCACTTTTTTTAATCCACTCAAAGAATGTCTACCTTTTAATTGGATTGCTGAAAACTGTTTACATTTAGTGTAATTATCAATATGGGTAGGTTTAAAGCTATCTTGCTGTGTGTTTTCCTGTCTTATGTTGCTTTTCTCCTCTTTTTATGATTTCTTTTGAATTAATTTGATGATTCTGTTATCTTCATAGTTGGTTGATTAGCTACATCTCTTAGTTTTGCTTTTATAATGATTGCTCTCAAGTTTGCATATACTTCTTATCATAAGCTGCATTTAGATAGTATACCACTACTGCTGGAAGGTTCTTAGGCTTCCATTTCCCTTCTTCTGTCCTTTCTGCTGTTGTCGGACATTTTACTTGTCATATGCTATGAATTCCACAATTTATTTTAGCTTTGAAACAGTTATTTTTTAATTCACAAAATGAAAGGGAAAGTCTTTTGTATTTACTCATATATTTGCCATTCCTGGTGCTCTACATTCCACTGTGTAGTTCCAACCTTCTATCTGCTATAATTTTCCTTTGCCTCATAAACCTTCAGCATTTGAGGTGCAGGTTTTCTGGTGACAAATTCCTTAAAAGGGGTTTTTGCTGGGTATAGAATTCTAAGTTGAGGGGTGACCAGATTGCTCAGTTGGTTAGAGCACGACCTCTGAACAACAGGGTTGCCAATTCGGTTCCCACATGGGCCAGTGAGCTGCGCTCTCCACAACTAGATTGAAGACAGTGAGCTGCCTACGAGCTGCTGGAGGGCTGGCCAGATGGCTCAGTTGGTTAGAGTGTGAGCTCTCAACAATAAGGTTGTGGGTTCAATTCCCGCATGGGATGGTGGGCTGCACCCCCTGCAACTAAAGATTCAAAGCAGCAACTAGACTTGGAGCTGAGCTGCGCCCTCCACAACTAGATTAAAGGACAACAACTTGGAGCTGATGTGGCCTGGAGAAACACATTGTTCCCCAATATTCCCCAATAAAAAATAAAAATCACTTAAAAAAAAAATTCTAAGTTGACAGTCATTTTTTTGACTATTTAAGATGTTGCTCAATTGCCTTCCAGCTTTCAGGGTTTCTGATGTCTGCTGTCATTCTTTGTTCCTCTGAATAGATTGTCTTTTTTTCTCAGGTACTTTAAGATTTTATATTTTTCATTGGTTTTCAGTAGTTTGATGACGAGGTGCTTTGGTGTGGTTTCTTTATGATTATTCTGCTTGGTGTGTTGAGCTTCTTAGATCTGTGGGCTTTATTGTTTTCGTCATATTTGGGAGTGTTCTGGCCAGTTTTGCTCTTTCCTCAGTTCCCCCTGACCTTTTTTCCTGAGAGGAATTATAGAAATTTTTTTTTTTTCATCTCTTCCATCATCTTCAAGTTTCCCTCTTTTTTCTTGAACATATGGAGCATATTTATAATGGCTTTTTGTTTTTGTTTTTAATTTTATTGGGGAGTATTGGGTAACTGTGTTTCTCCACAGCCCATCAGCTCCAAGTTGTTGTTCTTTCAATCTAGTTGTGGAGGGTGCAGCTCAGCTCCAAGTCCAGTTGCTGTTTTCAATCTTTAGTTGCAGGGAGCGCAGCCCACCTTCCCATGGGGGAATTGAACCTGCAACCTTATTGTTGAGAGCTCACGTTCTAACCAACTGAGCCATCGGCCACCCCTCCGGCAGCTCAGTGGCAGCTCATTGTCTTCAATCTAGTTGTGGAGGGCACAGCTCACTGGCCCATGTGGGGATCGAACCTGCAACCCTGCTGTTCAGAGCATGCGCTCTAACAAACTAAGCCATCCAGCTGCCCCTATAATAGCTTGTTAAACATTATTTGCTACTTCATCCCTCATCTTTGTCTTTTCTGGATCTGTTCTGTTGGTTGACTTTTTTCTTGCTTCTTTACATGCCTAGTAATATGTGATTGGTTGCCAAACATTGTGACTCCACATTTTTTAGTGCTAAGTTTTGGTTTTTTTAGATTCTATTCTAAGGTACAATTAAGTTACTTGGATTCCGTTTGATCTTTCAAGACTTGTTCTCAAGTGTCATGAGTGCTGGTTCAGAACAGTCTTTAATCTAGGGCTAATTGGCCCCACTGCTGAGGCAGTGCTCTTCTGAGGACTCTGCCTGATGCCCTGTGTGTTACGAGGCCTTGCACTGAAGCTGGCAGGAACAGGAATTATTTCTGGCTCTGAGATCTGGGAATAGTGTGGCCTGTGACTTTCCAAGGCTTCTTTGCCCAGTTCTAGTTCGTTTCCTCTCATGCGTGTGCAGATCAGTCCTCATCCGAAGAATTGAGGGAATCCCTCTGCAAATCTCCAGAGTTTTCTCTATCACTTTATCCTGCAGTACTCTGCCCCACAAATTCTAGCAGTCTCACTCTCAGCCTCCTCGCTTCTCTCAGCTCCAACAGACTACCAGCTTCTGGTTGCGTTCTCCCTTCCTGAAGAAAATGGAAAAGAGGGAGATGAGCTCAGACTTACTTGGTTGAGGGATAGAACTTGTTTCAGTTGGAATGCTGCTTTGACCTGAGGGCTGGTGCCTTGGGAGACCAAATTTTAGCCATTTGGGCATGTTCTGGTGGCACAGTGTGAAGAATACCTGGTCCCATACATTTAAGAAAAGGTTATCTTCTCTTAAGAGATGCTAATTATGCATTTGACACTGGACACTCAGAAAATACAGAGGATTGATTTTGACTTGTAATGTTATTTCTCTCAGTTCCTGTGACCTAAAGTATACAGAAGGAGTACAGTCCCTCAACTGGACTAAAATCATGAAAACCATTGTTGATGACCCTGAGGGCTTCTTCGAACAAGGTGGCTGGTCTTTCCTGGAGCCTGAGGGTGAGGTGCGTGAGTGTGGGGTTTCTTTTCTGCTACCTAGTTGCCCATTATCATTTGGACAGTTAGGAGAATGCCATATAAGTAGTACATAAGGGACCAGACCAAATGGGAAAATCTCTGAACACATCTTTGTATTATCGTTTCTCCAAATTAGTTTTACAGGTAAATGGTAAATTAACTGGGGCATTTGTAGCCATTGAAAGATTTCCTTAAAATTACAAAAACTGTTTTTTCAATGAATTTCTTAGTATTTATTTGGAAACAATTCTTAAGAGAATTTTGCAAACATTATTTTCTAAAAAGTAGTCCTCCCACTTCTGCATGTTGCATTATTACCAAGAGTATTTCCGCAGTTAATTTTCCTGGGTAAGGAAAGATAAAGTAAATCTTTAAGAAATATGAATAGGGGAGCATCTGAGATCTTGCTCCCCAGCATGTTGTTTGGCTTGAATAAACTCTTGGTTTTTTTAAAGAAATACGAATTAGGTATTTAGAGTAATAATTGTGCCTTACTGGTAATTTTAAATAAGTCTTTTTATTTCTTGGTCACTCAGGTTTTGTGTTTTTTTTTGTTTTGTTTTTGTCATGTAAAATGGAACCGGTGGTGGTGTGCTAAGTGGGGTGAATGAATTCATTATGTTAATAAAGTGAATATTTTTTTAAAGAACAGGAAATAGTATTTCTCTCTAACTCACAGGGGAGTGATGCTGAGGAAGGGGATTCAGAGTCTGAAATCGAAGATGAGACTTTTAATCCTTCAGAGGATGACTATGAAGAAGAGGAAGAGGATAGTGACGAAGATTACTCATCAGAAGCTGAAGAATCAGGTTAGTCTTCATAGGGAAAAGTTTCCATGGCTTCCTACTGTCATTTCTGGAAACTGCTTATATAGAAGAGAAGAGTTCTAGCATTCCAGTTCATTTCTATCTAATGACTAATTTTTAATCAATTTCATTCTAGACTATTCTAAGGAATCATTAGGCAGTGAAGAAGAGAGTGGGAAGGATTGGGATGAACTGGAGGAAGAAGCCCGAAAAGGTAATGTTTTTGTTGGGGTTTTTTGTTTGTTGTATTTTTTGGTGCACAAATTTTTAACAGATTTCAGTTGTTAATAATGGAGAAAACAAGGTCTGGAATGTCCATATTCTCCAAGAGGCAAGACTACCTCCCAGGATGCCTTTTCACCTGCTCAGGCCCCCAGTGGGCTCATAGCCCCAAGAGCACATCATCTTACAAGGCTCCCAAACTAGGCCATTCAGTTTCCAAATCTACATCCTGTAACAGTCTAACTTTCTGCGCCTCTTCCAGTTAGGAATGTTTTTACAGTGCCAGTTTAATTACTCTGAAACAAAACACCAAACATAAGTTAAAAATGAAAGGAAATATTACCTACTGTACCCCAAGCATTGTGAAATATTACCTACTGTACCCTATGCATAGATTACCTTATTTAATCCTAAAACAGTTTTCCATTTTATAAACAAACCAAGGCTCAGAAAGGTTAAGCACTTGCCCAGGATCACACAACGGGTGTGACTGAGAGAAGATAAACGTGTAGGTTTGATTCCAAACTGCATTCTGTGTACTATTCCATGCTATCCAGTAGTATTAGGTACCTGTAGCTAATAATGCTTCTTTCTTCTATTTAGCGGACCGTGAAAGTCGTTATGAGGAAGAAGAAGAACAGAGTCGAAGTATGAGCCGGAAGAGGAAGGCATCTGTGCACAGTTCAGGTCGTGGCTCTAACCGTGGTTCCAGACAAAGCTCCGCACCCCCCAAGAAAAAGAGGAAGTAACTTCTGAACTTTGGCCCTCAGCTCCATTCTTCCTCCAGCCCACCCCTGAAAATTTTACATGACAGAAACTGTATTTTTCCTTTTTTTTCTTTTGAAGTTTTGCCGTTTGTGTTTATGGGTTTAGGGGGCCATTTGTGTGGACCAATGTACTCGGGGAATTCCAGGCCCACCAGGACACATGCCGATGGCCCCATCCAGATGGCAAGGCAGGAGGTGTTCTTGAAGAAGGGCAGAGGCTTCCACTGTTAATAAATACTGTTTCATTCCTCTCTCTTCCTGTCACCTTCTGCCAGGACATCGATGGCTTCTGACATCTTACTCTTTGATATCTCAAAGCTGTATTTCCAAGACATTGGTACAAGGTGACCCTTAAGTACCTGTACCATGGGTCTTGACCAGCAGATTCGAGCCTCCATCCTACCCTACTGCCATGACCTGCCTTCCTCACATCTCTGTAAGTTCCATCTTTGCAGTACTCAAGAACAGGTTCTTGGAATTTGCTGATTGTCATAAACTAGACAACTTGAGCTAGTGAGGCAGATCGGGCTGGCACCTCCGTCTGAGTTTTCCTGCTTCCTTGCCTCATGCAGATTCTGAGGTATTTCTGCTGCCTTGGAAGATATAAGAAGCAGTGACACTCCCTGGCTTGGTTTCATCCTTTCAAATTCACACATGGTACATTGGTAGAAACAAAATTACCGCTGTTTCTTTTCTGATATACCTGAATAAGAATGGTTGTGCCTCATACACTGCTTCTGGTGAAATCTAGGAGGAGGCTGAAAGGATCAACATTTAAATCTGGAAGGGGCAAGTCATGCCTTGGGCCTAGAATACCCTGATGAGAAGAGGAAGGGAGGCCACATCTACAGCACAGCCTCTCATCACTGCTGCTCCTTATTTCTACTGGTCTTGCATTGTCCTATATTTATCACAGTTCTGTTGGACAGCTTTTTAAGTATTTGGGGAGTTTATCTTGCCATCCTCCCCCTCCTGATTGTCTTCACCCACCTGTCCCACTGCAGTTCATTCTGTGTTCTGTGACTTTAAAAGAGAGGAGGGGGGGATCTCGGATTTTGTTTGTTTGTTTTTTTCTCCTTAGCAGTAGGACTTGGTATTTTCAATTTTGGAAGAACTAAAAGATGAATAAACTGTGGGGTTTTTTTGTTGTTGTTTCGTTTATGTAATTTCAACTTTCGTGACAATTCTTTAGCAGTTCCTGAAAGCAAGCCTGCTTCTTGCCTGGTAAAGTACTAAGGTGTTAGAAAAGAATGCCTTTATCCAGCTAGTATCACAAAAATAAACTTTCATAGTCTAAGCTCTCATCATTAGGTTGAGAGATACTAGACATCACAGTAAACCAAATTCATGGTATAGCAAGTTACTTTATAAGAGACTTTTTACTTTGGTTCCTTCACAGAGTTTAGAATGGAATAGCACTTCTTTCATCACGAAAACAAATCTTCAGTCATCTCCTTGTAAATGGCATGGAAGGCAGCAGCAGCTTGAAGGGACACCTTCAGACTTCCTATTGGGGTGGCCTGATCTGCAGGGCTAACAACTGTGGGGAAAGGAAAAAAACATGTCAGGCAGCAGCAGCATTTAATTAAACACTTAAACACCTGGTATTTGCCATGTTAGGTGCTGAGGATACTAAAACGGAGTTACTACATTTCTTATGGAGTCTAGTGGAAGAGAAAGAAAAACAGTTATATATGGTAGGTGCTGTGATGAAAACTCAAGGTGCTTTGGGAACACAGCAGTGGCACCTAACCCAGAATGGAGGAATTGGAAAAGGTTTTCTGGAGACAATCGCAAAGCTGAATCTCAAAAGATATTTTAAACATGTGCCAAGACATGAGAACAAAAGTTTGGAAAACTGCAAGGAGTGACAGAAATGAATCGAGGCAGATAAGCCAGGGCCAGATCAAAAAGGGCCTTGTTTGTCTTCTAAGGAATTTGGTTTTAACTGAAGGTATTAAAAGTGACAGTTCTTATTTGGGTTCTAGAAAAATGACTCATTATTTAGAGAATATATTTGAAGAGAGCATGAGTAGATCAGGAAGGGCAATTAATTAGGCTGTTGCAGTAATTCAGGAGGTAAATGAAGGGGTCTAAAATATAAGTGGAGAGGTGGGGACAGATTCAGAACATTTAAAGAGGTAAAAAGTCGAATTTTGTGGTTGAATGTTGTGTGAGGAAAAGGTTGGAATTAAGGATGACCATTCTAACTTGGGGAACAAGGTGGTGAAAGGTAACACAAGAAACAAGGTTGTAGTTGGGGAGGTACTAGGGGGACGCAAATAGTGACTTAATTTGCTCTAAGTCTGGATTGTACTACAAATCTGGTCTAGAAACTTAGAGTTGAGGTAATTTCTAGGTTATAATTAAAACAATGGATGCAAATACCCAGGAACAGAGTATATGGAGGGGGGGAAAAGACCAAGAATTGAACCAGGGGAATCCAACATTCAAACTCAAAAAGAACCTGCAAAGGAAACAATGATCGCCCAGAGTGATACAGTCAAAATGGCCTAAAAACCACAGGAGAACAGTTTAAAAGGGAGAAGAAGCAATGGTATTAGAGGTTTGGAAAGGTTAAGTAGTAGGATGAGTAAGAAAACCAATTGGATTTGATAAGGAAAATTGATTGGTAAGACCGGAATGAGTGTGGGTGGATAGAAACTTGATCTTAATTGAAGAGCATAGGAGGTGCCAAAGTAGTACTGCGGACTGACAGACCAAATATATCAAGGAGCTGAGTTTTGAAGTGGTAAAGGAGAAGGCAGCTGCAGAGCTAGAAAGCAGTTTTGTTTTTAAAATCACACCAACATGTTTAAAGCCTGAATGGAAGTGAGGCCATAATAAGGAAATTACTATAAATCTTTTAGGAAAAAAAAAAAAAAAGGAAAAGCATTCATTGGCTTTAGGGACTTGGAGGTCACTAGAAAAGGCTTAAGAGGATTTCCCTTATGTACAAAGGGCATGGAGGGCAGGAAGAGCATGGCTTGTTTAGGAAATAACAGGAATAGAAATTGGGAGAGTTGGAAAACAGCTAACAGAGATGGCACTTGCCATGTGCCAAGCACGTCCTAAGCACTTTCCTTAACCTTCCCTTAACCCTTCAGCACTCCCTTAACCCTCGTGGCAATCCTATTAGATAGGAACCTTCTCATCATTGAGGAAACAGGCACAGAGAGGCGAAATAATTTTCCCAACGTCAGAGTTGGGAAGGTACTAGAGGAATATAATGAAGGACCTTGTCTGCCAACCAAAGTTTGAATTTTATAACCCTTGGTCAGAAGTTTTCCTCAAAAAATTTTTTAATCAGTACAAATTCTATGTCATGACTCAATAAACATACATAAATCAAGTTTCACAAAATACTACTATGCAATGTACTCTGATATATTCCACAGTTTTGGGGTTTTATTCCCTCAAATTCTGATTGTGACTTCAATTTCACCACACTATAAACACTGGAAGTTTGAAAACCACTGGTCTAGTGGATAAACTTAAATGCCTACTACACCCTAGCAGCTAAGGTAAATGTGTGACATCCACCTGAATAAGGTAACAAGTGGTGAGGACTGGACAGAGCAGGTCTACCTAAAGGCATTCAAGTGCAAATATATTTAAAAACATGTTGGTCTTACAGCAGTCTTAAAAGTGGGTTTAAGAGGAATGTAATCAAATGTATAGTAATGCTGCAGTAGATGGAAATGGAGTAGACGAAACCAGTGCTGGGAGTCTAGTTCAGAAAACTTGCAGCAGTAGGGATGTCAAGACACTGAAATTGAATAGATAAGATTTAGTAACCAATATTGTGAGAGAGGAAAGAGGAGAATCGGTGTCTAAGAGACTGGATATGTGATAACGCATTTAAAGAGAAGGGGCATTAGCTGCCTTTACAAACCTTAGATGCTTAAGAAAGGTCAGAAATTCTGGTGTTTAAATTTAATTGAAATGAAAAGAACTTGTCTTTTCAAAATTTTCCTATCAAGCATTGGAGATTTGTAATAGATTCTAGTTGTCATAAGGTATATGGGCTGAAACAGACAACTTACTACTTTCATTCTTGATCTAGAAATAAATAGAGGTATAGGGATTTCAATCTAGTTTGTGTCTCATCAACTTCATAGCAGTAATTACATACTGAAGGTTAAAACAGGACAAGTATTTATTAGGATGATTTCCTTAGAAGTGGAACTGAGAGGCACAAAAATTTATTACTCACTGTCTAGCGCTTGCTCTAGAATGTCTCTTCCTGATTCCATGATCTGCCGCAGTTCCAGATATGCATATCCCACTTCTTCACATTCTTTCTTTTCGTCATCCATAGGATCACTTACCACGGTAAACTTTAAACTAAAGGAAAAAACATTCCTTTTAACTCAGCACTCCTGATAACCCTTAGGCTTAAAAAAAAAACGCTAAAAGTAGTCATAAATTATACAATGTCTTCCCTGAATCACTTTTCCCTTGCCTCCATTTTACAAGACTACAACAGCAAAAGAGTGGGTTGGTATACTTTAAAGTAAAAACAGGCCTTCCTTGAGAAGAGGGAACTATAATTCCAGATAATGTAACTGATCAAGTTGTCTAAAAACTGAAGAGAAGGGGCCAGCCCGGTGGCTCAGGTTGTTGGAGCTCCATGCTCCTAATGCCGAAGGCTGCCGGTTCGATTCCCACATGGGCCAGTGGGCTCTCAGCCACAACGTTTCCAGTTCAACTCCTTGAGTCCCACAAGGGATGGTGGACCCTCTGCAACTAACAACAGCGACTGGACCTGGAGCTGAGCTGTGCCCTCCACAACTAAGACTGAAAGGACAACTTGACTTGGAAAAAGTCCTGGAAGTACACACTGTTCCCCAATAAAGTCCTATTTCCCAATAAAGTCCTGTCCCCCTTCCCCAATAAAATATTTAAAAAAACAACACACAACTGGAGATAAGATTTCTTGTAAGATGGTTTACAATCTTTTTATTATTATTATTGGGGAAGGGGTACAGGACTTTATTGGGGACCAGTGTGTACTTCCAGGACTTTTTTCCAAGTCAAGTTGTCCTTTCAATCTTAGTTGTGGAGGGCTCAGCTCCAGGTCCAGTTGCCATTGCTAGTTGCAGCGGGGCGCTGCCCACCATCCCTTATGGGACTCGAGAAATTGAACTGGTAACCTTGTGGTTGAGAGCCCACTGGCCCATGTGGGAATCGAACCGGCAACCTTCGGGGTTAGGAGCATGGAGCTCTAACCGCCTGAGCCACTGGGCTGGCCCTGGTTTACAATCTTGATGAAAGATTTGATATGGGCAGTGGAGGTGCTGCACAAAAAACAATATTACAGAAGTTAGAAAAAGAGGTTTTCAATTTCTAAATATAAGTTGGGTAACAAGCCTGAGCAGGGTAAGGGAAAAGGAAGGAATACAGAATTGCAAGATGAATATATAAACAGTATATTCCTTAGAGTTGTAAGTCTTGAAAGATGATGCTTGTCAAGCACACAGCACAGTGTGCCTCACGAGCAGTGAGCAGGCAACATAAATTATTATCTTGACTTAGCCTAGCAAAGAATGATATTGAATTCCAGAAACTGGTACCTCTTAAATTTTTTGAGATAAAATTCACATGCCTTGAATTCATTATTTTAGCCTTTCTAAAGTGTACAATTCAGTATTTTTTAGTACCATCACAATGTTGTACAACCATCACCACTCTCTAACTCCAGATCACCTTCATCTCCCCTCCAAAAATCCTATACCCATTAAGCAGTCATTCTCCATTCTCCTCTCCCTCAGCTCCTGGTGACCACTCATCTACTTTCTGTGTCTTGATTTGCCTAGTCTGGACATTTTATAATCCTATTAATTTTTAAAAGCAAATGGTGGTGGCTAATAGAAGACGCTAAGAGGAAGAATAGGACTAAAAATTCAAGCTCTTAAAATCATGGCTAAAGATGATTAAGCTAAAATAAAAAATTCTGAAAATGATACATTCTTAGCCCATAAAGCTGTCTTCATTTGTGATTATGTTTCTGTATAATTACCGAGAACTTCAACAATGCAAAGGGATAATATTGACACCCCCCCACACACACCCCAATTTTCCCAGGAAAGGGATAACTATCCTGACCACATGCTGGACACAATACCAAGTACTTTAGGGAAACTATGTTATTTCAGTTTTATCCTTAGAGGAGCCTTCAAGTTAAATAACATCACAGACATCACAGAGCTAGTAAGTGGAAGAGTCAGGATTCAAAACCAGATCTGTCGGATTACAAAGACAATATCCTGTCCACTGTGCCATACTGGCAAAAAGGAAGTCAGAGATAAAATCAATTGAAATCTAAAATTGATTAGGTTACAAAAAGACAAGAAAGCAGTTACCACTGTAAGGGAATAAAAGATGAAAGAGTTCTAGGAATTCTGAGAGAGAAAAATGCTAAATTTAACATTAATGTAGAAGGGAAACAACCAAATCACTTTTCATTTCCAAAAATTACCAGTAAGTTTATATCTGTTTTAAAAGTCTACAGTGATATTGATGTCAGAGTCACTGTATATTTCAAGTGGCTCCTTTCTTTCTATGACTAACTAGAGACAAAGTAAATGCAAATAAATTTATTGGGCTTTTAGAAAAGTAATGGATTAAAATACCAGCCCCGTGTTATTTCTTACCCACACATGGAATGGAGATACAGTTGCCAGATTTTGCAAAACAAAAACAAAAGAATAAAAACCCAAAAGAGGTGCCCACTTCAATTTGAATTTCAAATTTCAGCTAAACAATGAATAATCGTTTTAGTATAAGCATATCACGTGTGTTTCACCTGGAACCTCTAAAAGGAGGCATCCTCAGATTACAGGAACAATAAAGACAATTGGCTTTCCTAAAACTTATAATAGACCTAGAATTTACTTCAGTTATATCAAAATCCAAGTATTTCCTGTAGAGAAATAATTTTTAAAATCTAAATATAAAATTAATGTTATAGAGGCATAACATTTGGTAAACTAGCAATGGTACTGTGTTGGTGAGAAATGAATCAAATTACCTTAGAATATCAATGTCGAAGCATTTTATCCATTCCATGTAGGTCACTATCAGTACTCAAGTAAGTTACAGCCTCAAAAAAAGCACTCGTCAGCGGCTGGTATGGGTGAGAAACGAACTAAACCTGAGATTATATACTTTATCAGGTAGTCAGTCACAAACATAAATTAAATTCAGGTGATGGGAAATTCATGACGAGTCAATTAATATTTGAAAAGTTGTTAAAATATTCAATATCAGCACAAAACTAAACTAAAACTCCCGGATTCCTGTGTGAGTATCTCCTTTCCTTCAAAGTGGAGAGCAGCTGCTTACCGTCCTTGTTCAGGATCCTGTCCATTCAGCACGGTGAACAGAAATTGCCTTCGGCTTTTTTGTTCCAGTGGGTCCAGGTCTATCACTGCATTAAGGGTAAGAGAGCAAAAAAGCAAAGAATCATATGCTTTTGCTTCTTGGGCGCTAAGTCTTTCATAAGTGGTATATATAAAACAGGTTGGAGAGCTAGGGCCCATGGGCAGTCCTCCTGTTTTTGTAGTTTTACTGAACATAGCCATGCCTATTTGTTTACATATTATCTAAGGCTGCTTTCCAACGACAATGATAGAGTTGGATAGTTGTGATAGAGACTGGCCCACAAAGCCTAAAATATTTACTATCTGGCCCTTAAAGAAAAAGTTTGGAAACCCCTGATATAAAGGAAGCCTTATAATTTTCATTGAAAGCTATTCTGCCATGTACCAAGATAAATGTACTCCTACTATTTCACGGCTGGAAGAATTCTAGGAAATTGATTTTTTTTTAGGGCCACCTTGAGATGTGAGTTTTGTGGCAGGTTCAACTCAAGGTGCTTGTCTCAACATTCATTCCCCACTTTCTCCTCATTTTTATATGGGAATGTTGCAACCTCCAATAAGTTGGCCTGTTTTCCAGCCTCTACTTTAGCGAGGTTTGGCCATGTGATTAAGTTCTTGCCATTATGTTGTGTGAAACCTGCTTAATAGGTTCAGCTGGGGGGCCATCTTCCTCTCCCCTGTAGCCATTAAGGACATGGGATAACCAAAAGGATGGAATACAGGCACTTTGATGATGGGAAGGCAAGACAGAAGTTTCGATCATTGATGGTATCACATAGCCTCAGCCATGGACTGCCCACCTCTGAACTCTCGTTATACACAAGTGAGAAATAAACTTCTATCTAGAATGATGTAAGGGCAGGAAACACTAAAAAGAAAAAGGAAGAAAAAAAGGAATAGAAAACAAACAGCTCTTAGAAATTTAAAATATTCAGTCAATGACTGGAAGACAAAATTAAGCAAATCTCCCAAAAAATTGAAAGAAAGAAAAAACAGAGCTAGAATTATAGGAGGAAAATGATAAAATTAGAGGATCGGTTTGGAAGATCCAAATTCTGCTTTAAAAAATGAGAAAATGTTGGGGACAGAATTATCAAAGAAATACTTCCCAGAACTAAAAGCCATGAGCATCCAGATTGAAAGAGCCCCTGAATGGCCAGAACAATTAAAGAAAAAATATACACATTACTCTGAAATTTAAGAACACTAGAGATAAAGAGAAAAAGTTAAAGTCTCTCGGGGAGCAAGGGGATCGTGTTCATATAAAGGTTAAACTCCTGGCCCTAGAAAACCATGGACCAACTGCTTTGAAATTCTGAATAAAAATATTTTCAACATAGATTTCTATACTTAGTCTAATTATCAATCAAATATATGGTAAAATATTTACTTGTAATGTACCCTTTCTTTAAAAGCTACTGGAGGGCCGGCCCGGTGGCTCAGGCGGTTAGAGCTCCATGCTCCTAACTCCGAAGGCTGCTGGTTCGATTCCCATGTGGGCCAGTGGGCTCTCAACCACAAGGTTGCCAGATCAATTCCTCGAGTCCCGCAAGGGATGGTGGGCTTCGCACCCTGAAACTAAGATTGAACATGGCACCTTGAGCTGAGCTGCCACTGAGCTCCCAGATGGCTCAGTTGGTTGGAGCGCGTCCTCTCAACCATAAGGTTGCTGGTTTCGAGTCCCTCAAGGGATGGTGGGCAGCGCCCCCTGCAACTAGAAAGGGCAACTGGACCTGGAGCTGAGCTGCGCCCTCCACAACTAAGACTGAAAAGGACAACAACTTGACTTGGAAAAAAGTCCTGGAAGTACACAGTGATCCCCAATAAAGTCCTGTTCCCCTTCCCCAAACTTAAAAAAAAAAAAAAAAGCTACTGGAAAATTTGATCTATTAAAATGAGAAAGTAAATAAGACAGAAGGCAGGAAATCTAACAGAGGAGAGAATTAAATAAAATTCTCCAAATGGCAGCAGTGGGATAATAGCTGAACAGTGGGCCAGAAAGGAACAAGAAGATGAAGAGAAGTCTTCAGGAAAAAAAAAACGATAAATTATTTGACAGGTTTGATTACTGGAAAATTTGGAATGGCTGATGGAGGATGGAAAAGAATTACAATAGATATAATGAAAATAAAGCAAATAAAAAAATTGAGGGAAACAAAATTATACACAAGAAAGGAAATATAGTCATAGTGTAATTCTTGGATTGACTTTTTGCAAGAATTAATATTTACATATCCATAATAGATATAATTAAGATTGGATTAAATAAAAATTATGATCCCATTATATGGGAGGAAGGGAACATGGGTGTGGTGTAAGGGAGAGAAATATGCTCCAACTTAGGAAGTCAGCAGATAATCTCTAAAACTGCTGAATCATGAAATTGCAATAGAATCATTACTCAGAAATATGAAGTTAAATAATTGAAGCAATATCAGAAAAAGGGAAAAATGGTATGGTGGACTGAGGGGGCATGGGAGGGATCAGAGGGAGGGATTTGTGGAGAAGGTGGGGCAAAGAACTGTTTAATTTTAATTTAAAATCTTTTTAAACTTATTTGATATTTTAAACTATATGCATATATTATTTTGATAAATAACATGAAAGAGTTGGATCCACCACATCAGAAGTCCAGAGTACTTCTGACCTGTTGGTCTAAAAGTCAGTCAGCCTCCTTTTCCCACCGACCACAGGGGGTGCCTCACCCTTGCTAAAATGGAAGTAGATCTCTTCTCCTGCCTTCGGTTTCCTCAGGGATACTGGAGTCTCTGTCTCTGACAAGGGTAGATCATAGAATTTATACTCCACGTACACCTGTCTTATGCTCTCATCAGACATAACTTCAGCTTCTGAGTAGAAGGCCAGGCTGACAATTTCAATGCACATCTTCTCTGAACTCTGATGAGAAAAAGACATGTATTTCCTATAGGTTAGTGAAGTTCCAAGTGTACATACTCCATTACTCTCTAAGAATCAATCACAGGCCTACTCTACCTAACATACTCATATTATTCCTTGAGAATCAAGTTAAAGGTAAAACTGTCACCAAGAGACAACTTGACTGAATTGTCCCAGCTAACGTGTGGGAAATTTCTAAAGAGAACCTAGTTGTTCTATCTCCTAAATCCAGTGAATCATTTCTCCAGACCAGCCTTTCTTAGCCATTGCCACATACAGAAAGAATCAAGAAACTTGCTGAACACATAGACTGTCTTCAACTTTCTTCATGAAAACCAACCCAGAATTTTCCTGAGGTTAACTCCTAAGAGACCTGCTGCCTGATATTGGATATTTAATAGCTGTTTTAGCCACTACGGCAAACAGCTGCCCGATGCTTCCTGTGCCCGCCTACCTAAGTGCAGGCCACAGAGAAGGACATCAAACCATACTGCCCTCCCACAGCCACTCCAGTACTTTCTGCAATGGTTCAAGAGTCACTGTCACTGTCCTCTCTTTTGGTTGTCCCTCTGTCTACTTTCAAATAAGAGATACCAGGAAGAGGGCTGACATCTCTCTAGTTTCAGGACGTGAACTGAGGCCAAGATAAGTCCCTTCTTTCCACAGTGTGGCAGCAAGTTAGTGTCATAGCACTGGTAAGGACTCAATCCAGGATGGCCCCCTACAAGCCCTTCTTTCCACAGTGTGGCAGCAAGTTAGTGTCATAGCACTGGTAAGGACTCAATCCAGGATGGCCCCCTACAAGCCACAGTTCTCCCTTTCATCTGTGAGTGCCCACTGGCTGCTTCTTTCCTCTAGGGTGCCAGGCCAATGCTCTCACTTCTCCAAAATCTGCCCCCACCCCCTTTTCTTCCATTAGGAAAGAATTGGATCTTCTGTGCTTTCTCCTAGGAAGCTCAGGATGCTATATTTCTCAACAAATCTACAGCAAAACAATCTGAGTGACTCTTAAAAATAAAGATACTTGGTGTTTCCCTCTCAATAGCCCCACACAGCCCTTCTCAACACCCATCATGAAAACCATTGATTCTACACAGTGTTTTCCAAAATGTGGGTTTGGACACTTATGGGTCAGCTTAGTCGTTTCACTAGCATTTTTTTAAATAAAATAATAAAATAAGAGGACAGGCTAGAATAACCAGATACTTGCTGATTCTAAATACTATGAAGAAAATAAATCAGGTGATAATAATAGATAATAATGGGAGGAGTTGAATTAAATAAATTTGTGTCATCTGCATAAATATGGATTTCTGATCATTTGCAGACTACATCAAATTTATTCTGTCTCTTCCTTAGAGAAGTCTTTCTTTATCCCCTTCCCTAACTCAACTCCTCCCATTTATCTGCTTTATCACCCTATTTATATGTTTTCACCCTATATACAAGTATATGTTTTCCCTCAGTAGAATGTAAGATTCAAGAGGGAAGGGACCAATTCCATCTTATTCACCATTTTGTGTGCACAAAGCCTGGCAAAACTAAGACAGGCACTCCATAATTATTTGTTGAAGGAGCAAAACAACTCACAGAGTTGCTGTGAGGATTTAGTGAGTCAGTGAATATCAAACACGTAGCTTAAAACTTCAATCAGCATTGCTCATTGAGGTCTGTCTAAATAAAAGGTCATATATTATTTTAATGGCATACTGATCAACAGTTAAAAGAAATTAACTAGAAAAAACTAAATATATCGACATGGATGGACTAACAAGACATTACTGATTGAAAAATGCAGGTTTCAGAATAATATGTATCAAAAAAGAAAACAAGGAAAATTAGGTGAAAAGTACATGGCACCTCCCTGTACATTTTTTGCAATTGTTTACAAATCTATAATTATCTCAAAATAAAAAATTTTACAAAGGAATAATAGGTGCAGTTCAATGTCATTTCGAAAGCAAAAAAGACAAATACAAAACAGTATGAATGCTAAAGTTCTTTTTTTTGCAAAGATCTGAAAAGACACACCCCAAAATTCAAAACTATAGTTTTCTTGGGGTGAGGGAAAGAAGCAGCAGGGATTATAGATAATGGTCAATAGAGATTTAACATTATCTATAGTATTTTAGTTTTTAAAATAAAAATATATTCTTACCTTACTTGTGTAATTTAATTTAAAAAATTTTTAACTTGCAAATAATCGTACAGCAAATGACCAGAAATCCGTATTTCTACAGCATTCAAATTTACTCTGATAATAAAGGTGAATTCAGAGGATGAACAAGATTAATATTTGAGCCAGGTACACATGAAGGCTTTAGGTTGAACCATATAAAACTGACAATAGTCCACCATTTTTTATCCATAAAAATGATAATTTCATATGGTTTGTTATGGACTGAATGTTTGTATCTCCATCAAAATTCAAATATTGAAACCCTATTCCCAATGTGATGGTATTTAGATGTGGGGCCTCTGGAAGGTAACTAGGTCATAAGGGTGGAGCCCTTATGAATGGGATTAGTGCCCTTTTAAAGAAGAGGTCAGCGCTTGCTCCTCTTTCTGTCACGTGAGGAGAGGATACAATGAGAAGTCGGCAGTCTGCAACTGGAACAGGGTCCTCACCAGAAGCTGACCACACCGGCACCCTGATCTCAGACTTTCAGCCTTGAGAACTGTGAGAAATAAGTTGCTGTTGTTTATATGCCATCCAGTCTCTGGTACTTTGTTATAGCAACCCAAATTGACTAAATATGGTTCAATATTTTAATTTGATCTGGAATCTTTTACCTGAGCTAGTTGCAGTACATAATTTTATTGGGACTGAACAGCAAAAAAAAAAAGTTTACATTAGTAATATTAAACCACATTAACCACTGTATATACTAACTCATTTGAACTTGCTGGCAGAAACCCTAAGAGCAGTTACACAGCATTAGTGCCAGACAGTTACCTTTGGCTTATTAATTCAGGTGTGCTAGCTAATTTGTCTGGTGGGTGGAGTTGCTCAAAGTAATTATCTACCATATACAAGGGGTCAGGACATCCTCCACCTGAAATTAAGAGTATAGCAAAAGAGAGTAAACTTTGAGGTTCTTGATACATACTGCAGTTAAATGAGAGTAACTTGAGGCCACAGAGCAAATGGTAATGATTGCTCCCTTCTCATTAGTAGCTATAAGAAGGGGAGGGAGAAGTTTTCTATGATTCATTCAGAGTGGGAGATGGATTCCTGGGACCAGGAATGGGACTTCATCAGGAGGAAACCAGGTTTGGTTGAGATCATTTCTTGGGGGTTCTTAGAGGAAAGGTAATCACAGAGGGCCGTTAGGAACCTTGTGCTGCTTAATAGGGTCTCCTGGGGAACAGTCCCACACACATTCTATGAACACAGGAACTGCACTATTTCTGGACTCAAAGAGAGGCTATTAAAAGATCCAATTCCATATGTATTGTGATTGTTTCACTTTTTTTTTTAATTGGGTAATATTGGGGAACAGTGTATTCCCCAGTATTCCCCTTGACTGGGGAACAGCTCCAAGTCAAGTTGTTGTTTTCAATCTAGTTGTGGAGGGTGCAGCTCATACTGGCCCATGCGAGATCGAACCTGCAACACTGGAGTTATGAGCATCGTGCTCTAATCAACTGAGTTAACTGGCCACCCCCAATTGTTTCACTTTTTTGCAGTATCGAGGAAAGACGTTTATTTTGGAAGGGTCTTCTTTAAGTTGTACTATTCAACCTATCCAATTGACCTGGCAGGCAGAAGAGAAATGTTACCCCACTGTTTCAATCCCCACCCCTTAGGGTCTAGTCCTTCGTAGGGACCACCAGCAGATGATAGAAGCTTGACCTTGAGAACTAGAATATTTCAGAGAGGATAGACTATTGCCATCATCAACATCATCATCACTATTATTTAGTGCTTAATTTGTCTTAGGCATTGTATCAAACCATTACCACACATTACCTTATTTAAATCACGTCTCATCACTATAAGTTAGGCATATTTAATATTCTCTCTTTACAGGTGAGGAAACAAAGCCTAATAGAGATTAAATAACCCCCCACCCCCAACTCTGTATAGACGATAAGTAGCAGGACCAGGACGTGAACCACTTCTGCTTGAACCAAATCTCCGTGCTCTTAAACACTACACTCTCTTGCCTCCTCCGTTATCCAGGCTGACTCCAGGCAGAAGAGTGACAGAGCTCGAGTATTGTGTCTGGGCCTGCAACTCCTTCGATCTTTTATGCCTATTTTGAACTATAATCATGATTGATCATAGATGTGTCTGTGGTGTAAGTTTAATTTGATAGTAACATTAATTTTTTGCTGAATAGGTACAGTTTTCTTATTTAGTTTTTCAAGTAACATTTTTGGGTACGCAAAACTTTTCTAAAAGGGGATGTTATTTAGCAGTCTTGAATTTAGAGTAAAATTTTTAAAAGATTTTTATTAAAATATAGGTAACATACAATATTATATCAGTTTCAGGTGTATACCATAGTTATTCAACATTTATATACCTAAAGAAGTGATCACCATGATAAGTCCAGCAACCATCTGACACCGTACCACACTATCACAATATTATTGACTATATTCCCTATGCTGTACATTACATCCCCATGACTATTTTGTAACTACCAGTTTGTATTTATTAATCCCTTCACCTTTTTCACTCACCCCAACTATCCTCCCATCTGGCAACCATCAATATGTTCTCTGTATCTGTGAGTTTGTTTCTGTTTATTTATTTTGTTCTTTAGACTCCACATATAAACAAAATCACATTGCATCTCTCTTTCTGTCTTACACTCCATTTAGCACAGTACCCTCCAGGTCCATCCATGCTGCCACAGATGGCAAGAACCCATTCCCTTCCATGGCCGAGCAATGTTCCATTGTATGTATGTGCCACCTATACTTTATCCATTCTTTCATCAACAGACACCCAGGATGGCTCCACATCTTGGCCGTTGTAAACAATGCTGCAATGAACATACAGATGCACAGGTCTCATTGAAGTACTGTTTGGGTTTCTTCAGATAAATACCCTAAAGTGGGATTACTGGGTCCTTCCTCTGTTGTTACAGCCATTGTCTTAAAGTTTATTTTGGGTCAGCCCGGTGGCTCAGGTGGTTAGAGCGCCCCCCTCCTAACACCGAGGTCACTGGCTTGAATCCCACCTGGGCCAGTGAGCTGCGCCCTCTACAGCTACTATTGTGAACAACAGCTCTTCCTGAAGCTAGGCTGCAGTGAGTTGCCACTGGCTGCTGAGAGCTGCGCTGGGTGAGTGGATGGGGCAGGCAGAAGAAGGGAGGGAAAAAGTTTATTTTTTCTGGTATGAGTATTGCAACCGTGGATTTTTAATTTTTTTTCCATTTCCATTTTCATGAAATATCTTTTCCCATCCCTTTATTTTCTGTGGCTTTCAACATGATGTGATTCTCTTGTAGGCAGCATATGTAAGGGGTTTTGTTTTCTTATCTATTCAGTCCTCCTATACCTTTCAATTGGAGCATTGAATACATTTACACTGAAAGTAATTGTTCATAGATATGTAGCTATTGCCATTTTATTATTCATAATTTTGATTTTATTTTTTTTCCATCTTAAAGAAGGCCTTCTAACATTCCTGTAATACTGGTTTGGTGATGATGAACTCCTTTATCTTTTTCTTGTCTGAGAAGCTCTTTATCTGTCCTTCTATTCTAAATGATAGCTTTGCTGGGTAATCTTAGTTGTAGGTCCTTGCTTTTCATCATGTTGAAGGTTTTATGTGAGTCCCTTCTGGCCTGCAAAGTTTCTGTTGAGAAATCAGCTGACAATCTTATGGGAGCTCCCTTATAATTTACTAGTTATCTTTTTCTTGCTGCTTTTAGGATTCTCTGTCTTTAACCTTTGCCATTCTAATTATAATGGGTCTTGGTGTGGGCCTTCTTGGGTTCATCTTGTTTGGGACTCTCTGTGTTTCCTGTACTTTTATGTCTATTTCCTTCACCAGATTAGGAAAGTTTTCAGTCATTATTTCTTCAAATAGGTTCTCAATCCCTTGCTTTCTCTCTTCTTCTGGTACCCCTGTGATGCAAATGTTGTTATGTTTGATGTTGTCCCAGAGGTCTCTTAAACTGTCCTCATTTTTTTGGATTCTTTTTGCTGTTCTAATTGGTGTTTTCTGCTACCTTGTCTGCCAAAATGCCTATTTGATCCTCTGCTTCATCTAATCTGCTGGTGATTCCTTCTAGTGAATTCTTCATTTCAATTATTGTATTCTTCAGTTCTGATTCTTTTTTATGGTTTCCACTATATTCTTTTTTATGCTTACTATCTCTTTGTTGAAGTTCTCACTAAGTTCCTTAAGCCTTCTTATAACTATTGTTTTGAACTCTGTCTCTGCTGGGTTGCTTACCTCTATTTTATTTAGTTCTATTTCTGGAATTTTCTCCTGTTCTTTTATTTGGGATGTATTTCTTTGTTTTCTCATTTTGGCTGCCTCTCTGTTCGTTTCTATGTATTAGGTAGATCTGCTATGTCTCCCAGTCTTGGCCTAGTGGCCTTATGTAGTAGGTGATGTGTGGGGCCCTGGCACAGTCTCACTGGTTACCTGCTCCAGATGTTCCAGGAGTGTCTCTTGTGTAGGTTGTGTGTACCCTCCTGTTATAGTTGAGCTTTGGTTGCTATTGGCACATCAGTGGATGGGACTAACCCTCAGGCTGTTTGGCTATGAGGTTTGGCCACATCCACAGCTTACAGGCTTCTATGGAGAGGGCTTACCTCACTGAGTGGGATTAGCTCTAGGGAGCTCTAGTGCCTTTTGAGACTGCCCTTTGGGTGTGCTACGTGTGGAGCTAATTGTGCTGTGTTCTGCTGTGGTCTGAAGTCAACCTCCAAGTATGTTGGTTCTGGGGCCTCTTGTGAGGGGCTCTGGCGCAGGTCCAGGTCACCTACTTCCTGTGACCAGCCAGGGACTATCTGGTAGGAGATAAAAAGTGATCTGTGGTTGTTCGCTGCCAGTGGTAACCTTGGAGGTGTGTGGGAGAGGCCACGCTGCGAACTGAGGACAGCTGCCACCAGTACCAGCCCTGGAGTAACTCTACAAAAAGCCAGGATATCCAGAGGCCTGCTGCCATCTACTGGCTCCCTTCAGGTTCAACCACTGAAAAAGCTTCGTGTGGTACACAAGTTGTGTGAGGCAGGGTCTCAGGTAGTCAGTAGAGTGGGAAGACTTGTGCTCACCAAGTAAATGTAGACTCTGAATTGGTGTCAATGCTGAGCCTGGAGTGACTCAGCAAAAGTCTGAGCACACCGAGGCCAGTTGCCAGTCACCTGGGGCCTATGGACTCTGATAGTTTCCCAAGAAAGAGTGAAATGTGGGCGGGGCTGGCTGCTCAGTGGAGAAAGTGCCTCTGGCAGTGGGTGAGTTGGATGGGGCAGGGTCCCACCTGAATCAGTAGGGCAGATTAAGAGAGCTCACCTGGCCAATCAGACTCAGATTTGGCCTGTGGAGGCGGGCTCAACATGGAAAAGATGGTGCCCACCTGCCAGCTGCATGGGAGGCAGACCCCTTGGAAAATGCCGACTGTCCACCAGTCCTCCCCCTGAAGCTGCATACCTTAGTCTCTTCCCCTGTATGTCTCTGAGTCTCCCCAAGTCACCATCCCTCCACTGGAGCCCAAGGTGAGTGCCTGGGAGTGAGAGAGTCTGTGTGCAGGCCCTTTAAAACTTCTGGTTTTCCGGCAGTCTTCCGTCCCACCCAGATGATCAGAATCCCGTTTTTCACAGCTAGGTGTTGTGGGGGCTCCTCTTCCCAGCACCACGACTCTGGGCTGGGGAGGCCTGTGTGGGGCCGGGATCACTTGCTACTCCAGGGGGAACCTCCGTGGTCGAGATATCCCTCCCCGTTCTCAACCACCATATGTTTGAGGCCAGGTGGGTCCACGTCTCCACCCCTCCTACCAGTCTCAACATGGCGTTTTTATATCTTTGGTTATAAAACTTCTGTTCAGTCAGACTTCAGATGGTTCTCCAGTTGATTGTCTATAATTTAGTTGTAATTTTAATGTGTTCACGAAAGGGAGCAGGCAGTGTTTACTTACTCCACCATCTTGGATCTCCTCCCTAGAGTAATATTTTTAATGGAATCTGTCTACCTTGTAGTTCAAAAGTTTGCTGACCAGCTGGCTGCTCTTTGGGTTGATCTGAGGTGGCAAGGTTTAGAAACCTTGACTGCAGTTCCAGCCCCTTCACTAGCTCTATAATCCTGGAAGCATCATTTAATCTTTTTTGATCTCTCAGGTATTTTTGTCTAGTTCTAACATTCAATGGCTCTGATTTGTCTTATAAACATTTCTCAAGACATTAATTTACATAATGTCAAAAAAAGATGACAGATAAAAGTTCAGAAGATAAATGTAATTGTTTGCCATATTAACTGTATAAGTCTTCTTATTTTGAGTTGTTTCTCCCTACTCCAATATTCTTAATTTTCCTGCAAATCCTTAGTACAAGTTCTGACTTTCAAGGAAGTTTTCTGTCCTCTGCAAAAGCAACAATAATTTCCCTTTTCTGAATTCTTAAAAACCTTAGAATTTATATCACATAATCTACCCACTTGATTCTAGGTCGCCTATATTTTTCTTTATTGTTTCAATGAAGTTCATAATCTTCAATTAGATTTTAATCTTTCATTCAGTCACTCATCCAATAAATATTTACTGAACACCTACAAATGTGCCAAGGAGGATTCTAGTGGCTTGAGAAAGTGATTGTTTTCTACCTCATTTATAACCCCACAAGATTCTAATACAATAATTGTTGAATATACCTGTGGATATTTTATATATATTTGTGTATGTGTACCCTCAATTAGTTCCAAAAGAGATTTGAGACCAAAATGTTTAATAAATAATTGTAATGACAGGTATTAAAGGTTGAGTAAAAAACTTCAGAAACTGAATGATCCCTCTGAGCCCTCCCAGGAAGAATCCTTTCCTCCCTTCCAACCTCCCTCTCCCAAAGTAAAGCTGCTCTCGGCAGGTGGATTTAAAGAAAGGGACATCACTCCGGCTAGGGGTGAATCACAGTGCACAATGAAGAAGGCAGGCAAGGGATCCAAATAGAAGAGAGAAGTTTTGAAGCAAGTCCTCATTTACACCACATCAAGAAAATGATCCTTTCATCTGACCGCATCAACAGACTTCCATTCACTCACAACATATGTTTAACTAAATAACTTCAATTTCCCACCAGGTTCATTAAAACTGGATTTGAACTTCACATACATGGCCATTAAGCACACTAACTTGCATTATTTACAATCTTGTCTCACACTCCATAATTATACCAATGTACTTACTGGCTTAGGACATTTCTGAGATACGTATGTCACTATGTCATCACTGTCTGTAGTTTGTGCTTCACTGACTTCAGAAGCTTGTTCACAGGATTCTTTATCTGCTAGAGAAGAGGCCAGAGTTATAGAACTGTTTCAGAGCACCCTGTTTAGCCCAAGAAAAGACCCAATACCTACATCATTAATCCACTGTCTGGTCACTAGTCCTGAGTACCTAGATTTTGGGCTACATTTATTAAGAATCAAACCCTGTTTTTCAAAGATTCCCTGATTCGGAAGCTTGCCAAACACTCAGGGTTTACTTCTGAAAAAAAGAAAGAAATGGAAAGAAGGAAGAATTGAAAGAAGGAAGATAGAAAGGAAGTTTGGGCTGGAGAAAATGACCAAGCCAAGGAAAAGCAGTGCAATCAGGGTGTGGCAGATTGCATTTTCCAAAGACACCCTCAAACAATACCTCCCATCCAACGTGAAATTGTCCCACGTACTCTCTTTACAGTGTGACATTGACATATTTTATTGGACATTCAAATTTCCTTTTTGTAGAGTGCCTTTCAAATCTTTTCTCATTTTCCTATTGGGTTATTTGTCTTTCTCTTATTGATTTGTACAAGTTCTGTATTTTTTTCTGAGTTTGAGCCCTTTGATGGTTACCTGTGTTACAAATGTCTTTTCCACTCTGTAGCTTGTCTATCTAATCTCTTACTGAACAGAAATTCTTACTGTTAAGGTGGTCAACTTTATCAATATTTTTCTTTATAGTTAGTGTATTTTGTTTCTTAGTAAATCTTTTCTTATTCTGAATGATGAACAATGCTGTTATGAGTATTTGTGTACAAGTCTTTGGGTGGAGAAATGTTTTCATTTCTCTTGTGTAGATACCTAAGAGTAGAATTGCTGGGTTGTAAACTATATGTTTAACTTTTTAAGGAACAGCCAAATATTTTTTCAGAGTGGCTATACGATTTTACATTCCCACCAGTAATGTATGAGGTTCTAATTTTTCCGCATCTTCACTAATACTTGACACAATCAGCTTCTGGAACGTATCAATTCTAGTTGGTGTGTATCGATATCTCACTGTGGTTTTATTTTATAGTTCTCCTAATGACTAACGACGTTGAGCATCTTTTTGTATGTTTTTTTAGCTATTCATATATCTTTAGTGAATGTCTATTCAAATCTGTTGACCATTTAAAATTAGGTTGTCTTATTGAGTTTTAAGAATGCGTTATAGATTATAGACATAAGTTCTTTATAAGAAATGTGATTTGCAAATATTTTCTCTTAGTCTGTGGCATATCTTTGTTTCCTTAATATGTCCTTTGGGGGGGCGGGGGGTGGGGGGTGGGAGATGAGGGTAAGGGGGATCGAATATATGGTGATGGAAGGAGAACTGACTCTGGGTGATGAACACACAATGGGATTTATAGATGATGTAATACAGAATTGTACACCTGAAATCTATGTAATTTTACTAACAATTGTCACCCCAATAAATTAAAAAAAAAAAAATGTCCTTTGAAGAACATACATTTTTTCATTTTGCAAAAGTCCAATTTATCAATTTTTTATTTTATGAATCATGCTTCTGATGTCATATTTAAGAAATGATTGTCTAATCTGAGGTTAAATATTTTATCCTACGTTTTCTTCTAGAAATGTTATAGTTTTGAATCTAATATTTAGGTTTATGATCTATTTTGGTTAATTTTGTGTATAATGTGAGGTAAGAGCTAAATTTCTTTCTTTTTTTTTTTTTTTTTTGTATGTGGCTATCTGATTGTCTTAGCACCATGTGGTGGAAATATTAGATTTCCCCTATTGAACTGCCACGGAACATTTGTGGAAAATCAATTGACCATAAATATAAGGGATTATTTCTTGATGTGCAATTGTTTCACTGATCTTTAAATCTATCTTAATGCTAATACCACACTATCTGAATTACTGTTGCTTTATAGGAAGTTTTGAAATCAGATAGTACAAAAATTTTAGTTTTGTTCTTTTACACAATTGTTTTGGCTATTCTGGATTCTTTGCATTTCTATATAAATTTGGGGGAGAATTGCCATCTTAACAATTACGAATGGTCCAATCCATAAACATGGTACATTTCTCCACTTGTATGAATCTCCCTTAATCTCTCCCAGGAGCTTTTGTAGTTTTCAGTATACAGGTCTTGTACTTCTTTGTTAAATTTACTCCTAATATTTTATTCTTTTGGATGATATGGTGAATGAAATTGTTCTCTTGATTTCATTTTCAGATTGTTCAGTGATAGTGTATGGAAATACAATTGATTGGGGCATATCGATTTATATCCTGCAATCTTGTTCACCTGCTTTTAAGTTCTAGAGTTTATGTTTTATTTTTTCAATTTTTTGTAGATTCCTTATGATTTTCTAAATACAGGGTCATGTCAACTGCAAATCAAGACAGCACTACTCCTTCATTTCCAATCTGTATAACTTATTGCAATGATTGAAACCTTCACTACAATGTTCAACAGGATTTGTGAAAGCAGACATCCTTTCTTTGTTCTCAATCTTAAGGGAAAAGCATTCAGTCTTTTACTGAATGAATATTAGCTATAGGTTTCATTGTCCTTTATTAATCTGAACCAACTTCTATTCCTAGTTTGCTGAGAGCTCTTATCAAGAATGGGAGTTAGATTTTGTGACATGCTTTTTTCTCCAGCTATTGAGTGATCATGAAGGTTTTATTCTATTAATACAGTGCATTAAGTCAATTTGCTGATGTTAAACTACCTTGCATTCCTAGAATAAATCCCACTTGATCATGGTATCCAATCCCTTTAATATTTTTATATTTTGCTGGATTTGTTTGCTAATACCAGGGGTGCCAAAAAAATGTATACTAGTGGACACTTTAGTCAACATTGCTCAAGCAGTAGTTCACCGTAATCAGAAGTGTCTGGACACTGATGGTAACCACTTTAAGCAACTCTTGTAATTGCAGAAGTCAAATGTAACTTGCATTCATATTTTGTTATCGGTATATATTGAGTATTGCAATTTTAATGCAGTTTTCCTTTCTTAAAATGTGTATACATTTTTTCGGCACCATCTGTATTTCATCAGTCAGAGCTGCCTTAGTACCTCATCAGTGAGAATTATTTGTGAAAAAATAGGCTCTGCTTCCTGTAGTCTCCAGAAAGTGGTTCTCAAAAATATCTCCCCAGTTGATGCTTATCAGGAACTTCTGCCTCACTTTTGGTGGCCATGAGACTCCTAACACGTCTGGCCCTTCAAGGAAATGACGAAAATGATACGCTTTCTCCATTGAGTAAGATCTTGAGATACCCAACATGTAATCTGCACTATCTCAGGTTCGTATCTTGTTCTTCTACCATTCATCAATGAGCTGATCGCTCCTCTTCCCTTGAAATAAACCAGTCTCATTCTTGACAACCTCCTAGCAAATGAGCTTCTAGATGAGGGCATCAAGTCGCTGTACATGACTTTGAGATACCTAACGTGCTTCCTGCTGAGGTTGTCATTGGAAATGGTCACCTTATAGAAACCTGTGGCAAGGAACTGTCTTCTACTTTGATCCTCAACCAGAGGCTGACTCACCTGTGTTTAGCAAAGAAAGCCCTTGGGGATAGCAAAGTGAATCTTCTGTGTGAGAGCTTGAGTTACCCCCAAAGTAAATTACAGACCCTGGTATTATGGCGCTGCACATAACCAATGATGGCTGCAATCACATCCCAAAGCTTCTCCCAGAGCAATCAGCCTAACACTCTTGGACCTGGGGCTGAATCACATAGAAATTACTGGACTGAAGTTTCTGTGTGAGGCTTTGAAGAAACTACGGTGTAACCTGAGATGTCTGTGGTTGTAGGGATGGGCCATCATTTATTTGAGTTGTGCAGACCTCTCATCTGTCCTCAGCCACAACCAGAGCTTGATCACTCTGGGCCTGGGCCACAATTCCTTGGGGGTATGGTGGCGTCAAGACATTGTGTGAAGCCTTGAAACCAAAATTTCCCCACTGGGCACTCAGGTTAAAGATAGAAGAACCTGATGCTCAAATCCAGAAACCGCTGACAGAAACCAAAGAAAGCAACCCACAACTGACTATTGAGAGCGACAATCGAGAGCCCAGAAAAAAAGACCTCCTTATGCCTTCGTATTCTGAATGCAGATATGAGTTATACCTATCAGCTAAATATTGCCTCTATCCCCCTTCTTTCTCTTCTCCTAAATTTAATTAAATGTAGCTTTGACCTCCTCATTTTATGCTGTATGTCTTTTTTACTCTTTTCTATAGAGTCATTTATTCTACAATAAAGTAATGGATCTTCGAGGTGATGGTGAACTTCCTATGAATTCTCTCAGTGATGTTAGTTGCAGAGTCAGATGTTATTTTAGCCTTGGTTGTGCCTCTGGCTTACATGAAACATGTACAAATCACTTAACTTTGTTATAGATGAAATATCTATTAATATATCTCAAGTATATTAAGAGAAATAAAGGTGAAAGCATTCATGAAAAAAGAAAAAGAAAAACCAAAAATTTACTCTCTCACAGTTCTGGAGGAGGCCAGAAGTCCAAAATCAAGGTGTTGGGAAGTCCATGCTCACTCCAAAGGCCCTAGGGGACAATCTGTCTTTTCCTTTGTTCCCTTGCCATTTCCAGCTTTTGGTGGCACCAGGCGTTCCTTGGCTTGTGGCCACATCACTCCAGTCTCTGACTCCATGGTCACATTGCCTCTTACTCTTCTGGCTGTAACTCTTCTGTGTGTATCTCTCCTAAAGACACTTTCGTTAGATTTAGAGTCCACTCAGAAAATCCAGGATGATTTCATCTTAGCATCTTTAACTTACTTACATTTGCAAAGACTCTTTTTTCAAATAAGGTCACATTTGTTCTGGGGTTTAGGACATGGACATCTTTGGGGGGCCACCATTGAAATTACTGCATTATTTATTTAGGTTATAAATATATTTTCAACCCTACAAGTTAATATTTTTGCTTTATACAGTCACTTAAATTAACCCATATCCTTTGCTTTGCATTCCTTGTTGCATCTTTGTGTTTTCTTCTGGGATAATTTTCCTTCAGCCTGAAAAACAATAAGTTTCTTTAAAATGTAGCTTGGAAGCAAACTCTCCATTTTGGTTTGTCTTAAAATGTCTATTCCGTTTTCATTCGGGAAGGATATTTTTGTTGTGCAGAGAATTCTTGGTTGGCTGTTAATTTTCTTTCAGTACATTGACGGTATCTTGCCATTGGTTTTTAGCTATAGTTGCTGCTCTTGAGAAGTCAGTTATCCATTTTACCGATGCACCCATGGCTGTCTTTTTCTTATAAATGGGTGCTTTTAATATTTTCTCTTTGATTTTATTTTCAGCATTTTTTCCCTGATACATCTAGATTTGAGTTTCTTTGTACTCAATCTGCTTGAGTTTCATTTAACTGAATCTTAATATCTTAATATTCATTCTGGAGAACTCTTAAGTCATTATCACTTTAAACATTGCCGTTGTTCCCCTTCTTTCTCTTCTCCTACATTTAGTTAAGTGTAGTTTAGACATCTTCATTTTATCTTTTATGTCTCTTTGTTCTTCTTTTTTATTTTCCATCTTGCTGTCTCTCCTTGCTTTATTCTGGATATTTTCACCAACTCTCACTTCAGTTGTGTCTTATCTGCTTTTATATTTTGCTCATAAATTTCTGTATTTAGCAAGGTCTATCATTCCTATTAATGTATTCTCAAATTTGCAATGTATTTTGCAAACATTTCATAATTGATTCAGGAAAGAAAAAACAACCCATAAATGAATGTCAAAAGTATTAGGTGAAATTTGATGAGGAACAAAACTGTTATATAGTCTCAAAATATCTTCTCGTAAATTAGTTAATAACTATGAAAGGAAAAATAATTTTCTGATGGAAAATCCTGACAGGTGTTTTCTTAACCAAGTGATCAAAGTTAATATCACCAATAATGGGACAAACTGACATCACATACCTCCTACTATGATGCAGTGAGGGCACAATATCACTTCTGTGGTATTTCTGTAAAAAAATTGATGACCTGAGTCTAATGATGAAGAAACATCAGACAAATCCAAATTGAGAAGGAACACTTTACAGAACAGCTCATCTACACTGTCCAAAAATGTCAATCTCATGAAAGACAATGAGGAACTATTCCAGATTAAAGGAAACTAAAGAGATATGACTGAATGCAATATATGATCCTGGATTAGATAAGGGGAAAGAGTCTGCTACAATGGACTTTATTGGGATAGTTGGCAAATTCTGAAAATGGACTGGACATTAGGTAATAATGTATCCATGCTAAATTTGGAAACTTAATAATTATACTATGGTTATAATTTCTTTTCTCTTATTAAAAGATGATGTTTGCAACTTATTCTCAAATGCTTCAGAAAAAATGATAAAGCAAAAAGTGGAAAAATGTCAAAAGTTGATGAATTTGCATGAAGGGTTAATATGATTTTTTGTCCTATTCAACGTAGCTCTTGTGTAAATTTGAAATTTTTAAAAAACAAAATAGTTTTTAAAACTTACAATATCAATTTTCATAGCTCTAGTTCCTTGCTGAAAATTAAAATTCAGCTTTTCTCTCCATGAAGCTAGTAAACACAGTTGTTATGCAGCTTGTGTCTGATAACTCCAGTATCTGGAGTCTTGGTGGGCTTCGGGTCAGCCCTGGTCCTTCTAGTCCTGCAAGCGCCCAAAGTACGGTTCTTCCTCTCAGAGCAGAAGAGGCTCAGAATGGTGCTGCTCTCTGTGTTCCAGACCAGAGTGGGAAATTCTGCCCTGGGCAAACACCTGTCTACACTGGGCAGACACCAGAGTCTGTCTGCATCCATTTCCCCACCCCAAAAGTCCACCAAAAGCATGATTCTATCTCTCCCCCACTTCCTTCAGACTAGCAGTGTCCCAGACCTGAAGTAGTTCCAGCCCACACTGTCTGAGCTCCAGTCACCTCCCTGATCTAGGTTTGGTCATTCTTCCTTCTCTTATTGGCTCTCTAATGCTTTTAAGAACAATTAAGATTTTTAAAAAATGTATTCACTTAGCTTTCTAGTTGTCATCAATGGGAGAGTTAGTCTGAATGACCTCGTTTGCCATAATCATAACCTGAAATCATGTCTACTTCTCATTATAACACAAAAGGCTTACCTTAGTTAAAAAAAATTTGGATTAACATCACAAATGATCCAATCACACTCCTCCTCCTATTTCTTTGTAACCATAATTCACAAGACCCTAGAGTGAATTAACATTTTATAATTGCTAGGTAACTAAATTGCCTGTTAGCTGGCTTTAAATACATAGAAAGCTACTTTCTTTGAGAATTCCAGCCTTGATTGGCCTAACTAGCACACTATAACATAAAATTCAATCTAGGATCTTAAGTACGAACTTCCCATGAAAAGTTTAGCAATGCAAGATGAACAAAGAAAGTAATTAATTGTCTTGATAAAAGAATTCAGTGATTATATAGGAAAATTAGATTTTAAAAAGACAATACCATTTACAGAATGTAGGGCTTCCTTCTGTATCAGTGCTGAAGGGGATGATGTCATTTCCTCTTCTTTCTGCTGATTTTTAAAATCGTCATCTATGGAGATCTGAAGTCCTGAGAACTTCCATTCAGTGTAGTCCACCTGCTTCAGAATAAAAACAAATGTAATTGTATGTAATTATAATAATTTCATAAAGTTAAATATAAAATTACACATTATCAATATAATTATATAATTAATACAATATAAATTATTATAACATAATGTAACATACAATTACATGTAAATATATAACCATATAATAATACATATTTGTAATGTCATATATATTATGTGTATTTTAGGTGCTACATAGTAACTTTAATCTAGTTTTCTATGAAAAAAGGCAGTATCAAGCATATAGGAAGTGTTCACTAAATATTTGTAATTTAATTACAGTTGAAGTGGACTGGTTAAATTGTGGTACTAAAGTTCTAAGCATAAACTGCAGGATCTATAATTTGTTGAATTAAATTAAAATGAGTGGACAGTCCAGAGGTTTATTAAACTACTGTGTTTGTGGAAACACATACTAGCCACAAAAAGACATGACTATTGCTTATCTCGTGTGTCTGTTTCTGCTTCTGCCTTTGAGAATAATATATCTGGGAACACTACAACCCATATTTTAGCTCTTCGGGGTTTCGAAAGCCTTACCTGTAGTGTATTCCCAGTTAAGATGTTACGACTAAGATACTCCATTCTGTTCTTTCCTTGGATCCCTGTTCTTTTGCCATGTCTTCTTCTTGAGTAGCTTGCAACCTGGTGTTCCCTTTCTTTTCTTTCTCCTGGCTGAGGAGGTTTTCTCTTAGCTGGATACTGGCCAGCTTCAATGGGAATCTCAGCAGATACCACCTGGTCCTAAATAGAAGGATCAGAGACAGCCTTACAAGATGATGGTTTAACAGCCAAGATACTCAAGAAAGGAATTTTTAAGCTAGCGTCAGACTTCATTTCTCTCCAGCTACAGAGCTGAGACATGCCCTCTCTCTCTCCTTGCCACAATAAAACCCAAAGTTTTGCTCCATCAATAGCCTGAGGGCATTATGAGGGATGCAGATTAAGCATGCAGAACACATGACACAGAAGGAACTTCTTTTCCTCCAATTTTAATACTGTCTTCTTTAAATATGCTCCACAGGATTGGTGGAAGTCTCCTACCTGGGGAGGAAAGGAAAACTTTTCCTCTTCAGATGACATTTCTAAACTGTTCTTGGTGTTGTTCTCCTCAGTCCGAGCTTCTGGTTTCAAGAAGCTCTCTGGGGGTAGGTAACAGGACTTCCAATCCAGCTGCACCTGAACAGATCCATTGGGTTTCCCTGCAGGGTCAGTGAGATTAAAATCACCTGAGAGACACACAGACATTAATAAAATCTGATCAAATGAAATAGGCAAGTGAGCATGTATCATTCCCCCTCTTTTGAATTTCACTATAATTTGTAATTAATTAACATTCATCAAATAATCATAATAATACACTCAGAAGTAATATAGAATGGCAGTGAATATTTATATTCCCTTAGAATATTTACTTCTAATATTTCCTTAGACTGTTTATAGGGGAAGATGGATCTCCAGGTTTCAGGAAGGGATAGACAAAAGATGGATGGAGGGCCAGCCCAGTGGCTCAGGCAGTTAGAGCTCCAAGCTCCTAACTCCGAAGGCTGCCCTTTGGATTCCCACATGGGCCAGTGGGCTCTCAACCACAAGGTTGCCGGTTCAACTCCTCGAGTCCCGCAAGGGATGGTGGGCTACACCCCCTGCAACTAAAATTGAACATGGCACCTTGAGCTGAGCTGCCACTGAGCTCCCGGATGGCTCAGTTGGTTGGAGCGTGTCCTCTCAACCACAAGGTTGCTGGTTCAACTCCCTGCAACTAGCAACGGCAACTGGACCTGGAGCTCAGCTGCGGCCTCCACAACTAAGACTGAAAGGGCAACAACTTGAAGCTGAACAGCACCCTCCACAACTAAGATTGAAAGGACAACAACTTGATTTGGAAAAAAGGCTTGGAAGTACACACTGTTCCCCAATAAAGTCCTGTTCCCCTTCCCCAATAAAAAGAAGATGGATGGAGAGGTCTAGCTTGCTTGTCATCAGTCACCCATTCAAGAAACAAGATTGCATTGTTATGACTGTTATCAAAGGTTGGCTATGCTTTAAGCATACCCAGAAAACCATTCTCTACACTCAAGTGGTCCTTATATTCTAAAGTAACAAAAGCCAAGAAAACTTCCACAAAATGGCATTTTTCTAAATGCCAGACTTCTGATTTGTAACACTGATTAATTAAACAGATGACTCACGTTGTCTCTCCTGTTTGGCAAAGGACAAGTTGTGAGTAGAAGTGTCTGTCAGCCTTTTTCTTTTTCTTTTTCTTTTTTTTTTTTTTTAAGTACTTGTGGTATTGGAAGCAGGGAGGCCTCATACACTTCCTGGTACATCCAGATGCTTGTTAAACATGGTTGGTATACTGGCTGTACCCATCCACACTTCCTAATGAAAGCACAGACACCCTTGCCTCATCCTCCCAGGGAGGCAATCAAAGAGTTGACCCTCCTAGGTGCACCTCACAACCCTGGGTATGAAAGTAAGGTAAGGGAGCATGTAGTTAAGCTCCATATTGGGGGGAAAAACATTCAAGAAATTTCCCTTAGTCATGGTATGGCATGGAAATCTTGCTAACTTGTGTCTAATGTTTAAAAGAAGCAAGAGAATTATGGGGGGAGGGTATTAAGGGCACAGCTTATAATCTGCTATCTAGTCATGTGCTAAGAGATAATAGGCCTTAAGTAAAGACAAATACTGGGAAGCCCTACAGAATCAGAAAATATTTGTTCAGAGATACAGACTTCAGGTTGGCGGGTCTACCCACTTGGGAATCTCATTTATATTGTTGAAAAGAAGCAGAAGCCAGTGTTCCGATGTGATTAGTGAGGACCTAAGTCTGCTCTGTCGCTCTTCACAATATTCTAAAATCCTTTCAGCATGTTTTAAGAGAGAGTGTTCCAAGCAAGTAAGCAAAGGAAAGTAGGGTTAGGACAGGGAAACACACTGGGCAAAGACCATAAAGATGCAATAACCTTGAACTCCCACCTTTAATGGATTTGTTTTGTGCCAGAGGCAGCAAGGGCACTTGGACTTTGCCGAGGTACAAGCCAGGCTCTGAGTCTTCGTCATCAAAAACATACACAGATAGGGCCTCCCGCCTCAGATATTGATCCAGGTCAGACGTCACAAGCACTGGGAATTGAGCTTGGTCTCTAAAGTAGGGATTGTTACTGGCTGGAATGATGGCAGTGTCATGGTCAGAGAAGGTAAAGAAGCGGTACATGGCATACGGACTGGGTTGGGTTCCCAGCCATCGACTCTGGAGGCCACAACATCTGGTGATTTCCACCCGCAGCTCGTTCTGATGCTTCCAAGTCTCCGATCTGGACTGGAGAGATGTTGGTCTTGGATGGAGGAAAAGGGCAACCTGAGAGAGTTGTTACAGGTGAAGCCCAGCACCCTTGATGAGCAAGAGAAGAGCTATGATCTAGAGAACTTGAATCCTGACTGGGTCACAGAGAAACCTAATGACTTCACCTGCCTGCAAACTGGCTCTGGCAGATAGTTATCTAAGGGAGATGCTGGCACTCAGGCCTTAGCTTAGAGAATGGAACAGAGAAGCTATTTTGTTCACAGCAGGGACAGATAGCTAGCTCCAAAGGTATGGTTTCATTTCAAACTCAGGCTTGACTAAGGGAAGAATCTGAATTAGTTGTGGTGTAACAGTTTTTCTCTTTCATCCACATTCAACACTTATGGAGAATAGTAGACTGAGCTGTTTTCATGAGCTGCTTGGCTGAGGCTCCTTTGAGACGCATGGGCACATCCTTTTTCTCACCTCATTCTCCTGGGCCTCCCAGGCTCCAAGCACATTGGCTGACAGGTAGGCTTGGGCTTTCTTTTGCTTATTGCATGCCTGTAGGCTGGCTCTTATGGGGAAATGCAGCTTCATCCAGTATTCTAGCACCCCGAAGTCTTCTCCATGAGCTCCTGGGTAGCAGAAAGTATGAAAGGCACAGAGGATATACTCGTAGATGGTGTGGCAAGGATCAAGAATAAAGCAGAGGAAGAAAATGGGAAACCACTAGAAGAACAACTATAGACTTTGGGAGATTCCGCATTAATTCCGGGAGCTATGGGAAGCTGACAGCACTTACCAATAAGTGTGGCAGAGCCATGGACGCTCTCTATAGTCTCCAGCACCCTGTCAAAGCAAATCCATCCCGTTGCAAGGGTGTGGTGCTCACTGGCTAGAGCCTGGTGGAGATCAAGTCGGGCTGAAGCCCCTCGAAGGTAGTGCAAGAAAAGGGAATCTAACTCTACCACATACTGTGAGGTGAAGTCATACAGGGGCTGCGGTCCCACAGCTAGTGGGGTACAGTGGGTCTCATAATCATAGAAGGAATAGGTGCAGAAAGTGGTAGGTTGAGTATCTCCAGCCTGAGCCAGGGCAGCAGATGTCAGGAAGGCCTGGTGGATATGCAGCTCAAAAAGGTTCTCACTCTGACGCAGCAGAGAAATGTCCACTTCATCCTCATCTCTGTGGGCTGGCAGTGTTTCCACATGTAATGACATCTGTCGGGTACCATAAGCCACATCTTTGAGCTGTTCTAGAGGTAAAAGAAAACTGCCTATCCATCAAAGCATAGGGAGCTCTTCCTTAGGACAAAGGAAGGTGGACAGAAGGAGAATAAAAACAGTAGTGGAAGTCCAGGTTGCGATTATCTCAAGAAACCATGTGATTCTAAAGGAAAAGCAATGGAATAACAACCAAGAGCTTTGAATTCTGTTGGCCAAATAAGCCAATGTCTCCTTTTGAAATAAGGTTCAAAATGAGTGATTGGAAAGTAAACACTAAGCTCAGGAAAACACTGGAGGCACGATTTCATCTAAAAATGACATTGTTTTGTTTACAGCAAGATCCTATGGATTAATTGGTAATACCATCAGAGGAGCACTAGAAACAGAAAATGTGAATATTTCCAAAAGTTTGGGACATTGGCCATGGAAAGAATAGCAAGTTATAGTCATGATGTCTATTACATTACATTGGGCTCCACCAAGAAATGATTCCCACTCTCCAGCCAGATCACAAGAATCTTCATCCTGTTAAGAATTTGGTTTAATGTAAGAAGGCAAAAAAATCCACTTTAAGTTAAAGAATAATGGAGTAAAAAGTGGAGGAGGACACTTACTAGAAAGAGGTTGAAAACACTGGCAATAGAATGCAAAGATATGTAAGAGAGTCTACCGGATCTGTGCATTACTTCCCATGTTCAACCAATCAGAACTTTGATACATAGTCTGTTTCAAATCAGGTAAAATTTGAGTCATCACAGTGTGTTGATGGTGAAGGTCCTATTTTAAGAGTTGTAGGATAAAAATATTTGGATACATCAGAATTGCTTCCTGCCCAAAATAAATGGAATACAGAGACTGACTAATAGTTTCTTAATTGATAAGATTAATATAAATAAAATGTATTTAAAACTTTGCATTACTTGACACAGAGTTAACAATCTCAGCATATAAAAAACTTCTACAGGGCTGGCCCGGTGGCTCAGGCGGTTAGAGCTCCATGCTCCTAACTCTGAAGCCTGCCGGTTCGATTCCCACATGGGCCACTGGGCTCTCAAACCACAAGGTTGCCAGTTCGATTCCTCGAGTCCCGCAAGGGATGGTGGGCTGAGTCCCCTGCAACTAGCAATGGCAACTGGACCTGGAGCTGAGCTGCGCCCTCCACACCTAAGACTGAATTCAGGACAACAACTTGAAGCTGAACCGCACCCTCCACAACTGAAACTGAAAGGACAACAACTTGACTTGGAAAAAAAGTCCTGGAAATGCACACTGTTCCCCAATAAAGTCCTGTTCCCCTTCCCCAATAAAATCTTAAAAAAAAAAAAAAAAAAAAAAAAAAGAACTTCTACAAATAAATAAAATACTATTGAAAAATGGGTAAAGGACAGAAACAGGCAATTCTCAAAAGAAATAATACAAATAACTGGAAAACATATGAAAAACTCTTAAGCCTTACCAGTAATGAAAGAACTATTAAGTTAAAGCAAATGAATCTTCAGAAGTAGATAAGGTTATTTATCCTGCACTGTCCCAGGAGAAAGACCCTGAATCTGAAAGACATGAGCATTTCAATCCAGGGGGGGATTCCCTTTGTCATATGACAGTGACCTTTTAACAGACTCACCCTGGCATGGATAAATCATGCCCCAGAATGACTCACCTCCCTTTACTCTAGTTCCATGTTCACTAAGTAACCTACCTACTGACTCTGCTTTCCAGAGAGAGGGCTGATCTGTACAGTGGTTCCAAATATTCTCATGGCAGCAACCAAAAGCAGCTATCATAAAATAACAACAAACATTCCGGCTTAAATATCAGTCTTTGCTGAATTTTGGTTAGGGTAAGTTAGATCTCTCATCACTGGGTATAATAACAAAGCCAATTTTCTTGACATGCAAGGCCGAGACCAGCTCCTGGTCATCAGTGATGATACTAAATATAGGAAGTACCACATTGTGAAATTTGCACAGATGTCAAGCCAGATGCCCGTTATAGCAACAGGCTCAAACAACAGCAAAGAAGTTAGAGACTTTCAGAGAGAAATCACAGAAACGGATTCTGAGAGATGAGTGATGAAGCTCTATTATTTCATAAAAACCGCTAGACAGGCCTAGGTCGAGGAAACAATCTTGAGAGAGGGAGTTTACACCACCCTGAGGGCCCACAGTGATATGCCTCTCATTCTCAAAACAGATTCAGCAAGGTGGGCCCTGTTGAAACTCTCCAGAGAAATCAGAGAAAGACGCTGACATGATAGAGGAAAAGAATCTGTTACCCATGTAAGAAAACAACAAAGACGATAGGATAAAGAACGGGAGGGGTAAGTCATATGCCGAGGACATAAGTGGACTTCTAGACAGGTACACAGAGGGGAGCACAGGCATTAGCTGTGTGATGGGTTCCAAGGTGAGGGGAACAAAGTACTAAGACTTGCCAGATAGTGGAAGGCCATGGCTTCTTAAAATACCTTCCAGCTGCTTGATACGATCGTTCTTGAGGTCCAGGAGTTGATTCAACCTCCCCAGTTTTTCTTTATGATCTTTATTTTCATTATTGGCTTTTGTCATCATTGCCTCCAGTTCCTCCTGGAACAAAATAATGTCTGAACATTTCTATCTCAGTGGCCCAGAACTAAAGAGCTAGATAAAAAGGTGGCATCTGCTGGGTAAAGAAGACTCCGCTATCTCCTTAGCAGGGCAGATTATCCACTAGGATAATCACAGACCCCTCCAAGATCAGTAATGTTATTAGTGCCATAGGATAATATTTTCCTGGGACTGGCAAAATTTGAACTCAGAGGTTCACATCTGCCATTTTCATTAGTTGGCCCCTTCACTGGCTGCTATTGCCAACATGCCATGGGCATGTGTGAGTACTCAAGTTCTTCAAAGGACAACACTTCCTGTGTTTGCACAGGACCTTGCCTATCAACTTGCATCAACCCTGGAAACTCAGGTTGTGCTTCATTCCCAGCCTTGTAAGTGGTTCCCATGTGTCATTTTATCTATACCCTTCTTGTACCATCTTTTCTTGCACCTGATAGCACACGTTGATTTTGCACTGCAGAACAAGCATGTCTCTGGTCTTTTCTAGTTCCAATATGGTTTCTGCATGCGATACTTGCAACTCACTTAACATCTGGGACAGTTTCTTTTCTTCTTGGTTGTTTGGTTCACAGGGCTATAAATGGAAAAGCATTAGTAAAAGGGAGTATAAATATAATAGGTACAGTAATAACTATTCTCCATAAAGCAGTTGTTGGTAATAATAAAATACTAGCAGCAGAATCTACTCCAAAATGTAAAAGAGGACTTGTGTAAATTCATGTTCAGTAGCAGCAGAGAGAAAGTTATACAGCCTCTAATGGCTATTTGCTCCTCAGCAGATCATTTCAAGTCCTCATCTGAAAAAAATATTTTAAATTTTTTGAGCTATAAAGGGTAGGAAAATGTGTGGCGCTCATGAAATTACCTCTACTCTCAGTCTTCTCATATCCTTTCAAATATTGTCCTCAATCAGGATAAAATGTCATTCAGGTAGTATTCTAATCCCTTCATCTTTTCTAGGGATATTTTGCAGAGATCCCTCTGTAGAGGGGACTTGCTTGATTAAAGATGCACATACCTCTATCTGAGTGTCCTCTTGGAATAGAGCTGGGGGAGTAGCTGGGTCAGATTGCTTGTCAGGAGATTGGGAAATTGTGTCTGTATTTTGAAGGATCGGTACTTCCTGTTTTTGCTTCTGAAGTAGGTCGGTGACTTCAAGATTCAGATCCTTGTTTTGAGCTGGGGAAAAGGTAACCCAGAAAGCTGAAACTCTGTAGTTATCAGTAACCATGGTTAAAGCTGGACCAAGTGTGAATTAAATATTCCCACTAGTGTTAAATTCATTTTATAAATTTGCGCTTAGGTATTTCTACAAATGGAGATCCTAGCTTATTGACCTGACCTCTGGACTCCAAAAACAAAACAAAAAACAGCTAGAGAACTGTAAATTGGAAGGGAGAACATTAGCAACAAATAAAAACAGAGCCTCTTGATTGGCTAGGACAGTCCAAACTTTTGACAGCACCATCCAAACCAGTATCTCAACAACTCCTCTCTCCAACTCCATTCTGATTTTTATGCTATTGACTCTGTGGCACCGACTCCCCCCCTACCCTCATCTGGAGGGAGTGTGAGCGTTTGAGCGTTTCTGTGTGTATTTGTGTGTGTGTGTCTGTTTCTGGTAAGAAAGGTGATCAGTGTTTAGTGTGATCATTTCATTATCATGCATTAAACAGGGCGTTAGTTTATATTACCCTTAGGTCTTCACAAGACTTCACTTGTACTTCATACCTACTATAAGGTCTTCAGCATGTGAATGTAAGTTTTTTCCCTTGATAGATCCTGCCTCTATTTTTCTTGATGTCATATTTCTTTTCCTTCACTCTCCTATGTGACTATACTAAAATATGATGAAATATAAGCTAGGTAAGACTAAGTATCAAGGTCTAGGCTGTCAAAAAGAAGCAAGACAAAGGTCTCTTTGACATTGACAGTATTTTAAATCTTTGGGGTTTTTTTTCCAAATTTATATTTGTTTCACTCTTAGGATATATTCTGATGATTAGTCAGTACGCTCTAATATATGCTATGGTAACAAATATGTGCTATATCTCTGTGGTATAACACAACAAAGTTAAATTCTTTGCTTGAGAAGTCCAGGATAAATCAAGAGGCTCTTCTCCATGTGAGTCTTGGGGATTAATCAGATTTAATTCTGTGGCTCTACTATTTTGACATGTGGCCTCCAATACAGGTTACACAAACTAAGCAACTAAAGCAAGTCAGCCAAGAGGACAGGGTGCTGGGCCACCGCCCTGCCAGCCAATTGCCTCCTCAGCCAGGAAACCTTGAACGTGCTTCTCAATGCACCAGCCCCTAAGAAATCTTTGGAATAACTATAAACTGTTTTCCAAATTAGCAGGGGGAGTGGTAGTGGTAACCTAAAGCAGCGACTTGCTTCTCAATTTCAGGTATTGGGTGTTTAAAAAAAAAAGGCTCTCAGTCACCTCTAAACTGATTGATAAGATCAAAAGGCAGAGGAAATCCTTTTCAATACTTTCAATAAATAAAGTAAATGTTTAAAAACATAATAAATTATGAACTGGCATACTCTCAAATGGGAAGTCATTGTGTAGGAAAAAAGTGTTCTTATTCTAGTTATCCATGACCAAGTGAGGGATGGGAGAAATGCTGGCCCAAGGTCCCTTCTCCCAAACCAGAGATAGAAGGTGCTTCATTTGAGAGAACTCTTCAAGGCCCGACCTACCTTTCTCACTGGACAGCTGAAGTAAGACTTTTCTCTTCTCCAGTTCAGCATCCAGCTGATCCTGCAACTCAGAGACTTTCTGCTGTAGCTGTTCTCCTACAAGCTCATTGCTCAAGTGGGGCTGATTACTGCTGTCCAGCATCCTGAAAATGGGGAGCAAGTAAGGAAGGAGGGAGGAGTTGTCAGATGGATACTTGAAGGTGCGTGATAGGATGCCTTTATTACAGTTTCAGCATCTTCTTTCAGCATCTCCTGGGACTTGTTCATCATTCATTTCCCTACATGTTTTTTTCTGCCCCTGCTTTATCTGTAACTGTCATTTACCAACTGCCTTGGAACTTTTGGGTCCCACTGAGGAATTCTTTAGTATCACTTCTGATTAGGTCTCAAAAAGCCCACTTAGCAAACAACCCAACTCATATCTATTTCCCAAGAACTTTTCCAGCATGCTAGCTTTCTGTAGGCAGGTACCTAGCTGTGTACCAAGACATTCTCAGGCCTGCTGGATTAGAAATAAGGAACAAAATGCTCCTCTTTTTCTTACTTCATTCCTCTACCATCACCAATGGCTTGCTTAGAGAATATTTGCCTTTGAACTAGATTATAAATGACTATACTAAAGGGCAGGAACTAAATTTTTCAGTGACTGTACCCTGCACGCCATGAGGGCAGACGCATTTTGAGTGTAAAATACACATGGTCAGTCCTTAACTGTTTACACAAGTGAAGTGACATGATAAACTATTATTTCTGCTTATATCTTTTTCTTATTTATCATTTTAATAAATGTGGTCTAAAGACAACTTGCTTAGGCTACTATGTTTCCCTGAAAATAAGACCTCGCTGGACAATCATCTCTAATGCATCTTTTGGAGCAAAAATTAATATAAGACCTGGTCTTATTTTACTATAAGACCGGGTATAATATAATATAATACCAGATCTCATATTAATTTTTGCTCCAAAAGATGCATTAGAGCTGATGGTCCATCTAGGTCTTATTTTCAGGGAAACAAGGTAGTATTACGAGTTCTTGGCACTTCCTGACCATACATGACATGAGGGTCCAAGAAGATAATATGAATGGTGAATGGAAGAGGTGTTGGTCACAGGGAGTCTTCAGAGTGGATAATCCCCACTGCTTCTTTTCACTGAATTGAAGAGATTCAGTTGTTCCCAGGATGCTCCCACACAACCTCCCCAATCTACCCTCTGCTGCCTTTAACTGAGTCAGAAGGCACGTTTAATTTTTTTTTTTTAATTCTAGCAATTTTTAATTTCAAAATTAATATATGAATATATAAGTGTTGTGGAAAAGTAAAATGATGTGAAAGTATGTAGAATAAAATTGAAAGTGCCTCTTTGCCCTACTCTAATCTTTTTAGGTCAGAGTTAGCATATTCTTTTGCAACCTGATTTTTCTTTTAACAATACATCTTAGTCATACAGGTCTACCTCATTTTTAACAGCTTCATAGTATTTTGTTGTGGGAATGAAACATGATTTATTTAGTCAATCCCTATCAAGGGAAATTTGGATTGTTTCCTTTTTTTTAACTATTACTAGCAGTGCAGTAATTAACATTCTTATTATACTATATCTTTGCACATACATAAAATGATTTCTTTAGTTTTTATTCCAAAAAAATGGAATTGCTGGCACAAAAGACATGCAAATGTTTTATATTTTGACAGGTAGTTTCAAATTCCCTTCCAAAAAGACTGCCAGTTTATATTCTCACTAACAGTATTGAGTACCAGTTTCCCCATATCCTTATCAATACTATGTGATATTTTTTAAATTGGGAAGGTACTTTTCTATTCTATAATTGTCTCTTATAACAAACTCTGGAACGCAAACTTGGTACTCACTTTTCTAAGAGTTTGTCATAATTGTCATTCAGCAATTTTCGTTCTTTTTCCAAATCTTCAACTCTTTCCTGAAACTAAGAATGATGGTAGAGTGACTGAGATAAAACATTTAAATCTACTGTCTTGTACAGGATCTTGTTGCGTCCTGCACAACACAAGCCGTGGGAAGGCAAGGGAGGCAGCGAGGGTTAAACTATAATAAAGAGACAGAGACTTAAATACAGTTAAATCACAGAGGACCAAGGGACTCGCAGCCTCAATAGACTGGAGCCCCGAATCGGGTCGCCGTCAGTATTTATTGATTACAAACAATGAGCATCACATGATTAGAGGCAGGGTCTGTGAAACTCTTACACCATTTCAAAAAAATGATTTCAATACCCAATTATTTGTCCCAAAGCAGCCGAAGCATGTCGTCCCAAAGTGACTAAGGTGCGGTATGCAGCACCCTGGGGGAGAGAGTCTCTCTCGGTGAAAGTGTCCCATGAGCTGAGCAGAAAGAGCTTGAGCTCATCGCCCTAATGGGCCTCTCTCACAATAAGGTGAGAGGGAGTAGCAGGGGCAAGCAGCAACTTCCCACAAGAACAAGAGGAAGGAGGGGCAAGGCTCCTTTTTATTATTTCTTGTTACAGCTCATTGGGGTCTCAACGGGGTCCCGTCTGGCTTGAGTTGTCCCTCCGTGAGGAATCTTACTCATCTTTGACTGCAGACCCTTCTCTTGAAGACCAGATGGAGAGACTCAGGATATTATAAACTGAACCCCAGAAAGGCACAATCCCACAACTTCTTTCCTTAGGGAAAGGTTGGGGGGGAAGACGGCTAGGCTGCTGTGTGACCACAGGATCTCCTTTTTCTGTTGCAGGATGGGGTTTGGGTGGGAGGTTTTCTACATTCATCTTCCATGTCTCTGAGGAGCCATTCGACTAGAAAGACTTGAACCAATTAAAGTTAGGATAGAAACTTTTATTGGTATTAATAAAGAGTCTCTAAAGAAATCATCATGGTGTCTGGTTTTCTGTTAGGGAAGCAGCAGAACACTGTAATAGAGCAAAGACTTTGGAGAATAGATGGTTTTCTGTTAGGGAAGCAGCAGAACACTGTAATAGAGCAAAGACTTTGGAGAATAGACATAAGTATAAATCACAGTTTCTCCCCCAACGGTATAATCCTGAGCAAATTATTTAACAGTTGGAGGCTCATTTTTCTCATTTGAAAAAATGAAATACCCATAGTGTTGCTAAGATACCCTTTTTAACATCTCTAAAATTGGAACGTAACTTACAATTGACGGTCTCCTTCAATTGTTACCGTTACTTACCTCCTTCAGTGTTATCTGCAGGATGGACACATCTTCCAGCTGGCTCTTCAAGCTCACAGCTTTCTTGCTTTCCTCCTTCAGCTCTGCCTTAAGCTCATTCATTTGGCTAAGGAGGGCATCATGGGCTGCACTCAAGATGCCCTGATTCTGGGGCAAAAGGAAAGTTGCTATGGGAATGGTCATATCACTCACTAGGAGTGGTCTCAAGATACTAGCAACCCTAGCATTCCCTAGTGGATGTCACAAAGAATGGCTTTGATTAATATCATGTTGCATTTGCATTGTAAATTGACCTTGTTTTTCACCCTACCATTTCTCAGGAAGCATTGTTTCCCTGTTAGTGAGGATTTCCCACTCTGAGAAACTGTAACTCATAATTAAGAATTCATAATTCAAATTAATTTGTAATTTCCCCAAAGTTCAAATCTAACCCTGACTCTAAGTGAAGTGCCACATTTTACAGCTGCCTTTTCTTTTTAAGTGATTTGAATGCTTTTTATGATGATATACTCCTCCCCTTGCACCTACCGTGTTTCCCCAAAAATAAGACCTAGCTGAACAATCATCTCTAATGTGTCTTTTGGAGCAAAAATTAATATGAGACCCGGTCTTATATTATATTATGTTAGATAAGACCCAGTCTTATATTATAGTAAAAGACCGGGTCTTATATTAATTTTTGCTCCAAAAGACACATTAGAGCTGATTGTCCAGCTAGGTCTTATTTTCAGGGAAACACGGTAGCAAAGTACCATGTTAACTCTAGAAGTTAAGTGTGCATTTTTCTGGTGGACACCTCGGGTGAGGAACAGCTGTGTCTGGTCATGCTGGGTCCTGGCCTTAGTGACTCTTAATCATGGATATTCACCAAGCTTCACCTGCACCACACTCACAGTGGTGACCAGAGCCAAATATTTAATAACATCAGAGAAGATCTGCAACAACTTTTGCCATATCTCACCATATCATCCATGCTAGAGGAATACTCAGGAATTTTTGAGCAAATGCTATAATTCTCTCTAGCAATAGGTTGAAAAATATTATTCCAAATATTTCTCAACTCAGATCTCATTTTCAATTTTTATGAAAACAGTGTAATATGTATCTTCTGATAATAGTAATAGTATCATTTGTCTTAATAGAAATTATATGATATAATAACTTTGATTTAGCTGACTAAATTCTGGCATTATGTTACTTGAAGATGAATCCTAATTTCTTTGGGTTTCATTGCTCTGATTATTCAGAAACAGAGATTCAAAGAATCTTTACTAAGTACCTTCTGGAGCAGAGTTTCATATGCCTGTAAGAAAAAATGAGTATTGTTTTATTGATGTATCAACTTGATGTTTATTTTTGTTTATCTCTGTAATACAAGAATATAAACATTTATTTTAAAAGATGTTATTAAAAATTCCTATAAAGCAAGTCAGTTTGTATACATGTTTACTAACTGCTGCTACTTTTCCCCTGCCCTAACTTGCTAGGTAGTCTGTAAATGTACTAGATCACACCATTTCTTTAAAAAAAATAAAAGATCACTTATTGACATTTGCATTGCACTTGGTGAATTATCCAAGAAAAACATTTCTTTTTAAACTAGGCATTATGTTACTTAGCATGCTTCAGAAAGGTCTCTTTCGAGTTTTAGAAATAGAAAAAACAACAATAACCAAATTAACAGCAATAGCTATTAATACTATTGATTGAGCAGTTACTATGTGTTACATGATACTATTCGCATCTGTTTCATTTTCTATTACATTATGATCATAATTGTTTCACATATATTATCTCATTTAATCCCTACAGCAAATCTGAGAGGCAGGTATTAGGGCCTAAACTTTAAAAATGAGAAACCCAAAGCTCAGAGAGCTAAGGCACTTGCCCAGACTCTAGTCCAGAGTCTGTGCCATTGACCATCATATTTTACTGCTAAGGGATTAAGAGAATGCAAACTTATTTTAGCGTATGTGTAAGAAAGCATGACTACAAGATAAATTGCTCAAAAAAACAAATTGTATGGCTATCATCAACAAGACAAATAGTAACAAATGTTGGAGAGGCTGTGGAGAAAAAGGAACCCTCATACACTGTTGGTGGGAATGCAGACTGGTGCAGCCGTTATGGAAGGCAGTGTGGAGGTTCCTCAAAGAATTACGAATACAATTGCCGTATGACCCAGTAATCCCTCTCCTGGGTATCTACCCAAAAAATCTGAAAACATTTAGAGATAAAGACACGTGTGCTCCAATGTTCATTGCAGCTTTGTTTACGGTGGCCAAGACATGGAAACAACCAAAATGTCCTTCGATAGATGAATGGATAAAGAAGTTGTGGTACATATACACAATGGAATACTATTCGGCAGTGAGAAAAGATGATATAGGAACATTTGTGACAACATGGATGGATCTTGAGAGAGTAATGCTGAGCGAAACAAGTCAGACAGAAAAAGCAGAGAACCATGTGATTTCACTGATATGTGGTATATAAACCAAAAACAACAAAAGAACAAGACAAACAAATGAGAAACAGAAACTCATAGACTCGGACAATAGTTTAGTGGTTGCCAGAGGGTAAGGGGGGTGGGGGGGGAGGTGAGGGTAAGGGGGATTGAATATATGGTGATGGAAGAGCTGACTCTGGGTGATGAACACATAATGGGATTTATAGATGATGTAATACAGAATTGTACACCTGAAATCTATGTAATTTTACTAACAATTGTTACCCCAATAAATTTAATTAAAAAAAAAAAAAAAAAAAAAAAAAAAGCAGATAGGAAAATAAAATATTCATTGGGAAAAAAAAAAAAAAAAACAAATTGTAAAACATACATTTAAAAAAATTGTGGATGATATTCACCATTTTAGTTCATCTCTACCACTACCACTGACATTGGTAAGGACGTTCAATTTAGAAGGGCTTTCTTCTTTCTTTCCTTTAATGCAATGGAGGAATAGATGAATTTTTTAAAAAAATCTAATCCCACAAATACAGGTATCCCCTGCTTTTCAAAAGTTTGCATTGCATTACTTCACTTTTACGAAAGACCTGCATTAGTACCTGTTTTTGCTAACCAAAGGAAATCCGAAAAGTATTCTTGCTTTTACAAAAAAAGGCGAAAAGCAAAAATTCAGTGTTTGTTTTGCAGTGAGCCTTTATAGAAGCAGCACACGCCCACAGCAGAGCAGTGGGAATGGTACCGCCAAGCTCATTCCTAGGAACCATACTCAGTATCTCAGCATCAAGCCACCAGAGCTTTGAACGGTGTCTGTGAGCAACTGTGTTTTATCTGTCTTTTATGCATCCATTAAGATGTGTCCTAAGGTATCAGAAAGGTCTAAGAGAGCTCATAAGCGTGTTACACAGCATAAAAGTGTACATAATTTAAGCATTTGATCGTGGCGAACAAAATAAGGATATTATGTGTGTGTTGAACTTACCTCTGTCCACCATTTGTACTATTTACACACAGAGAGGAAGAATCTTGAAAGCTGCAAAAATTACTATTGGTCCTGCTAGTAGCAAAGTGGTCTCTATTAGTGAGCATCCAGTAACAGATAGAATGGAAAATCTGTTGCTGAGTGGATTGCTGGGTATACAAAGCATGGTGTGTATTTATCATATCATTTCTGCTTTCATAATATACATATTAGTGTTATTTTAGGTTTCATGTGTTATTTGGTATGATTTGGTAGGTTATCTTTGTGTGTCTGGGAACTCTCCAAAATTTTCCTGTATAAATTACTGGTAAATGCATCCTTGTCATTTTGGTTTACAAAAAGCTTCATTGGAACGTTCTACTTTGAGATAGTGGGGCAGGGGGACGGGGTGGAGGGGCCTATATAGCTATTTACCCATACAACTTAAAATTATCTTCCTTCTTATATTGCCACATCCTTTAAGTGCTACCAAAATTAGCCAAATCAAAAGAATACAAGCATATGCCTAGTTCTCTACAAAGCACAGGTTTGAAGGTTGGCCTTGTAAAGGTGCCTTTAGTCCCCATCAGAACGGACACACTGAGGGAGGTCCTAATTGTGGCTAGTCTCAATGAATGGCACCACCATCATCTAATCTCCCATGCTAGAGACCCAGGCGTCATCTTCCATTTCTCCTTTTCCTTCACCCACTCCCCTTTGGTGATGAAGTCCTTTCTTCTACTTCTTGGACGTCTCCCCAAACAGTCCTTCCTCTGCAAGCCTTTCTCACTACCTTGGCTGGGACCCTCCTCCTGTCTCCCCAGGACAATTGTAGTCACTTTTACCTGATTTCTTTGCCTCCAGTCTTATGCCAGCCAAACTGTCATTCACTCTGCTGCTAGATGATCTTTCCTTGTAATTCTTGTAATTTTTGAAAAGTTGAAAATTTCAGAAGACTATAAAGACTATAATAACAGTCACCTATGAGCCTACTACCCAGAATTAATAGTTATTAGTGCTTTACAATAGTTTTTCAACAGTATTTATTTATTAAAATGTATATTCAAAAATATTTCAGACATTTAAAAAAGGCAAAGTGATGTCTTTGGGGCATAAAAATTGATTGTTGTCACCTTGCTTGAAACCTTTCTACAGTTCTCCCCTGTCTATAGGATAAAGTCTAAATGCCTGATAAGGCCTCCATGACTGGTACCTAACGTTTCTCACCTGTATGCCTTGGCCTCCATCTCTCCTCTGCTGGAAAGCTCTCCCCACTCATGTATACTGATTAATACCTGCTAATCTTTCAGTATCCCAGTATTTAACTCATGGATGTACTCCTTTATGAATGTTTTTAGGATCCTGCACCCCATCCTTGGATCTGAGTAATCTCTCTTCTGTGTCGCCCATACCCTGGAAATGCATAGCTGTTCTTGGTTACTTCTTACCAGTTGTACTTATTTCTGTAAGTTCCTTAAAGGCACGAGGTATCTAACCTATCATTATAACCTTCGCAGCCCAGTGTTTTGCACAGTTCCTGGTACTCAGTAAATACTTATTCAATAAAAGAATGGTGCCAATGTATCACTTAGGCCCTTGATGCCCTTTTCCACCATTCAGATATGCGTTTCTATTGTGTGGTAATGAGAAAAGAGCAAGAGCCTTGGCGCCAGTTAAACCTGGACTCAAAGCCGGCTCTGCCCCGTACTATTTTTATGACTTGAGCAACTTAACTTCTTTCAGGCTCAGTTCTCTCATGCGTTAAATGTACATAATACCATCAGGGCTGTTGTCAGGCTTAAAGGAGATTATGGCTGTTAAGTGTCTAGTAGAGTCCAGCACACAGAGGATCCTCAGTGAAGGATTCCTTCCCTTCCACTGTGACTGCTCTTGGCTTCCTGACTTAATTACATTCTGCCTGGGGCCCTTGGCTGGGACCTTAACCCTGATACACATTAACCCAACTTAATTCCACCTTAGTGGGCAGAGCCTGAGCCTCCTTCCCAATAGAGAGATAACGGGAAATATTGGAAAAAGAATGGACTCTGAGTTGCAAGGTTTGGATTTGAATATCACTTTTAAGTTTTGTGACCTTAGACAAGAAGTAACTTCATTTTTCTCAGTTGTTGCTCCCACCTACAAAATGGAGAAAATAATACGCAGCCCTTAACTAATTGCTTTTCCCCCCCCAAAAAAACACAGCTGATTATAGCAACTCACCTTTTGAACTTCTGATAATTGTGCTTTTGTCGCTACCAATGAGGTATTCCTTTCATGTAAGAGCTTCTTAAGTCGAATCAGCTCAATGTTCTCCTTAATAGAAGCTCTGGAGAAAGAAGACAGTGACAAAATATTCTGTCCGAGAATGGACAAAGCTAAGCACCTCTTACCCCTGATTCTGCACCAATAAGAACACCTTTCTTTTTTTAACTTTTTAAAAAATCTTTAACTTTTCTTTTTATTAGTTTCAGGTGTACAAAACAATGTAATATTTAGACATTTATCATTTATATCCCTCACAAAGTGATAGCCCTCCTCTCCCAATCTACTACCCCTCTGACATCGCATACAGCCATTACATTTCCACTGTCTCTAGAACATCTTGTTTTTACCTCTTGCCTGCCTATTTCCACCAGAACACACCAGAAATAGAAAGTGTATATACACTCCTACAATAATCTCCTTTCTCCCATTTCCCCTCTCACCACCTGAGATTTGATAGAGAAACTACCAACCCTCAATTCTGTGTTCTGAGAAAACATAATACCTATTTTTAAAATTATAGTGCTCACAGTTTCCCATAAACCTTGCAAAGGCCTGCTAAATCTGACACAAGGGAAGCGTATTCTTTTTGAACCTAGGAGATGTTTTCTTTAGTATTTGAAAAGTATTGGGGAGGCTTTGGGTTCACTAGACTCTATCTCAGTAATTCCCAGTCCTAGCTGCTTATTAGAATCATCTGGAGAGATTTTTAAAATTATATACTGCCCGGAGTCCAGCCCCAAAAAAGAACTGATGGCTTGCTGCATGGAATGCCACTCTTACCGAAGCTCTGTGACCTTCTGAGCACACTCCAGAGAGCTTCTCTGTTCAAAATCTTCATCTTTGGACCATATTTTCTCAGAAGACTTGGGTGGTTCTTCTACTTGCATAGCATTGCTGGTCATAATGTGGGCACTGTTAGGCACACATAGACCAACGAGTTTAGTCTTAAGTATGCTGCTGAAAGAAATTATACTGTTAGAATGCGGAATATTAGACACAAAAAGGAGAAACAGAAAATGCTGCTACAGCGGCTGAGAATTGGCTCTCACATATATAAAAAGAAGTTAGAAGAGTTAGTATATGTGGAAGATAATCTTACAAAATATAGCTTTTAAGTGTCAAACTGAGATAAAAATGAATTATGACCTAAGGGATAAAAATATAAAGGGAAAAACAGGGAATACCTTCAATGAAGAAAATGGCCTTTATTCTACTTTCCTTGGAAGACAGAGAAATGCTTATTTTCCATTTTTAAGCAACAAATTAGAATTTGACCTAGGGTTGACCTTCGTCTTCTCTGATTATGCTAGAAAGACTCAAAAATGCCAACATGCACTTGTTCCCTAAATGATGTATTCTTAATGAAAGCTGAAAGAGTAATAGTGCAGCATAAGTGAAAAGAACTCACAGTTCGCTGGGTTCACTGGATATTTCACCTCTGGTTTTTTCATTTGTCACATGCTCCTTGAATGTGGGAGGGGCTGTGTAGCTCAGCCTGTCCATTAGCTCTGAAAGTTTAAATAGAAAATGCAGACTCTGGCAAAAGATTTTTCCAGAACACCAACTGCTAGAACTAGAACACAAAGTGCTAGAAGTAGGGAGCCTTGAGAACTGTGGGAAATCCTTATATGGTCGACCACTGATTCCAGAAGAGAGGTTCTCAGTCATGACTCTTGCACAGATATGCAACTACAGATTTTTAAGTCAATCGGACTACACACATTCAAGTGAGTATAAACGGGAAGAAGAAAGGTGCAAGTGTGTCCAGGACAGGGACTGTATGACTAACTCTAATGCATCTTTATTTCTAGTGCCTGGTATATAACTGGTACTCAATAATGCTGAGGTTAAACTGAACTGAAATTTGTATTTATTTAGTTTTTCTACTTTTAGATGTTTTTGCCAAGATTTGGTTGGTTCAGTAGGGAGTTTGAAAATATAGGAGCATACTAAACAAAATCTAACACTGAATTTCCAGAGTAAAGATACTCCATTGCCATGGACGTAAATCAGGACTGTGTAGGCTACATGAAGGAAATTTACACACAAGATTTTACTTAGTTCAAGGTTGGGTTTCATAGAAGTCTGAGACTCTTAGCCACTTTAAATACAGGAAGAGGAGAAATTGCAACTCTTCACTCACAGCCTAACTTCTAAGCCTGGACTTCAGGAATAGGCTTTGGGAATCACTGAACCCACAGAATTGTATGCAAAGTTTTGTGTATGTGTTGTGCCTTTTTCTTGGGAGGAGGCCTCCCTTTGACCATGGTTTCAAAGGAGTCCACTTCTCCCAAAACGGCTAAGAACTCCATTTTAGAGGCACGGTAATAGGGTGAAATGCTTCTCTCCCTGACTCCACCTTATTTCCAGCCTGCATTTCTGTAGATATGCTAATTGACTGACACAGTTCTGACTGAGATTTGAGGAACTTCCATCTGACCCACTAGAGACAAAGAGATTTAGAGAGTCCCTCCCCTCTCCCCCCACTTTCTTGGATCCCATCTCTTGCCCCGCCCATTCTCTCTTGACATAAAAGAAGCATGAATTCTGGGCTCTCTTTTTTTTTTTTTTAATATTTTATTGGGGATGGGGAACAGGACTTTACTGGGGAACAGTGTGTACTTCCAGGACTTTTTTCCAAGTCAAGTTGTTGTCCTTTCAATCTTAGTTGTGGAGGGTGCTGTTCAGCTTCAAGTTGTCCTTTCAGTCTTAGTTGTGGAGCTCAGCTCCAGATCAAGTTGCCGTTGCTAGCGGCAGCTCAGCTCAAGGTGCCCTGTTCAATCTCAGTTGCAGGGGGCAGAGCCCACCATCTCTTGGAGGAAGCCGAGAAATCGAAATGGCAACCCTGTGGTTGAGAGCCCACTGGCCCACGTGGGAATCGAACCAGCAGCCTTCGGAGTTAGGAGCATGGAGCTCTAACCTCCTGAGCCACCAGGGGGGCCCTGGGCTTTCTTAAGATGGATTTGAGAAAACTTTGAAGTTTCCCATCTTCTCATTATGGTGCCATTTTGATAAATAAAACCTTTCTTTATTCCAAACACTGATGTGTTGAATATTAAATATTTGATGCACCGAGCGCATGGGCCTTGTAACGGCAATAGCACAGCTACTTGTCCCAGTAGAGGGACCTGTCTTAAGATCACTGCTGCTCACACCTGAGCTGGACATCTATGTTATCTTTCTGTCTGTTTTCTAGACCTGCTGTAGAGCAAATCCCGTTTCCGTTGTCTGATTCTCCTCTCCACAGTGTTTAACCGTGAACTGAAATTTTTGAACCTGACACCCCACTCAGGGGAGAAAAAAAAAATATTAGGGAGATAGAAAGGAATGAGAACAAGAGAACAAAAGTACAAAACAGGGTGGCAGGCAGAACAAGGCAAAGAAGAGGGAAATGTGGCTGGCAAATCAATCCTTCCCTGTGTTTTAACCTGTAGCCCTGTCGAGGGTTCGACCCTGAACCTCACCCCTCTTGGGTTTCTCTGGCACTGGTGCCCCAGCGGTGTGGAGCTGTCTCTGTCCCACGTGGACGCGAGGCTGGCTGCAGCACAGGAACTGCTGTTGCAGCGGGAGCATAAGGGGACGCTGGTGCTTAGGGGGGCGTTGCCGCCAGCCTGCATTCCGCTGCCTCCGGGCTGGCTCGGAGAGCTGCTCAGTGGTCGCCACCTCTGCCCTCAGGTTCCGTCCTGCAACAGTCAATCGAAGCAAGGCTGTCCTCATCCTATAGGCAAAAATAGAGCTGGTGGCAGGTGACTTCTTCTATGACAATTATTTCTACAGTTTATTTGGTGGCAAATAATCTGAATTAATCTGTGATAGAAAGTTATCTACTGTAATTCATTATTTGTACTTCAAAAAATTAATTTTTCTACCCCCAATACACTGTAACTCTGTGCCATCTTTGTCTATTCTGTTGCAGTGATCACACATTCATCTTAGTAAAAAATGCTGGGGCACTCCTCAAGATACTCGTGTGTATATTTATTTTGAAATTATATACATTCACTTCTGTTCAAATAAATTATGGCCATTATAAAGCAAACTAAAATACTAATTTTTAAAGGGGAAATAATTAAATATAAGTAGAAATTTTAATATTTACTTCTCCCATCCCAACGGTCTATACAGCCCTGTGTATATGCCCAATTTTAAGGATTATTAGTCTTCTAACAAACCCCAGTATGATATTCTGTGATCCCACTGCCTGTCAGTTCTGACATTTAGTATGTGGCCTTGGCATGTCATTAACCTTTTGTGCTCAGTTTCATCATCTATGAATAATGATAAAAATAGTCACTGCCTCATTAGATTGGTATGAGGATTAAATAAGTTAATACATGTAGAGTGCTTAGAACACTGACGGTGCACTGTAAACACTGTATGAGATAGCTATTATTACTTATTGTTAAGTCCAGATAAAGAAATCAAGGCTCAAAATAGCTAGGTTAACTTGCCCAAAGCAAGGGAAGGAGACAGAATCCAATTTAGTTTCTTAACATCTATAATCTCAAGTACTTTTTGGTTATCAACCAAGAAGCAATATTTTTTTGTCCCATGCAAACTTCTGACTTCAGATTCTTGAGTTCTCCACAATATGAAAGAATCTCCAACTCTGAAGAATGCCAACATATACTGGAAGCTTACAATCCTATAGATTCTAAATGAAGCTCTGAACCAGTCCTGGGGATTACCAATGAGAGGGCAAAAAGCTGCTTTTGACATCAGGGAATCGGTCCGACATAGTGCTCAGTGTTGTTTGAAGTTGGCCTGGTGCTCACAACTAGGCCATGTTTTCACCCTGTTGGACATAATCTCACAGAACAAGACCGTTCTGAGACCACGACAGAATGATACAAAGCAAGTCCAGTGCATAATCTTGTCTAAGCACAGACAAAAAGCAAGGTCGCTGGGACACCACAAAACACCAAACATCCTCCTCTCCTGGCTAATATGAGTGACTGCTATTTCTTTACCACATACAGCGTTAGCCTCACTCTGGTCTACCCTCCCTTAGATAAGATTTTTTGAGAAATCAAACATAGAGTGTCCCTGCTTTCTGACAGTACCAAATCTGGAGTCAACTCCTGTTATCTTGGACCCTCCCTCAAATCAACCAGCTGAACCCAAATCCTATAATAGTTTCTTTCTAACACAGTCTTATTGAGATGCCTTTAGTTCCCCATGGTGTGCATTTTTTCTAGCTGCAATGAGTAGTAAATCCAACTCGCTCAACTATAGGTGTACCCTTAGTGGTCTTTGGCTGGAATGCATTGACACCAATATCTTCAAAATATGTCCTAGGGATAAACCTGGAACTTTCAGAACTCCCATTCTTCTCATCTGTTTATCTACCCATACCTCACCCCAGATTCCTCTCCAGGTCTGCACCCAAGAGATCCACTTTTAAAAGCCAATACCCTAAGGTCACTGCATATAAATTTTGGAGTTAACAGCTTTCAGCTCTGCCACTCACTAGCTGTGACTTTGGGCAAGTTACTTAACCTTTTTGTGCTTTCTTTTCCTCTTAGTAATAATTCTTTGAGAGTATTAAATACGTTAATAGCACTTATAATATTAACTTATTTAATACATATAAAGCATTTACAACATACTTCCATACAATAAATGATCAATATGAATTTTGGTTTTGTTTTATAAATAAAACCCCCTTTTCTACTTGCACCTCCTATAGCCTTTATTTCCCTGAGATTTTGGCCATTCCCCATCCCCATCCCCTCTTTGGTGACCAGAGCAGGAGCCTGCCCAGTCTCTTGCTCTGTGGGCTGAAATAGCTTTTAAGGATGCTCTGTGTCCTATGGCCACAGTCTATTGATATGTTTGGCAAGAAACCCAAGTACGGCAAATATTGCTTTAAAAATTATTTTTGGAGTGAACCATTCTTGATATTTGAATTGTTTTCTGGTGCAGACATCTCAGGAAAACATATTCGTTTTGGTTTTCTGTGGTATAGGTCTGGTGTAGCTGCAGCTTTTAAAGACTTAAGGTACCTTTTCATCTCATCCTGTTGCTTCCAAGAAAGCTCCTTCAGCAACAAGTGCTCTTCACGAAGACGAAACAAACGGTCTTCCAATTCTTCCCTGCTCATCTTGCTCAAAGGTGGTTGAGTTTTTATCTTCTTACCTAAAGTCCCAGGACAGGGTAAATGGAGATTATATGCAATTTTTTAAACCCCTCAGGTCTTTCATCACATTTTGTCTAGAGGGCTTGAATCTATCTTAAGTCAAGTGTTTAAGAGGAAATGAAGAAGTATATGAAAAATGTGTGCTAAGGGACCTCTTTGTCATTCCATATCACTTCTGTATAAGGAATATCATTCAAGCATGAGATATGACTCAACTTCCTGTCTAGAAAGTACATTCTCTTTTTGAAAACATCGAAGAGGGCTGTTAGTCAACTTAATTTTTCTGTTTAATTTACTCTTATGTATTTTTTCTCCTTATTAGATAATTTGGAGCTAGAAAGAATTGTGCCCACAACCATCTTCAAATCCCCAGTAAGGAAAAAAATAGAACCTTTTTTGATTGCCAAGAATCATCTCATTTGTATATATGGTCTGGAGAAACTGTCCCCAAACTCCTTCCTTGGAATAGAGCCTCTGTTTGGTCTAAGCAGAGGAAACTAGAGAACACTTTTCAGTGTGTGAGTGTTCGCTGACCCAGGGTCAGCTCTTATCTTATGGGAACCATTCTAAAACCCCAGAACTCAGAACCACCTCAGCTACCACTACCACCTCTCTGATCTATCCTTTGGAAATGATGACAAGTAAGTTTTTATAAACAGCTTTATTAAAGTATAACTGACATGTAATACACTGAACATATTTAAAGTGTAAAATTTGATTACATTTTATATATGGTATAGCTGTGAAACCACAATTAAGATACAAACACATACATCTAGTATGTCTATTTCTACATGCTAGAAACTACTAGTTCACTCTGATACTTCCATTTAATATCCAAAATCATATTGTTTATTCTAGCCTTCTCCTGGTCCATATTTGTATCTCTCTCTCCTCAGTGAGAAACCAGCTTCTACCATCCTCAATATTTTTATTTGCTCAGTCTCTTTGAATGAAATTAGTCTCCCAACTAGGTGAGCTATGTCCTTATCCATGATACTGTTGAATCACACTGGCCTGGCCTGTGCCAGCTGAATCTCACACACACACACACACACACACACACACACACACACCAACACCAACCAGGTGACCTATTGATTTATACCTTTCTGCAATGGCAGAGAAGTATCCCATCAGTTCTGGTGGTATACCGGCCAAGAGTTTGTTTGTTTGTTTGTTTGTTTGTTTGTTTGTTTGTTTTTTACATTCTATTTTATTATGTTCTTTCGTTCTTTGTTTTTTTAACTTTGTGATGTCAACATTTTTAGTAATACAACTAAATCTGATAAAATTTTACCAGACATGATTTATTTCCCTTTGGAAATGGTGAAATCAGAAAAAAATATTAAAATTAATTTTTGAAAATATCTATAAAAATATTCCCATAATGTGGTCTTATCCATTTATGACATCAAAAGTTTTTCTTTTCCCAAAGCAAAGTTTCTAAGATAAATTTAAGATCACTTACAATGTAAAGAAAAAAAAGATACAACTTCCAAACCAACAAAATTAGAAAACAATGAAGCTGATGGCTAGGCACACTTAGCTTAACAGGAAAATACGGTCACTAAGAAGAAAATTTGTAACATGACCATAAACCTTTATGAAAATCTTCATTTACAAACACTTTTCTTCTTTTATGTTTAGCTATTTCATAAATAACAGAAGGGAAACTGGACTCAGTTGGTAATAAAACCTACAAAAGTTTCTTTTTCCACAAAGTAAATGTGCAAGTCCTCCACTTTGGCACTTCTTCCTTACCTCCTCTATTGTGCTGAAGAAATATTGAGTTCTTTTAAATTTGGGGCTGTGTGGATGGCTTCCAAGCTGATTAGACTCTCCAGGTGGTTAGCCAAAGACTCTGCACAGGGTCTGCTGTCACTCGTTCTATGACTTTTTCAACTTTGAAAACTACCTCAGCCAGTTCATTTTTCATGTGCTTTATTTGTGGAACAGTTAAAACTTTGAGAAGCACAAGATCCTGAACTGTGCACTGCTAAAGAGTGTCATGAACACACTAGATTTTTCACTTATTAAAATATTATGATTCATTTAGCATCAGAAATTGAATACTCTCTCGACATTACATGGCTTTGGTTACCTCCCAGCTTGACTAGGTCCCACCGTGAATTCTCCTTTTTTTTTTTTAATGAAACATGTTTTATTGTTAATATCTTATACAAATGAAAGCACAACCAAAACTTATCAAGTGCAGCTAAATCAAGAATAACAGGAAATTTTATAGCTGCTAATGCTACATTAAAAAAGGAAGAAAGATCTCAACTCAATCACTTAATTTATACCTTAAGAAATTTGAAAAAGAAGAGGAAAATAAACCCAAAGCAAGGAGAAGGAAGGAAATAATAAAAAAACAAATATAACAAAAAAATAGGTAATAACAAATAATAACAAAAAAATAGATAAATTGAACTTCATCAAAATTAGAAACTTTTGTGTTGCAAAAGTTTTTAAGATTTTCAATACAATCCACAGAATGGGAAAAATATTTGCAAATCAAATATTTCATAAGAGATTTGTATTCAAAATACATAAAGAAGTCTTACAACCAACAATATAGAGGCAAATAACCCAACTTAAAAAGAGGCAAAGAATCTGAGGAGACATTTTTCTGAAGAAGATAGGCAAATGGCCAATAAACACATGAAAGATGTTCAATGTGATTATTCATTAGGGAATTGCAAATCAAAACCACAAAGAGAAAGAGTAAATTTAAAAACACACACACACACACACAAGATACCACTTCAATAATAGGAAAAAGTATTGGTAAGGGTATAAAGAAACTGGAACTCTCATGCATTGCTGATAGGAATGTAACAGGGTGCAACTGCTTTAGAAAATAGTTTGACAGTTTCTCAAAATGTTAAACACAGTGCTACCATGTGACCCCACTTCTAGGTATATACCAAAGAGAAATGAAAACATGTGTCCACACAAAAATTTGTACACAGGTATTCACAGCATCATTATTCAAAAATTGAAAACAACCCAAATGTCCATCAACTGATCAATGTCTAAACAAAATATGACATGCCCATAAAATGAAATATGATTCAGCAATAAAAAGGAATGATGTATTGATGAATGCTACAACATAGATGGACTTTGAAAACATTATGCTAAATGAAAGAAGTCAGACTTTAAAAACCATATATTATATGATTCCATTTATATGAAATGTCCAGAATAGGCAAATCCATAGAGACTGAAAGCAGATTAGAGATTATCAGGGACAGGGCATGGCGGACACTGAGAATGTCTGTTACAGGGTTTCTTTTTGGGGTAATTAAATGTTGTAAAATTAGTGAATATGGTGTACAACTCTGTGAAAACCGTAAAAATTGCTGAGTTGTACACATTAAAGAGTGAATTTTATGGTATATAAATTATATCCCAATAAAACTGTTATGTATTACATATGTATTATATATAACATAAATTATATATGTATTATTATATAAGCAAATTATTTTATGTTATTATATAAATGAGGAAATAAAACATATATGGACAGTTCAAAGAATAATAATAAAATGTACACAAACATACATACCAGCTTAAGAAACAAAATTAAGAATTCTCTCTGTAACTTCCTCAACCATATTATTTCCTCTTCACCCCAGAGGTGACTACCATCTAAATGTTGTATTAATAACTGCTTTATATGACTTTATAATTTTATAAAGAAAATTAAATTTATTTTTGTCTATTATAAAGAAAATAAATTTATTATTTCATTGTATGAATATATATCAATGTACATTCATTTTCTGATCAATGGCTATTTATGTTGTTTTCATTTTTTACTATTATGAATAACACTGCCAATCGCTTCTCGGCCTTTTGGCTAAGATCAAGTGTAGTATGAATAACACTGCTATGAACATATTGGTAAATGTCTCCTGGTACACATATGCAAAATTTTCTGCAAATTTTATACCCAGAAGTAAAGTTGCATGTTCAAAATATCCCACAATGACAGACTGAAAGTTGTATTAATTATAAAAGGCATCCATCCTCAGGCACTGAATTTACCTTTTGACACTGGTACCATTAGAGGTATCGAATCTATGTCTCTAACAAGTTCTCTAATGTATTGTCCACCAGAAGATGTGTTGTCATATCAGTTCCCAAGCGGTAAGAGATCCCAGAGGACACTGAAATAAAAACACAAAAAAGTCCAGCCAATTACATGCAACTTTAGGATGCCTTTTGCAGGCCATACTTAAGTTGCAGCAGGAATTTCTCACCACTTTTGTGATGGTACATGACTCATCATAACTTTCTGGTAGTGGTGTGGGACCACTCTATACTGAAGAGTAAAACCAAGCATTCAGCAATAATGACCTTACTTTTTTAAAATGAAATCAATTTTTTCAGATTATCGAACAATACATATCATTTTGGATCATTTTTTCAGTGTCTCCTCAGCCTCGAAGCCAATGACCATCCCCTCTCTCTGGGAAAGGAGCCCCTGACCCACCCCTCCTTACCCCATTTACAGGGACTCAGCCCCCAGCCACCAGTTCATACTCTATGATACACTTCCCACAGTGATTGTTCATTGGACCAGGTGGAGACAAGTGACCTGACGTGGGACAATCAGATTCTCTTTCCCGGGAGACTGGAAATGGGACTAACAGTTAAACTAGCCTCTGTGGATGGCTAGAACTTTTATGTGAACTTGGGAGTTCTGGGAAGGTCATATTCGACTTTGTACCCTGAATAACTGGGGAAATCCTATTTGTAGAGTCCCTTCTCCACTTGGTCAACACGATTTTCCTGGGTTATAGTATCCAGTCTCCTGGCCTTACATTCTACGTATATGCATGCTGTTCCTCCCAAAATTTTTATCTGCTGCCCTGACCTTCAGCTATGTACATCTTCCTGTCTTTTAAACATTTCCACTTGCATGACTAGTAGGTATCTCAAACTCACCTGTCTCACACGGGAGTTTTGATCTCTCTCAAATGTGATATACCAGTCTTTCTCTATCTCCATAAATGGCATTACCGTCATACCAGTTCCCAATTGATTCCTCCCTTTCTGTCATCCATTACCAAATCCTCCAAGTACTTTTGAAAAAATCACCATCTCCACAGCTACTACTATAATTTAAGGCACCTGTCTCTTACCACAACTATCATGTTTTCCTAATGTTCTCCCCATTTTCATCTCCCTATCCCTCTCTCATCAATTCCACCTAAAACATCCAAAGTGATCTTCATAAAACAACTAGGTAAGGGTTCTAGAAGAGGATAAACTGGGTCAAATATATGGTGATGGAAGGAGAACTGACTCTGGGTGGTGAACACATAATGTGAGATATAGATAGTGTATTACAGAATTGTACACCTGAATTCTACGTAACTTTACCAACAATTGTCACCCCAATAAACTTTAATTAACGAAACAACAACAGCAGCAACCAGGTCATAGCATTTCCTGCTTAAAATTCTCCAATGGCTTTCCTTTACATTTAAAATAAAATCTAAACTCCTTACCATGGCCTACAAAGCCCTCCACGATCTGACCTGCCTCCTACTCCTCAGATCACTCCTGGCACCTTTCCTCCTATAGCTCACAACACTCCATGCCACTGGCCTCTTCTCTGCTCCCCAATCATCAAGCTCGTTCTTGCCTCAGTGTCTTTGCACTTTCCTGGAATGTTCTTTCCTTGCTCTTTACAGGGCTGGTTTAGTCTCTCAGCATATTTTCTTTCATCAAGAGGACTTTCTCCGACCTTCATAACTAAAGTGAGCACTTCCTCAGTTTTACTGTTATGTGGCCCAGTTTATTTTCTTTGTAACACCATACTCAGAAACTACCTTCATCTATTTACACTTGTTTATTGTCTGTCTCCTCTCAGTAAAATATAAGGACATTGGAGGGAGAAAATTGGTTTATATTGTTTATCTCTATTTCCTAGTACCTGAACAGCTCCTGGAACATGTTAGGCACCTAATAAACATATTAAATAAATGAATAGATGAATGAATAAACAAATCAAGAGAGAGTGACCCTGAGTGGCTGAGATGAGTCAAAATGTCCTGAAAGCTTTGTTCTTGATTTCAGTCTTTTCCAAAGCCTGTCTCTGTTCCTGTCCTTATGTTCCATAGGAGAGTCCTGTGTTCTATACAAAAAATTTCCCCTTTTTGCTGAAGCTAGCTTGATTTGTCAACTGAAGAAGCTTGTTCCCAAGCTTGTTTTAAACAAACAGAGAAATATAAATAAGAAAATAAAAAGCATGATAGAGAAATTCTATCACTGGGAGAGAACATTAGCCTTTTGTTGATCTACTTTCCAGACAATTCAACTTGAATTGGGTTATTCATATTCTGTTCTGTAATGTTTCATTTTTTTAAACCAAAGTAAGGAACATCTTTCCAATGACATAATTTTAAATGGATCTATACAGATTTAGCATGCCTATTTGAAGGAAGCTGAACAATCACCCAAAAGTTGACATACTTTCACATGGTAGAAAATAATCCTAGGATTAGAACAGAATGGAAGCAACCAAGGAAACCATTTTGTTTTAAAGTAAATCTCACATTTAAGCTTTTGCAGATTTGCTAAGATACCCGATCTTCCCAGCCTTCTTCTATAGAGAAGTAACGTGGAAGTGAAAGGAGAGGTGACTGCATCACAGGCCTATAGACCTGAAGGCGTTTGCAAAAATGGAGCCGTAGTGAAAGAAGAAATGCTGTGGTTCTTTAACATCTGGGCCCAGAGAAGATTGTTTTGGTTATGACTATTCCAAAATACACCACCAAAGCTGTACAGCACTGTTGAGCAACTGAAAAGTACCACTAAAACTGAAGTCAAAGAAACTCTAAGAATGAAATGGAGGTTATCAGCATGTCAGAAAAAAAAACCCAGGAAAGACTGTCAGTAAAGGTGTGATAAAGGAGCATCCAAAATCCAATGAAGTGGCCAACTTCAATCTCTCAGGAAAAACGAAGTAGAGAGAGTAAATATAAAAACCGAGGGCTTACCAATCATTTTAACTCAAAGGAATGAAAGACTTAAAGAATTCCCTTGCAAGAGTGGCCGGTTAGCTCAGTTGGTTAGAGCATGGTGTTAAATAACACCAAGGTTGCCGGTTCGATCCCCACATGGGCCACTGTGAGCTGTGCCCTCCTTCAAAGAAAAAAAAAAAAAAAGAATTCCCTGGCAGTGATATTCAGAACTGCAGTGCACGGGGCAAGGGTAGGTGAGTGAAGAATAGCACTTTACTGGTGATAGATGCATAAAGCCAGATTGATGACACCAGCAATTAAACTTATACTGATTTTATACTCACCTCTGATTAAATTTGAAGAGGATGAATTTGAATAGTGGCTGTGATCAAGAGCCTAGAAATGAAAAAGACATGGATTCACATTCTTCCTTGGCTGTGTGACCATGGACAAGTTGTTAACCACTCTGCTTAGTGTTTTTCTATCTATAAAATAGGAAAGATTAAATATATGGTGATGGAAGGAGAACTGACTCTGGGTGGTGAACACACAATGGGATTTATAGATGATGTAATACAGAATTGTACACCTGAAATCAATATAATTTTACTAACAATTGTCACCCCAATAAATTTAAAAAATAAATTATAAAAAAAAAGAAAAAAGATGCTATGAATATCTATACAGAAAAAAAAAAGGAAAGAAACACACCTCATTGATATGGTGAGGATCAATTGAGATAATGCCTATAAAAAGCTGACCATAATGTTTGGCACTTAGTAGAAGCTCCATATTAGCTAAATGCTAGCTATTTTTGTTGTTTCCACTGAACTAGTCTCTGACTAATTGATAATTCTATGTTGTATTTGTCAGTATAAGTAAATGATTTATACTATGATAGACTGTATGTCATTTTTGTGTATGTTAGTTAATATGAGTTCTCTATAACTCTGATACATCGTGCGTCTCTTCACTAGTCTATGAACTCTTTTGAGGATATCTGTATATATACTACCTAATACAGTGCCTGGTACCTGCAGATGTGTAATAATTTTTCAGCAGATGTATTATTATGACATTGGATTGACATTGGACAGAAATTGTTTTTTCTTTCTAGAATTGCTTTTAATGATTTTACAAAGTTTTGTATTAATCCTACCCACCTCCAAGAACACAGTGAGATGAGAGCCATAATGGTATCACAGATTTGAGTAGGAGAGAGGAAGAAGAAAAGAAATCCCAAAATCAGTTGACGAATTTGCTTAAAGAAATGTCAGTTGCATTTCAATAGAGTATAGAAAATAATACTGCAAAAATGTTCTTATCTTTAGAAAAATCAAGATTAAGTAGACCTGTGTGACAAAATATAGAAGTAGGGTTTTAACATTTCAAATCTAATATGGGTTAGGAATTCAAGTCTTTCTGCATAAGGAGTAAACTTTAACAGTCCCAATAAATACTCACGTCTCTGAAAGGGGAGCTGTAGTTGGGATCCTTTGAGTTGAAGATTTCGGGGAAGAAAGGGACAAATTATGAATAGATCCTTAAAGAAAAATAGTTTTCCACTTAGGTAGGGAACTCAGAAAGAGTTGATTTTATGTGAAAGGATAGAAGCAAATGAGATTTAAGCTCTGAGAAAGAAATTTGGAGCAGAGCTGAAGAGAAGCTGTAGAGAAAAGTGTAGGTTCTGTAATTACAGTGTCAATTGTATGAATGCTCATAAAAGATGATAGGAACTCCTGAGATTTGGATTGAACTCATTGACAAATATCACCGTGTGACAAATATTACATATAGAATGATTTTGTTAACTTGCCACAGGAAAAGAAAAATAGAGCCCTTGCTCTTAGGAAGTGATTAATTAAGATGGGAAATGAGAAAACACACTCTTAACTGGAAGGTAAAATATAAAAATCAATCAGAGATGAACAAAGGAAAATGAGCGTGAAAAGGAAGACTGAGATTCACATTTACTTGAAGGATCAGATAAAGTGTTATGGAAAGAGGGTTGTTGGAGTCTGGGAGGGATTTTGGCAGGTGGACATACAGAGTGTTACATACAAAGAGCACAGTTTGAATAGAGTCAGGAATGAGCAAAGAGCAGGGTGGCTTTGCACAATAGCAGGTAGGCATGACAAGTTTAAGAGAGTTGTGAGAATTTAAGTGAAAGGGAGCATATTTTGGAAGACCTTGCATTTAAGATAGAGGAGTTTTATTCATTCTGCCAACAATGGCCAGCAATTTACATACAGAGGCACCCTACAGAGGTGGCCAAAAAAAATGTATACACATTTAAAGAAAGGAAAACAGCATTAAAATTGTTATACTCAATAAGTGCCAGTAACAAAAGATGAATACAAGTCACATTTGACTTCTGCAATTACAAGAGGTGCTCAAATTGGTTACCATCGGCATCCAGACACTTCTGATTATGGCGAACTTCTGCTTGAGCAACATTGACCAAAGTGTCCACTTGTATACAAAAGAGTTGACAATTAGTTGGATGTGGGATGGAGTGAAGAGGGTGACAGGACTAAAGATGACCTAGTGATGTGCCTAATGCCTGGGAGACTGCTGGGATGATACAAAATGAATAAACTATTTAATTCTACTCAAAAACATTCCATGAAGAAAATAGGAGACCAGAAATATGTATTAGATATAAACTTACAGTTTTTGCTTCCTCCAGCGTTCTCTCTAATTCTTTTCTCTGACTTTTGTGATGTCCTCTAGTACTCTAGAATCCTCTTGTCTGCCGGGCTTGTTAAGAGAGGAGTTAATACAGTTCTGTTTAGCTCCTAAGATATTAACTCTTTGTAGATCAGAGCTTGAAGGCTGTGCTGTTTCTCTATGCATGTTGTAGTTGGAAAAAGAGCACCTAAAAGATTCCTTGACATACCAACTTCTCAACTAAAACTAAAAACCTATTTGTTTGATTTGAGATTGATGGAAATTTGTTGGTGTTGGGAGAATGATTTTTAAATCTCTCTGAAGGACAACAAGAGATTTTCTGGAGCCCTGAGATCTTTTTGAAGACAACAAACCTTGCTACCTTGGTGGGATCAATAGGCTTACCCACATGTGCCAGAACTCTCTTTAATGGAAGAATATACGAAATCTGACAATTAATATTGCAAACTCATCTTAGAAAAAGTGCTACCCACCTCATTGCTGAATATCATTACAGTCACCCTCGAAGTACTTCCCTTAAGAAGCTATGCACCAACGCCAGTACTTAATCCACCCTTCCAACCAAGTTTGAAACTCTTTTTCTGGAATGGCCATCACAGCTGTCATCATATTACCCTTGATGTCCTGAATGTCATAAAAATGTCTTCCTTTCAATATTTCCTTTATCTTCAGGTAAAGAAGAAGTCATGGGGGCCAGATCAGGTGAATAGGGAGGGTGTTCAAATACAGTTATTTGTTTACTGGCTAAAAACTCCCACACAGACAGTGCCCTGTGAGCTGGTGCATTCTCGTGATGCAAGAGTCATGAATTGTTGACGTAAAGTTCATGTTGTCTAACTTTTTCACGCAGCCTTTTCAGCACTTCCAAATAGTAAACTTGGTTAACTATTTTTCCAGTTTGTACAAATTCATAATGAATAATCCCTCTGATACAAAAAATGTTTAGCAACAGTGGTGCTGCAAGTTTGCTAACTTAATTGTCAGACCTCGTGTATCTCCATTTCACTGTGACCAAATATTGGGATGTAAGTATGCAATAATAGGACTTGATATTTGAAAATTAGATGCCTTAATGTCGATGTAAGAAACATCCAAATCTATAGAGAATTTGTTTTTTAGTTAAAGTTTACTGGGGGACAATTGTTAGTAAAGTTACATAGACTTCAGGTGTGCAGTTCTGTAATACATCATCTATATCTCACATTATTGGTTCACCACCCAGAGTCAGTTCTTCTTCCATCACCATATTTGACCCAATTTACCCTCTTCTAGAACACCTCTCCCCCCTTATTCTCTGGTAATCACTAAACTATTGTCTGTGTCTATGAGTTTTTGTTTCTTCATTTGTTTTTCTTGTTCTTTTGTTGTTTTCAGTTTTATATACCACATATCAGTGAAATCATATGGTTCTCTACTTTTTCTGTCTGATTTATTTCGTTTAGCATTATAATCTCAAGATCCATCCATGTTGTCGCAAATGGTACTGTTTCATCTTTTCTTATGGCTGAATAGTATTCCATTGTGTATATATTCCTTAACTTCTTTAACCATTCATCTATTGAAGGACACTTTGGTGTTTCCATGACTTGGCCGAGAATTTTTCTGAGTTTATTTGAGCCAAACTGAAGACAATTGCTGGGAAACAAAATCTCAGCGGATAAGAAAATGATCCAGAGAATGAAAGTTTTACAGCTTATTTTATGCATTAGAATCAAAGGAGGGGCTGTAAGAGGGGTTATATGAAATTCATTGGTGGTAGATTAGGGCGGTGGGAGAAAGCAAAGTGGAGAAATTTCTGAGATTGGATAGAAAGTAAAACAGAGAGACACAGACTTCTTTTACATTGATGGGTACAGGATAGTTAGTAATTAACATTTACAGCACATAGCATGGTATGTGGGTAACAAGATAACAATGAGAGGTTTTGCAGCCTTCTGCTCTGGTGGGAGATTGTGCCCTGAGGGGTCTTGAAAAAGGAGATTACTCTGACATTTCAAAGGTATATTATCTTAGATGCAAAAAGACAAGTCAGGCTCACTTAAGGTAATGATATACCTTTGTCAAGGAAGCTACAAGCCTAGGACAGTGACTACCAACCATGAATTGCTTTTAGTTGGGAATTTCTGTGTCCAGAGCATCTTCTGTAGTTACTTTCGGTCTCCGAGTTTATAAGGCCCACCAGCCATAGGCAGGTCTCCCCTGAGTTTGTCAGGTTTGGTAAGCAGCCCCTTTTTTGTCCACATTAAAAATTGTTCATAGCTGGTCACTGGATTCATATTATATATTAAGTGGAATATAGTCTCAGTTGTTACAAGAAATCTTGTCTTTTATGTATGCATTGTGTGCATTGGGAAAGCCCCCATTCTGGTTACTGCCATGAAGTGGAGGGATTCCCAGGACGGTGAGCAAATACTTCATGGTCCCTGTGTGACTTCCCTATATCCTGTGAAATAATAAAAAGGGAGGAGACAATTAGAAGTCATCCAGAACACAAATTTCCCAGTAAAAATAGAAAAACCCAACATAATATTTTCCCAGGTCTAAGTGACAGAGGTATGGAAACTGGCCTATTCCACACCCAAAATTATTTCTTGCCAAGCTATTTCACAATGAATCTTCTTTCCTCTATTGGATTATCTAATGGGTCTTCTTTCCTCTATTGGATTATCTAAGCAGAGATAGTGATGTAGGAATATTTTCCTGTGAGTCCCCAAATGATGTAAATGATGTGGAATTTGTCAGCTGTTTCTGGGTGTGGGCCGGGATCGTGTCTCGTGAAGCCGAAGGATGAACACACGGACCAGGGAGAGGCAAAAAGTTGTAAAGGAAGGTAGTTTATTAGAGGCAGGAGAAGAGGTTGCACCTCCCGAGCGGAGGGGGTCCCGAATGGGGGTGCCCAGTGACTGAGACAAAATCTCTTACTTTTATACCTTCCCCTGCCTGTTCGGGGAAGGGGGCTGGCGCCTTCTAACTAAGTTCATCTAGTAGGTTTGTCCTGTTTGCTCATGAACCAACCCATTCCTATCTATCAGATCTGCTCCTTTGTCCTGCCAGAAGGTATTTGAGATTATCTATTAACCTCAAGGCGGATTCTCCTGTCCCTGTCCTGGAGTGAAGGAGACATTCCAGGGCCTGGAATTTCAGGATATGGCTGCTTTTTCTTTATTCCACCAGGGAACCCCCTATTTACCTAGCAATCATACTAACTAACTTGTCTCAATAGTACTAGCCAAAATTTTGACGTAGGCTACATTTATGGTTGGTAATCTTGCTCTCTCTTTTCTGAATCTCTGACTTGTTTATTTTTAAAACATTTCCTCCTACACCTTTCCAGCAACCAGTTACCTCCTGTGTTTTCCCTTGACATCCTAATTACATAGACCATTTCCCAATTTTTCACTAGACTTAATATACTTTACAGGGAAACAAAAGTTACCACCCCAAAATGTGTCTCCCTGGCATGAGGATTATTTCATTTTTAATAAAAGACTCAGGAAGAATCATTGACCTTCCCCCAAACTGCCTACAAGAATTTAAGATAGAAGGCCTGTCCCAGTCAGAACTACCACCATACATAACCATAGTATAACATGAATGAGGGCATGGTTTATAATATAGGGAGGAACCTAGCAGGCCCCCTTGGATCAAAGTCCTCTCTGTGTCCCATTATTTCTAGATGGTCCAGCAAATTTTTTTTATTAAACAGTAACTCTTTTCAACCTCTTATGAATTGCCTTATTTCCCTTTGAAGTCCCAGATAGTTATCTCCTTCTCTTTAGTCCAAAATGACATATATACCTCATTTTGCCTTACTATTTTGGAATTTTCATGCCTATGTCAATTCCCTGTGCATATGTATTAAAATTTGGTTTTCTCCTGTTAATCTGCCTTATGTCATTTTAATTATTCTACTAGCCATAAGAACAAAAATGGAAAGGGGAAGAAAGTTCCTTTCCTCTACTGCTTTTGACTGTGGACTGTAAGACTTTGTTCCATGTTAAAGGAATTTCAGTCATCAACAAGGAGTTGGAGGTATAACATTTTTCTGATTACAGAAGTAATACGTGTTCATAGTAGACATTGTAGGGGTTCAGAACAAGCTACCTTAAGATATGCCTCAGTCATATGCAGATTATTTTGAGCTAAAGGTTACTTTAGCTGCAGGCTCAAGAGAAACGTCTGCCCCTCCCTTAAATTACCTAGAAGAAATTGAATTAGGAGCCTTACCCATACTAAGCTATTATTAGAGATAACTACTTTTGATCTATCTCTAGGGCAGGACAAACTTCTATTCACTAAATGTCTACTCTTCTTATCAACCCATAATGACCCCTTGAAGCCCCCAAGGTGCATTACCTCATCCCTAGCTCAGGATGTCTTGCATACCTTAATCACCTTTTCTATCTCTGAACCCTCCAGTGCTTGTGGGAGCTCTGACTCCCTCATGTATGTGGGATTACCATATATATGTATGTATTAAATTTGGTTTTCTTTTGCTAATCTGTCTCATGTCTATTTGATTATTAGACCAGCCAGAAGAACCTTGAGGGTAGAGGAAAATTTGTTCCTCCCCAACAAAATGAAAAGAAAAATAAAAAGGAAATGAAATGTATTAGTAATTCTATCACCCAGCAATACCTACTGTTATTATTTTCTTACTGTTATCATTTTGGTTTGTGTATGCATATAAGTGTACAGAATATTTAAAATAAAAATGGGATCATTTATCTTATTTTTAAAAATTTATTTAAATAAAATTTGTTTTAAATAATGGTAAAATAACATAAACTTGCTATCTTAACTTTTTTAAGTATACAGTTCATTAATGTTAAGAATATTCACATTATTGTGCAACCAATTTCCAGAACTTTTTCATCTTATAACACTGAAACTTTATACCCACTAAACAATAACACCCCATCTCTCCCTCCCTCCAACCCCTGGCAACCACCATTCTACTTTCTGTTTATTTTTTTAAAGTCTTTTTTTTTTTAACCAACATATAAGAAAAAATGAACAAACATTTAAAAATATTATTAAATATTTTACAACATAAGTTTAAATGACTGCTTAATATTCTATTCTATAAACATACCACAATTTAGTCAATGCCCTATTGATAGACATTTAGATTGTTTTAAACTTTTTGCTATTATAACTACATTGCATTAAAAATTCTCACAGCTAAATCTTTGCTTACATCCATAATTATTTTTCTAAGATGAATTACTAGAAGTACAATTGCTAAGTCAAAGAGAATGCCCATTTTTAAGGTCTGTATTACTTATTTCCAAATTGTCCAACCAAATTACAGAAAGGATATATTAGTTTATAGTCTTATCAGCAGTATGCATTTTTCCTCATCTTAACATTAGGAGCAATTTTTTAAAAGTATCTATTTTATACATAAAAATACTAATTTACTGTCATTTTAATTTGCATTTCTTTAATTGCTATTGCCTTGAACTTTAAAAATAGTTATTGTTCTATTTTTCTTTTAAGAGTCTCTGATGTGTTGAGGATACTAAATGTTTGTATACTTTCTATTTTGGTTGTTATATATGCTGTAAGTGAAACCGGAGGGCAACCGAGTCCAGGGCTTGTGCTGCTGTGCCACTCATCTAATAGACCAACACAGAAGTTGGCTATAGGATAAACATTTATTGTCAGAGCATCTGTTACCTCAGAAGGCAGCAGGTTAACACATTCAGCAACTGCCTTAACATTCTCAGACCAGCTTGGGGTATTTAAGGGAAAATCCCGGCATTCCTCAGAAGTTACAGGACAATTCAGGGGGTCTGCATGGAAGAGCCTTCCCTCTGGAAACGTGGTTCTCCGGTGGCTCAGCAACTCAGGAACAATGCTGGGAGAAGCCTGGAAGAATGCTAGACCTAGAGATTGTGATCAATAAGCTTAAGGGTATTAAGCATAAGTTTTAGGGTAATTTTCTAAAACGGAACTGAGGGGACATTCTGAGCTCAAGCCGCAGGGGATGATCTATTGTTAAGCTACATAGGTCAAGGAAAAGGGCCCTGGGACTCAACGAGGCCTCTACTACGGGGGTCCCAACTGGGCCCTGCTTCATAAGTATTTTGAAACTGATTTAAGAGAGTATTTTTTAACAGCATGGAAAAGTTTTATCTAATAGATCTATGCTGTCCAAAACTAGCCACTAGCCACATGTGCTTATTAGGCACTTGAAATGCAGCTAGTATAACTAAGGGACTGAATTCTTTTCTTTTTTTTTAATTTTTATTGGGGAACAGTGTGTTTTTCCAGGACCCATCAGCTCCAAGACAAGTCGTTGTTTTCAGTCTAGTTGTGGAGGGCACGGCTCACTGCCCCATGTGGAAATCAAACCGGCATCCCGTTGGCGTTATGAGCACTGCGCTCTAACCAGCTAAACCACCCGGCCGTCCTGGGACTGAATTCTTAATGTTATTTCCTTTCAATTTTTTCTTGCATTTTAAAAAAAATAACTTTATTGAGATATATTTTACATTTAACCACTTTAGGTGTAAAATACAATGATTTTTTCCTTAGTAACTTCACTGATTAATGCAACCATCACCATAAATCAGTTTTGGGACTTTTTATTTGCTTTAAATTTAAATTTGAAAACGGATACTTCATTCAGTTATTGGAACCTTTATTCACACAAGCTTAGTAAGGTTTTCTTTTCCTTTTCAGGACTCATTAGAAGGCAAGGGACTTTAATGTCCTCTCCTCATTGGTTCAATCTATCAATTCAAATGCATGCTACCATGTGATTTACCTTTCTTTGTGATATTATTATCCCTAATTCATTCAGCATTTCTTTACATTCCTGAAATTTACCATTCTTTGATCCCTTGCTATTCTGTTTTTACCACTCCCTTGAAGGGAATGGTAGTCAGGATCTTTGGACAATGAGGAAGTGAGATAGTGAGTCAATTCTGAGGTTTTAGGTATTTGAATATAAATTGAGATGACAAAAAGGCAGTATTCTGGGGTGGATTTATGGAATAGGTAGTAACAAAAGATAAGAGGTATTCTATTGGAAATGTTCCTCAGATATTAAGAGAGGTCTCCCAAATTGTGTATAAAAAAAAAGGCCCTGGGTAAATTGTTTAATGGTCAGTAATGTGAAAGATAATTACTGTGTGAAATGTAACTTCGTATTTGAAAGGATCTGGGACAGGCAGGTCAGAGTATTTTTATTGTGGACCGAAAAGGGGCCACATGTTAAACCTGACAAGCTCAGGAGACTGAAAATAACCACATGATGACATGAACATAAAAACTCCTGGGGCGGCCGGATGGCTCAGTTGGTTAGAGTGCAAACTCTCAACAAGGTTGACGGTTCAATTCCTGCATGGGATGGTGGGTTGCGTCCCCTGCAACTAAAGATTGAAATGGCAACTGGACTTGGAGCTGAGCTGCACCCTCCACAACTAGATTGAAGGACAACTTGGAGCTGACGGGCCCTGGAGAAACACACTGTCCCCCAATATTCCCCAATAAAATTAAAACAAAAAAAATTCCTAACTAAGGTGGGCCATGGCAAAAAGTCACATTGGCCTGTAGCTTCTTTGACAAAGGTCAATCTTTACCTTAGGTTAGCCTGTCCTCTTTTTTGCATCTAAGATAACATACCTTTGGAATGTCAGAGTAATCCCTTTTTCCAGACCTCCCCAGGGGGCACAACCCACCACACCAGAGCAGGAAACTACAAAATCCCCCGTTGCTATCTTGTTCCCCAAATACCATCTCTGTGATGTAAAATGCTATTAACTGTTCGGTACTCAGCAATGTAAAAGAAGTGCGTGTCTCTCCATTTTGCTTTTTATCCAATCCCAGAGATTTCCCCGCTTTGCTTTCCCCCACCCCCTTAATCTGCAACCAACGGATTTCATGTAAACTTCCTCCTTTGATTCTAATGTATAAAATAAGTTGCAAAACATCCATTTTCTGGAGCATTTTCTCAATCCATTGAGACTTTGCTTCCTGGCAATTGTCATCAGGTTGGTTTAAATAAACTCTTATAAGTTTTTTCTTAGGCTGGATGTTTTTTCATTGACATTACAATACTTAGATATTTACTCACAAGGTCAATTTCTACCATAATAGTAAAATAAGCACTAATTATGAAATGTAAGACATGTCAACTGAAAAGCACTTTGTAAACTGTACAAACTGAAACTACCACAGGATAAAATCTTGTGCTTCAGAGCCAGAGGGAGAACAGATGGTAAGTGTGTTAAAGAAGGCTTAACCTATAAGAATCCAGATTTAGGTCATGGCTAGGATGAAAATTAGAACAGGAGGAAAGAACACAAAGGAAAAGATAGAAAAACGTTTAGCAGGGAAGGGGAAAAAAAGAAATTGAGGAAATAAGAAATAGAAAGACTTTTTAATTAAATAACTTATTTTCACACTATCTCTTTGAAGGGGCCGGGACCTTTATTATACAGGTCTCAAAGCACGTTGTATTTATCTTTAGTAGTATTTAATACAATTTATTATAAAGAATTAATGGAGTAATTATTCATTTAATGCTTGAATCTGGCCTGAGGGTCAGGGGCATGTCTATTTTGTTTACTTCTGTGTTCTTGTGACCTGGCATAGCACTTGGTACAATGGTCATTACATAACATGTACTTCATAAATATTTGTTGAATAAATGGGTAGGATTTTCCCACTTGAGCAACCTTATATTATTAATAACTGTGTAATGGTTATATGTACACACTCTAAAATCAGACTTCCTAGTGTCAGAATATTAGCTCCATCAAAAATTAAACGTACCATTTTAAGTAAATTACTGAACTTCACTGTGCTTTAGTTTCTCATCTTTAAAACGGGGATAATAAAATTACCCAATAAACTAATTCATGTAAAACACTTTGGAAAAGTGCTAGACACATGGTATTTGCTCAATAAGTTAGCCATTGTTTTGATTATGTTATTAATATGAGGGTTGTCGTAATACTTAAAATCAAATACTACTCAACCTCAAAACCACTAAATGAATGTCACGATTCAGATTGTATCATTCTAATTTTTTTCAAGCTTGTGGATAAAGATTTTTTGTTTATTTGTGTTTCAGTTTTTCAGCTCAGTGTTTTTAGTTATTAAGAAAAAAGAGATGAATTCTAATATTGTCCAAAGCTCTTATGCCGCGCTGAAGGATATCAATGTTCAGAGAAACTCTGGTAACATTTAGTCAATTTTTGGTATTCACAGGTTCAGCTATACAGTCCCTGTGTGGATCACTGTCTTCCATACTGTCAATTGATAGAAATACTTATACTTCCAGGCAGTTACATTTCCATTTTAGAGAAATTGATATTATTAAAAAACAAAATTCAACTGAGTAAATTTGAAAATCTCCTTAGCTTTATTAAGCAATTCATGTATCCAGCATCATCCCATCAACTAGAAGGGAACAAGGAGGGGTTGTACAAAATGGAAGGCTTTTAATAGGAAGAAGAGTGGGTCAAGAGGGATATTAGCCAAAAGAAAAGAAAAGATAATAGTTGGGCTGGGATATGTTTTCTTTCGGGGAAGGAGCCAGGAAAGGTTTTTATCATGCAGATTGTTTCTTCTTTCCATGGGGGATGGAGAGGAACCCTGTGACTGATTACCTTACTGGTGCTTGACTGGGAAATTCCATACTGGTGGATTAACTTTCTGTTTCTGGGAGAGGTTGAAATTGCAATTAGATCAGGTATTAAATCTAAGTTTGGTGTCATGGGCTTTTAGCAGAAGTGACGCCATTTGAGGCCTGCAGTTTTCTCTTAAACAAAACACAAAGCTGATAATCTAGAAACAAGCTCAATGGCCATGAACAGAGAACTGGTTTTTTAAAAAATTACGTTGTAGGGATGACTGGTTAGCTCAGTTGGTTAGAGTGTGGTACTCTTAACAAGGTTGTGGATTCGATCCCCACATGGGCCACTGTGAGCTGCACCCTCCACAATTAGATTGAAATAACTGCTTGACTTGGAGCTGATGGGTCCTGGAAAAACACACTTAAATAAATAAAATTTTTTTAAAAAATTGTGTTGTAGCCATAGATTTTAATGCAATGTTGTTGTCAATAAGGATGAAGTTGATCTTTACATATTGATATAGACAAAAATGTATTATGTAACAGTAATTTGAAAAAAGATTATAGATTATGATATTTAGATAAAAATGAATCCCTATATGTATTTTAAAAGGTTGTAAACATCTATACCAAATAGTTAAGAATGGATGTTTTTAGAGGGGGTTCATGTTACAAGGAGGGCTTACTTCTTCTCTATTTCAAATTTTTACAATGATCAAACAGTACCAGAAAAAAAATGAATGTGATATTTCTATCTGGGAAACTTTAAAATATGGGAAGAAAAAAAGAAAAAAACACTGGAAGCCTTGAGAAGATGTGCATCCAACCAAAGTGATGAATAATTTTATTAGCAGCATGTGAAATCTGCTTAAGAGAATTTGTACTCTAGAAGCCAGATCATCAATAATCTATTTACTAGACTCTATATGCCAAATTCCCCTACTATTTTACCTACTGTCAAAGGTTTTTTTGGGATGAAAAGAGAAATGGATATAATGAAATGCTGTATCAGATAGCTAGTCAAACAATCTATCAAGTATTGTGATTCATACACATACACCAAGCTCAAAAGGGTCCATCAATAAAAGAATTACAGCATAAAACAGTGCTATTTTGTTTTAAGGCCAATAAAGACTATGAAATGAGTTTGAGAAGGGGTGCAAAGTTTGAAGACTGAAACTGTTATATTCAGTTTTGTGATGTTTAGCTCAGTGTCTTGAATGCACAAAACACTTAAGGTTAAAAAAACACACTTAAATTATATGTTGATTGAATAAGTAATTGAATGAATCATTATATTAGAGTAATTGATATTGTTAAAAAACAGAATTATTTAAGAATTATTAATTCTTAAAAGAATTAATTGGGACTTGAGTTGGGTTTTAAAGAATGGACTATGGGGAAAGAGAACAGCTATGTGACCTGTAGAATGAAGACTGCAAGGCTTCAACCTAGGGACTAATGGAGGGAATAACATTGTTAGGTAATAGGGGCCAGTCAGGGAAGAGGTATGAATGAAACAATGACAAAGGAAGACTGGAATAGAGAGCTATTTTAGGATTTTAGTGTGGGAGTCACAAAATAAAAATGAATGCTTTCAGATGATTACCATGACAGCAGTTTGCAAGATCAGCTTGGGGAAAGACTCAATGTTAGAGAAATAGGCTGCAGTAAAAGAATAAGGGGTCTTGAAAGCAGAAAATGATACCTTTATCTTGTTATTTTTCCAAGCAGAACATGGTTGTCTGTAGAAGATACATTGCAAATAATCAGAAAGGTCTCCAAATTAGTGCAAAAAAGTATAAAGTAGTGTTGGGTAAATTAGAGAGCTCTGTGAAGTTTTAAATAAGTGCTTTGTCTGGACTTATTAGAGGCCACCTTCGCATGCTTCAGTGGAAGATGCTTATGACATGTTGGATGATGGAGGATGCAGAGAGAGAGAGAGAGAGAGGCAATAAAAATTGTAAAATCCTATTTGACTTGTTGAATGGAATAAGATAGATAACTAGGTAGACGGACGGAGGTTATGTAGCGTGATAGACATTGAGGAGACTATTCAGCTAATACAGGTAAAAAGTAAACGAGGCATTTCACAGCTGCTACTGCTTTTCCTTTCTTCCCCATCTTCTTAACAGGTGGCTTGGAATTGGGAGGAGGGAAGGTTGTAGGTGATACTTTATTCCAGTAATATCTCCAAGTCACATAAAGCCTTCTTCAAAGAGAATTACTTCTGGAATAAAGACAAAAGTTCAGTTTTGCTTTATTTTCTCTTTAGCCTAAGGTAAGGAGTTACTGCTTTTCTGTTTTCCTACCTGTCCTCTCATTCCCCTTCCCTTACTGGAGTCTGGCTCATGGCTTTCTTTCTACCTATATACAGCCACCCAATAGAATAGAGGCATTGAACTTGAGATATGTAAGAGAGTGTAGAGTACACAAAAGAGATCAAGGGAACTTCCAACTCTCCATCTCATCCACCTAGGTTTACAGATCTTAAAACCAGATAGTTATGAATGTTTGTCATCAATATGCTACTTAGCATTCTGATTTGTATTACGTTATTTTTGCACTGGTTTTCTCATACTTAGTAAATTCTAACTTACTTGATGGAGGGACTTGTTAATTCTTCTTGGCTCCTCTATTTCCATCTCAATTAACATAAGGGTGAATTCTTGAAAACATAAATAAGTAGGTCATGACAAAGCTCACACAGCAAAACTGCTTTCTGGTAAAATGAAAATAAGTAGTTTTCATGAACATTTTATAGACTTCTTATTATATGAGAACAATGAATAATAAAACATTTTAGTGTTTATGGTAGTTTACTTAAACCAAGAATTACATGAACCACATGTCAACCAAGCCTTACAGCCTCTGGGTCCCTTTGAGTAAGTGCTATATAAAATATATATTAAAAGACAGTCTACCTGTTTGTCCTGAGAAAATAGCAATTTCCCCATAAATAAAAATTATGATTATCTTAATATAAATGACACTCTCTGTTTAAAACCCTGTGATATGTAGCAAGCAAGGGGGAATACTGAGAGAAATTAATCTCTGCCATCAAAAAACATAACATCCAGGAAGGGAGAAGTGATGAGTGTAAAATTAACCACAGTGCTATAAGGGAGTTTTAAATAAACTGCAGTGTGGCAATTGAGCTGAGCTGTAAGCACATGGAAGATGTTTTCCCTTTGATTACTTTTTCAATATTGACAATTTAGAAAATATAGAAAAGCATAAGGAAGGAAAAAAGACCACATGTCCCACCAGGACAGAACTACCATTAACACTTTAGTATAATTTTTTCTTACATGCTTTTCGTTTTTGCTTTTTAAATTAGCCTAAAGCAATACATACATGCATATGGCAAGAAATCCAAACAGTATCGAAAGGCACTCTATTGAAAAAGATTGTCAACTGAAGTTCATTGCCACAAATTCAATGACAACAGAAATCCCCCAAATGGGGTTCGATGAAGGGAGACTTTATTGAAGTGAAGCAGCTCAAGTGTTACAGCTCTGATGTTACAGCCCAAACAGGGAAAAAGCAGCTGAAAGTGGACTTCACTGAGGCCAAAAGGAGGATGGCTTATACAGAAGTTCCTGCCTCTGGTCTCTGATTGGTCCATTTCTGTGTAAATGAGGACTCCAAATCTGAATAGTTTGATTGGTCCAAATAGCACTGTCTTGATTGGTTGGAATTGCCCATTTTGATTGCCCAATATGGACGTGCTCTGATTAGTTTGTAAAGATGAAAATAAGGGTAAAACTTCGTAGCTCCTACTGGACGGGAAAGGTCTCAGTCTCATTGGTCCAAATAGAATACCAGGAGCTTCTTCATAAGGGTCTACTCAGCTGGCAGGAACACAGTGCAGGTAGATTAGGAGCCCAGTCTTTGGCTTTTCCCTGAAATACAGCGGTGCATGAGCAGCTCTCTGTAAACAAACAGCTGTTAGACTTTAATTATCAATTTGGGCCCAGTTAACCATAGAGTTCTTTTTGCAGATATTTTCCTTCTCAGTGTCAATAAGGTAAAAGATTCACTTCCAAAGGTATGTTGAAATAAATTTCTAGGCTGAAGATGGAGCCGCTCCTGCTGGGGTGTCACCTGCAAACTGAACTTTTGTGTTCCTATAAAAGCTCCTCTTGACCAGAAATGCAGTATATCCAGTAATCCAATCACCAAACACCAGGCCAACTCTGGGCTCTACATTTACTTCCTTGTTCCTTGATCTTTCTAAATAAGGTCAGATAATCAACTCCGGACAATCATGCTGTTTCCCACTTTGCCATTTCTAACACTATAAAAATTGCTCTTGCCCGAAATCCCTCAAGAAGAGTGCTCCACTGCTTGTGAGGCACTGTACTCCCCCAACCCACGGATTGTTTTCCCTTGAATAAAGGACATTAAACTCATTACTAAATTATCTTAGTTTTGTCATTTGACAGGTAACTGCTAGCTTCCTTGTGAATTTCTCTAGAATTTCGAACAAATTCACAACTAATGCATAAAACTACACTCATATATACATAGGTCCCTTAAAATGTATATATAGAATCATTTTATCTAGATAGTGTTCTGTACCTTGTTTTCCCTAACAGCACAGAGAAATTTCCCTCATTCTTAGTATAGCTTGTCCTATTCCATTGCATGCCTGGCTGCTATAATATTAATATAATCAGAAGGATTGGCAGGAAATGACTTGAGTGAATAGGTTCAAGAAGAACTATTTCAGGATAAGGGGAATTTAGGGACCAGATTGGGGGTGGGGAGGGGTGACAGATGGGTAGGCAAATTTGATTGGCACGTGTATGTTAGTGCGATTACTTGGCGTCAAAGGATGGGTCTTTCAGGCCTGCATTTTAGACTTCCTTTACTTTTTGTAGTGAAGAGCAATAGTCGAAAGTTGGTTTGGATGAGATATGGGTTGTCTGAAGAAAACCTTGATAGGCTAAGAAAAGTTGTCCAGGAGGTAGCTGCATTTATTATAACGTCTTAAGATAATTTTCAGGATATACTGACATTAATTTTCCAGACCGTCTAAACTGGCAAAAGTGTATACCTACATACTTCTTATTAAGTAAGTGTTATAGTGCCCACTATTTACTAGGTCTTGAAACTGACTAAAAACGTTTGATAAGGTTATAAAAATTATACATAGATTTCTAAGTAGTATTATATTCCCTTATCCAAAAAATTGCTTTTCTTAAATCCTCTTTTAAGATTTAGTTGATATTAATTTTTATAATGTGTTAATTTCACAAAAACTTACTAAGCCCAGTGTAAACCAATATTGCAGGGTAGAATCATCCTTTAGGAATCCTATCTGAAAGGAAGTGAAAGCACTCTTATTCTAGATAGCTAGACATCTGTTGATTCCTCACCATGTAGATAATTGAAAATGTATGTAATAGGGATCAAAAGAATTGCTTTTTTTTTTTTTTTTTTAAGTCTAAACACGTATTAATATACATGGGCTTAAAACTAAAGTTTGTCACTGCAGAACTGTTAGAAAAGAGATAAGGGCAGTGATTGGTTAATTTAGGAAATCACCTACCTAATGAAAATATTGTTGGCAAATAAAGATAAACGTCAGGAATTAATATTTAAGAACAATTTATTGAGGTGAGATTAATTGAAGGGCACTTTTCTTTGCCTTGAGGTGTTAGAAATCTGGGTTGCTTGGGATCAGCATGTACCAAGGTAACAGTTTCTTTGAGTTAATCCAGCAGGAATAATTTTGCCACGGAATTAATATCTGAAACAATTCCAGATGTATTTTTTTTACTTTTTTTTTAATTAAAGTTTATTGGGGTGACAAGATATGTTTTCAAATAAGTAGGCATTAGCAACGTGTTGGCTAGAGAGGAAAGGTTTAAACAGGATGACTAATTTGCAGGTCTTCTGACATTTCTGTTTCCCATGCTCATGCATTGGCGAATGTTTGGTGGTGTTTGCTATTCCTTCTGTAGAGAATTGAAACAGCTTATATTTGTAATTAGGTCTCTAGAGGGTTTCACATAGCATGTTGACCTTGTTTTAGATGGAATTGCTGTTAGAAACAAGCAAGGAATAAACTCCAAAATAGCTAGTTATTCTAATCTTAAAGATTATTTTAAGTGGTGAATGTAAGATGTTGACTGGCGAGTGTAACAGTTGAAGTAATCTTGATTTAGCAGTTAAAGAGAACTGGATTTTATTCTCCCCATTATTATTGGCTGTGTCAGGCAAATCAGTTAAACTTCCTGGATTTCAGTTTTATACTTATAAAGGGGCTTAGATTTTTGTTTTAATTTGATTTCTATAACTCATTTGTTGCCAGAAGTCTGGAAAGTGTACAGAAAGTTTTACTATTAAAGGCCATTTTTGTATATTATTAATGTTAACTGCCTTTAGTCAGTGTTTCAGTCAAATAATTTTATTAGTAGTTGTCTTTGGGGAGCATTATTTGCGCATATTCATTCTCATTGGGATTAGGGAAAATAATGGTTTTGTACATGGTTAGATTTACTAGAGAATTATTGACTGTTGAGATCCAGAACTATTAGATGCAGCATAACGGCACGTGTTCTCTTAGATGCAGGAAATTTGGGGTTTATAAAGGAAAAGGATACTATAGGGTTTTAAAAATTATCTTGGTGTGCTTACTATTATAGGTTATAATTTTCTTGGATTGATTTTATATAGTGTAAGGAACACATATGAAGCCTTGGTGCTCAAACCTGCTCTCAGTACACTGGAAGGATGAGGCACTTTGTTTATAAAGACTTGATCTTAACTAGGGGATAGAGGTTCCTCATTAAACTTTTCACAGTTCTTAAACATGAGCTGACATCAGAATCAGCAAGAGGGCTGGTTAAAACATGGCTAGGGTCTCCACCAGAGTTTCTCATTAAGTCAGTCTGGGGTGGGCCCTGAGAGTTTGTATTTCCAGTAAGTGTCAGTGATGCTTGTTGGCAGACCTCCCTTTGAGAATACCCTTTTAGAAGAAGGGATTCAAACCTCCCAGAGGATTGGCAGTATGATGTAGGTATACTCTTAATTACAAAGCATTAGAATTATGTGCTAAAGTAGTTTGGTCTTTTTTATGAGTGATAGTGCATCAATTTATATAACATCTTGGGAGATACCTTCTTGACTTAAAGATGTAAGTGTTTTTCATGTTAACCACTTCTCTTTAAAGCTTATGTCTTGTGTGACATGTGCAAAGAATTTGTAGATGAGTCAAAGTTACTTAACATATCCTGAAAATTTTAAGTACCAGGTTCAGGCTGTCACTGCAAGAAAGAAAATTGAATGTTTCACCATTACTGTACTCACCAAAACTTTTTCACCAAACACTGACTCGAAGGAGATAACATTCAGAAGAATTGACATTTTCTACAATTTTTTCTATAGGCTGTACATTTTGTACAATTTAACATACCAATCCAAGTGTAAGAGTAACATTTCATTTCTAAACTGGTCTACATTTTAAATATTTGCAGTTAAAATTTAAGTTATAGTACCTGTTCTGTTGCTGTAGTGTTCATACATAATTGATTCATGGAACACTCTTAAAAAAAACTCAGCATAAAATGTTTTCATTTACAGACATCTGGAGATGAGAATCAAACCTCATGGCTAAATATTGAAATGTGAATGCAACCAGTTCATTCTTATTTGCTCAAACACCTAGGTACAGTCCAATTGCAAATGTTGTTACTGATGAGGCAGTCAGTCTGTTGTATGTTTTTGATATTATGTATCCAATTCTTAGAATTCATATCTTGGAATTAGCTACATACACTAGTTTATAAATAGTGGGACCACAAATTTCTTAAGGACCATAATTTTTTACCTGTTTTATGACATTGAATAGTCAGTAACCATATCTTTTTTCCTTCATCTGTGGTTTTTCATTCTGTCAATGAGTGGAATAATGGGCTCCTTATTTAAAGCATCATTTCCCATTTACTGTAGAACCTATTAGGTCCTATACTTTTATCAGTCTGGCTTTGAGAATAGATAACCATTTCTATTTTGTACCTTCATGGTAGACCATTCTTCAGTCTGTATTACAGGAAAAACTACATGGACTTAAAAATTTAAAAACCCATGAATTCGTTTACCTTCATAATCTTGATATTTCACATTTGCTCACTTCTTTATCTCTGTTGGCCTGGTTTTTCTATATTTTCCTTGCCCAAACTGCTGGTTATCAAGATGAATGTTTGAACTTAGATATTAGTTATCTACTGATGTTGAAGAATTGTGAAGAAAGTCACTGGTAGAAATGATTCTGTAGAGGCTCTCCCCATCCCAGTGGAATGTTATGATTTACCAAAATGTGTTAGATGCAATGGACAGATGTTTCTGTCTTGGGGGTTTATGGCACAACATTTCTGAGGAACTCTGACTCAATCTGTCCCTTCTCCTTTCACAGGGCAGCAAGGCGAACCCCATCCCTACTCACTGGAGCTCAGCTTTGATTTTTAACCTCCCTTCCCCACCCTTCCAGAACACACACATTCCCATTCCAAAACTGATTTTATAAAGACATTTTAAACATAATGCAACTTGGTGTGCACTACAGCAAATTTACAGGTGTTTTTTTTTTGTTTTCAAAAACGGGACTTGGATTTAAGTTGTAATTTTTAAAATTTCTATTTCTATTTTTTTCTGCAGCAGTTGGGTTGAGGAGGAGGAGCCTTTTAGCCTCTCATAAACTGACCTCTCTACTTCCTCGTGTATTTTTAAGATTGATTGATGATGTGGAAAGGGCTTTGCTTATCTGCTACTGAGAACTTTACCCTTGCGGTTTTTGTGGAAACTGCTTTTGGAAAGAGAAAAGAAATGAACTTTACTGACTTGACATTTTTGCACCTCCCGTTTTTCTAATCTGGGCTATTTTTATTTTTGTTTTTTTACAGTGAGATTTTTTTGATCTTCAGCTACAGTAAGTTATTCCAATTTTTTTTTTACATTTTTCCTGACTTTCCGCTGATTTCCTTTTTATTGTTGTTACTAGTTACTATTATTTATTATTATACTTATGATGGTGATGATGATGATAATAATGACACTGATGATTTTTAACCGGATTAAAATGGAGTTTTTCTGAATGTTCATAAGAATTTCTCCGGCCTCCTAATTGACTTTGAAGTTTTGCATCTTGGGAGAGAAAGTGAAGGCATTAGCATTTTTAAGTGGATTGATCACATAAACCTTTTCTCTCCCAACCCCACCCTTGCCCTCATCCCCTTCCCCACGCTCGAAAGAATTTTACTGGCTGTTAAGTCTGTGACCTTATTTTTCCTGATCTTTAACTTAACTGTTTTAGAGCATCTCTGGACGTCTGTATTTTTAATTTTTTTATTTTTGTTTTTTTTTTATTTTTAATCTTTCATTTGTTAAATTTTTAAACTGTGCTGCAATAAAATGTGTGTGGTACTACTTAACACCTATGATGGTGGTGGCATTTTCCCAGAAAGCCATCTTTCTCCTGTTTCCCTTGAAATCCCATCCTGCTTTTCCTGTACACTACCCCTCACAAACCACAAGCTGCAGCAACATGGATGCCCAGCCTGGAGCAGCGGCAGCCAGGATGACCTGGAGCCAGGGGGGCCTTCGGAACAGATGCACACCCTTCCTGGGTGATGGTAAGAGGTGTGAGGTCCACTAGTTTCATTGCAAAGACTAGGAAATACACCAGTTAAAGTTTAGTTGATGAGATATAGGTGATAGCTTCTGGAAATGTGAGGGTTAATCCTTCCTGTGTATCTCAAGAGATATTTACCAAGGGAGACCACTTCATTTTTTGTTGTTGTAAACTAATGGAATTATGCCTAATTAACTTGGGCTGCCTGGGAATTTTTGATAATTGAAAACAGCTGAAGGTTACATATACAGTACTTGAAAATGGTTTGTTTTAATGACTAGCAAGCAACAAGGTGGTCCTTTTTCTTAGTGATTACTATTGCAAATTAGTAAAAAAAAAATGTCATTTGGAGTAGTCTTCCTTGGGTTAGTGACAACAATTTTGGGTTGTATTTTATTTAGACTATTTTTATCATTGATATTTAACATGAATCATACCACAAGAAGCTTGCTGTAATATTAAAATACTATTTCACTGGAAGGTTTTTAAAAAGAAAAGGATAGGTAGCCTTTTTAACCTCAAAGCAGGGAAATCCTCTTAATCTTTGTATGCACATCAGGGAAGATCTAGGGTGGACTGCTTTTTCAATGACTTGTGGCCCAGCTATATATTGGAGAATCCAGTCTGTTTCCAAAGGTGGTAAACGAAAGTGAATCTACTCTAAGCACAATAGTAATGCAGGGATAATAAGGATGTGGATAGTCAGAGTTAAGAATTTTGCAACTTGTATTTTGCTGAAAATTTTGACAAATTGATTTAGAATTGCTTTAATAGATTTTGAGCTGGGGCAAAAAGTAGAATGATTTTTAAAGGCATATTCAGTGCTATGGTGCTAGGGTAAATGACTTACTTGACCCCTTCCTTTACTCTTACTGAAATGGTAAAATCTAGTTCAAGTGAAACTGCAGGCAGCCTCCGAGGAAAACACAATGGGAAAAAGTTAAGTAAAATGTCCTTAGGTTATCTGGAAGAGGAATGGAAATTTTTCTTTTATTGGACCAAGTTTTACTGATGTGCTCTATTCTGTGACAGCTATTTCTACTTTGTTGCCGTCATTGTGTGGCTGCTGTTCACTAGAGGTTGAGTTTAATTTATTTCTTACTTGCTAATTCTACAAATTCATTGTATGGGTCATGTTCTGGTTTGGGGGAAACAAAAATACAGTTCTTCAGGGACTCAGCCTCTTGGGGGGAGACGGATGAGCTTATGTGATGCGATTAGAGGTAAGCACGGAACCTGCAAGAATGGGTACTAATTGACTCTTCAGAGGTCAGGAAATGCTTCTAAGAGAAGGGGAACTGAACCTTAGAGAGGTAAGGCCAGATTTTAAAAATTTTAATGCCATGCCAAGGAGTTTGTATGTTATCCAGAAACCAGTGGTGAGCTGTTGAAAGATCATAACCTGGAGTGACATCAAATTTTCCTTAGAAATGTCATTCTGATGGTGTGGAATACTGGGGTTAGAGGAGAATGAGATTGGAAGTAGGTGATAAATATCGAAGATATTAAAATACAAGGAAAAATACGACCTGAGCTGGTCAAAAGCACTGGTATTGGGATTAGAGAGGAGGGGATAAATTTAGGAGGACTTAAATTTGTGATGTGATTAAGAGAGGGACTTGGCATGACCCCTAGGTTTCTAGCTTCTGGGATGAGGATAGATGATGGGTAAACAAAGGGTTAGGTTTGAGAGTAGGAAAAATTAAGTATTAATTTTTGAGGTGCTCGTGGAACATTCAAATAGAGGTATTTGTTAAACATTTGAGTGCTTATTCGGAAAATCACCATTAGACTTGGGCATATAGGGATAAACAAAACATACTGTCCCCTGCCCTCTTGGGTATTATAGACCATTGAGGGGATAAAGAACAATTAGCACTGTAACAATCTATGTTCCTGAAGTAAAAGAACAGGCAGGATAAGATGATAATAAGGGAACCAAATTAGAATATGAAAGGGCAAGTGCTGCTAGTGAAGGAGACTGATGTTGAAATTGAGATCTGTAAATGGATTGCCATATCTGAAAGCAGATAATGAGAAAAACTAGGCCTTCGAGCAAGAAATACTATCTACTGCAGAAGAGTCATTACGAATACATAGGAGAAACAAAATTTGAAAGGTAGGCAAGTACCAAGCCTAATAATGTGTCCTTGTAGGGCCATGTTTAAGATCTAGATTATCTGTTGAAGGATTTTGGAGAATGAGATCTCATTGCTTTCTCTGGAATTTCCTTCTGGCTGTTTTGTGGGGAATGTTAGTAATGAGGACTAAGTTCAAGTAGGACAATAAATTAGAAGACCTATGAGGGTAGGCCATTATCTGTTAATCTCTGGGGAAAAAGTAGTAATCCTGGGCTTGAGGGTACTTGCCCTGGTTTTTCAAGTGTGTTTTTTTAAACTTTTATTTAAGTGTGTTTTTCCAGGACCCATCAGCTCCAAGTCAAGTACTAGTTTCAATCTAGTCATGAAGGGTGCAGCTCACAGTGGCCCATGTGGGGATCGAACCAGCAAGCTTGTTAAGAGCACTGCGCTCTAACCAACTGAGCTAACCGGCTGCCCTCAAAGGAGTTTTTTATGTGTCTTAGTGAGCAGCGGTAATTAGTTTGAAGAGGACAGGTTTGTCAGGCTTTAGGAAATTACTGGTTATTTCTCTTAACACCCCTGTTGGGTCTGGTATAGTATAATCACTTTCCTATTTGATAGGAAAAATGAAGAACATGAAATTCCATTTGGATGTAATAATCTGGACACTTTACCATGTGTTCATTGTTAAAGTTCTTCTGTTAACTTGTTTAATCATCATACATAACCTTGTAAATAGATGTGAATATTGAAGCACAGAATTTAAATAATTTGCCTAAAGTTAGACATACCTAATAAGTGGTGGACCATGGATTCCAATGCAGGCTGTTAAGCATGCATGCAGATTTCAACTCTTAATTATACTAGACTGACTATACTTGACGTGTAGTATTCAGTAAAACAGAACTTTAATTATTTGGTTAAAGTACCAAGAAGAAACTGCTTTGGACTTTGGGTTTTTAAAAATATATTTTAAAGTGTTTTATACTAAATATTGTTAATATGTTTGTTTAATTCACAACACCGTAAATGACATGCAGGTAATAAATTAGGTGTCCAAGGTAATAAATTAGGTAGTTGTATATAGCTTTGTGGTATAATTTTATAGAATCTTTGGATGTGACAGCATTCTTTTAAGGAAGTAAACACATTAAAGTCCAAAACTGGGATTCCTGCTGTTCTTCCCTCAGACCAAGTTCTTTTGCAATGTTGCCCATTTCAGTTCATGAAACTCCAGTTTTCATGTCATTTAGGCCAGACATTGGTTAGCCAGCACTTTTTTTCTCTCATACCTCACCTTTGGCCTTGTAGAAAATGTTGTCAATTTTTCCTTTGAAATAAAACAAGAATGCACCACTCAAACTGCCATAACTTGTTCCAGTTTCAAGCCACCATCGTCTCATGCATTATTGCAATAGATTTCTTTAGCCGCTCCCCATTAGTGTGTGGTAGCTCCTGTTAAAAAGTAATGCTTGGGCCGGCCTGATGGCTCAGGTGGTTGGAGCTCCGTGCTCCGAACTCCGAAGGCTGCAGCTTCGATTCCCACATGGGCCAGTGGGCTCTCAACCACAAGGTTGCCCGTTTGACTCCTCGACTCCTGCAACTAAGATTGAACACGCACCTTGAGCTGAGCTGCCGCTGAGCTCCCAGATGGCTCAGTTGGTTGGAGCGCGGACTCTCAACCACAAGTTTACCAGTTTGACTCCCATAAGGGATGACTCCCGCAGGCATGGTGGGCTGTGCCTCCTGCAACTAACAGTGGCAATGACCTGGAGCTGAGCTGCACCCTCCACAACTAAGATTGAAAGGAACACTTGACTTGGAAAAAGCCCAGGAAATACACAGTTCCCCAGTAAGGTCCTGTGCCCCTTCCCCAATTAAAAAAAAAAAAAGATGTAAAGCTTGAAAATTGTATTGCCTGAGTTTCTGCTTGAAACTCACCCAAAACTGCCTATTTCAGCATTAAAGTCAAAATTTTCACTGTTACTTACAAGACACTCTATGTGATCTGTTATGCCCCTCTCCTTTACTAATACACGATGTGATAAAATTATTACAGTAAAAGACACATTGCCATTAAGATCCCTCAAAATACTCTCGCTTAGAACACACGCCATTGTTCTTGCCATTTTCTGAAGCAGTTCTGGAAGTCCTCTTTTGTGAGTGTCTTTAGTTGCACTGTTGCGCCTGCCTCGATACTTGAATCATTCTGACTGTGGAAGAGCCGGAAGTTGCACAGTGCCAGATCTGGTGGATGAGGACACGCCATAATGTTTTTATTTGACAGAAATCACTGTACCAGAAGTGGTGACACAGAGCCTTTCCATTGTGATTGCTATGGTGAATGCTGCTGCCGAGTGCCATCCAATGGAAAAGGAGAAATCTTGAATACAAAACTTGGAACACATGTCAAACTTTAGTAACTGTCAAATTTCAGCTTGTTCGGTGCAGTCAGTTGGGTATGAGCTACGGTTGAGATGTTTTTTAAAGTGCTGTAAATCATCTTCCACCGTGTTAGACTTCGCTTCTGGTATGTGGTAATTTCTGTCAAAAACATTACGGTGTGTCCTTATTCGCCAGATCTGACACTGCTATTTCTCGCTCTTCCCAAAGTCAGTGATTCAGGACATCAAGGCAGCCACAACAGTGCAACTGAAGACATGAAAGAGGACTTCCAGAACTGCTTCAGAAAGTGGCAAGAACGATGGGATAAATGTTAGAAGCGAGAGGGCTTAATGACAATGTGTCTTTTACTGTAGTAAATTATTTTTTGTTTAAACATTGTTGGAGCACACCTCGTTCTACTCCAGCCACACTGGACTTCTTAGTGTGTCTTGAATATCCTAGATGTTCCTGCCTCAAAGCCTTTCCTTGTATTTTTCTTCCCCCAGACATTCATAAGGTTAGGTTCTCCAGTTCATTTAGGTGTTTACTCAAAAGCCACTGCCTCAGTGATATTTTCCCTCAGCCCTTCAAGCACTTCCCTCCCTTAGTACTCTAGCTCTTTCACTAGCTCACCTTTATAGAACTTTATTTTCTACTATGTAAAGGTATAGAGAAATATCTGGAAAGATACATACAAATCAAAATTGATCACCTCTGGGCAAGGGAGAGGGATTTAGGAATTTGGAAGGAAACTTGTTCTATGTGCCTAAAGACAGTATTATAAAGAGCAACACAATGTTATTTGGCTTCTAATTTAATAAAACTTATTGTAGATATATTTCGACTCTTCTAATACTGTCTGGATATGAATAATAAGACTACAGCCTGTGGAGTAGTTTTATAAGAGTTTTGATAAGTTGAAAAATCAGCCTTAAAACGGGTTTGGCTGTGATGAAATGGGTCAAGTTAGCATTTGAGGGCGTAGGCGTCCGTGTTGCCTGTGATAGAGCTGTGGCCAAAATTTGGAAAAACTAAACATTTTTATTCTCCAGTGAGAATATGAAGCTATTACTAAGAGGTAGCCATTAACAGATTAGAGGACATCTGACTTTTCTTCCTACCTAATCTGATTCCAATTTTACCAGTCTGAAATATTCCCATTTCCCATTTAGATTAACTGTGGCTTTTGAGTTGATTTTAGAATTAATATAACTCTGGAAGTTAATCAAACTGGTCTTAGGCTTTTCTGGCTAGGGCAGAATAACATTTAGGAATAGTTTAGTGGAATACATGTTAAAGAATTTTCCCCTAGTCCTTTTAACTAAAATTCTGTATTCTGAAAATAACATTCATTGCACACTATCATTCCTTATATTAATCCTTTAAATGTGATTTTGGTGTTAACTTAAAAAACTTTATGGCTGAAATTGAAGTAGGAAAGTGCTTCCCAAAGAAATGTTTTCCTTTGTCTTTGAAAATTAGTTGGCTTCTTAAGTTGTAATTATGCATTTATTTGTGCCGTTTAAGATGTAGTTTTATTGAAATTAAAAAGGCAGACAAATCACATGACTTAATTGATGTCGGTTTTTAAGAGAAGGTACCCCATCTGCTTTTTACCTTTAATCCATTTAAGTAAGCAATGTATGCTCATATACAGAGGGTGCCAGAAAAATGGTGCCCAAAGTATATACATCTTAAGAAAGAAAAAACTATTAAAATTGTTATACTCAATATATACCAATAACAAAAGATGAATACAAGTCACGTGTACACGTTTTTGGCTTCCCGGTATATAACATTGAGAAAATGCAAACCAGCCCTACCCCTATCCTGCCAAAGACATAACTTCAACCAGTCAAAATGAAAGTTTGGTGTGTCCAGGTTCTTTTGCATAAATAGGCTTTTCAAGAAGTCATTGTAACATACATGACATACGTGTAAGTAGTAATTTTTTTTTTACTTGACTATAGGATGTTAGTAAATAAAGATCTAAAAATTTTAATAGCCTCATGGTGTTAATTGCATATGTATAAAATATTTTACTTAACCAAAAGTCTATGGTTGGGTCCTTAGGGTTTCGCCCAATTTTTCTCTTTTATAAACAGGTTTATAAACAATTGAGCGGTCTTAAAACTAAAATACCATTAATTTTTTTTTTTTTTTAGAATTAATCCCCAGAAATACAATTGTTCAAAAAAATGCATGTTTTAAAAACTTTTCAATCTAGGTTGCTTTCCAAAAAGGTGATAACATTTTATCTACTTACTGGCAGTGTGACTACTAATTAGTTTTTAATTTTGTGAATTACCTGGATCTTTTGCTAGTATTATATTTAAGGCTTGGACACTGAGTTTCAGTGTCATGTTTCAATAAGTATAAATGAAAGAATAGGAATATTTATAGAGTTATAGATTTGCTAAGTGAAAAATTACTATCTTGTTGAGTATTTCTGTGTATAGTTGGAGATTACGTGGAATTTTTATTTTCAGATATGTGTACGCATATATTTGGTGCTTAATTTTATTGTGCAAGAATTGCAAACACACAAAAGAGAATATGTCCATGCTTTACCAATCCTTGGGTAATCAATTTTGTTTCATCTATATCTGCATCTATCCTCTTCCTTGTTATTTGGAAATGAATCCTTAATATATTTAATGTCTGTTTTAGTATTTGTAAACGATAAGGACTTAAAAAGAACCACAGTCATCATCACACAAAAAACAATGTATTTGAAGACCCTATAATGCTATTGAGGTATTACCCAATTGTGTTTTATTTCTTTGGGAGTGGTAACATGGATGGTTGTTTTGCTAACTTTTTTTTTGCTTAGTCCTTTCTGAAATTTGGGAAGTTGTTTATTAGAGATAAGGTTTTAAAAAATTGAGATAGAATCTTGGCATAGTTTATCTTCATTTGTGATAAAAATCAAGTTCAGGATAACAAAATATGGGATTCTATTATATATGCATTTTACTGTTAAATTTTCAAACTTAGGGTATAATTACATACCTTACTGTTTAGGGCTGAGTGATGGAAAACTGTAGTAGCTTTAAGTCACATTTCCTTATTAAAAATTATTTCCTTATGAAAATTTTTGTTACACTGGTCCAAAGTCTTTTATTCGTAATTCAGAAATTCAAAAATATATGAAAGGTTTTCATTAACTTGACAGACACACTTGGTGACAAAACTTGGCCTCAGTTGACATGAAATTGTTCCTGGTATGTTATATTTAGTGACTATGCATATGTATTATTGCAGAAATATTAATATTAATTGATTTGATAGCTGGGTGCTTCCCCAGGTCCCATTAGGGTACTACAGCAGAAAAGCACAGTATTGTGTAAAATCTGAAAATCCTGATTTTCCAAACATATTTCCAAGGGATGTTGGTATATTTTGAAAAGTATACTTTGAACTCAGTTTGAGCTTACGGATACAATTGAAGCTTTCTACAAGATAGTGAGGAAATGAAGTCTTGTGAATAACTATTATTGTTGACTCTTGCTATTCAGAATATGGTTTGTGCTCCAGCAGCATCATCACCATCTGAAGCTTCATAGAAAGACAGAAGTTCGCAGCTTGCCCTTGAACTGTTATGGGCACATACGAGTACACATAAAGAGAGGCACTGCTCTGTACCACTTTACTCCTTTTTATTCCTTGGGAATTAGAAATTTGGTGGACTTTCTAGCAAGGGTGTTTTTGATGTTTTAGTGGGGGGGGGAGTTGATCACAGTGTAGCCATATTTTATGTAAATTTGAAATATTTAAAAATGACTATTATGTGCAAGTTTTGAACTAATAACTTCCCCCAAATTGCAAATAGAATTAAAAATCAAATATTAAAAAAAAATCAAATATTTTGAACAGGTAGGCTGGATAAATGGTAATGCCATTTAAGTAATCAGAAATACACACTATCCTGAAATATGTGTATTTTGAATGATCTGTGCTTTTTGGCAAATCATATTTCTGGTATAATGTGACCATGGTGATAAATGATAGCAATTGGTGATTTAAGACAAAGACCCCCTAAATTCTTAAGCATGAATCAGTTAAGTACAGAGATACTACTGCTTGTCTCCTGACTGGGGGTTTATACACTAATCATTTTGTTATCCACATTAACATAGGTTTTTAGTTATATTAGAAATAATAAGTACTTTGTATATTTTTTGTTGATTATTGTTGTATATTGAATGTGCCCTTGATGTTTCAATTCCCAGTCAAGATTTATTGATTTACTGAAGTAATTTTGAAATGTTGATTTTTAGTTTATCCCTGTGAGAAGCATTCTTTTACATATTTCTAATGCTTGTTTGACACTTGCAGGAATCTTTTTTTTCAGATGGCTTAAATGTTCTGAGAGTAGATAAATGTTAATGGGTAGAAGCTGCTCTAGTACGAGTATGATGAGCATGCTGTTTTTTCCCCCCTTAAGAATGATGCAACACTCAGAAGCAGGGCTAACATTTAATTAATGGCACAGCTGATTGACATTTGAGAATGTAAAGAGAAATGTAGAGAAACTAGATCTGTTGGGACTTCCAATGAATGAGAATAATAACCCCAAATTTCCGAACAGAATATCCAGTGAAAATTTTTGCCTTGGAAATGCCTATTTCCTTGATTTTATATAGTTCTGAATTGCTCTTAAGGAAGAGAAGTACTCAACTTTTCCAGCTTATGTTTAGGAGTTTATAGAAAAGCTTCACTGACTTTTTGCCAAGCTGTATATCATAATCACTACATTCTAGAGGAGCATAAAATTATAAAAGCAATATGTTACTAAAAAAATGGGATAAAAGAATACTTAGAAACCTCACAATCCTTATCACTTCTGGAGACTCTAACACTTTAGTGTATAATCATCTAGATAACCTGTTTGTGTATGCTCTGTAACATCTTAAACATCTCAATGTTAATACGTCATTCAGTGCTGCTTGGCTTGATGTGTTGAAATTCATTTAGCCAGTCTCATTGTCATGCATTTGTTTTCTAATTTTTTACTGTTAATATGTCTGCATCCTTTTTTCCTACACATGATTTTTCAAAAGAGATTATTTATTGCGTTGAAGAATATGCAGTCTTAAGCCTTTTAATAAAATAGGCCAGTTGTCCTCTGAAAATAAACCAGTTCATACTGTCAGAAATAATGTATGAAAACGACCATTTCAATTGAAAATATTTTTATTTGGTAGGTGAAATTGTTATTTGGCTTAATTTATATTTTCTTTATACTGATGTTGAATTTCTTTAAATCTCTAAAAAGCTTCAATATTATTTATTAATCACCTGATTTTTGTCCCTGGCCCAGTTTTTGTGGTATGTACCAGTAATAGTAAATGATATAATAGCAGCAGCAGCTGTAGCAGCAACACTTGTGATATTCAGGCACCATGTCAGTGTTTTCTGTATCTTAATTCATTTATGCCTCAGACCTATCCATGAGGCAGATAATATCAGTGATACTCATTTTACAGTTGAAGAATCTGGTTTTTGGTAGGGAAGTGCGCACACGAGTGGTTGAGCTTGAAATTGAAACAGGTCAGTCTGACTCAAGCCTCTGAGCCCTTAACCATTAGGATGTATTTATGTATTTTCACTTTTATATGTAGTATTAAAGACTTGATTTATTATGGACAAATGTATTGCAGACATTAGTCAGTTCTTTGTTTGTTTACTTATGGTGTATTTTAGTGTGGGGATATATTGTATTCTGTTCAGGAACTTTTCATCTTAAGGTTAGTCATATTTTAAATGAAGTTTGGTCGTGATGGACATGGCATGAATTCGTGGGAATAGGCATTTTTGTATCTACCTTTAATTTTTTAATATGTTTTCCAGAAACTTTTGATTTAGAATTTTTAAAATATTAACCTGGGTCTTGCTCAAAGCTACATCAGGGTAGCTTTCAGAGTACAGAAAATGTGTACAAGGGCTGCTCACTTGAGATTGACTTTACAAATTATTGTTCAAAAACTATTATATAACATGAAAAAAATCTTATGCTATTGAAGGAAAATTGACAGTATTACATTTTTTTTTTTTAACAGGACTTTATTGGGCAACAGTGTGTACTTCCAGGACTCTTTTTTTTTTTTTTCCCAAGTCAAGTTGTTGTCCTTACAGTCTTAGTTGTGGAGGGTGCTGTTCAGCTTCAAGTTGTTGTCCTTTCAGTCTTAGTTGTGGAGGGTGCAGCTCAGCTCCAGGTCCAGTTGCCATTTCTAGTTGCAGGGGGCACAGCCCACCATCCCTTGTGGGAGTCGAACCGGGAACCTTATGGTTGAGAGGACGCGCTCCAACCAACTGAGCCAACCGGGAGCTCAACGGCAGCTCAGCTCAAGGTGCCGTGTTTAATCTTAGTTGCAGGGGGCGTTGCCCACCATCCCTTGCGGGACTCGAGGAATTGAACTGGTAACCTTGTGGTTGAGAGCCCGCTGGCCCATATGGGAATCGAACCGGCAGCCTTCGGAGTTAGGAGCACAGAGCTCTAACCACCTGAGCCACCGGGCTGGCCCCGACAGTATTACATTTTTTTAAAGTGACTTGGGTGAGACTCCTCAGGGTCTATTGAAGAAATCAGTGACAGCTATATAACTGGGGGAGATTGTTAACATTTCACACAATGAAACTTTTCTTTAGGCTGAAACCAGGGAATATGAACTAGGTATTAGAGGATGAAGTAGTATAAAATGGAAAGCTCTATGCTTAATGTAAAGAAACCCAACGAAAAGTTGTCTAAATACAGGAAGTTAGCATTATATTAATTAATGAATAGGGATTAGCAGTTTTACTTTACAGTGAATTCTGCATGTGTTGACAATGCCAAAGTTAGTGGAAATAATAGCTTCTGGAGAGCATGCAGTGTGTGTTCCATTCTTGCAAGAACAACCAAATTTGGACTACTGTGTTCAAAGTGACATTGACAGATTAAGTTGTATTTGTTATAAGACAATTTCTTATTTTTATAGAAGATAGTAGGAATTATTTTCATTCGTTCATTCACTCATTCACAATGGCCCATGTGGGGATAGAACTGGCAACCTTGGTGGTATTGTACTAGTACCATGCTCTAACCAGCTGAGCGAACTGGCCACCCCTACAACATGTTTTTAAATGACTTTCTAATTTTTTGTCACAGGGATTTACAAAATTTATAATAGATGGTCAGAGTCTCTTGTTCAATGCCAAACATAGGATGCCTTGAAATTTATTTAACATCTTCAGTTGCTTGATTAATAACAAATACATAGACTTACCCATTGCTTAGCCCTTACTTTAAATAATTTTCAAATGAACCTACAGAAACATGTACGTACTGGTTTTACTTAGTTACAGCAGTGGAAGTGTCAGTTCCCTCCTGCATGCACCCTATGGGATTGTCCTTTTATTAACAAATTTGACCCCCAAAAATGTAGTTTTGCTATTTTCTGGAAACTTGTTAAATTGTGTAACCTGGCATATATCATTTTTCAATTTGCTATAATATGATCTTTTAAAAAATGAACAGGTGATATGTACATATGTAAAATACACCATCTGTGCTTCAGCCTTCCTGTTCTGGTAGGAACTGTCTACATTATCATGTTAGGTCTGTATTCTTTTTTCCCCCCTTTTAAATGATTTTAAAGTTACGGGCATGATACTTGACTTAGGAACTTCAACATGGCTGCATCTCTTAAGAATAAAGGTAATCAGTATTATCAAAATAATTATCAAAACAATGCAAATTAACACTAATTTAATATTGTATAGAGTCCATCATTAAAATCCTCTAGTTGTCACACTAAAAGGTCTCCCCTAATCCAGTATCTAGTCAAGGTCTCACACATTGCTCTGTTAATCTACAAAAGGCCCCCTTTTTTTGAGTCCCAACCAATTGTATGATGTCCCCAAGAACTTGAAATCTGATTGTTTTTCTGTATATATAATCAAGTCAGATATTCACCAAGAATATTGCATGGGTGATGTATGTTATTTTGTCACATCAGGAGACATATGTCCGATTTCTTGGTTTAAGTGGTGACCTCCATGTCTCCATTGTAAACGTAGCATTTATCTTTGTGTGATCAGTGGGTAATCTGTTGGATAATATTTTGAGACCATATAATTTGTTTCCCATCCAACAAGCTTTTCCTCAGTGCTTTTAGCATACATTGACATTTTTCTGAATTACTATTGATGTAATTTTCACCAATCTAACAGTTTAAAAAAGTGGTATCTTTAAATCTTTTAATTTCAATATTCTTTACTTTTTTCTTTTTTTCCCCTCCTTCTGCCCCCCGCCCCCACTGCCCCACACACACTCCGGTTCAAGCTGTTGTTTCTCAGTCTAGTTGTGTAGGACACAGATCCCTGACCCATGCTGGTATTATGAGCCTTGCGCCCCCCCCTCCTCCTCCTCCTCCTCCTCCTCCTCCTCCTCCTGCTCCCCTCCCCCTCACCCGGCCACTCACGCTGGCCACCAGCCGCTCCCCCTCCCCAGCCCCCTCTGGCTACTCACGGCAGCCCAGCTCCAGGAGAGCCATTGTTCACAATCTTAGCTGTAGAGGATGCAGGTCACTGGCCTATGTGGGAATCAAACAGGTGACCTTGGCGTTAGGAGCACGATGCTCCAACCATCTGAGCCACCAGGCTGGCCCACTATCCTTTTCTTGAAACAGGTTTTTATGTTTGTTTGGTTTGGATTTTTGCCTTTTTCTGTTACACTTTTTGGGACAACTGAGTTTTGTCGTTAGGTTTTGATAGTTGCCTATGTAATTTTTTTTACATTTAAGTTTTTTGTTGCTGGTGTTTGGTGATGCCCTTGCATCTCTCCCCTTTCCTCTGCAGACTGCTCGTCACCCGCTCCCCCCACCCCTTCAACTGAATGTCTTCTCTGGTATTCAGGTTAGCAGTTTGTGAGTTGGTTTGTGTGTTATGTGTGGGTTTTTTGTTGTTGTTTGTGGGTGTTGTTTTTCCCCCAAAAAGCAATAAAAGTGGCTTGGGTGGGAGGGAGGGGACTTATTGGCTGGTGGGATTTTTAGTTAGACTGGTTTCTTTTCAAACTTGTCCAGAAAGGCAAAAAAGTGGGTATTTTTGCTTTGGAAGAAGGCCCTGGGCAGGCGTTTTGTGACTGGGCGGGGAGGAGGGTTGAGTGTTTACATGACATTCTGTATCAAAATTGATAGAATGTTTATAACAAATGTTCAGAGCAATGTAATAGGCATTTAAACCCCTCATAAAGTGATAACCCACCTTGCAAACTACTACCCCTCTGACAACTTAAATATAGCTGTTAAAAATACCATTGACTATGGTATGGCCTTATGTAGTAGGTGCGTTGTGGGGTTGGTTCAATGGCACAGTCTTTCGGGTCACCTGAGCCACACGCTCCAGGTGTGTCCCTTGTGTGGGTTCTGTGTGCCCTCTTGTAATTGAGCCTTGGTTGATAATTGCACATCAGTGGGAGGGACTCACCCTTGGGCTCACTGGTTGTGAGGACTGGCCTTGACTACAGTGGAAGAGTTGTGCAGGGGCTCATCCTATGGAGCAGGATGTGCCTCAGCAGGACTCTGGTGCCTGCCCAGTCTGCCCCTTGGGTGTGTCCTACTTGGAGGCTGCTGGGTGATGCTCCAGCTCATTTTGAAGCTGGCCACTGGGGGCGCCAACCCCAAGACCACCTCGGAGCAGATCTGCTGTAGGTCTCCTTCAGCCACAGCCCATGCCCCACCTCGGGCCACCTAGCAGTAGCCAGAAAGAAATCTGCAGATGGCTGCTGCTGCCTGTGCTGTGCTTGGAAGCACCTTGAGAGGGCAAGGTGCGAACCAAGCTGGCTGCTGCTAGTGCCTGCTTAGGGCTGCTCAGCCAGATGCTCTTTGTCTCAGTTCCACAAACCTTTGAGAGACCCTAGGAAAGTGAAGCTTGAGCCAAGGCAGGCGTTCTGCACAAAAAAGCCACTGAAAGCGGCCTGGGTGTGCCCAAAAGTTGGGCGGGGCCAGCTGTCCAATCACCAGGGCAGGGTGAATGAACAATACAAGCAGGGAAGGGGGAGGTCTCAACAAAAAACACTGTGGCCTCCATCAGCTCCCCATCCAGGAGAAAGCCGCGTCTCTAGCCCCTGTCCCAAGCCAGATAACTCAATTCCTCATTGGTCCTGCCTTTCCAGCTGCTGCCACAGCCCTGGAGCTCAGCAAGTTTTTCCGTTAGTGTGTAAGTCTGCGCGCAGTCCCTTTAAGAGGAGCACCTGTGAGTGCAGTTGCACTCAGTCACAATCTCCGCTGGTTTTCCTAATTAAAAATTAGGGGTACTTCTCTCCCCAGCATTGGAAACCCTGGGCTGGAATCTCTCGCTCCTTTAGGGGTTGGGGGAATGGTGGTCTGCACAGCTGAAATATCCTTCCTGATCTTTAATGGTCATACGTGAGTGGGACCAGCCTGGTCTGGGTCTCTGACCTTCCTACCAGTCTGTAGGTGGCTTCTGCAAGTCATTTGAAAGGCTTCAGTCTGTTCTCAATAATGGTGGTGGTGTAGATTAGTTGTAATTTTGATATGGTTGTGAGAGAAGGTAAACTGTTTACCTACTGCACCATCTGGGTTGTCCCTCTACATTTAAGTTTTTATCCATCTATAATTTATTGTGTACAGAGTGAGTTTGGTCCCTAGTTTTTGTTTTTAGATGGCTACACTGTACCTTTTGTTGAATTACTCATTTCCCCATATTTACAATACCTTGAGTCTTGTCATAGTTTTAATAGTTAGAATAAGCAATTAGCATAGTTCTAAAAGTGGCCAACTTTGTTAATTCACGGCCTGAAAATGTCTTTACAATACTACCATGTACTATTTTCTCATGCTTTGTAGTTTTCACACGATAGTCTACCTTGAGGTCATAGTATCAAAAAGATACTGAGAAACTTGAGAAGAAATTGTGAAAGACTGAAACAGAAAACCTTTGGATTCAAGATTGTCATTTTACGAAATTGCCAACTCATTGCTGCCATCTAGTGACATTTTTGTCTTTAAAATTCCTTAAAGAAGGATGGGAAACAGATTAGGCATGATAGTTGTATCCAATTTTAATTGAACGTAGAGGCTACCTTAGGGTTTTAGGGATTATAATAAAGACAATTCTAAGGTCGGCCTCTGAATTTTCTAGCCCGTTCTTAGTATGATTTGACATCCGATAAGCTATACTTGGTACCATCTTTGATTTCTTTTTGGATAAACAGATGTGATATGCATACATACATATAATGTGATTAGCCTACTGAAATGTCCAGTAGAATCATCTTGTGGCTTGTTTACTTACCTTCTGCCCCCTCCCCTTTTTTGGCAGTAATTTGCCTAGATATTATACTGAGCGCAGTCTGCATGGCACTATTTTGTAAAATATTTGTCTTCTCTCCCCTCGATTCCTTTCCATTAAAGGTGGGGTTTTAGGGGCCAGGACATACAGGCAAGAGAGCTGAAGGCTTGATTCCACTGTAAATTTGATTTTGGCCCAGCTCCCAGCAAATTCCAGGGCCTTCATAACCTGTGTTTTTGGACCATTTGAACCTTGTATTTCTCATAATTAGTGAAGTCTGCCATTTCTACCTTGCTATACTTCTTCCCAGCAGAATTTTCTTGAGATTTAATGTGAACTTAAGAAATGGACTAGTTACCATGTTTCCCTGAAAATGAGACCTAGCAGGACAGTCGACTCTAATGCATCTTTTGGAGCAAAAATTAATATAAGACCCAGTCTTATTTTAGTGTGAGACCTGGTCTTATATAACATAGTATAGTCATATAATACAATATAATGTATAATACTGGGTCTTACTGATTTTTGCTCTGAAAGACACATTAGAGCTGATTGTCCCGCTAGGTCTTGTATTCGGGAAAACGTGGTATAAACATCCCCAGATATTTATCTAGATTGACAATCCACTGTAGGTTTGCCTCTCTTAAGAGGGCAGTCATGATAGCTCAGACTTTACGAGTAAAATTAACAGATGGAAATAAAATTGACAGTGTGCTTGCATCCCAACCAGATGCAGATTTTATTTGGTTTTAAGATATGTGTGACCAGGGTGGCAGAAGTAGAAACACATTTCTGTATCCACAAATCTTCAGCATTGCTTTTCTTTCACACTGCCACCAAAATCTTGTTGCTTTTATTGCTTCAGCATAAAGCATATGATTAAACAGACACGTAGATCCTTTGGTGAAAGGAAACAAAAGTAACTCAGTATTCCTGGTTTTGACATTTACTTACCAGGTAACACAAGCCTTAGTGATCCTTTGATGATAAAAATCATGGAAATAACCTGGGATGAAAGACATTTATACAGAAACATGCAAGCATATGCACCCATACAGTAGAGACTTGAGTGCTGCCACCCAATAAGCTGTAGGAAAATATTTGGTCTTTTTCTGTTACTCTGGTAGAATTCTGTTTGTCCGGAAACCAGATCCACTAGATCTCCACTAGTGAGTTAAGCAGGATTCAGAGTAGCCTGGGAACATAATAATTTAAGAAATCTGGGGAACCCGCATTCGCGACCCCCTCCCTCCCACTCGGGAGTTCTGATCCTTTGCTTTTAATAAACTATCCTCTTTACAAAAAAAGAATCTTTTCCCTGTTGGCTTTACTATGAACCCAATTTTAGGAGTATTATTTTGTTTAAGTTCTCATTTCTTTTTTTTTTTTAAACTTGTATTTATTTAAGTGTGTTTTTCCAGGACCCATTAGTTCCAAGTCAAGTAGTTGTTTCAGTCTAGTTGTGGAGGGCGTAGCTCACAGTGGGCCCATGTGGGGATCGAACTGGCAGCCTTGGTGTTATTAGTACCACACTCTAACCAACTGAACTAACCAGCCACCCAACTTTTGATCTTTGAGGAATTATGGAGTATTTAGGATGTGCCAGAAACTTGTGATTTTCAAAAATTGGAAGACGTTGGGATTTATATAAACTGGAGCTTCATGAATTATTCTCCTTCACGATACTAGACTAAATTTTTTTTTTTAAATAAAATTTCCCAATTTAATTTAAAAAAAAATTTTTATTGGAGAATATTGGGGAACAGTATGTTTTTCCAGGACCCATCAGCTCCAAGTCAAGTCATTGTTTTTCAGTCTAGTTGTAGAGGGCGCAGCTCAGTTTGAAGTCAAGTCGTTGTTTTCAATCTAGTTGTGGAGGGCGCAGCTCACTGGCCCAATGTGGGAATCGAACCAGCAACCTTGGTGTTATGAGCCCTGCACTCTAACCAACTGAGCTACCCGGCTGGCCTAGACTATATTATTAAAGTTAAAACTAATTCATGGAGATAAACATCATTTATTTAACAGCATTATTAGGCTCTTAGAACATATATTAGCACATTTGAATGGTTTTATTTAACAAATTTTTAAGACCTGCATTATTAATTGATATTAACCAAAAGCAGATTACCCACACAATGTTTTAAAATATTTCTGCCCTATCTTTCCTAAACACATACACTATATATGTATATACTATGTAGTTTATGTATAACTCCTGTTATGTATTAGATAAATGTGTATACAGCTTTTTGACTTAAACATTTTTTTTCATAATTTCTACAGCACTTAAAGTGATTACACATTTTCTAAAGGCTGCAATTGCTGATAATTTGAATACTGAGTTGTTAAAGATCCATTTTAAAAAAAATGCGTGTAGACTATAACAATGCCACAGATCTGTGTAAGGTTAAAAGCAAAAATTGACCCATTCTTTTTGCAATTTTTTTTAGTATATGTGCTGCCGAAGCAAGCACACTTTTTGCAATTTTTACACTTGAAATCTGATGTATTTCTTTAAGACTAGACCATTTGGATTGGATTTTTAAGCTGGTCAGCAACCCTCTCATTTCTTCTTCCCTAGTACTTACCTTTAAAAAGTTAAGAGAAATTTGCCTGTCCTGTGAGGGTAGGTTATTTTCAAGTGTAAATGTTTATGACCCATGAAGCTCAAATACACTCATTTAGACCTGTTCAATTTATATTGGTCTTCCAAAAAGACACTAATGAGATAGAAAGTAAAAGCCCTTGTAACTACTACTCAAGTTGGGAAAAATAGAACTTTGCCAGCAAGGTTTACACTTTGGAATGATCCTGTGACAGTCCAAAAGTAAGTGGCATAGCATACAAGGAAAGAACGTGTGATCCGATGATTTTATACCCAGCAAAACTGACTTACAAATAAATATGAAGGGCACAGGGAAACTATAAACATGCAAAAACTGAGAAACTGTTCTTATGAGTTCTAAGTAATATATTAACGATAAGCTTGGAACACTATAGAAGTGAGGTAGAATTTAAACATTAATAACATCGCAGAAAAGACAATGCCACCTACCTACCCATAGTCTTGGAAAAGGGTCATGCATGAGTCTAATCAAGCCTTTGGCCCAGTTTCCAATTTCAGGAAATACAGAGAACAGAAGAATAGATGGAATTGTTCTGAGTATGAAATTTCAGAAAATCCAGACTGTCGGTTATCTCAGTTTGGTTAGAGCATGGTGCTTATAACAACCCAGGTTGCCGGTTCGATCCCTGCATGGGCCACAGTGAGCTTTGCTCTCTTTAAGAAAGAAAAACAAATCCAGACTGGGAAACGGCTGGTGAAATGCCCTGGATTCTTTAACACAATTTAAGTTACAGGGATAGAAGGGGAACTTATCTAAAAACCTTCAAAGACATCAAATTTGTTTTAATGGGTAAGACTAGACTGTCTAGGAATACACATTTAGATAATGGAATTATTTTAAAAGGAAAGTGATTACTGTGGAGTAGCTTTTGGGGGAAAGAGACTGAGGATGGAATAGTGCACATGGGGCTTTCTGAGTTTTGAGATTTTATAGAGACGCTGCTCTAGACCCTTCAGACCTTTTTATTAAATACAGTACCTCGTACTACTCACTGTTGGAGCAGGCAAAACCTTTCCTGTTTCAGTTCAGCTGCTTTTCTTAAAGTTGGTTCTTTGCTTTCCAGTTAATACTAGCTGGATATTTTGGGATTCTTTAATTTATAGATCATTTAGACTCCCAGTTGCTTCTTTCTCAGTGATACTATCCATGTTAGATGGTGGCTTGCCCTTAACCAACATGCATTTTGGGAGTTTTGATTGGGATACCTTGACACCAAGTTTTGTTGAAAATGCTGTCCATGGGTTTTTGGCTTTATTACCTAGTTGCTTTTATGCAAGGATTCAAATAGTAGTACCATTTAGAATCACATCTGTTCCTTTAAGTAGCCCTGGTGCCTAGTACTTAGCAGACACTCAGGAAATGTTTCATGAAAATATGGATTAATTTGTAGTTACTGTTTGTTAATTCTTTAGGAGGATGTGTTCCTAGGAATGGGATTAATGGTTCTTTGTGGGTTCACCTGTTTTTACTGTTGCTTATTCCTTAGTTAAATCCTTAAAGTATGAGCATTGAAAGCTATTCCATTTATCTTAGCCAAGCTTTTGGAGCTGCGATGATTATGTTATTTTAACCGTTAACAATCGTGATTTTTGTATCAAATTTTAAAACCACACATAATCAAATAAAATGAGAAATAAAATCACTTCTTTAAACTCAAAGTGACAACTATTTTCAGCACCTTATTATTTGTATACCTAGATGTTTCTCTGCCAGTCTTTTTCAAATGGGGTTCCTTGAGAAAATTAAGCCCTACTAATACCCTAAAGAATTCTTTGTATATAATGAATTCTGTATATCTTGATGGTATTAGATACATATCATCCTTATGCAAATTGAAAAAAAGTAATTTAAAATCCATTTCTGTTCTGTTGTTTAAAGGAATATACAGGAAAGGAACATTCATGTCTTATTTTGTGTTTTCACCCCATAGTCAGTATGCTGGTGGCATGTAGAACCACCGTGTTTCCCCCACAGGTAATTTCTTATTAAACCCAGGAAGATTTTACCTATATTTAATTGTTATTGATATTAATTGTTGGTGAGAAACACTTGCTGAAAACTGGCTTATGTCCACATTTATAATAATAGCAAACCTAATACTCAGCAGTACTACTTGAAACCGATTAGGCCTCTTAGTAGGTTTATTATTTTAATTCCTTTCGGTGTTCTAAGGATTTCTGGCATTCACACTTAACAGTTGAAAGACTTGGTGATTCTCAGTGGCTGCTATTTGGTAAATTTTCATTGCTTACTTTAAAAAATATGATTAAGAACTGTTAGTAAAGATAATTTAGAAACCAAAATACAATAAAGACAGATTGTTATGAATTTCAGAAAGGCTAGGAGTGAAAAGCAGTTAATATCTTTAAAATTGGTACTGCTTATGAAACCGACTAGGCATTTTAAGGGTCAGAATGTTAGTGGTCATATTTAACTGATGTATACTACATGTTTTATTACATATATGTATATATGACATTTTTACATAGTCTGTCATGGTTCTATTGGAAAAATAACACAATAGAAGCTGGTATCTTTTGATATGAGGTTCTTCAGTACCTTTCAAAGGGATGAATGGGAGATAAGTTAATCTTAAGAATATTACTGTAAACCTAAGGTAGGTACATCATAGTAACTGTTTAAATTTGGTGCTTGGAATGATAAGGGTCAGCAGGATGATTTAAAAAACTTATTTAATGTCAAAACATTTTCACTTTAAAAAGACCTAAGACATTGTGAATCTTCATGCAATTATAATAGATTGAGCTTCTCTAACATACATAAAGATCATTTTTGTTTTGAAATAATAGTCTGAGGAAAGTTCATATGGTCCTCCTTTGATTCATGCAGTGTTCTACCTTGTAGTTTTATCATCATCACCATCCAGTATTATTAAATGTCCCAGCTATATTTTGTGGGTTATCACATAAAAAGGAAGTAAAGAGTCATTGCATTCTATAAAAAGATGGTGTTATACTTAAAATACCTGGCATATTATAAATCCATTGAAGTACCTGGAAATACATATTTCTAGAGAGAATGGTTTTATTTATTGCCTTTGTATAATGAGGTTAATTATACTTGAAGGGCAGAGTATTAGTTGTCCACATTAATCTAGCTAAAAGAATGGTTTGTGGGCAGAATTTTTCTTTTTTTAATTGGGAAGCTTTTTCCAGGACCCATCAGCTCCAAGTCAAGTCGTTTTTTTCAATCTAGTTGGGGGGGCGGGGGCGGTGTAGCTGAGCTCCAGGTCAAGTCGTTGTATTCAGTCTAGTTGTGGAGGGCGCAGCTCAATGCCCCATGTGGGAATCATGCTGGCGACCTTGGTGTTATGAGCACTGCGCTCTAACCAACTGAGCCAACCGGCCCACCCACCGGCGCCTCAGCTCCAGGTCAAGCACTTGTTTCTCACTGGCCCATGTGGGAATCAAACCAGTGACCTTGGTGTTATGAGCACTGCGCTCTAACCACTGAGTCGGCTGGCCGCCAACCCACCAGTGGTTCAGCTCCAAGCTCAAGTAATTGTGTTCAATCTAGTTGTGGAGGGCACAGCTCACTAGCCATTGTGGGACTCGAACTGGAGACCCTGGTGTTATGAGCACTGCGCTCTAACCACTGAGCAAACTGGCTGCCCCCATTGTTGGCAGAATTCGGAGTGGGTTTTTTATTTTTATTTTTTTTAGAGTTTGGAGTTTTTAATATCTGGGGAAATGAGTGAGACTCATTGTAGTAAAAGCAGTATGCAAGAAGGTGAAATTGATAACAACCAATGGTTAGATTCGCACAGCTGGGAAGGTGAAAAATAAGAAATTGGTGGTGGAGAGCTTAGGGGTTTCTAATTTGCTTGAGGACATTAAAACAGAGGGGTCACTTAAACATGTCCAAGAAGATTGTGTTGCCAATAGTGTGAAGATTGTTTTTTCCCCCTCCATTGAAATGATAGTCTAGTGCTGTTGGAATAGAGAAGAAGTTGAATTTCTATAAGGATATATTTAGGGGTTCTAATGCCATGAGATCTGCTTAAGTTGACTGATACCACCATTTTATGTAGTCATAGTGGTTCAAAATAAGAGTAGAAGTTTTATCAAGGAATATTTGTCTTTACCATTTTTTCACCTAAATGCGGTTTTTTTTCCCTTGCAGTTTTTTGGCTTTGTGAGGAACCTTATCATCAAAGACAATGGCCAGCAATGTTACCAACAAGACAGATCCTCGCTCCATGAACTCCCGTGTATTCATTGGAAATCTCAATACTCTTGTGGTCAAGAAATCTGATGTGGAGGCAATCTTCTCAAAATATGGCAAAATTGTGGGTTGCTCTGTTCATAAGGGCTTTGCCTTTGTTCAGTATGTTAATGAGAGAAATGCCCGGGCTGCTGTGGCAGGAGAGGATGGCAGAATGATTGCTGGCCAGGTTTTAGGTAAGGTCTGGGTTGATTTAATTTTTTCATTGATTACATGATTCAAATATGAGAATTTTTCTGTTCGTCTTTCTCCTCTCCATGAAGCTGATAGTCTTAGATTTTCTGGATATGACTGATTTTAGCCTAATAAAAAAATGTTGGGTTTATAGGTATAATAGGCCAAATAAGGATGTTACTTGTTATGCTGCTTTGTGTGGTTGAGACTAGATAACCCACACTTGGCAGCCTTGAGTAAGGTAGGGGAGGTAGGAATATTTCATAAGGTACACTTATTGCCTAAATGGTTGTGCCTACTGCTTACACTAGGGGAAGACAGCATGGCTTAGTCACTCATGAGCTCTGAAGTCATTGCTTGGCTCTGCGTTGGGGCTTCACAGCTGTTTGTTGGACAGCTTATGTAGCTTGACTGAGCCTTAAATTTTCTCATGTTCAAATGGAGGTAATAGTACCTCCGTTATTTATTCTTATGTGAAGTAATAGTACTTTGGGATATCCAGAGAATTGAGATAAATTGAAGATTAATTGAGATGATTCATGAAAAGCTTCTAGTAGAAGTCCAGCATGTTACTTAATAAAAGGTACTTATTGTTACATCTGTTTTTAGCAGCATAAACTCTGGTTATGTTGTTTTAGATACTAATTTTCCTAATAGGAGTCTTCTCTGTGATCTAGCATGTTAAATGTTGAGAAATGAGATCTGAGCACCACTCAGATAATGGTTTATATTCTTGAGAAGATAAACTTGAGAAGATCTCATTACATGTTATATATTAAGACTGTTAGAACTCATCAGTATGTTCCTAATGACTGTAGAATGTCATTTCCTTGACAGTTGTTATCAGTTTATAGGATTTCTAATTATCAGTTTATAGGATTTGCTGTCAGTCATGTAATTTGATAAGGTTATATTTTCTGGGAGGTGAATATTAATGGAAGCTGAAGGGTTTGTAAGACAAGTCCATTGCTTTGTACTTTTTTATGAATAAAAAAGAAAAAGCACACAGATGTCTTGTGCCAAGAATGGCTAGTTCCATTGATGATACGTTGTATTTACCAGTTTAACTAATTATAAGCATTTCATAATTGAATGAGATTTTTTTTTTAGTTTTTCGAATATTCCTGTGGTGGCTTAAATTTTTGTTTTCAACATTTTCAGGAATTTGTATTACAGTTTTTTTTGTGTGTGTTTTTTTTTAAGATTTTATTGAGGAAGGAGACAGGACTTTATTGGGGAACAGTGTGTACTTCCAGGACTTTTTTCCAAGTCAAGTTGTGGTCCTTTCAATCTTAGTTGTGGAGGGTGCCGTTCAGCTTCAAGTTATTGTCCTTTCAGTGTTAGTTGTGGATGGCGCAGCTCAGCTCCAGGTACAGTTGCCATTGCTAGTTGCAAGGGGCGCAGCCCACCATCCCTTGTGGGAGTCGAACCGGCAACCTTGTGGTTGAGAGCCCACTGGCCCATGTGGGAATCAAACTGGCATCCTTCGGAGTTAGGAGCATGGAGCTCTAACCTCCTGAGCCACCGGGCCAGCCCCGACTAATTTTATTTTTTATCTGTCAGTGTTGTTCTTGTTTTTTACCTTTTTGCTGAGTATTTTTAAGACTTCCATGTATATCTAGCAGACAAAGGACTTTTAATCAGAATTCAGTCCATGTTCACATATGTATGTGATTACATGTCTTTAAATCTGGGTATCTCCATCCCTTTCCCATTTAAAAAATTCATCACGTTTAATTTGTTGGAGAAATCTCTAGTATTTTCCCACTCTGTACTGATTGCTTCCTTGTATCATTTGTTCTTTTCTACTCCCTATTTTGTGTAATGACCTGGAGCAGTGCTGTCCAACAGAAATAGAATATGAACCATGTGTGTGATTTAAATTTGTGAATAGCCGTATTAAAAGAAGTAAAAAGAAACAGCTGAAATTAATTTTAATATATTTTATCTAACCCTATATACCCAAAATATTGCCATTTCAATATGTATTCATATAAAAGTATCAGGGTATTTTGTTTTTTTCCCATACAAAATCTTTGATGTCTAGTGTGTATTCTTCACTTAAAACACATCTGAATTCAGACCCAATTCATTTAAAATGCTCAATAGCCACTTTTGGCTAGCAGCTTACCATCTGGGACTGTGTAGATCTAAAGGCTTGATTCAATTCAGATTCTATTTATTTTGGTGAAAATATTTCATGGATTGTGTTATGTACTTCATACTGTTACCACATCAGATGGCCTAATGGTTGTCCCATTTTTAATGATACTAAGAATAATTTGTGGGTTTAAGTTTTATATCCTGATCCTTCTGTGTGTGATCAAGTTCACCATCAATTTTTCACCTTATGGTGAAAAATCCACTGATGATTGTTGCTTAGATAATTCATTAGGGGTTGCAAAAGAGTGGGTTTTCTAATTTCTTCTGCACATAACTAATTTTTCTAAAATGCACAGAGAGCTCCTTAATACGTGGTTTTTCTGCAATACTGTTCACACTGAAAAGGCAGGATAAATCTTTTTCAAAGTTTGGTATAAATAGTTGATACCGTGTCAACCTTTAAATATAATCATTGCTTTATTTTAAATTGGTGTGTTTTTAGTCCATTGGAAATAATTCTTAGAGTTCATAATATTTTATCTTTGACCAGTGGATCACCTTCAACTTGGTTTCTGTGCCTTGAGACCTTCATAATGTAATGCATTGCTTCCTTGCTTTATGCACCACAAGATAGTACGGGTCATCTGGTATATATCTTGACCTAATCTTGGAATTTGCACTTTTTTCCTAAAAGCCTTGGCTCCTTTTAATGGGAATTACTTAGAAACCACTATCTGTGTATCTGGAGTGTTTATTATTATTATTATTTTTTAAAACTTTTTTATTTAAGTGTGTTTTTCCAGGACCTATCAGCTCCAAGTCAAGTAGTTGTTTCAATCTAGTTGTGGAGGGCGCACCTCACATTGACCCATGTGGGGATCGAACCGGCAACGTTGTTAAGAGCACTGTGCTCTAAGCAACTGAGCTAACCGACCTTCCCTGGAGTGTTTTAATTGCTTCTGTTTAGTTTCAGTGGGCAGTAGGGACACTTTTTTAACAAAAGAAAACAATTTTATGTGCATTTTGTGCCATAGTTTGAAAATAACCATACCAGTATTTTTACTAAAATTAAGATTAGTAAATGTAATTTTATTAATACATAATCTGAGTATTGAACTCAGTACTATAATTTAGAATCACATGAACTACTTCTTTAATAAGGTTCTATAATCCACTTTTATAAAACTAAAGATAGAATTAAAATTTTTAAAAAGCAATTTTAAAATAAAATAAAATGGAACTAAACTATATCAAAGTTTATATGATTCCAAAGTCAAAACTGTACAAGCAAGGTTGTTATAAACATAAACATTATATGTATGTTAAGTATTAGAAATGAGTTTAGTGAACCCAGGAACCCAGGACTCTGATGATTATTCATAAATATAGTGGGGTTTAGCAAATAGACCATGTACTAAAAGCCTGTTTTTCAATTGGTCATCTGATGAACTGAGTTTTAGAGAGCTAGCCTTTGGCTAATTGGTTTTTGACAAATTGGCTCCTTTTTTTTTTACAAGAGAGAACATGGAGTCTTGTTTGGTAGGCATTGGGTGGCAGGTTAAGTAGCTGGCCACTGGAATAGGTATTTAAAATATCATGTTATATATGGAAACCAGGGTTTTGCTCCTTTATGTCCCTTTTCTTGGTTTGAGTTTATGTTCGGCATGTAAAGGTTGTTTACTTAAGCAATTCACCGGCTGCATAGTCTTTAACAAGCATTTTTTGGTGCAACTTTACAGCTGATCCTATATGTAAGGGGGAACGTCAACCCTATTAATTAATAAATTGTCGTGTATTTGTGTATCTTTGATATATTTGTGCTAATTTAAAATGTACAGAATCATTCCTGGAAAGGGAACCATTAGTCATTGATACTTTTCTCCTACGATAGTAACTGAATGAGCAGAGTGGGTCCTTTGAATGATAAGAGTTTCATTGAAGTAGGAGAGAGAAGGTACCAAAGACAAACCTGATGTTTCATATACAATGAACACTGCTTTGGTACAGAACAGGGTAAAGGAATAAAAGAAAGTCAGCTGTACAGAAATTCTTGAGCATTTTTATATGACAAGGAAAGATGAGATACAGTGTTTGACCTTTGTTGATTTACATGACTATGTACACTTTTAAAAGCTGTAGTTTGAGATTCACCCCCAACAGAGTTGTCATAAAAATTTTTGTTTTTGTTTTTTCAGATATTAATCTGGCTGCAGAGCCAAAAGTGAACCGAGGAAAAGCAGGTGTGAAACGATCTGCAGCGGAGATGTACGGGTCAGTACCAGAACACCCTTCTCCGTCCCCTCTACTCAGGTCCGGAACTTTATTATTTATAACTGCATTGTGTCCATCAGTGGGCATCTTCTCTATCTGTTTTCTGGATGTGGGGAGGGTTAACTGTAGTATGTTTTATCTGTGTAAGAGTAAAGCTTTATTAATTTTGTATTAATATACCTCCTTTTCTCCCATTTCCCAGAGAATTATTAGAATTCCCTGAGATTTTTCCTATTAAAGAACAGTTGGGTATTTATAGCATAAATTTAAATCATTCAAGAGCTGTTGCGCTTCTAAGAAGCTGGGGATTAAGAAAAGGAAGGGGAGGATGGTATAAGAATGTTTAGTTTACTGTTATAATATTCAGTGCTCTTATTTTAGCTATTATGTTGTATGTTGAAATTTTTGCAAACTTTTGCCTAAAATTGTAATTTGGCCATTGCATGTTCAGTGGCCTGACGTGTTTGAAATTTAGTGATCTGTTGTTTGAATGATTGGGGATTATTCCATGCTAACCTATCGATATATTTTGTGGTTGATTTGGCATGGGTTTTGGGGTTTTTTTCCCCATCTGCTGTAGTGAATTTACATTAACAGCTCCAAATTAATACTCTTCGGTATTTATTTTTCAGCTCCTCTTTTGACTTGGACTATGACTTTCAACGGGATTATTATGACAGGTATGTTAAAGGTGTTTTGCTTTACCTATTCTGGTAAAAAGCTGTCCAGTGAGAACCATTTTCTTTTTCTGTTTTGTAGTAATGAAATTTCCCTTTTGTAGTAATGAACAACAAACGTTTTTAAATAAAGTCCCCTATTTCTGCCAAAACATAATGAAAAATTCCTGCTCGCAAATCGTCAGGTAAACTAGATAAGGTGCCATTTCTCTTAATTTCACAGAATCAGTTTATATATCATTAGGGCATATGGGGACATGACTAGTACTTTCCGGACTAATGGCTTTTCTTGACAAGTCAGATTTTTGTGTTTGTTTGTTGTAATTTGTGTGCCAAATAAAAAACTGATTTTCCTAATGATGGAATGGAACTTAATTTGCCATTCCATGTTTTCTTTATTATTTCCCTATTGCATATTTGCCACTTGACTTTGCATTGTGTGGGATTACAACAAAAGTATAAAAAATGATCCCAAACCTTAAATCCTGTAGTCACCTTTAAGCAAACCAACTAATACAAAATAGGATACAGTCAGCATAAATAATGAATCAATTTGCTCTAGGAGTTAGTGTTAAAGATTGGGGATCGTAATAAAGTTCTGAAAGGCAAGGAGGTTGGAATAATGGTTATGATTTCCTCTTGTGCCTTCAGAACTGCATTAGTTTTTATCGGAGAGTCACGAGAAATAAAATTGGAACACGTGGGTAGGGATGTAGGTTATGGATGGGTTTGAAAGATGGATTTAGACCCGGTGTAGGAATTAGTTATTGTGGAATGGTATGCTATGCACAAAATATATATTAGTATCACATTGGTGTTCTGATACTAGTCTTAGTGAATGTTAAGGAAACATTAAGTATATTTGATTTTCTTCGTTTTAAATTATGCATTATATGTAAGTGTTTGAGAATATTCATACAGTGGACATGATGAGAAATCGATATTTTTATTTGCTGTTTCTCATCTTAGAATTCCAGTATTTTAATCATGAGTATGTATGTTACATATATATATGTACCTATATAAATATATACATAAAGTTATAATTAGACAGTGCTTGCTTTTGAAATAAAAGTAATTCTCTTGATGTGGGAATATTAGGCAGAAGAGAAATATTTGGTCTGAGTTGATCGATTTTGCGAAGGGAATTAGGTAAAGGAATGAAGTCAGCTAATTATTTTTAATAATTTACAATTATTTTTAACCTTTTAAACCACAGTTACTTTTGCACCAACCTAATATAATTCTACCTTCATGTAAATAGTCTGCTAAAGGTTTAGTTGTCTTGGTGAGGCAGGAAAACTTTAACCATCCCTATCATCTCACTGTAAATATGTTTGATAAAAATTGTTTTAAGTGAGTAATTTCACAAGGTTTAACTGATACAAAGAGATACAGAGAACAAGGCATAGTGAAGAAATTTAGATGTTTGCAGAAATATCTTCAAATTTCTTACCACTGCTATTTGATCCTAAAAATTGAGGCAGCCCACTGTTGGCCTCGTTTTTCAGTTTTTAAAGAGGCAAGAGAATACCTTTAGTTATTCTCCGTATTGTTTAATATTATAGAATGTCAGTGAAAAGTAATGTCTTTCCTCTTCATTCTAATCTCAGCCAGTAGAAAAAGACTGCTGAAGACTAAATAAATGGTGCGAGTACATAGTAGCTGGTGAAGAGTTGATTCAAGTATAGTACTGAGATGTGGTAGGGAAGTGAACAAGTTTAGAGTCAAGAATGGAAAAGCTACTAAGGAAATGGTAATGGTTTCTTCTTAGAAGTCATTCTGAAGGTATTTTATTTGCAAGGTTAAGATTTTTGTTATTATCCTAGTTAGTAACATAGTGATCCTAAATCAACTATGTTGGATTCTTTATTAAAACAAGATGGGAAATTGGCTCTGTGGTTGGCTAAAAACTCTGGGTTTCCTATGTAAATGGGAGTTAAAACGGTGTCTACTTAGTCACTTGAGTCATGCCCTTAAGAACATGAAATCACATGCTAAATATTTCAAGACAGATTTGGCATTTCTTTAGATCATTTCCTTATTATCCAGCTTTTGGGGATCTTGAGGTCTACTGTTAGGTTGGTGCAAAAGTAGTTGCGGTTTTTGCAATTATTTTTAACTTTTTAAACTTAATTTCTTTTCCACCAACCTAATATCAATTGCTATGGTAGAGGAGGCAGCTGATACGGAGCAAAGATTGATTGAGGAATCCAAAGACTTGTCACTTAGCAAAGAAGGTCATGACTAAAAGTCATGTATGTAATCTCAAGTTTTCTTACCCCTAAAATGGAAATAATAGAGTTTTACAGACCGAAACATAAAAGGTAGGAAGTTTCATTATAAGTGACCCCAAAATATTATTATAACTGTTTGTAATCAAGAACTACGAATCTTTTTTAGAGCATGAGGATGCCTGCTTATTATCAAACTCCACTGTTTCTTATATGCTAATGTTATTTAAAATTACACTTCTCAATTTTTAATTTATTAACCCTTTTAATACTGACATTGTTACGACTGCATTATTTTGTTGACACTATATTAAATATAAAAATGAAGGGAGTTGTGGACACTCTACTACCCCTCCCCCCAGGAAATAATTTCCCTAGCTTAACTAGTTCTTTATTTATGTGTGTCAAGTTTTCCAAACTCTAATGCATAGTGAAATGAAGGATGGTTGGTGTTTGTTTTCTAAACGTCCTTCTTAATAGTTATTTCAACTTTTTAAAAAACTCTGTATTATGGAACATTTCAATTCATACACATACACACACACACACACACACACACAAGACTAGTATGTCAGTAGAAGATAAAGACTGCTTTTATAAACATAACCAAAATACCGTTTATATTTAAAATAATATAATTCCTTAATCTCATCAGTTTTTGCAGACTTGATTTCCCAGGTTGTGTTTTGTATTTTGGTAGCACATTCTTCTGCCACCTATATTTCCTGTTTATGGGTAGGTAATTAGGTTATAGAAGGCTTGATGTCTTATGTTCTGGGTTTTTTTTAATCCATCCTTCCTTTCCTTTTTTTTTTTTCCTTTTGCTATAGTGGGGTGGGAGAGTGGCCAGAATATTTCAGAACAGGACTTTTTTTTTCCCCCAAGTCAAGTTTGTTGTCTTTTCAGTCTTAGTTGTGGAGGGCGCAGCTCAGCTCCAGTTGCCGTTTCTAGTTGCAGGGGTCGCAGCCCACCATCCCTTGCAGGAGTCGAGGAATCGAACTGGCAACCTTGTGGTTGAGAGGATGCGTTCCAACCAACTGAGCCATCTGGGAGCTCAGCTGCAGCTCAGCTCTAGGTGCAGTGTTCAATCTTAGTTGCAGGGGTCGGAGCCCACCATCCCTGTTCAATTTTAGTTGCAGGGGGCGGAGCCCACCATCCCTTTGGGGGACTCGAGGACTTGAACTGGCAACCTTGTGGTTGAGAGCCCACTGGCCCATGTGGGAATCGAACCGGCACCTTCGGAGTTACGAGCATGGAGCTCCAACCTCCTGAGCCACTGGGCTGGCCCTGACTTTTTAAAATATATATTTTTTATTAAATCTATTGGGGTGACATTGGTTATCGTGACTTGATACAACTTTAGAAATGTAGACACTGTGTTTTATAAGGGGAAGCATTTTAAATATCAGGAAATAGATGATATCGATGTTTTGTTAGGAGAATTACAGTGGTTTGTATTTTTGCTTGGGTGTTCCTGGGTGTTAAGCGATCAAATCCTGGAGATTCTAAGTACTTTAAAACTGGAGGATAATCAAATGATAAAAACAACTGCGTCTTTTTTTAAAATTAAAGTTTATTGGGCTGACAGTTATTAGTAAAGTTAATAGATTTCAGGTGTACAATTCTATAATACATCCTCTATATATATCATATTGTGTGTTCATCACCCAGAGTCAGTTCTCTTTCCATCACCATATATTTGATGAGTCTTATGTTTTCATACGCCTTCTTCTGAGAAGGAAACAATAAAGGATTGGATTCTGTGGCCTTAATGCTGCTGCCTCCACTGCTGTAAGGTTACTGATTTTCATTGGTTGGATGTTTAAGAACTGTTCAACTGCAGTCATTAAAGATCACCTTAGGTTGAAAGACTTTTTAGTGCAAATTTTTGCTATTGCCATCTTGTTCTTACAGAATTTGTTATTCTAATTTTTAAGCCCATTGCTAATATTGTAGGTGTGGAAGTTCTTAGATGAATTTAATATAAATTGTTGATGTGAAAATACCATTAATATCTGACACTGATGCACTGTCAACTGTTTCTAATATGCTGTAAACTCTGTCACAGATAGTTTATAATTACGAAAAGATTCTTTATAACACATTTTTTTTCTGGTAGGAAAATAAGCCCCATAGCAGCTTTTTCTTTTAGGATGAATATTCATGGAAGTCTATGTAGAAAACTAGGGCATTGTGTAAGTCACCTTTATATGCAAAACCTTATTTGTCAACAATGAAAGTCTGATATGCCTGTAAGATCCTGACAAAGATCTACTTCCGTTTGTGTCCTGTTGAGAATCTTGTTGCTTCTAGGAAAATTGTTGCTGGAGGAGTTCTTGCGAGAGGACTTTATTTGTGTGAGCAGTTCTTTTGAAATACTTTGCAATGGTTTCTTTTTCAAGTTCTTAAACTAATTTCTATAATTTATTTCAAATATTTTCCACATTGATTTTCATTCATTTGCTTTTGAAATTATTGATCATTAGAAAGCTGTATAATTAATAGGTAGTACATTAAGTAAATATGCCAGCAAACCATGATTAGAATTAACAGGGGCTCCTATGTATCCTGCATTGTACAGGATTCTTACAAAAAGATGAAATGTGTTGCCCTTTGCTCCCCAGTTAAGATTTAAAGAGCCCCGTTTGGTTTCACAAAGGGCTGTATTTGAACTTTCCTTGATAATAAGTAGGAGGTTTTTAGGCAGGTAGGGTGAGGGTGCAGCTCCAATAAAGATTCCGTGTTGTGAATATCTCTGGTGTATTTGGGGAAACAGCCAGCTGCGATTAAAAAGAATGTTGGTTGTAAAGTGCTTTGTATGGCATATTAAGGAGTTGTGTCCTGTATGCAGAGATATCTTAGAAATAACCCAATGGCTAGAAAAGAAAATGGAGGGACAAAACGATGTAAGCAGTTACCACTGTAAATGTTAGAATAGTAGGGCAGACTGGTCTTGTGATTTATTTGCTTAAAGTTATGAAAGTAGGTGCTTTGTGGAGAGAGAAGTACGAGGGGTGATCAAAAATGGTGAATGTTTAAATGAAAATTTATTACAGTAAAAGACACATTGCCATTAATCCCTCTCAAAATACCCCCCTCTTTTTGAACACAGTTATCCCGTTCTTGTCTCTTTCTGAGGCAGTTCTGAAAGTCCTCTTTGTATCTTTGGCTGTGCTGTTGCACCTGCCTCCATGTCCTGAATTGATTCAAAACATTTACCTTTCATGGTCATTTTGACTTTGGGGAAGAACCAGAAGTCAAACTGTGCTAGAGCCGGTGAATAAGGTAGGTGAGGACACACCATAATTTTTTATTTGGCAGAAAGTGCCGTACCAGAAGCGATGTGTGACACACAGCCTTTCCATTGTGATCACAAAATACCGTGAATGCTGCTGTCAAGTGCCATCCAATGGAAAGGCAGGGATCTTCAATACCAGAAGTGGTGTGTCAAAACTTATGCCTCAAGGGGGGCTAGAGGAGCTGTCATCTTGCCTCCCTCCTTTTTTTCCATTTTTCTAATATTCCTGCGTAGCTCTGGACCTAAGAGATGGGTGTGGGTGGGTATGTATGTATTTATGTATGTATGTATGTATGTGTGTACAAAGGGACAGTACATGAAATACTTAACGTTTTGGAGAATTGGGTGAGACTACCTGCTTGGGAGGGCATGTGATTTCAGAGAACAAGAGGGTTCTTGGCTACTTGGAAAAGCTAAGAGATACCGTTTTAGGTATCACCTAAAATGACCTTTTAGATATATAAGGAAATAATGTATTTGCCCAGAGTCCTTCTGTTGGTTGTATCTTTCTTGTGGGAATCTGATCATGTTATAGTTACCAGGAGGATTTTAGATGAGGACACAGATTAGTAAAAACACACTTTCAACATGAACTTGATATTTATTGGAGTTAAACTTTTGGCAATAATCTTTATTTTACTTAGGGTTGTTTTTTGGACTCTTGTTGAGTAGTTGAGAGTTTTTGAAGGGTAAATAATAAATATGCATTTATTTTGAACCCGGATCAGAGAACCTGCCATATGACTTTGAATTAAGTGGTATAGTGATTTTATTATCTAGTCCAAAAGGTAGTCTTTGCTGTTTTAAGAGGACATTCTCTCATCCCTTTTTAAAACTTAGTTTTATTGAGATATAATTCACATACTATAAAATTCATTATAAAGTATACAATTTAATTTTTTATATTCAGAGTTGTACAGTCATGGCCATGATCTAATCTTAGAACATTCCATCACCTTATTAGCAGTCATTCCCTATTTTTTCCCCAGGCCCAGCAACCGCAAATCCACTTTCTATCTGTAGATTTGCCTATTCTGGACATTTCATATCAGTAGAATCACAGTCTGTGTCTTTTATGACTGATTTCTTCCGCTTAGAATATTTCACAGTTCATCCATGTTCTACTGTGTATTAGTGCTTCATTCCTTTTTACTGCTGAATTATGTCCCATAGAGTGGATATTAACCACATTTTTGTTATTCATCCGTTATTTGACATTTGAGATGTTTCCACCTTTTGAATAATGCTGTGAACATGTGTATATACGTTTTTGCATGGGCATATATATTCATTTCTCCTAGTATGTGCCTAGGAGTAGAGATGTGAGGTCTCACAAGAATTCTATGTTTAGCCTTCAGGAACTGCCAGACTGTCTTCCAGTGCAGCTATACCACTTTTACATTCCCATCAGACACGTATGAAGGTTCCAATCGCTCCACATCCTTGCCAGTATTTGTTTTATTATCTTTTTTATTTAAGCCATTCTAGTTAGAGGGTTAGTAATTTTATGATGTCATTTTTGATTTACATTTTCTTAAAAGTATGATGTTGAACATTCATGTGCCCATTGGCTATTTGTTTATCTTTGGAGAAATATTCAGGTCCTTTGCCCATTTTTAGGTGTTTTTTTTTGTTATTATTGAGGTGTAAGACTTCTTCATATATTCTAGATATGTCTCTGGATATGGTATCTGATATGGACAGTTTTAAAGTTTTATTACTGGTCTCAGTTTTTTATAGTTTAACTATTCTGCTTTGTGATCATAGATATGTAACATCAATTTATACTAAGAACATTTGGCTGATTTGTAAGGATTATGGTTTTGTTATAGACTGAAAAAGTACAGAATTCTAGGCTTTCTTTGAAAATTATATATAGGCAGTAGATAGGTGTCTGTGGAAACAACAAACTAGAACAATGCTGTCCAAAAGAACTTTCTATAATGATATAAATATTCTGTATCTACACTGTCAGTATAGTAGACATTACCCACGTTTGACTGTTTAGCACTTGAAATGTGACTAGTGCAACTGAGAAACTGAATTTTTCAATGCAATTTAGCCACATGTCGCTAGTGACTCAGTTGGACAGTGCAGGCCTAGAATATGGCAAAGTTAGTCTTAATGGGGTGAATGCATTTTGAATAATGTTCAGTATGAGAATTGTAATGAATGCTCTTAAGGCAAGAAATTAGAGAACCTAGCAGTTTAGAACAAAGATGGCAAGGAATATTGAAAGACTTATCCAGGAAACTAATGTTATTTTTCAGGGAAAGAGAAGGTATGCTTTTGATAAATAGGATAAGATTTTATTTTGATACACTTTTAATAACTAACCCAAGGAACACAAAAAATAAAGTACCGAATAGAATTTAACTTTTCAGGCTAATAAACTTTTTTTCAGGACCTTTATTAATTTACAATGATCAATGTATTATTACTGTGAGATTAAGTGGAGTTTTGTGAGGGGAACAGATTACTAGGGTACAAAAATATAATAGAAATTCACCCATGGAAATTTGTGTTTGTGATTTCCTCACAGTAAGCATGACTTGTGATAGTCTGGTCACATCTGTTATAGGTGCAAGATCTGGTTTTTATTTTGTAATAAGTACTTGATAAACAATTCAATTTTGTGATACATTATTCAACTAACTTTTGTCTAATTTTCTTAAGGTAAAACTTCCACTAGTCTTTATACTAGAAAAAAGGCAGACTAGTCCTCCTGGTTTTCCAGCTATAAGGACAGGTTTGGTTGTTATCTGTTGTTAGTAATGTGATTTGTGATAAATTCTTTCCTAAAAGCCAGTTTAGGAAAGTCATTTATTTTCTCAACAAATATTTGTTAAGATCTTATTATGAGGCATTGTTGTATGTACCAGGGGTACTATAGTGAAAAATTACTTAAGAATAGATGGATGGGTTGAACACATACAGAGCATATTAAGGCATTGTGTATCTTTAGCTTTTGCTCAGAATGAGATGGGAAATCATTGAAGATTTTTGAGCATAGGAGTGAGGATCTTAATTGTATTTTAACAAGGTTACTTACTTTGAGAATAGAAAAGTGGTTGATGAAATTATCCAGATGGGTAAATCGTTTGTGGGGGGACCAGGGAAGCGGGAGTGGTGAGAAGTGGTTGAATTTTGAAGTTAATTAGAGACAGATTTGCTTTCAGATCAATGTGAAGCCTAAGAGAGAAATCAAAGAAGTCACCAAAGTTTTGATCTGGACAATTAGAGACTTGAAATTTACAGACACTGATAAGGGAAGAACCTAAGAGGAACTAGGGTGAATCATTGTGGGCATGCTAATTTAAGCTCCTTATTAGACATCTACTTTGAGAGATGTTAAGTAGGCAGTTGTTTCTGCTCATAGGTCATCAAATTCTGATACTAGATGAGTGGAGATAAAAATAGAGATCCTTGGAGCATGACTACTTTTAAAGGATGGCGAGGTGAGGAATGGGCAGAGATGATTGAGATGCCACCAAGAAAAAAATTGGAGAAAAGCCAGAAGTGTGAAGTGTCCTGGAAGCTGTGTGAATATATGTCAAAAGAGTAGAGGGATGAATTGACAAGCCTTGGTAATTTAAATTAAAGTTTAGAAGTGTCTGAACTTGATTTAGCAACATGGAGAACATTGGTGGCTTTGGCAAGTGTAGGTTTGGTAATGGTGGGGGCAGAAACTTGACAAGGAGATTCAAGAGAAGAGAATGGAAAGATAGAAATTGGAGACAGTATAGAAAACTTTTTTCCATACAATAAGATTTACGCTTTTGGTGTACAATTTTGACATGCATAGCCATGTACCTACCCGTACAATTAAGATACAAATAGTTCCATATCTCCCAAAATTTAATCAAGAAGTTCCTTTGTTGAAGTCAACTTTTCCCTCCACCCTATCCCCTGGCAACTAAAAATCTGTTTTCTCAGCACCTTAAAAAATTTTTTATTGTAAGTGAAACGAGAGAAGTGGACGCTTCTGACCTGGCTTGATGAACATATGAGAATATAGGAATGAATGATATTACATGTTCTTAATGTATATTCTTCATAAATACTCTTTTATGATTTTTTTTTTTAAATAAAAATTGGTCCACAGTAACAGTTTAAGACATTATCTTCAGAAAAGATCCAAAGTTGACATTTGGGAGGATGTATGTTGAGAACATTGTGACAAATCATTAGTGTTATAAATCTTTGGAAATTGAGGAGTTTGGAAGAGATTATCACCTGAATGGAAAGCTTTATGAACAGAAGCAAAGCCAGGAATTAAAAATTATGCTTCTTAACATAGTCTTGGATCCAGTTCCCTTTCTGAAAGGATTGATCTAGGACTTAAAGCACCTTGCATATTACCACCCAGATTATTTTTTGTTTTAGAAAATTTTGGGGTGAATTGTTGCCAATGAAACAATTGGAAGTTTGTTTCTTGTTAACATAGCTCTCCAATGAATCTATCATTTACATTTTTTTTCCCCTTTCTTGTAAAGCTGTTCTAAAAATAAATTTTCAACCCAAAGTCTCTTTGAATTTGCAAAAATAACCCCTCAGTACTAATACCAACAATTCTTGGCTGAAAGAAGATTGCGGAACTAATTGGTAATTGGCACCTTTGGTTCTACATCTACAGGAGCTATTGATTCCTGCTCTTTTAATCTTTGTTCTTGGGAAAGGTTCTTAAAGCTACCAAGGGTAGTAATAACCCGTTTCCATATTTTTTTTTTAGTTACAAAGTTGTTTTTGCTTTATAATTTAATAGTTTGAGTGCCCGTGTATATTGAATAATCCTGAATATCATGCTGGTTTATTTAGTTCCCCTTATCATTTAGTAAGTAATAAAAAAGAGCAGTGCTTGCTGTTTTCAATTTTAAGTGTCATACAGATAATCTGTAGCCTTAATGGACCATTGGATAAAGGCAACAGGAAGAAAATTAAGGACCATAAAGTGCGACTATGCAAATTTACCTTGGGATTTGGCACTCTCCATAAATTACATTAGCAAAACAAATGTAAATTAACAGTTGTATCCAGTTTGGCTTCCCCCAGACTCACCATGGCAGCATGTTTGTGAAGGAGTACCCCCAAATAACATTTAGAGACAAACACAATTTATACAAATTAAACCAGATGATTTATTTTTAAGCACCAAAACAAGAATTCCAACTATATCATGAAAATGGGGGTTTTGTGGCACTTTTTGGATGAGTTTCATATTTATATTTTGATGTAAATATGAATTCAACATGTTACATTGTCATGTTGGCACATTTTTTCTTACATAATTAAAGCAAAGGCAGTAGTTGTAAAATAAAGATTTGAAATTTAACGAAATACTATAAAAATTACATTAGGGTGAACTCTGAAATTTGGGGCCTATTAATAACTTTTTTTATGTTAAAATGAATTTTGTATTATCCTTAATACATTTAAGATAATTTCATTGTGTTAATTACCACATTAAAAGAGATGACAAGATTTAAAAAGTCTACTGAGGGGTTGTACCACCTATATACTTCAATGGAAAGTGAAAATGTTTTGGTAGTTTCAAAAAAGATTGGAAAATAGTTACCTAAATCATCCAAACATGGTTTTACAGAAGCTTTTATAAAGACCGAGAAAGAAATATCCAGAAATACATTTTGTATTGTTGAAACATACCAGGTGTTGAAGGCCTTAATTCTTGAACAGTTTTAGAAATTCTGGTATTCATGAATATCATTAGCTGATATTCTGCTCATGCAATATAACTGCTTAGCTTCAATCCACACAAGGCCAAAGATAGACAAATAAAGTTCTTTTCTACAAAATACAGAAGAATATTACATAAGGTGTGTTCTGAAGGTTTATTCTGGGTGATAATGTTAGGAAACCTATAGTTGAAGTTGTAGATTGTCACCAGTTGGAGCACACTGGCAGGAACCAAACTTTTATAAAACAATTATAGTAGCAGATCTTCACTCAGTGCTTTGGTTTAATTTAAACTCAAGTGAATTGTTAGTACGCTTGTTTCATCTACAGGTAGTCCTGGTGGCTACAGAATTTGGGGCAGGGCTCTGTCTTCATTTGGGGGTTTATTATAAATGAATGGAGCTGGGTTGGAAAGACGTGCTCTTTTGGCTCTTAAAATTCATATTTTTTACAATTGTGTCACATTGTTTTCCATGGTTCTCTGTGTATATGTCTCACAAACTACATTTTACTGATTTATTCATTGGGATCTTGTTTATCTTTCTTAAAATCAGTTTGTGTAACATGGGTTTGTACCAGTTTTTCTCTGCACCTTTCTAAATATAAAGCACGTTTCTCAGAAATGAGCACATAGTATTCTAGATTTGGTCCTGATTAGCTCATATAGAAGGGTATATCCTTTTGTTTCTGGATCAGTGCTTATTAACTTTTTGTGAATGAGTGCATTCACAGAATTTTAGCAATTTCAGGGATTTCAGACATTCTAAAGCTCAAATATCAGGCTGGAAAATAAGCTCCTTTTCTAGGAAAATCAAAGGCAAGCCGGAATAAAATTCATCTTGAAAATTTTCCATTGTAGATAAAAAAGAAGGAAGCGAAACAAGATGATACCTCCTAACACTTTAATGAAATTATAATGGGATTGCATGTGTAAGCCGAATTTGATAAAATTATTCGGGGGGGAAGTAATCTTACTAGATTGCTCTCACCTACAAGTTATTTCATGTTGTGCTGTTTACTTTTTGTGGGCAACAATATCTGACAACTAGTCGGTTTCCTGAATTACCTATTTGATAATATGCTTAAAATTATTTTTAATATCAAATTTTTAATACAGGGAACATCTATTGTACATTAAATAAATGAATTCAGAAGAATACATATTTTTCCTAATGTATTCTAATTGTTTCTACTTTGGTAATGATTATTAGACTCTATTTTTGAGACCCAACAAAGATCATTATGTTGCATCTAATCATTTAAGAAGCTTGCCTTTGAAAACCTTTATTTTTAAAAAATGCCTTGTGATGCTTATGTTTTAGCTTGGAGATTAATAGAGGTCCTTCGTCTTATCTGTTGAGATTATTAGCTAATGTGTGTTCAGAAATGTTTTAATTTCTTTAAAATGGTATTCTTTTTAATGGTATTTTAATTACCTTTATTCTGACTAGATTTTATTATCAACACTTAGTGTCCAGATTTCTGATTTAGGGTGCAGTCATCATTCTTTCAGTCTTAAGTGTTTGTTCCTTTGGTTATAATGAAACTTTCATGAAGATTTTTAGTGACTTGGGCTTCATCAGTTTATCGGTATTATTTTTTTTAAAAAGATTTTTATTGGGGAAGGGGAACAGGACTTTATTGAGGAACAGTGTGTACTTACAGGACGTTTTTCCAAGTCAAGTTGTTGTCCTTTCAATCTTAGTTGTGGAGGGCGCAGCTCAGCTCCAGGTCCAGTTGCCGTTGCTCGTTGCAGGGGGCGCTGCCCACCATTCCCTGCAGGACTCGAGGAATTGAACTGACAACCTTGTAGTTGAGAGCCTGTGCTCCAACAAACAGCCATCCGGGAGGCAGCTCAGCTCAAGGTGCCCTGTTCAATCTTAGTTGCAGGGGGCGGAGCCCACCATCCCTTGTGGGACTCCAGGAGTTGAACCGGCAACCTTGTGGTGGAGAGCCCAGTGGCCCATGTGGAAATCGAACCGGCAGCCTTTGGAGTTAGGAGCATGGAGCTCTAACCACCTGAGCCACCGGGCCGGCCCTTATGTTTTGTTTTATATATTTTGTTATACCAGGTCTTATAGTAAAATAAGACTGGGCTTATATTAATTTTTGCTTCAAAAGATGCATTAGAGCAGATTGTCTGGCTAGGTCTTTATTTTCAGGGAAACACGGTAGCTGATTCTTGAAGCTGTCATACTGAGATTCCAATTTCCTATCCCTTGTTATCACAATAGGTGTGCTTTTTCTCGTAACAACCATGTGCTTGGGCATTTTTCAAGGAAAGATCAACTGAAACTTCTTTGAAGGAATCTTTGTGAGTTTTTTGAGAGTCCATTTTTGCTTGAGCAGCAGTTAAGTTCTATGGCACTAAACGCCCTTTAGGATTACCAGTTGATCTTTTTAAATATATTTTTCTTCCAAGAACTAGAGCATTTGACTCCCATTTGTGTTTGTGGGGTCATTGCACAGATTCAAAACAAACTGCATTTCTTGCCTCATTTTCATCATGACTATTTACCTGGGTCAAATTAAATAGTAGGGTTCAAAAGGAAATTCCAGTACCATGAAATACAGGAAACCTGGAAGGACTAGCTCATTGGTTTGGGTATTGGTGCCAGTCAGAGCTAGTGGGTTAGAAGGTAAGTTAGATCTCTGTTGGGGCATGAGCTGTTTCATGCCCAAAGATACGGGTAACTCATTTTTCATTTACCTCCAGAAATAATTTTATATGTATCTTCATGAACAAAGGAGAATAGTTTCTGAACGCTGATATTTCATAGTATCTGAATCATTATACTTAGGAAACTTATTTCCTGGACTCAAACTTAAAAGTGTTCCTTATTGTGGCTTAAAACAAGGACATAATATGAGCACTTTACTGTTATCACATCGTTGATTCTTTGGCACATGACAAATCAATTATTGTGTTTTAAGAGGGAAGGTGGTGGGTGGTCAACGACTAAAAACTGCTAAGTGAAGACTAGTAAGTCATTCCCCCACTTGTTTAGCAGTGTATCTATGCTCTTAGGAAAGAAAGGAAAATGTTGCTGCCATAGTAGGAAAAGACAAGATATGATCTTGTTAAAATAGGATGGAAACAGTTTTGGTTAAGTTGGGTTGAGTAGAATGATTTTTATGAGAGCCTGTAAAATCAGTGTTTTCATTGTCAGGAGGGTTGGGGATAATGTTACATAGAAGATTAGCCAGTAATAAGATATATAAGGAGACTCAACATCATATTATATATGAATTATAAAATTTCAATGTGTAATACATTACATTTGTTCCTTAAATCCTTTGAAGTTAGAGCAGTAGTTGGTGGGTTTATTAATAGAAGAATACCTGGTCCTTGGAGTTAAGTTAGTTGCTACAAAGGTGCAGAGGTAGAATTATAAGTTGTTATTTTCCCCTGCTGGGGTGACTTACCATCTTAGGCTGCTGCCAAGAGACTTTCTAGAACTGATGTCCATGTAAGAAGTTTTTGTTATTTTGAATTTTCAGAGAATACCATCACTTTGTCTCTTTAGTAATCACTGGATACTTATCCAATGAATGGAAGCGGCAGTTGAGCAACCAGTGATTTTTGAGAGCTATATGTGTGCTGGGTAGTGAGTTTACACAGTAGTGAATCGTGAACAAAATAGACAATATTCTCTGCCCTGTTGGAGCTCTGAGTGGAGCTTATGCTTAAATGTTAGAATTGGTAGTGTTATTTTACACCCGGCTAATACATATGAAATGGTTGTTTTTGCAGGCCCAAAATGGTTGGCGAGTTTATATGGTTCAACCTAATATCATTAGTAGTGATGATTTTGTATGCTTCTGTGGGTGAAAAAGATCAGGGATTTAGCTAAAAATAAATACATACCTCTGTTTGCAGACCCAGTTAAATGCAGTCCCTTTTTGAGTACTGTCTTTGGTTTATATAAATTGTTTATTGTAGCATATATATGAAAAGAATAAGGTCAAGCTAAAGGCCATTCATTATTTTAAAAATGCTTTATTAATACTGCCATAGTTCAGAGGAACCTTTTAAGGCCAACCAGCAATATCATTGGATATATTTGTGTATATGTATGTACTATTTCCTTAAAGAAAAGTACCTATGGTGTTAAAAATTTCAAAAAGGATAAGTTTTTATTAGCCTTTTGAATTAAATTAGCAAAAAAGAAATGATTGAGAGACAGTGGAAATTAATTTATTATTTTGTAAGGTCATTGTTTGGATCTTGCTGACTTAGGTTTCGTGGTAAAGGAATCCTGTTTTCCATTTCCCCGATAGGATGTACAGTTACCCAGCACGTGTTCCTCCTCCTCCTCCTATTGCTCGGGCTGTGGTGCCCTCCAAACGCCAGCGTGTCTCAGGAAACACCTCACGGAGGGGCAAAAGTGGCTTCAATTCTAAGAGTGGACAGCGAGGATCTTCTTCCAAGTCTGGAAAGTGTATGTATTATTATTACAGCTTTGTGATTCTGCTATTTCTTGTGTGTCGAAATAGGGGAATTAATGCAGTTAATAGTGTTCCGTTTTTGTACAAATGCCCTCTGCATAATCAAAATAATGAAAGAGAAGATAGTGATTGAGGGACCAACTCGAGACTGCCTTCTATCCTCAGTAATTTGAATAAAGTTATCAGACTTTAGAGAGTCGAGGCACCTGTTCAGTTTATGAAATATGGAAGCCAGTAAAACTGTACAGAAAATACTTTAAAAAGGAATCGAGGTCTTTATCTGGCCTACAAAAGTCAGAATCTACTGCTAAGGGAGTAGGCACATGAGCTGCAGTTTTCAGCTACCAACAAAAAGATTGAAGGTGCCCATTATTGTGACCGTCTGATACTGGCCCCGTTTCCCCCCCAAGGGGCTCCTGTTGCCTATGGGTGTATAGTCTAGTGGGACTGTGTTTGATAACTGGTAGCTTCTGGTACATTTGATGCTCATCTAGGGTTTTGTTTATATTAAAAGTGAAAGGAGATGACCTTCAGACCATTAAGAAGGAATTGACCCAGATAAAACAAAAAGTGGATTCTCTACTGGAAAGCCTGGAAAAAATTGAAAAGGAACAGAGCAAACAAGGAGGTAAATGGGTCTGCTGCTTGTTTTGTGTAGAGTTGGGTTAGTTACCTAAGATAGTTGAAAATACTGGTTGGAACAGTGGGATATAAAGGAATTGAATGTGAACCTTGGGGAGTCTGAATTGGGAAGGGCACCTGTGGGAGGATTTAGACTTGTGCTGCACTTCTGAGTGTTAGAGGGGATTGTCTACGTCCCGTGGACATTACGTGCCCCTAGACAGACTTGTCCTTCTCATCCCCAGTAGAGATGAAGAATGATAAGTCAGAAGAGGAGCAGAGCAGCAGCTCCCTGAAGAAAGATGAGACTAATGTGAAGATGGAGTCTGAGGGGGGTGCAGATGACTCTGCTGAGGAGGGGGACCTACTGGATGATGATGATAATGAAGATCGGGGGGATGACCAGGTGAAAACCACGGGAAAGGAGAGAAAGAGGTGGTGGAGGGGGGAGCAGGGACACATGGAGTGCCTCTAACTCCATCCTGTTTGTGTCTGTTTCTCACAGCTGGAGTTGATCAAGGATGATGAAAAAGAGGCTGAGGAAGGAGAGGATGACAGAGACAGCGCCAATGGCGAGGATGACTCTTAAGCACATAGTGGGGTTTAGGAATCTTGTCCCATTATTTCTTTACCTAGGCGCTTGTCTAAGATCAAAATTTTCACCAGATCCTCTCCCCTAGTATCTTCAGCACATGCTCACTGTTACCCCATCCTGGCCCTTCCCACGTTCATTCATTCATACTGCCCTGCGCCTAGTCCCATTCTCACTTCCTTTGATGCTCCCAGTAGTTATGTTAAGTCTTACCCTGTAATTTTTGCTTTTAATTTTGATACCTCTTTATGACTTAACAATAAAAAGGATGTATGGTTTTTATCAACTGTCTCCAAAATAATCTGTTGTTATGCAGGGAGTACAGTTCTTTCCATTCATACATAAGTTCAGTAGTTAGTTGCTTCCCTACCTGCAAAGTCAGTCTCATTAGTTGAGTAGCACCTGAGAGCAGCTTTGAGTTAGAGGTATGTGTGTTATACCCCACATGAGCGTGCTGTGTGGGGCTGTTCAACACAAATGTAACAATGTATTTTTGTGAACGAGAGTTGGCATGTCAAATGCATCCTCTAGGAAAATAATTAGTGTAATAGTCTTAAGATTTGTTTTCTAAAGTTGATACTGTGGGTTATTTTTGTGAACAGCCTGATGTTTGGGACCTTTTTTCTCAAAATAAACACGTCCTTATTAAACCAGGAATTTGAAGGAAAAAAAACCTGGTTTTTTATTTTTGTATTTTATAAGTGTTTATTTCAAATTCTTTGTTTCACAGCGGCTTCTACAAAACCTCTAGAATGTACTAGATATTTTTCTTTGAGTCATAATCATTATGCATCCCAACATACAATACACTACTCAAATTATATTCCATTGGGGGTGGGTGTTGCATTAAGGAGACAAGTAACTGATGTGGAGTAGAGTCTTGAAAAACGGCTTTTATGTCCTAATTTAAAAACTTGGGAAATACATTAAGCCCTTTTATCAATCCTTTGTGGTCCACTTGGCACCCATTTTTTGAGATTTTCGTTGTGTGCTAAATTCATCCTTAAATAGAAGAGGCTCAGACATGTCAAGATTTTAGGAAAATTGAAGCACCTGGAGAATGAAACCTGTATTCTTTCATTTTGTCCTTATAATTGCTATTTATAGCTCTAGTTACCTTGTGGATTCTGAGTCTGTGCCTCAGTGTTACTGAAAATAGAAAAGTTTTCTTTTCTGGTTTTCTATAGTCTGCTTTCCTAGGTAATTGAGAACATAGTGAAGGTTAAGTATGTTACCTTCAGGTCAATCCATATCAACTAATTTTTGCACCACCACTGCTCCCAACTTGATTAATTGCAATGATTTTTAGGCATGGTACTAGTTATTAGCACCCAAATTCTAAGGACAGATTTATTAAACAGCTTTCAGATTTGGGATGACTTGCCTCGTCCTGAAAGGTCCAATCTATTTATGATTTATACTTCAGTTTTTTTTCAGTAGAGCAGGACAAAAAACATGGTTTAGTTTGGCTGTTATTCATTCACACAAACCTTGGATTCCCTGGAAAGTTGTTGTTTAATAGCTGGCAGCAAAGGCGTTTATATCCAACCTACAATGGGCAGAAGTCATGTCCAATTTATAAGGATCTCATAAGTCATCTTTTATAACAGGTGACAAAACAGAATAGAAAGAGGCCGAACTATGGACTACGCTTGGATCTCAGATCCACAGTCTAAAAGTAGCTTCTCTGTGTTAATTTGATCAAAAATACTTCTACCCACTCTGTTTTCTGATCATGTGATTTCATGTTACAGAGTCACTTTAAGCATGTAACTCATGACAAGAAAGAAACTTGATTCTATGAAGGGTCAAAGTTCTAAGATGCTATTAAGATTATGTTAGCCACCAGTATGTACAAGATACTGGACCAATTAGTCTAGGCATGAAGGTGTCTACTTTTAATTCCATATGAAACTGTTTTGAAAGAAATTGAGGAAAAACCCTTTTTAATAATTAGAGAAATGATCATGTACTCTTAGAAAATCTACACACCTACACACACTGGATTATTGATAAAATACCAAAATGTCTTTAGTTTGTCTTATGGGAAAGTGTCGCTTTACATTCTAGATCTCAGACTACTATGATAAATGTCCTCATGTAACTAAGAATATTCTAGGTTTATATAATCACATGTTTACTCTTTTAATACTTTTAAATTCAGGCTCCTGAGTGATAACTAGCAGAGTAAAGGAAACATGATTAAAATCACGTTTACAAATCTGATCAAATGCAGATGTTACAGACTTAAAAAAAGAGGCTAGTGTTCTTAAAGACCATTTATTAGTAGGCTTATAGTCACTGTTACATTACCCTGGGCCCCTGGAAATGAGATAGGAGTAGGTTCAATAAAAATTATAGAGGCAGAGCAGTAGGTTTGGCAGTGAGGGTAAGGGTGAAAGGCTTGATAGTTTTAGAGTAAGCTAATGAGTGTTTAAAGGGAATTCTGGGTAACGTGACAATCCCATTGACAGGGACCTTATCCTCACTATTTGTGACAGCTCTAAGACCAAGTGAAAAATGGTGATGCATTTTGGGGGTGTAAAATTCAGAATAAAGCTTTTCTCAATTTGCCATGAAATCTAAGAAAATTGCCTGGAATCTTTTAAGAATACAGTTTCCAGGCCAAGGTTGAAAAGCAAGAGAGAAGGCAAATGATTTAAAAAGGAATTCCTTTGAAACGTTTCTTTTTGATGCTACATCATTTTTCATTGGGAAACTTAACTGTTCTTTGGAGCTCTGGCTAGGGTACTTTCTAATTTGCTGCTAACTTAAAAGTTGTCAGGTTGAAGTGGATGATAGATTTGGAATGCTTGAAAAGAGGTTCCCAGGAGATTTCAGTTCAGATGTTACCCCAACATGAATCTTGCAAAGATTTAAGATTAGTGCTAGTCAGTGCCTGTTTTAAAGACTCTACAGAGGGATCTAGGTGTAACAGAAAAGGAAAATAATGCAAACAGAAACAACAAGATTATGGTAAACTGTAAGGGAATAAACAAGTCAAATGAGGATTGAGAATGTAATGGAAGGAGTAGAAAAAAAATAACCATCATTCAAGTCATAAAGTAGCCATAAAATATCAATGAAGGAATGTACTGAACAATTTAACAGCAGTGTGTTTGTTCAAAAGAATAAGTTTCTAGGGGAAGCAAAGCTCAATGGAAAGTAAACAGATGACAAACTACTTCACAGGTACTAGTGTGTTTAGGTAACAGATGAAATCATGGGGTGCATTATGGAAATGTTGGGGAATAGGAAATAGCTGTCTAATGAGATCGGTTGAAAGATGCACTTTGTTCGGCTGGCCTGTGATGGCATTGACTGGCCACCGATGCACTAATTTTATTTTCAGAAGAACCAGGAAGCATCACTGTTGACTGGGGCCTGGGAGAAGGCAGGACTTTCCTACTGATAGTTGACCATTTTATTTAATATGAGGAAAAATCAGCTGCACCAATGCCAAATGGGGTTTGAATTTCTGCACCCTGGTTCAAACCACCTTGACCAAAAAATGTGTTGCAATTGAGTTTAGGGGGATAAAAGAATAAGCATTTTGATAACTGGAAGAAATCAGTTAACAATAGTAAAAAACAGCTATGGGAGAAATGAGAGTAACCAGTAAATGAGTTACATGTGAAATGCAGAGTATGGGCTACTAAGTAACTTCAAAGAACTTGAATTACTTTTATCAATGCTGTACCTCAGGGAGCAGGTATGGTGTTTACTTGACTAATGAGTAATAAGGGGCACTATGTTGAAGAATGTTTAGTGTTTAGAAAGAGCTTGGGGACAAGTAAAAAATATGACCAGTGAAACTTGTAGAGAAAAAGTGCAAGTTGATACAGATATATAGCCTTACTGGGATGAGAGAATTCCACATATTTAGAGAGGAGACTAAATTGTGTTGAAAATTCCAAGTTTGGATTTTTGTTAATCAAATTAATCCTAATGAAATGAGAAGGCCTCGAAACAGTGTGGTTGTATTAGTAACTTTCAGGTTAATAAAAAATTAACCCCAATTATGAAAAGCAGGACCTGTTTAAAGTGTGTTAGAGTTAGTCCTGTTGTAAGCTAGGTTGGGACTTTTCCCCCCACTAAATTAGAAGTACAAAACAACAGGAAGACAGAAGGGAGGGTGTAATAAGGTTAATACCAAAAAAAAAAAAAATAGTTAATAGGAAGGAGTTGAAACCTAAGATGAATGGGGATAAGAAGGCATGTTGCTCTCAGTTCCAGTTCTGAGCATTCCAGGTTATTTAAGGTGTCACACAGGAATAGAAGCTTAAGAGTGTATATGTTTTGAAGGTCTGACAAAAATTTGCTTGTGTAAAAAGAAATCCTATAAACCTTTCACAAACCTGAAAAAAGAATTGTCAATAGAATAATTATTAGTACGTCATCAGGTTAGTAGTTGAGTGGTTTTCAACCTTGGTTGTGCATTAAAATTACTAGGAGCATTATAATCCTGGTGCACAAGTGTGCATTCCAGACCAATTAAATCTCAGCTATTGGGACTCAGGCATCAATATTTTTCAAGATGCTATAATTTCAATTTGCTGCCAACATGGGGAACCACTGCACCAAGAGACCAGAAGTGCACTTTCCATGGGAGGGGGGAAGGGTTAGGAAAGGACTCCAGGTGACTGGCTAACACGGAAGTTAGTAAAAGAATGCCCATGCAATATGTTGAATGGGTTAAGACGAGTGCTTACAGTAAAAGGAAAGCACAGTGGTATGCTTTCTTTAAGAAAAGCATCCGGTGAAAGGGTGAGAGAGTACCTGTATTGAAATCTATGGCCAAAGCATAGAAAGCACCAAAAGACGCATCTGGGTAGGGTTGGAAGGTGAGAGAAAAGCTAGGTTGAGGGAGAAAGAAATGTTCTCTCAGGTTGCAGGAAACCATGGCCCACCACTCTTAAAACTACTTCAGTGTCTAATAGAATTTTCTGAGATGATGGAAATGTTTCATAACGCATCCGCCAGTATAGTAATCCTGCGGCTAGTGTGAGGAATTGGATTTTAAATTTAAATAGCCTGCTTAAATATTAATAGCATGAGGCTACCTTATTAGACAGTATACGAGAGAATACTGAGCAGTGTCTAAGCAAGCACAGACATTCATTACTAATTCAACCTTCAATGAGCAACTGTGACTGTTTCTGAGATATTTTATCCACTGAGTACATTGAAAATAACATTTCTAGGCACTAGACCTAACGTTGAAGACTTCCCTTAGAACATTGAAGATTTCCTGAGTAATCATTTTAGCAATGCCTCTCGCAGGATAAAATACATTTTTGTTGGAAACCTATCTTGTCAGTTGTGCCTGAAGCCGAAGGCAAATAATACCATTTACAGAAGGTTTTATATGCATTCAGCATGATGATGCTGGGCATTTAACATACATAAAGTCTCGATTTTCACACAATCCTATTATATACGCATGGAAGTAGTAATTCCTTAGAGTTTCAGAGAGTTGAAATCCCCATAGTCATTAAATGGTAGAGCCAACATTTCAACCTGTGATCTGATGTAACATCCATGGATTTTGGACCTTAGGAGAGGAAATGGTGTCTTTGCACCTACATCCTGAGTCCTAGAAAATGACAAAAACTATTTCCAAGCCACAGTATAGACTAGGATCCCGGCACATTCCCTCTTACCAACAGAGGAAAGCGTCTCACCATTTTTCTCTCTATGCTGTACTAAAATGGTTCACTAGACCTCACAGTTGCAAAAGCACATTGAAAATTGCCCAGCTAAGAGCTGAAATGCTGCTGCTTCATGCAACATGGCTGGGCTTTAGACGTGTAGCAAAAACAGAATACTGTCTCCCACCAATTTTCCTTACCTCCTCCTGGAGCACCCGGAACCCCTATTTTAAACCATTTCTTCTACCTCAAAATATATAAGCTTTCCAGATATCTTGTAAAAATCACTCTTGTCAGGACAGTACCTTTGATTACACAACTTTGGCCCTGCATCTTGCCACCTGCATGGCCCCTTAGAAGCACCTGCCAATGTGAGGTGTCCTAAAAAAGACTGCTCTTTGCCAAAAGAATTACTGTGAAAGGGGTTCAGCGACAAATTGAGTCACCTTTGCAGACACGCACAAGCCACGGTAATGAATTATCTGGTATGAATTTGGGATATGAGTAGGAAAAAAGGTGAGCCTGCAAATCTACCTCTTCAAGGACTCCCGAAACTCCCACCCATTTCTATTTTGGTCCTTGGTTAATGGACCCATCCAGAATCGAAATCTTCCTTAATAGAACGTAAAGTTTGATGCCTTCCCCCCCCCCCCCCCCCCGTTTTGTCCCTACCCTAAAGGATACTTGCTCCAGAGAGGTATGAGATGTTTCAAATCCCCTGTTGGCCCTGGTGGGGGAAATTCCGAACCAGAGGGCTTGTACCTTGATGGGGCCAGGAGCCAGCTGCCGGCCCAGTCTCACCCACCATATTTCCCTACTTGGAACCTGTGTTACCACTTTTTGTTAGTTTTCTCATCCAGCCAAACCTGCCCCTTCCCCAGATCTTGATGTGCCCTCTCCACAAGAGCTTTTCTGTGGCAGCAGCTAGGTCATTCCCCAAGGTGTAGGAGCCACTGGGGTTTAGTTGCCAGAAAGTGGACTTCGTAACTGCTGGAAATGCTGTGGCCTGCTCTGTCCTCGCCAAGTCCCCCTTCCTGGGCTCGGATGTTCCAGTTAAAGGTGTTCCAGCCCTGCCTTGGTCAGAGGGAGAAGCAGCCCGTGGAAGAAGCTGCTCTCCCCGGGAAGTCGAAAAGTATCCTCACCTTTTCACTGTTACATGACCGCCTCTGGAGACAGCCGGAGGGTTTGCTGTCAGTGTATTTCCTCTTACCTGGGCATATAACCCTGATGCATTCTCTTTTGAGGCCCAGCAACAACCTGGCTCCATAACCTTGACTCGACTACCGGTATCTCCCCCTCAGTCTGTGGATCAGGCACATGGCAGCACTCTGAAATGTATGACGACTTGTCCTCTTCAGCACCCACCTAAGTGTAAGGAAGCACATTTTGCTTCAAAATACTACACACACGCCTGCCTTTTTTTTGCATCTTAATGGGAATTTTCAATTCTGTCCTTTAGCAATGTTGTATTTAGCTCAGAATATCCCACACACGATTCAGTTGCAACATGGCCACACACCTTCTTTCCTAAGAAGAAATGTGCTAGTGAAACAAGATGGACAAACAAAATGCATTTTCCTGTATCTATCTGATATAAACGCGACTATTTGCTCAGATCAGAAATAAAGATAACACCATACTGTATAGCTACGATTAAAGCTCATGTGCATTCTAAATATCTGTTCAAGTGTTTTGTTTCTCTCCATCTTGACTGCCACCATTCCAGTCCAAGTTACCATCACCTCACTCCTGGCTTACTGCAGTAGCCTCCTGTGTACCCACATCTACGGAGATCCTTTTTCAATCAATTTACACAACAGCCATAGTGATCCTTTCAAACATACATATATACATATATATATATGTATATATATATCGTCATGGCATTTCTCGGCCTAAAACCCTTCTGCCCTTAGGATAATGACAAAACTGAACACAGCCATATTGGACTCTTTGTCCCCCTTACTCCCCATTCTCTCCCCCTCCACCGTTGCCCATATGATTTCCTAGTCAACTTTTATTCATCCTTAGAGTTGAGCTCAAGTGCCACTTCCTCCAGGAAGCCTCCCCTGTCTCTTAAGCAGTCTACTAGGCTCTCATAGAACCAGGAATCTTCTCTGGCACTAAGTAGTCACACATCAATTTGTGTGATTATTTGATTAATATGTTTTTCTTGTTAGAGTAGAACTCAATGAGAGCAGGAACCATATCTATTACTGGTCACCAGTTCATCCCAAGTGCTCAACATAGTGTCTGGAACATAAGCATATGTATGAATGAGAAAAGGACAGGAAGAAGTGGGGGAAGGTTAGCCCTGGGTGAGGCAGTCCTGGAAACCAGCCGCAGGCATGCCAAGGCTCAACTCATGCACCACACCTGGAGGAGTGTTGTAATGCCTGTGCCTGTCTCAAGGGGGTGCATTCTGACAGGTGAATGTCAGTGGCCCTGCTTGCACTGTAATGTAATTGCACAATTCTTTCTCACTGTCAGCCTCCAACAAATCCCTCAATAATCTGCGTCTGATGCCAAGGGTGAGAAAAAAGGGGCACTATCCGAAAAAGATGGATGTGCCCATTGCAATTCACCTGTCTTTCAATACATTTAAGTCCAGTTTTTCTTACAGAGCCCACTCTCCCCTTAGCAGCTAGCCTACCTCTCAACACCTGCATTCTTTAATTTTTAAAATTCAAATATACATATATACTATAAAATGCATATATTTCAAGCATACAGCCTGATGAAGATTTACAAAGTGAACATGCCTGTTTAAACACCACCCTACTCAGGATATGGAACATTACCGGCACCCCAGAAACCTTCATGCCCCCTCCAATCATCCCACTAGGTAACCACTACTCCTATCACCATAGGTAGGTTTTGTCTGCGTTTGCTCTCTATACAGGTGGGATAGTGTTGCACTGTTGAAGTTTGGGCTGTGCCTGAAACACTTGGATACAGCAGGATGGTTCCAGGAGACAGGAGTGAGGAAGTAGGAGGAGTGAGGCAGTTAAGGAGGAAAAGCCAATATAAGGGTTTGTTGTTGACACTGGGTATATCATGTTTCCCAGAATTGTCTGAAGAAGGGGAGAACAGGAGGCTGGGATATTATCTACTTGCTCCTGCTCCCCATTGACTGAGGGACGCCACAAGATGAACTTCCCTACGGTTCTGGGCTGTAACTGATTTTACGAGGCTCCAAGCAGCACTGAAAGACATTTAGATTGTTTTCAGTTCGTAATAATACTATGAACATTCTTGTGCATGTCTTTTGAGAACACACGTACAATTTCTGTTAGGTATACAGTCAGATGGAATTATTGGGTAATAGGGTATGTGTATATTAAGCTTTAATAGACATTGCCACACACTTCCCCAAAGCAATTGTACTAACGTGTATTTTCACTAGCTGTAAATGAAATTTGAAGTTACTCCACATCTTTGCCAGCACTATTTTCAGTCCTTTTAATTTTAGGTTTTTTAATGGGTGTGTAGTGGTATCTCATTTTATGTTTATTTTCTTTTTGGTAAACTTTTTATTGCAGTATAGTTTACATACTGAAAAGTACACAAATCATGTGTGCAGCTGTTACTTTTCACACACGAACATGCAAAAAACAGCAAGAAATCCAGAACTGGAAAATCACCGGCGCTACGGAAGCCCCATGCATGTATATGCCCTCTTTCCACCGCTATATCACCGTACCAACCACATCTGTTATCCTGACACAATAGATTGTTTTGGCCTGTTTTTTAACTTCAAATAAATGGAATATTACGTAGTTTTTTTGTGTCTGGCTTCTTTGATTCAACATTGTACAAGTCATATCTATTGTTGCATGTTGTAGTTTGTTCATTCATACTGTTGTATAGTATTATATTGTATAAATAGACTGCAATTTATTCATTCTGTGAATAGGCATTTGTACTTTTCAGTTTTGACTATCATTAATAAACCTGCGATGAACATTCTAGAGCATGTCTTTTTTTGAACATACGTATCTATTTCTGCTGTGTATAAAAACTAAGAATTAAATTCCTGGGATATAGAGTATTACCCTACACCTACCTATTTTCTCTCTTAATTTTACGCATTCTGGTAGGTGTGTAGTGGTGTCACACACACACAAATTATTTGCTTTTTTTCAAAAAATAAGCTTTTAATGTTGGAATAATGTTAGATTTACAGAAAAGGTGCAAGGACAGTGCAGAGAGCTCCTTGTATACCCATCGTCCAGTTTCCCCTAATGTTAACATCTTGACACTATCATGGTACATTTGTCAAAACTGAGAAACCATCACTAGTACGTTACTATTAAACTCCATACCTTATTTTGATTTCACCAATTTTTGCGTGTGTGTGTGTGTGTGTATGTGTGTGTGTAGCTCTGCACATTTTTATCACGTATAAAATTTATGTAACCACCACCACAATATACAGAACTGTTCCATTGCCACAAAGGAACCCTTGTACTACCGTCACACCACAGCCCACATCCTCCCACTACCATCCCTAACCCCTGGAAATCATTATCATTTTGCCATTTCAAGAAGTTATATAAATGGCATCATACAGTATGTAACCTTTTGAGAATGCCCCCTCAGCCCCACAGCATAATGCCCTTGAATTCCATCCAAGTTGTTACATGTATCAATAGTATGTTCCTTTTTATTGCTGCGGATGTACCAGTTTAACGATTCATCTGTTGAAAGACAAGACGTTTGTGTTGTTTCTAGTTTGGGGTATTAGAAATAAAGCTGCTCTATTTCTCTATCAGTTTTTGTGGGCAGAAGTTTTCCATTTCTCTGGATAAATGCCCATGAGTGTGGTGACTGGTGAGTATATTAAATATATGTTTAGTTTTATAAGGAACTACCAGATTGTTTCCCAGAGTTGCTGTAATTATTTTACATTCCCACCAACTATGTATAAGAGATCCAGTTTCTCCACATTCTTGCCAGGGTTTGGGATTGCCTCTAGTTTTTATTTTCACTTTTCTAATAGGTATGTAGTGATTTTCTGTTTTGTTTTGTTTTTGTAGTTTTTGTTTGCTTGTTTGCACTTCCCTAAGGGCTAGTGATGTTGGCCATCTTTTCATTTGCTTATCTGCCATTTATCGTCTTTTGTGAATGTCTGTTCATACCTTTTGTCCATTTTATAATTGGATTCTTTTTAAACTGTTGAACTTTGAGAATTCTTTATATATATATTCTAGACACAGTTCCTTTGTCAGATGGTTTACAAATATTTTCCTCTAGTCTGTAGCTTGTCTTTTCATCTTAACAGAACCTTTTGTAGAGCAAAAGTTTTTAATTTTGATGAAGTCCAGATTATCATTTTTTTCTTTTATGGATTAAGCTTTTAGTGTTACTTCTAAGAACTCACCAAGACCTAGGTCCTGACAATTTTCTCCACTTTTCTCTAAAAAATTTTATAGTTTTACATTTAAATCTATGATCCATTTAAAGTTATTTTTGTGTGTGTAAGATTTCAGGCTTAAATTGATGGGGCTTTTTGTTTTTTGTTTTTATCTATGGATGTTCAATGGCTCTAGCACCGTTTGCCATAAAGACTAATCTTCCTCCACTGAATTGCTTTGGTATTTCTATCAAAAATCAATTGAGTATATTTGTATGGGTCTGTTTCTGGGTTCTCTATTTTGTTCCATTGAGCAATGTGTTTATCCATGTGTCCATACCATACTGTTGTTAACTGTAGCTATATAAAAAGTTTTAATGGGTAGAATGATTTCTTCCACTTTATTCTTTTATCTTTTCAAATTTGTTTTAGTTATTTCCTTTGAATTTCCTTATAAATTTTAGAATATACTTCTCTATATGTAAAAAAATTTACTTGGATTGTGATACGAAACATGTTAATTTGCTTAACTGTCCAGTTGGTACAAATTCATAATGAATAATCCCTCTGATAACAAAAAAGGTTAGCAACATTGTTGCAATAATTTCGTGAACTTAATTGTCAGAACAGGTATGTCTATTCAAGTCTCTGTTTTTATTTCTTTTGGGTATATACTTCAAAGTGGAATTACTGGATTGTATGGTAATTCTATGTTTCATTTTTTTTTCATGTTTATTGGGGAATATTGGGGAACAGTTGTGTCTCTCCAGGGCCCATCAGCTCCAAGTTGTCCTTCAATCTAGTTGTGGAGGGTGCAGCTCAGCTCCAAGTCCAGTCGCAGTTTTCAGTCTTTAGTTGCAGGGGGCGCAGCCCACCGTCCCATGCGGGAAGTTGAACCAGCAACCTTGTTGTTGAGAGCTCACACTCTAACCAACTGAGCCATCCAGCTGCCCCAGTGTTTAATTTTTTGAGGAATTGCCGTACCATTTTCCATGGTGACTGCACCATTTTTAATTTCCACCAGCAGTGCACAAAGGTTCAAATTTCTCCACATCCTCAACACTTACTTTATTTCTTCTTCTTCTCCTCCTCCTCCTTCTTTTTTGATAGTAATCATCCTATTAAATGTGAAGTGCTATTTCAGTGTGGTTTTGATTTGTATTTTCCTACCTGTGCTTATTGGCCATTTGTATATCTTCTTTGGAGTAATGTCTATTCAAGTCCTTTGCCCATTTTTCAATTGGGTTGTTTGTTGTATTGTTGAGTTATGAGAGTTCTTTATATATTCTGGATATCAGTTCTTTATGAGCTACATGATTTTGAAATATTTTCTCCCATTTTGTGGGTTGTGTTTTCACTCTGTCCGTAGTATTCATTCCATAGTGTTTTTTTAAAGATTTTTTAAATTAAAGTTTATTGGGGTGACAATTGTTAGCAAAGTTACATAGATTTAAGGTGTACAATTCTGCAATACATCATCTATATATCACATTGTGTGCTCACCACCCAGAGTCAGTTCTCTTTCTCTCACCATATATTTGATCCCTTTTACCCTCATCTACCACACCCCCTCCCTCCTCATCCTCTGGTAACCACTGAACTATTGTCTGTGTCTATGAGTTTCATTTCTTCATTTGTTTGTCTTGTTCTTTTGTTGTTTTCAGTTTTATATACCACATATTAGTGAAATTATATGGTTCTCTCCCTTTTCTGTCTGACTTATTTCGCTTACAATTATAATCTCAAGATCCATCCATGTTGTCGCAAATGGCACTGTTTCGTTTCTTCTTATGACAGAATAGTATTCCATTGTGTATATATACCACAACTTCTTTATCCATTCATCTATCGAAGGGCACTTTGGTTGTTTCCATGTCTTGGCCACCGTAAACAAAGCTGCAATGAACATCAGAGCACATATATCTTTATGGATAAATGTTTTCAGATTTTTTGGGTAGATACCCAAGAGAGGGATTGCTGGGTCTTTTTAAAAAGATTTTTTATTACAATACAGCTAATATACAATATTATATTAGTTTCAGGTGTGCATCATTACATCATTGCTATTCAGCAGTACCCACCTAGCTCTACACAGTGTTATTGCCACATTATTGATTTTATTCCCTATGCTAAAGAAGTGATCACCATGATAAGTCCAGCAACCATCTGACCTTGTACCACACTATCACAATATTATTGGTCTTCCCCCACCTTTTTATAATTTTCAATTACAGTTGACATCTAGCATTCTTTTGTATTAGTTTCAAGTGTACAGCATAGTGGTTAAACATTTATATAATTTAAGAAGTGATCCCCCTAACTAGTACCACCTGGCACTGTGCATAGTTTTTTTTACCATATTATTGATCAGATTCCCTATACTTTATATCCCCAAGACTATTTTGTAACTACCATTTGTACTTCTTAATACCTTCACCTTGCCCCCAACCCCATTCCCATCTATTACCCTGATAGACCTAATACCTATCTGGTATCACACATAGTTATAATATTGACTATATTCCTTATGCTATACCTTACATCCCCATGACTACTACGAAACAAACAACTTGTACTTCTTAATCTCTACCCCTTTTTACTCATCCCTAAGCCCCTCCCATCTTAAAGAAGTCCCTCTAAGATTCCTTGTAATACTGCTTTGGTGATGATGAACTCCTTCAGCTTTTTCTTGTCTGGGAAGCTCTTTATCTGTCCTTCAATTCTAAATGATAGGTTTGCTGGGTAGAGTTGTAGGTCCTTGCTTTTCATCACTTTAAATATTTCCTGTCAATCCCTTCTGGCCTGCAAAGTTTCTGTTGAGAAATCAGCTGACATTCTTATGTGGGCTCCCTTGTAGGTAACTAACTGCTTTTCTTTTGCTGCTTTTAAGATTCTCTTTTCGTCTTTAACCTTTGGCATTTTAATTATGATGTGTCTTGGTGTTGGCCTCTTTGGGTTCATCTTCTTTGGTATTCTCTGCACTTCCTCGGTTTGTATATCTATTTCCTTCATCAGGTTAGGGAAGTTTTCTGTCATTATTTCCTCAAATAGGTTTTCAATTTCTTGCTCTCTCTCTTCTCCTTCTGGTACCCCTATAATGCAAATTTTGGTGTGCTTGATATTGTCCACAGGCCCCTTAAATTTTCTTCAGTTTTTTAGATTCTGTTTTCTTTTTGCTGCTCTGGTTAGGCGTTTTCTGCTACCTTATTTTCTGCATCACTGGTTCAGTCCTCTGCTTCATCTAATCTACTGTTGATTCCCTATAATATAATCTTCATTTCTGTTATTGTATTCTTTATTTCTAACTGATTCTTTTTCATGTTTTCTATCTCCACTTTTATGTTTCCTGTCTCTTTGTTAAGGTCTCCCTGAGATCAGTGAGCATTTTTATAACCAGTGTTTGGAACTCTGTATCTGAAAGACTGCTTGTGTCCATTTTGTTTAGTTTTTTATTTTTCCTGGAGCTTTGTTCTGTTCTTTTATTTGAGACATGTTTTTTTTTGTCTCCCCATTTGGGCTGCCTCCCTGTGTTTGTTTCTGTGTATTAGGTAGGGCTTCTATGTCTTCTGGTCTTAGTAGAATGGCCTTATACTGTGGGGCTCAGTGGCATAGTTTTTCTGGTCACCTGAGACACACACTCCAGGTGTATCTCTTGTGTGGGTTGTGTGTGCCCTCCTCTTGTAATTGAGCCTTGGTTGATAATTGCCCATCAATGTGAGGGACTGACACTTGGGCTCACTGGTTATAAGGACTGACCTTGACTACAGTGGATGAGTTGTTGTGCAGGGGCTGACCCTACAGAGCAGGTTCAGCCTCAGCAGTACTCTGGTGCCTGCCCAGTCCACCTCTGGGGTGTGTTGTACTTGGAAGTCCCTGGGTGATGCTCCAGCTCGTTTTGAAGGTGACCACTGGTGGCACCAACCCCAGGACCACCTTGGAGGGGATCCACCATAGGTCATTTTCAGCCAAGCCCATGCCCCACCAGGGGACACCTGGCAGAAGCCGCAAAGAAATCTGCAGATGGCTGTCACCTGTGCTGTGCTTGGATTTGCCTTGAGAGGCCAAGCCATGAATCAAGGCTGGCTGCCGCTAGTGCTGGCTTAGGGCTGCCCAACCGAGGCACAGGACATGCTCAAGCCAAATGCTGCTTGTCTGGGTTCCACGAACATTTGGGAGACCCCAGGAAAGTCTGCAGCTTGAGCTAAGGCAGGTGGTTTGTACAAAAAAGCCACTGGAGGCAGCGTGGGTGTGCCCAAAATTGCCATGGCATGGTGAACAAACAACCGAGACAAAATTGCCATGGCATGGCAGCCACCTGTGTCCACACACTGGGAAGGGGGAGGGCTCAACAAATAAAGAATGGCTTCTGCCAGCGCCTCCCTCCAGGAGAAAGCTTACTCTCCATTCCTGGTCCCAAGTCAGACAATTCCGTTCACCACCATATGTTCCTGCTGCCTTTCCAACTGCTGCCCCAGCGCTGGAGCTCAGAGCAAGTTATTCTATTGGTGAGTAAGTACATGTGCAGTCCCTTTAAGAAAAGCGCCTGGGAGTGCAGCCACCCTCCATCTCATTCAGTCACAATCTGCTGTTTTTCACAACTAGAAATTATGGGGACTTCTCTCCCCAGCACTGGAACCCTGGGAAGGGATGGGGCTGGGACCTCTCACTCCTCTGGGAGGTGGCGGGGACCTCCACAGCCAAAATTTCCTTCCCAACCTATAATGGACACATGTAGGTGTGGGACCAGCCCATTCTGGGTCTCTGACCTTCCTACCAGTCTGGAGGTGGCTTCTTCTGCAAGTCCTTAGTTGAAAGGCTTCAGTTCAGCTTGATTTTAGGTGATTCTCAATAATGGTTGTTTTGTAGATTAGTTGTAATTTTTATGTGGTTGTGAGAAGGTAAACACAGCGTTTACCTACTGTGCCATCCTGGTATTCAGACTCGGATAGTCTCTTCTATAATGTTTTTTAGTGTATCTCTTTTTATAGTTGTTTTTAGTGGTTATTCTAGATATTACATTATACATACAAAACTGATCAGTCTCTTGCTTTTGTTTTTACCACTTTGAGTGAAATTTTGAGAATTATCTTTACCGTCCTCCATAATAAAATATTTTAAATATTTCTTCTGCTTAAATAGAGAAGTCCATCAGACAGTTTTATTTTCGCTTCAACTATCAAACAGAATCTTTAAGCAACTCAGGAAGAGGATAGTGTATTATGTTTAACCATTGTCCTTTTTTCATTACTAACATTCCAAAATTTCTTCCTTTATTATTTTCCTTCCATTTCAAGAACTTCCTTTAGCCATTCTTTTAGGGTAAGCTAGTGGGCAAAAATACTCAATTTTTCTTCATTTGAAATGTCTTTATTTAACTTTCCTTCCTGAAGAATATTTTCCCTGTATTGAAATTCCAGTTGACCAACATTTCAGCATTTGAAAAATGTACCATTTCTTTCTGGCCTCCATAATTTCTCATGAGAAGTCCTCTGTCATTTGAATTGTTATTCCTCTGTAGTTAACGCATTTTTTCTCTCTTGCTGCTTTCAAAATATTTTCTTCATTTTCAGTTTTCAGAAATTTGATTATAATGTTCTGGGTATGGATTTATCTGGACTCATGTTGCTAGGTATTTGATAAGCCTCTTGAATCTGTAGGTTTATGCCTGTCATCAAATTTAGGGGAAATAAAGCCATTATTTAAAAAAAAATTTTTTTTCATTCCCACCCTGTTTCTGTTATTCTTCTGGGACTCTGATCATACAAATGTTAGATCTTTTGTTATTGTCTCACAAGTACCTGAGAATCTTTTTCAGTTTCTTTTCTCCCTGTTCATTGTCCAAATAAGGTAATTTCTGTTCTTCTATAGAATATTCTATTCACATATTCTTTCTTCTGTCATCTCTATTATACTATTTGGTCCATCCAGTAAGTTCTAAATTTCAGTTACTGTTTTTTTGAGTTGTAAAATTTCAATTTGGTTCTTATTTATATCTTCTACTTCTTTGCTGAGATTTTCTATTCTTTCAGCTGTTTTAAACACACTTATAATTGCTCATTGAAACATTTTTATGATGGCTACTTTAAATTCTTTGTAGTTTCTCATTACTATTGTGATTTCTTGGGTTACGTAGAGGTCTATTGCTTAATTTCTTAAGTCTTTTATTTAGTTTCTAAGCAGGATTTTATAGTTATCTTTTGTTGATTTACAGCTCAATCCCACAGCATTCAGAGAATATACTCTGCACAATTTTAATCCTTTGAAATTTGTTGAGACTCACTTTATTGGCAGGCATAGGTTTTATTTTGGCAAATATATATGCTTGAAAAGAAGGTGTATTCTATGGTCTTTGGATACAATATTTTATATATGTCAGTTTGATTAGTTGTTTGTTCATATCCTTTATGTCCTTGCAAATTTTTTGTCAGATTATCCTATCATTTACCAAGAGAGATGTGTTAAAATCTCCAATTGTGATTCTAATTTTATCTATTTCTCCTTTATGTTCTGTCATGTTTTACTATATACATATGTGTGTGTGTGTGTGTGTGTGTGTGTGTGTGTGTATATATATATATATATATATATATATATATGGTTTTGTTATTAAATGCATATTATTTTAGGATTTTTACTTCCTCCTATTGGATTTGCCCTTTCATCATTATGAAATGACCCTTGCTTCTAGTAATGATCTTTCACTTAATGTACTTTAACTAATATTAATACAGCTAAATCAGCTTTTTTTTTTTAAAGTATGCATGGTATATATATTTTTCATTCTCTTACTTTCAACTTTTCCTTGTCCTTATATTTTAGATGCAGTTTACACAGGAAATGCAAGATAAGTGTTTGATTCTTTGCCTTTGTTTATCAGTTTTCAAGATATTGAATTGATTCCCTTTTATCTTCCAAATCTGACTCTGTTATCCAACCCCCAGTGACCCTTACCAGCCCAGAATAGGGTTGACCTGGGTAACCATTAGAATATTGTGAAAATAATCGTATGTGCTTTCTGAGACTCCCAAGGTCTTAAAATATATTGTGGCTTCCTCCCTGCACTGTTTTTGTTCACTTCCTGTTAAGGAGGCCATCATCATGTTATGAAGATGCTCCCTCTATGGGGAGATCCATATGTAGAAGAACTGTGACCTCCGGCTAATGGTTAACATCGATACCAGCCATATGAGTGAATTATTTTGTGAGCAGATCCTCCAAGCCTTCAATTGACGGCAGCCCCAGTTGACATCTTAATTGTAATTCCATGAGATAGCCAATGTCTTCCAAATTTCTTGCCTCCCCCAAAATTGTGGGAAATATTATATATTTCATGTTCTTTTAAACTGCTAAATTTTAGGGCAATTTGTCACATGGCAATAGATAATTAATATAGATTCTGGTCCATGGAAGTGAGATGTTGCCTTAGCAAAACCCTAAAAAGTTGGTGTGGCTTTGACAATGGGAGGAAGCTGGAAGAACTTTGAGGAAAGAACAAGTGAAAACCTAAAAGATCTTGAAGAGACTTAGCAAAATTCTGACAGCCTTTGAGAAGGTTGCCAGTTTTGATTTAAAGAAACATGAGGAAAGTGATTTTGGAAATTGGAGAAAAGGGAGTCTTTCTTCCATAGTGGCAGAAAGTTTAGCAACACTGTTGCCTGCAATAATGTAGAAGATGGAAAATGTACCTAATGGGGGATCTATTTAAGGAATTTTCAGGAAGGCTGTTGAAAGTGCTGCCTAATTCCTCCTAGCGTCTTAGAGTAAAATGTGAGAAGAGAGAGATAAGCTATAGGAAGGATTGTTCAACAAGAAGAAGCAAGAATTCTTAGGTCAGAAAATTCCAAGCCTCATGGAAGTATATACTATGTTCATGGGTTGGAAGAATTAACATTGTTAAAATGTCCATACTACCCAAAACAACCTATAGATTCAGTGCAATCCCTATTAAAATATTAATGGCATTTTTCACAGAACTAGAATAAGTAATCCTAAAATTTACATGGAACCACTAAAGACCCTGAATAGGCACAGCAATCTTGAGAAAGAACAAAGTTAGAGTTATCATGCTACCTGATGTCAAACTATACTACAGTCTATAATAATCAAAACACAATGATACTGGCATAAAAACAGACACACAGATTAATGGAACAGAATAGAGAGCCCAGAAATAAACCCACACCTATACAATAAATTAATGTATAACAAAGGAGGCAAGATTATATAGAATGGGGTAAAGACAGTCTATTCGATAAATGGTGTTGGAAAAACTGGACAGATACATGCAAAAAAACCCCAACAAACCTGGACCACCTCCTTACACCCTATACAGGAATAAAGTCAAAATGGATTAAAGACTTAAATGTAAGACCCCAAATCAGAAAACTCCTAGAAGAAAACATAGGTAGTAAACTCTCAGACATTACCCTTAGTATTAATAATAATAATAATAATAATTAGTAACAATAATAGCTTTACTGATATATTTCCTCAGACCTGGGAGACAAAAGAAAAAATAAACAAATGGGTCTGCATCAAACTAAAAAGTTTTTTGCACAGCAAAGGAAACCATCCACAAAACAAAGACAGCCTGCTGAATGGGAGAAGATATTCACCAATGATACATCTGTTAAGGGGTTAATATCCAAAATTTATAAATAACTCATACAATTCAACACCAAAGAAAACCAAACAATCCAATTAAAAAATGGGCAGAGAGATTAAAAGGACAACAACTTTACTTGGAAAAAAATATAAAAAGTCCTGGAAGTACACACTCTTCCCCAATAAAGTCCTATTCTCCTTCCCCAATAAAATCTTAAAAAAAAAAAAAAAAAAATGGGCAGAGGACCTGAATAGACATTTCTCCAAAGAAGACATACAGATGGCCAATAGACATATGAAAAGATGCTCAAAGTCCCTAATCATCAGAGAAATGCAAATTAAAACCACAAAGAGATATCAGCTCATACCTAGCAGAATGCTATCATCAATAAATCAACAAACAACAAGTATTGGTGAGGATGCAGGAAAAAGAAAACCCTCGTGCATTGTTGGTGGGATTGCAAATTGGTGCAACCACTATGGAAAACAGTATGTAGTTTCCTCAAAAAGCTAAAAATAGAACTACCTCATTGCCCAGCAATTCCACTTCGGGATATTTATTCAAAGAAATCCAAAACACTAATTCGAAAAGATATATGCACTCCTATGTTTATTGCAGTGCTATTCACAATAGCCAAGATATGGAAGCAACCTAAGTGCCCATCAATAAACAATTGGATAAAGAAGAAGTGGTACACATTTAAATGGAATATTACTCAGACATAAAAAAGAATGAAATCTTGCCATTTGCAACAACATGGATGGACCTAGAGGGTATTATGCTAAGTAAAATAAGTCAGAGAAAGACAAATACTATATATCTCACTTATATGTGGAATATAAAGAACAAATGAACAAACAAAACAGAAACAGACTCATAAATACAGAGAACAAACTGATAGTTGCCAGATGGGATGGGGGCTGGGGATCTGGGTGAAACATGTGAAGGGATTAAGAACTACAAATTGGTAGTTACAAAATAATCACGGGGATGTGAAATACAGCATAGGGAGTATAGTCAATAATATTGTAATAACTATGTATAGTGCCAGGTGGTTATGGACTAATTGAGGGGATCACTTTATAAATTGTGTAGCTGTCTAGCCACTGTGCTGTACACCTGAAATTAATATAAGATAATATTGAATGTCAACTGCAATTGAAAGAAAGAAAGAAAGAAAGAAAGAGAGAGAGAGAGAGAGAGAGAGAGAGAGAGAGAGAGAGAAAGAAAGAAAGAAAGAAAGAAAGAAAGAAAGAAAGAAAGAAAGAAAGAAAGAAAGAAAGAAAGAAAGAAAGTTCCCAGCCTTTTCAAATAGCAAATAAAGCTAATGCTAACAAATGGCAAGTGGGAAAGATCAAATTTAGGGAATTCTCAGGAAAACATTGTCTAAAGATGAAACTGAGGGTAACAACTTTTGTTAAGACCTTAGAAATATCCAAGATGGTGCCTCAAAGAATAGTTCAGTGGGGCCAGCCTGTTGGCTCAGTTGGTTAGAGCACTGTGCTCATCAAACATCACAAGTTCGATTCCCACATGGGCCAGTGAACTGCGCCCTCCACAACTGGACTGAAAACAATGACTTGGAACTGATGGGTCCTGGAAAGACACACTGTTCCCCGTTATACCCCAATAATAATAAAAAAAGGAATAGTTCAGTCAAACAGTAGGATTCTAGGAAGCTTAAGAGTATAATCCCTTAGCAGTCTCAGCAGAGGCTTAAAGTACAGAGTTGTCTCAAAGAGAGGTCTTAAAATGATTTTTGTCTAGTGGGAAAATCCTAATAAGATTCATAGAAGATCATGAAAATGGCAGAACCACCACAAGCTTGAACTGTAAGACAGCAGAAAATGAAAGGAAGTGTGTCGACCCCTAAACTTCTTCAGACAGGAAGCAAGCTGAAACGACTACTCAGCTACAAACACAGGCTAGCTTTCATATAAAATGAAGGATAAATTCAGTGGGCAAAACCATGATCTCAGAGGTAGAGCCAAGAGCCACAGAGAATTATTCCCAGGACTTGAATCCTAATCAAAGAATTGGCAACAAGTATCCTACTAGATTTCAAAATTTCTACAACTCAGTGACTCTTGTGTGCCTGCTTTCCCCTTCCTCTCATTTTCCCCCATAGTGTTTATCTTATACCTATCCCGGCATTATATGTGTGCATATAGAAGCTAGATGTAACTTGTGTGTTTAGCTCACCAGTTTTATGGCTGAGAGAAACTGTACTCTAGAAACTCTATGTAAGCAAGCATACCTGATGAGCTTCATCAATACCTGTACCTGTACCTGCTTTAGATGATGTAATTATAGCCCTTGAGTGGATGTTGTAATGGGATGTGACTTTGGGGGGATCTTGGGAGGGGATGAGTATATTTTGCATATAAGGTGGATGTAAATCAGTGAGTGCCAGGGTGCAGACTATGATAGCCCCAAAGATTCTCACCTCCTGGTATTAATGCCCTTGTGTAGTCCACTCCCACAGTGAGGGACTGACCTGTGTAACCAATAGGTTATTGCAGAAATTACAGTATGTCACTTCCACAAAGTATAAGATAATAAACTTTATTGGTTTAAACTGCTAAATTTGGGGATAATTTGTTGTGTGGTGAAGGGAACCAAAGTTTTGCCACCCTGAAGCTGCCTTTTTGGGGTATTGATTTTAAGCTATTTATTAAGAAACAAAAGACTCAGAAAGAATCTTTGACCTTTCCTTTCCTGCCCAAGAAATTCAGACAGAAAAACTTCCTTCCGGAAGGAAATCTTAGGATGTTCTTAGCCTGAATAGCTTAATTTGAATTAAGTATGGTAAATAAGAGGGCTTTAGGCAGGAGCCTGTTAGCTAGATACCCCATGTCCCATTGTTTCTGAGTTGCCTAGCAAGAATTTCCCTGCCCTGTGTGTTCTGTTCTTCCTCAACTACCTGTAAATGGCCCATTCTCACTTCAGAAATCCAATACCCTGTTTCACCCCCTTTTCTCCTTTGTCCAAAATGTCATATATACCCAATGTTGCCTCACTGTCTTAGGAATTTTCATGCTCATCTGAATTCCCTATGCACCTGCATTAAAAATTAGATTTCCTTCTGTTAATCTCTCTCTGTTAATTTGATTATTAGCCCAACTAGAAGAACTTAGAAGGTGGGAGGAAAAGTATAATTGTTTTTAGCAACCATAGTCGCAATAGATAATTAATGCAATTAATTTATTTAAATCTCATTATGAACTCATGGATTTAATCATATTTTATAGACTTTGTTAAATCAAATATGATTGTTAAATATGAAAGATAGCTACTAATAGAGAGGAATCAGTAAAAGGAAAAAAATGTTCATTGAAAAGCTAAGAAAACTTAATGCAAAAAGAAACAGCAATAGCATCAGAGAGTGGGGGAAGGAAACAAATTATAAAAAGTATGATAAATGGAAAAATCAAAGTGAGATGTAAAAAATAAATTTAATACATCAGAAAGCCCCAAAATTACAAAAAGAAGAAGATGAGGAAGGAAGGGGAGGAGGAGGAGGACAAGAAGAAGAAGAAGAAAAAGGAAAAAGAGAAAAAAAAACCACAACCAAAATCTTACCTATATAAAAACAAAGATCCTTTGATTGATTAAAAGAGAAAATTCCAGATATATGCTGTTTACAAAAGCCAAACTTTGAGTGTTGGTTCCCAAAGTGACTTTAATGTGAAACAAGCTAACAGACAGAAATAAAGGACACAAATTCTAGTACAAGAAATAAAGGATATGAGGAATTAACTGAATAAAGATAGTTCCTTCATAGAGAAGACACAGCAGCATGTTATCAATGTAACAATTATACTTGCCTTTCAAGTCTCCACAAAGGCATTCAGCTGCCTGTTATTATACCTTCTGACTGGGGTAAGTATCCTATCCCATCCTTCTCAAAGTTGCCATTCATGAGTTTTGCTTGATTTCTGCCTAATCCACGCCAGTTCTTCTGATAAAGCCCCAAAACATTCTGGAATGTTTACTGTGTGACAAGATACATCTGAAATCAATTTTCCAGGCATGTCATTATGCTAGAAGACCCAGATTTCAGGCCTGCTTGGGAAACATTCTGCAAACAGAATGGCAAAGAAAAGTTGAAAATGAAAGGTTAACAAAGAGATGGGAAAAGATACACAATGCTAAAAGTAATAAAAATAAAGCTGTAATGGCATTCACATCAGACAAAATGTATTTCAGAGCAAAAAACATCAGCAATCATTTTATAATGATAAGTGGGTAAATTTATCAAGAGGACTGATAAGAAAAAATATTCTGATTCTAATAAAATTAAAATTACAGGAGCCAGAGACTGAAAGACAGAACAGTTAGCCTGTTAATAGCTGTGGACCAGCTCTGACAAAAAAGACTGCTCACATCCTGTATGTCTGTTGGAATTCAGGATTAACTTCCAGGTGGCTATTTCCATGATTATCCAACAGAGAGAATAGCGCCACAGAACCCCAGGAGCCTCTGCTTATTATTTATGCTTGAGCTTTAGGTTCTCCGGTGCATCCATCCCAGAACTAGCCCAGCTTCACCTTCTCCCATCCCCTTTTGAAGCAGCATAGGGACTTGGGCCTGAAGGAACGCCAGCCAGATGGCCAGGAGGAATGCCAGATAAGCTGATCACAAAAATGCGACCGCCCCATCACAACCTGCACAAAAGTGCAAAAGTAGCTTATTATTATCTCCCTTCTAACTGCCTACTTCCTTGCAGATGTGGAAACCACTGTTCCGCATGCACAGGTGATCAAGTTTTGACCGCTATGCGACCTTCCTGGGGTGGCGATAATGAGCAGTCCGCCATCTTGCCCCCACCACACAGGAGCGAACATAGTGACCAGATGATGTAACGAGTAAAGAAAGCCTGCCACTTTCAAAAAGCTTACTGTGTTCAGAAAGCCTGCCCTTTGGCACAGCTCACTTTGTCCCTAGCTTGTAAAAGCAGCCGAGCAGAGCCAGTCCCGGAGCCAGTTCAGAGGACCTTTCTTTCCTCTGTTATACCGACTTTGTGCTTAAACATAAACTTCATAAAATTTGTCTGGGGTTTCCTCTTGTTTTCTGTCTTGGGGAACCCAACAACCCTAACGCTGGTAACACTTTGTCTATAGCTAATGTAAATTTTTTCACAACTGCTTACCGCTTTCTCCCCCCTACTTGATGTATAAAAATACTTGCAAAACTCTGGGATGACGTTATCTTTTCTACCTAGCCATGCTGCTGGTGGTTTAGACTCCATGCCCAGACATGCCCCTCCCCCCTTTTTTTCCCCCCGCTAGCAATGGTTTAATAAATCCTTTCTTTTAAAAAGACTTTCAACCATGGAAGTTAGAATTTTTCTGTTTAACAGGACATAACAATCTTAAATGTTTATGTACCTAATAGCAGAACTTCAAAATACATGGAGCAAAAACTGAAGAACTGCAAGGAGAAACAAACAAATTCACAATTACAACTAGAGATTTTAATATACTCCCCTTTCAATGCTTGATAGAACAAGTGGAGAGAACATTAGAAAGGATATAGTAGACGTGAACAACACTATCAAGCAACTTGACCTAATTGACAATTATAGACCACGCCATGTGATAACAGCAGAATATACATTCTTTTCAAGTGGACATGGAATATTCACTAAGATAGACAATATACTGGGCCATAAAACAAGTCTAATAACTTCGACTTGAATAGCATTCAAGTCATACAAAGTATGTTCTCTGACCACATGCTATTAAATTAGAAATCAATAACAGAAAGATCTTTAGAAAATCTCCAAATACAGAGGGTGCCCCAAAAATGTATACACATCTTGGAAAGGAAAAAAAAACTATTAAAATTGTAATATTCAATATGTACCAACAACAAAAGATGAATCCAAGTTACGTTTGACTTCTGCAATTACAAGAGGTGCTCAAAGTGGTTACCATCAGCATCCAGACTCTTCTGATTACGGTGAACTACTTACCGCTTGAGCAACGTTGACCAAAGTGGCCACTTGTATACATTTTTTTGACCCCCCCCACCCCCGGGTATTTGGAAATGAAATCACATACCTCTAATTCTATTATGATCTTGATGGGCTGTGAGGTCCTCAGCTGTAATCTAGATCATAGTGTGCATTGGGTAACTGGCAAAGAAGAAAAAAACTATAAAAACTTGGTTTTCCTGAGTAGAGGAAATACAGATGATAATCACCTAAGAGTTAAGTTTGGAGTTAAGGTGGAACATTCCTTTGTGACTAATGATCAGCATATTGGCAGGGATCTGGTGTGACCCATTCCCTTCACGCCAAGTTTCCCAATTACCTGATTCACTCTTGGAGATGGTAATAACTTTTCAAACACATTAATGGGTCTACATGGGGCCAATTATTCTTACCTCCTCACCTGCCTCCATTGATGAGCAAACACATCATCCTTCCCAGCTGTGAGCTGATGGGCTGCCCAGGGGAAAAGAGGACTCTGGGGTGTCTCCTACCAGTACAGATTAGTTGTGAGGACGTCTCAGTGAGTGAGGCTGCCTCACTCCCCTCACCACGTGAGAGGTTAAAGTCAGTAGCAGGCTCTGATCCCCAGACTCAGTCTATGGACCCCCAGAGCAACAGCTCTGCCATCAAGTAATGTGCTGTGCTGGAATGAAATGGTTTGCTTAAGAACATCTCAAGCAACTTTGAAGGAGGAAATTATCTGGTATTTGATTACCATCGGGTAATACTCAGATTTCTGGAAATTGTTAACTATTGATACATATTCTGGAAGAAAGAGAATGTCCAGGACAACCATCCCACCCAAAGGCTGATTTTTCACGACATGCAGAATTCTAGCAAGTTAGAAGAGGATATTGATCTTTGGCTCAGGAAGATCTGTGTGCTCCTGAAAGTACCCCAAGATTGAGTGTTTCTCAAAATGTGGTTCAGAGATCACCTGCTTCAGAATTGCCATAAATTTGGGCCCAGTTCTAGACCTATTGGAATAAATTTTCTGAGGTTGGGATCTGGAATTTGCACATATAACAAGCTTCTCCAGTGAAACTTGGATGGGGCACCAGATGTTTAAGAACCACTGTTTGGGATCACTGTTGCTCAGAGACACTGGCTGCTTCCTCTGGCTGTGTACTCTCCGTATGTGACCCAGTCTGTATTCCAGGGAGGAGGTGAAGAGGCAGGTATAAATAAAGCCCCTTGCCTACTTCTCCGTCATCTACAGTCCCCAGGCATCTGTTCTCATACCTAGACACTCCACTCCCCAATCAATTTCAACATAAGAACACCCTTACATTTTCTTCCAAGTTTTCACTCACAGGTACAAACCGCAGCCAACAGAAATAGTAGTTATTTCAGCATCCTTTGAAAAACTGTCAGAGATATCAATTTCTTTACAATTTTTTGTTTTACTGTCTATATTCTGAATAATTTTGAATTTAGCGCAGATTGGAGAAGATAGATGAGAGGAAAGGGGAGGAGAAGGGAAAGATTGGATGTAAAGCAAGTAATAAGTCTGGCGGCTCAGATCAACTGTGCACTGTATTACCCACCACCCTATCTTATCCCATCCCACTTCCATACCTCATCGTACATTATCTTGAGCATTGGTCACATTCCTTCTTTTCTCTGCTTTTGTCCATCTTTTCATCAGAGAGACACTTGCAGACCTGTTACCCACACTGGAACAGTCTATTGAGGAAATGACGTGAAATTGAGTCTCAAGAAGTTCTACTCCACTCTTAACAATTTCTCAACCTCCTTGAAGTTCCAGTAAGTTACCTTATACTAGGATTTTTACAGTCATTTCTTTGAAGTGCTTGTAATTTGCCTTGAAGCTAAGTTGGCTTTTGACACCATTGGGGCCAGTGATATTTGCAACCCAAATCTAGAACTGCCCACATTTCTGCAATAATGGGGTTTATTATAAATGAGCAGCCTTTGGATTAAGAATGGCTGAATGTTACATCTCATGGAAATCAAATCACAGAGTTATGCTCCGTGTGCTCTACAGAAGTTACCAATGTCCTGTGTTCAAATTTGCACTCATATTTTGAGGGCCTCTATTTTATTAGGGCATATTACCTCTTTGGGCATTACAATGTTGTTTTTCTTGTCACCCTTCAGTGTTCTAGCAAAAGCCACAGTGCTTTCATTACCTACTTGACAGCTAAATTTAGTTATCCATATGTCTAGAGTCTTCCCCTGCCCTGGCAGTTTGCTGGTTCTGGAAGCTCTGCCAGTGGGACAAACTAACATCTTTGTTCAATACACCTTTTTCTTCTCTGGAATCCTCCCAACACTTTTCACAGCTGTGTTATTCATTCAGTCTCAGGACAGGAAGAGGCGGCTCACTTTTGCCCTTTTCCATTCTACCCCAATCACACCTGCTAACTTCAAAGTCTTCACAACTGAGGGTCCTCACCAAAGAGCACAGTGTATTTAATCAACTCCAGAACCAAGGAGTAATTAAGGAACTTGGATGGCAGAGCAGCCAATGAAGCAGAGGAGAGTGTGGTGTTTAGATGATGCAGTCACAACCTTGTTCATTCTCTGAATAGAAAAGGCGTTTTTACAAAGTCCCAGTCTTGGGGCGGATCTGTTCCTTCCCCTCTGGCCCTAGTAGCCTTTGGGTCCAGAGTGATTCTACTCAATGGAAATGACCGGTGCTTTCCTGAAGAGAGGGTGGCCCTTTCCCCTTGGCTGATGCTCCTGAGTGCAAGGTCAGTTTGCTCTTTGTAGCCCTACTCCATCCCCATATCTCCACCTCCCCAGCCCTCATTACACTTAGAAACTACAGCAGTGCTGGGCTTGTGCCAATTTCACAGAGGCAACTTTATTGCTGAGCCAATGAAACAACTTCAACTCCTCTGGAACATTCAGGATTCTCTGAAGGCCCATTTAGTCACTCTTGCTTAGTACATGTGTGTCTGTCTATATTGTTTGACGGTAGGTTGCTTGCCAAATTTTGTTGTTTCATGTTATTGATCATATTTAGTCTACCTCCCTAATGAGAATAATCAAAGCTAACATTCTTTGAAATTTCTCAATGTGCCAGGTTTTGTTCAAGTGCTTTACATGGATTAACTCATTGAATTTTTACAACAATCTTTTGAGAGTAATGCTATTATCTCTATTTTACAGATGAGGAAACTGAAACTCAGAAAAGTCAAGTAACATTCCCAACCAGTTAGTGGCAAGGTCCTGTCTTGGGATCTTGGCAGCCTGACACCAGAGCCTGTGTGTTTCAACATGAAATATACCATCTTTAGAATATAAGCTTCCTGAGGTCAGACACTCTTGAATTTCTCACAGGGGGAACACAGAGCTAAACATATAGAAAACTGTCAATACATATTTTATAAGGAACTGTTTCATTATTTAGAATCCCTGAGTGACCAAATTGTGTATATTTCTTTTATATTTTCCATTGCTGCTCAAGTAATGCTTCCTAACTAACCAACCAACCAAGTAGGCAAGACCTTCTCCATCATAGAGTTCCATCTACAAAACCAGACTTCCTCAGTAAGACCGATCTTCAGAAGGCGGTCCTCAGCAGAACTAAACCCAGGGAGAGCCCCCAGGTGTTCCACTTCATCTACTGTGGTCTCCTTTTTCCACACCGCAGAGCCCTGGAGAAATATGGAAGGAGCAAACCTGAGCCAAGGGATTGAGTTTGAGCTCTTGGGCTTCACCAGTGACCTCCAGCTCCAGATACTGCTCTTTGTCGTGTTCCTGGGCCTGTACACCATCACTGTGTTGGGGAATCTGATCATGTTCTTTCTGATCCACGTGAGTGCCGCCCTGCACACTCCCATGTACTCCCTCCTGAAGAGCCTCTCCTTCTTGGATTTCTGCTACTCCTCCACGGTTGTCCCTCAGACACTGGTGCACTTCTTGGCTCATAGGAAAGTAATCTCCTATCTTGGCTGCATGGCTCAGTTGTTCTTCTATGCAGGTTTCGCCACCAGTGAGTGCTATCTCCTTGCTGCCATGGCCTATGACCGCTATGCTGCTATTTGTAACCCCCTGCTCTACCCCATCACCATGTCTCCTGGGGTCTGTACCTCTCTGATTGTGGGCTCCTACAGTGCAGGATTCCTCAATTCTCTTATCCACACAAGCTGTATCTTCAGTCTGAAATTCTGTGGTGCTCACGTGGTCATCCACTTCTTCTGTGATGGACCACCCATCCTGTCTCTGTCTTGCGTGGACACCTCGCTGTGTGAGATCCTACTCTTCATTTTTGCTGGCTTCAACCTTTTGAGCTGCACCCTCAGCATCTTGGTCTCCTACCTCTTAATTCTCATCACCATCCTGAGAATGAACTCAGCCCAGGGCAGGCTCAAGGCCTTTTCCACCTGTGCTTCCCACCTCACTGCTGTGTGCCTCTTCTATGGCACAACACTTTTTATGTACCTGCGTCCCAGGTCCAGCTACGCCCTAGCCCAAGACCGTATGGTTGCAGTGATCTACACGGTGGTGATCCCAGTGCTGAACCCCCTCGTCTACTCTTTGAGAAACAAGGATGTGAAGGAAGCTTTAAGAAAGATTTGGGGCAGGAAAATAATGGAATGACCTCAACTCACACCACATATCTTTAGGAAGCCAAGGGACATTTACCTTCTTGTGGTGCTAACCTAAGCACATTTCTATGCTCACCCTGTGAACAGTGGGCATGCTCTCTGGTGTGCAGGTGCTTCTGCATCAACCAACTGACCTGCTGCAGAAAGAGTTGGTGGTGTCATAGAGACTAGAAAGAAGTGAGAAGAAGTGTCTGCTTGTTGCATAATTGGATCCATTGGCAAGAGTTAGTCATCGTTTTGTTCAGATGCTTCATTCATATCTCCACATTTGTGAATATTTTGTTCTATTACTAGAAACTGACATTTATATGCTTCATAATAAAGTCTCCCCTTAACTAACTTGAAAACCTTGGCTACTTGGGGAAATCCTCTCCAATCTTTATAATCTACTCTTTGTGAAAAAACTGACCCATTGGCTTAAAATTTTTTTTATTATCTAATTATTTGAATGATACTGTAAAAACAACTTCAAAAGTTCACATGATGTTTTGTTGTCTTTTTTGACTTTTTCCTGGGCAAATAGCCACTTGGTCACTTTCAAGCTGGATAAACTTGGGCAAATTATTTAACTTTTCTGAGTTACAGATATTTCATTTTTTAATTGGTGTGTTTTCAACTAAGAATTCAGTTAGATATTGCAGGTAAATCATTCAGTATGCAATAATCATTCATACGATCCCTTACCTTTTCCTTTATTCCAATGCCCCTAAGTTCTCACGAAGTGAGAGAAGAGGACATTTTCTGCCTCAAAGACTTGTCCCTGGTAGTGTTCTGTTCATGGGATTTTGTAAGTTGTGATTGAATGAAATGAAACATTTTTAAATAAGAAGACTCATGTAAAGGGAACTCAAACAAGCATGATATTCCTGGGCTCTCTGTCCTCATTGATAAACTTGAGGAAAATAAAGCAGGCATGCTTGGCTAGTCCCACCTGCCCCGGCTCAGTGCATTCATGACGGTCAGCAAAGTCTGCCTAACTCTGGAATTTAGTTTCATAAAGACCTTTTCCCCACGGATACAAGCCAGGTACTCTATTCTAGCCTTTAACAGTAACGCAACTGATATTTTTTCTCTCTGTCTGGTTATATTTTAGTCTTCTTCTAAGTTCTTCAGAATCAGGAGGGGAAGAATGGTGCTATATATTGACGCACTCACACAAAGATCCAGATACTAAATTTGTTCCTGAATTTTAATGGAAATTTCTCCTTTTACCATAAAGTTTACTGTTAGCCTTTAATGAATAATGTTGATCATATTTAAGTACAGTGATTTCCTTTTGGTGCTAATTAGAGATTTTATTAGTGGCAGTGTAGTACAGTTGATAAGATTGGGGGCTCTCGAGCCACACTAGCCTGGTTCGAGTCCTGGCTCCATCATTTCCTGTATGTATGACATTATTTGACCTCTCTGAATTTCAGTTTTCTCTTTTGTAAAATAGGGATAATAATAATTGTAGCAATACAGTTGTTGCTAGGAGAATTAAATAAGGCAATGCATGCAAAGCACTTGGAACAAATGTTTGGCACATAGTAAGCACTTAATAAATATCAGTTGTTATTACCAGAAGTGGCTGCTGACTTTTATCAAATGCCTTTTCAATAACTCTTGATATAATCATGTGATCTTCCTCCTTTATTATGTTCCCATGGTAAATTGAAGACATAGATTTCCTAATGTTAAACCACTTTGTTTCCTGGAGTCTTACTTGATCATGAAATGGTTTTCTTTTAATAGACTATTGATTTGAAAAGACTTTATTTAGAGTTTTGGTGTCTGTATTCAAAGAAAAAGTTGGTCTATAGTCTTTTTGCATTATCTTTATTGTTCTATAGTATTAAAATAGTTTTATCAAATGTATTCTTCTTTTCCTATAGTGTAGAATAATTTAAATAAGATAGAAATATCTATTCTTTTAAAATGCTGCAAAACCAGCTGAGATTGATGCCTTTTTAAAATGTAGACCTTTAACTACCTTTCCAATTTCTCATAATTCTTGGTTTCATTTCAGTTTTTCCCCTGCTTATTAAGGCAAATTAATCACTTATGTTTTTCTCAAAAAAATTATTTCCTTCTTCTAGATTTTCAAATTTGTTGCCATGAGTTGCACAAAATATTCTCTTACAATTTTTGTATTTGTTCTCTGGGTCAGCACCATCTACCCTGCTGCTGACTCCTCTAGGTGTCTCCAGATAGTTTGTTCCACTTGTAGGGCAATGTAAAAAACATCCTCTTCCATAAAATGAGAGAAATAGATTAAACGGTCTGTAAGGGCCTTCTGGATTCGAACATCTTATAAGATGAGCATTTGAAGAAAGGCAATGTGGAGGAATGATTCAACATATACTGAAGTGCGAGACTGCCTAGATTCTAGCCCCACCTTCACTCACTGGCTATGTAACCATCTTTTCCCTCTCTGTGCTATCGTTTTTTTTAATCTGTGAAATAGGGATAACAATAAAATCTATCTCTTGTACGGAACTGAAAATTAAATGACATAATATCTAAAACAGTGCCTGGCACATAGTAACTCTTTCATATAAGCTACTTTTAAACTTATGAGTTGTTTTTTATTTATGGAATTTTTCATTTAATATTTTTGGGCCGTGGGTAACTGAAACCACAGAAAGCCAAATCGCAGCTAAGGGAGGGTCTATTGCACTAAATCCATCCTAACTGCTATTTAACTGTATTAATACCACACCAATGTAAAAATATTTTAAAACATACACATTTAACTTTATTTATCGCTGTTTATTTAAAGCTTGATTTTATAGAATACAAAAGCCTTTTTTTCTTTAAGTGTGTTTTTCCGGGACCCATCAGCTCCAAGTCAAGTAGTTGTTTCAATCTAGTTGTGGAGGGTGCAGCCTACAGTGGCCCATGTGGGGACAGAACCAACAACCTTGTCGTTAAGAGCACCGCACTCTAACCAACTGAGCTAACCAGCCACCCTCTAAAAGGACATTTTTAAGAGTTCTGTGCCACAGGAATTTAAACAGTAAAAATAGCAATAGCTTTATAGGTTTAAGTTATATAAAGTAAAATCAAATAATTGAAAATTTTTTCAATATGGAAACTATACAAATGAAATAAATGGCAAAAGGACCTAATAACAATATTTCATTGTTTATTGATTATCAGTTAGTTTAGGACCTAAACAAAGATTCTGAATATTCAGACTTCTTTTGCTGTGTTTCATATTTAAATGTCTCCCTACTTATATTCTGAGTCAAGCTACTTGATCAACAGGTCTAATTTAAGAAGGCATTTAGCTTCATAGCAAAAGTTTTTCCATCTGTAGTTACCACCTTCAAAAAAGTTGACATTGCAGTGCTGATGTAATCTGCTGGTTCCCTTTTGAAGTGTGCAAAAAATTATGTCAACCCTATGGAAAGTGAAACAGGTACCAAAAAAAGGAACAAATTACGCACAGTTCAGTAAAGTATAATGTCAAGTTTTCCCCATCTAAAAATTAACCAAGGAAATAAAACATATCAATTATAGATTATTTGGTTTCAGGAACACCACAGTCGAGAATTACATTATTGTTCTCACCACATCTTCAGTCATTGACAGCGATTTTGTGGGCCACCATGCTATTTATTTTGTGGATTGTAGTAGTGAATTAACAAAGACTTCCTCAGAATTGGTAATGAACTGTGGTCTTGACTCTTCCCATTTTTCAGGTACAACCAAATCTTTGTCTGTATAAATCAGTAGTTGATCAAATGAACAAAAAAAATCTCCAGCAGTGGCAGAAATGTCACTGTAGCTGTGATCTGTCTGATTACTGAACAGATTTCATCTTGGAAAGCTTTCTGAGACTTTTCTCTGGGTGTACCGTCCTCTTTGGCAGTCTTGTCACACTCAATATCAAACTGGACTCTTTCAAGGACCTCACCACTTTCAGTATTTGAAATGACTACCACCAGTTTCTGGACACTTAACCAATCTTTTAGTTGTCCACCACATTATTTAGGTATTTTATGAACTCAGCACCAGAAGTTACAAGTAAAGTGAGTCCATATTTCTCCACTTGAGTAAAGGTTTCAGATGGATACACGCCATGCTACTATATAATGCTGCTGATGCCAAATGAGAAGAATTAGGCCACGATTTCGATTTCGGGGCGGTGCCTTGCTTCCGGGAAAGAAGCAGCGCCATGGCCAGGCGACGGCAGGGACTCCACAGCAGCTCCTCGCATTGGTTTCAAAAGTAACGGCGTAGCACTAGTTTCCCATTTTATTAATTTCAGGTTTTTCTTTATTGATTCCTTCTTTCTGCTTTCTTTTCATTTATTTTGTTTTTCTTTCGTGAAGTTGTTATTAAATACTGAAAATCTACAAAATAATATTTTAACGTATTTATGTCTGTTTATCTATATAATCTATATCAATTGTGTAATGACTAAAAATAAAATGCAATCATTCATAATCCAGCTAAAGACAATATTACTAATCCAGTAGGAGCTGTTCTTGTTTTATCTACTAGGGGTTCTTATTCATAATTCATGTGGTTTGGGTTTTAATTTGTAGTATTTTTTGCATGCTGGAAACTAATCTTTTGTTGGTTAAATGAATAGCAAATATCTTCACATAGTTATGTCTTTTAAAAAATGTAATTTATTTTCTTTATGATGTGTTGATTAACAGGAGGTCTTAATTTTATTATCAGCAGACTTATCAAGCCTTTCCTTTCTGATTTGCATTTTTAAATATGTGTCTCAAGAATCCTTCTCAACTGTAAGATCATAAGATATTCTCATATGTTTTCTTCTAAATGTTTTCAAGTTTTGCCTTCATATTTGTTTTGCTGTTAGGTTGGGATTACATTTTTTCCCCCCTTCAAAATGGAGACTCAGTTGTCCCAGACCATTTCTTGCATAGGTTTTCAATACTCCACTGATCTGCAATGCCAGTTTTGTTATAAATAAGTTTCCACACATATATATGAGTTGTTTTCTGGATTCTCAATTCTCTTTCATTGGTCCATCTGTATTTCTCTGCATTGATACCACAATGTCTTTTTTTTGGCGGGGGGGGACTATTGGGGAACAGTGTGTTTCTCCAGGACCCATCAGCTCCAAGTCATTGTCCTTCAATCTAGTTGTGGAGGGCACAGCTCAGCTCCAAGTCCAGTTGCCATTTCAATCTTCAGTTGCAGGGGCGCAACCCACCATCCGATGCTGGAATTGAACCCTCAACCTTATTATTGAGAGCTCACGCTCTAACCAACTGAGCTATCTGACTGCCCCATTCCACACTGTCTTAATTATTATGTCTTTACAATAAATCTGTATCTTGTGGGGATATATACCACCACCACCACCACCATCACCTGGCCTCTAGCTTAGCTCTTTCTTTTTAGGTATATTTTGGTAATTACTGGCCTTTTGCTCTTAAAAAAAAAAAATTAGTAGGCTGGTAAATTCCATGAAGAAAAGCTTGTTGGAATTTTGATTGGAATTGTACTGAATGTATAGATCAGTTTGGGAGAATTCTTATATTTATGATATGTCTGGGAAGCTGCTTCCATTTTTTCCTCATTCTCAAAGTTCTCCTTCTCTCATCCTCAAAGTCCTTGAACTTTGGCCAGCCCTTGTTTGTCCTAGCCTAAGTGGTCACTTTGAAATTTGTATTATCATCTGAGTTGACATAGTTTGTTGAAGAAAATAAGAGCTTAAAATATGCACTAAATTAGTTATGACTTTCATCAGCCTTCCTTTTTGATTCTTGTAAAATTCCCCATGCTTAGAGGCAATATAGAAAACTGTCATACCTAATGTGAGAATCCTAATGACAATGTCTGTGGCTCTCTACCAGACTCAAAACTTATAGTTAATTGGGAACTCTCTGTCTCACCTGAATGACCATTTCTACCTAATATTAGATGGAAACCTGTCCCCAGGTTAGCTTTGACCTGGTATCTGTTCTGTTCTCTGGAGTCACACATGTCTTTATATATGGTGATCTTTTTCATTTCCCCAAATTTTCTCTTCAGGCTAAACAACCATTAGACCAGTGTTTTTCAATGTATGGTTATTGGATCTTTTGCTTCAGACTCAACTTAACAGCTTTAAAAAAAAAAAAAATTCCTGAGTCTCATCCCATAAAAAATGATTCTGCATCTCTCAGAGTGGAGCCCCAAAATTTGCACTTTTAATTAGTTTACCAGAAGATTCCCATGCACGCTAATGTTTTAGGACCATTGTACTAAACTCAAAGAATCAAAGGACCATGCCACTCTTGTCCATCACTGTAATCCCCACACCTGGAACAATACCTGGAATGTAATGCTCAATGATTATTGGATGAATGAATGAATGAACTCTAGCAACCAGTCTTAATTATTCCTTCAGAAATCATGTCCCCTTTACCTTAGGGCAATGTTGCTCAAACTTTTTGGTTTTGTGACCCCAAAGAGCTTGTTTTAGAAAATGCAAGGCTATACAAACACATTTTCTGTTAGCCCTTAAAGTGATAATATCATCATACTTCCTGCAGCCTCTGAAAAACTCCTCTGTACACTCATAAGAGAATGAGAATGAAAGAAGGAGGGGGGAGTCTTAGTATTATTATGAAAATAGTTTTGACCTCCTGAACTTCTGAAAGGACTACCCTTTGTGACCACTGCTGGAGGGGCTGTTTTGGCCATAGAGGTGTTGTGACATAGTGGTTAAGTACATAAACTCTAGAGTTAGGGCTCCTGGATACGAATCAGCTCTTTCACTTACTATTGTGTGACTTTGATGTTCGCCATTACTTAACCTTCCTGTGCTTCATTTTCCTTATCTGTAGAACAAGGATAATAGTACCTGCTTCTTAGGAGTGTTGTGAAGATTAAATGAGTTAAAACACTTTAAGTGCTTAAGACAGTGTCAAGCACACAGTAAGCATGACATGTAAATGTAAGGTACATGTAAATATTATTATTAGAAATGAAGCTATTATTATTATTATTATAAATGCTACATGCTTGCTCATAACTGCTATTTTCTCAGACCCCCATTTTTAATAAAATTTACTGGGGTAACCTTGGTTAATAGCATTATACAAATTTCAGGAGTACAACTTTATAATATGACATCTGTATGCATATACTCCATTATGTGCTCACCATTAGAAGTCTAGTCTCCTTCTGTCACCATATATTTGATCCCATTTACCATCTTCGTCCTCCTCCTCCCCCTCATCCCCTCCAGTAACCATTCTGTTGTCTGTATCTATGAATTTGGGTTTTGTGTGTTGCTTTTTGTCTGACAGTTAAGTTTGCGAACTTGCCACTGTGCGCTTACATTGGCAGCGCTGTACAAACAGCTTGGTAAGGTTTTATAACCTGGTATATCAGTGTCTCACAGCTGTGTTCATGTCAACGTGTGGCAGTGTCTTGCTGAGTGTCATTCATTATTGTAGTTGCGCGTTTTTGTGTGCCTTCGCGAGAATGTCTGAGCTTGAATTAGAGCAATGAACAAATATTACATTTCTTGTTAAACTTGGCAAGAGTGGGAGTGAAATCAGGGACATGTTAGCCCAAGTTTATAGGGATCATGCCATGAAGAAAATGGCAGTGTACAAATGGATTGAATGTTTTTCTGAGGGGAGAGAACGCATCACTGATGAAGAGAGGTCAGGGTGGCCAGTAAGGAACAGAACTGACAAAAACATTGCAAAAATTTGTCAAAATGTGCGTCAAAATTGTTGGCTGACTGTGAGAAGTATAGAAGACCAAGTAAACATCGATAGAGAAACAGTTAGGAAAATCTTAACTGATAATCTTGGTATGAGAAAGGTGTGTACAAAAATGGTCCCGAAGGAGCTCACTGATGTGCAAAAGAAAAGGAGAGTCGAAGTTTGCCAAGACCTGTTGGAGAGGCAAGGCGATGTTTTGGCGCATGTTATCACTGGTGATGAAACATGGATGTACCAATATGAAACAAAGTGTCAAAGTGTACAGTGGAAGTCAGCCAATGAATTCTCCATGAACAAAGAAGTTCCGTCAGTCTAAATCAAGAGTCAAAATGCTATTGCTAACCTATTTTGATATCAGAGGGATTATTCATTATGCATTTGTACCAACTGGACAATTAACCAAGTTTACTATTTGAAAGTGCTGAAAGGGCTGCATGAAAAAGTTAGATGAAAATGACCTGAACTTTTCGCCAACAATTCATGGCTCGTGCATCACGACAATGCACCAGCTCACACGGCACTGTCTGTAAGGGAGCTTTTAGCCAATAAACAAATAACTGCATTAGAACACCATCCCTACTCACCTGATCTGGCCCCCAATGACTTCTTTCTTTACCCAAAAATAAAGGAATATTGAAAAGAAGACATTTTGATGAGATTCAGGACATCAAGTGTAATACAACGACAGCTCTGATGGCCATTCCAGAAGAAGAGTTCCAAAACTGCTTTGAAGGGTGGACAAGGCGCTGGTGTCAGTGCATAGCTTTCCAAGGGGAGTACTTTGAAGGTGACCATTGTGATATTCAGCAATGAGGTACGTAGCACTTTTTCTAGGGTGAGTTCACGAACTTGATTGTCATACCTCATATATCCCACATATGAATAAAATCATATGGTTCTTGTCCTTTTCTGTCTGACTTATTTCACTTAGCATAATGCTCTGAAGATCCATCCATGTTGTAGCAAATGGTAGTATTTCATCTTTTTTATGGCTGAGTAGTATTCCACTGTATGTACATACCACATTTTCTTTATCCAATCATCTGTTGAAAGACACCTAGGTTGTTCCCATGTCTTGCCTATTGTGAATAATGCTGTAGTGAACATAGGAGTAAATATATCTTTATGAATAAGTGTTTTCATAATTTTGGGGTAAATATCCAGAAGAGGAATTGCTGGATCATATGGTAGCTATATTCTTAATTTTTTGAGGAATTTCCATACTGTTTTCTGTAGTGGCTGCACCAGTTTACATTCCCACCAGCAGTGTACAAGGGTTCTCTTTTCACCACAACCTTTCCAATACTTATTTCTTGTCTTATTGATTAATAGCCATTCTAACAGGTGTGAGGTGATATCTCATTGTGGTTTTAATTTGTATTTCCCTTATAACTATGTATCATACATCTGTCAGTCAGGTCTCTTTTTATGAACACAAACTACATCTGCAGTTCATTTATCCCATAATGCAGTGGCCAGCTGTAGTCAGAGGTCACAGATTTGGACAATATTGTCCAAACCTTATTTTTGGCGCAGCTGAGCCAAAAATAAGAAGAGGTTTTGGCTCGATATAAGGAAAACCTTTAAAAAATATTTAAAACCCAGATTATAAAGGTAATATATAGTCACTGGAGGAATTTTGAAAAAATATTTTTTGAAAAGTAAATAAAATTCACCTATAATCACCCTATTGAAATAACCATTAATCTGTTGGCATATATACCTCCAATAGGTTTTTTTTTTCTTTGCAATAGGTATATTTTTCCAACTGAGTCATCCGGGAGGCAGCTCAGCTCAAGGTGCCGTGTTCAATCTTAGTTGCAGGGGGCGGAGCCCACCATTACTTGCGGGACTCGAGGAGTTGAACCAGCAACCTTGTGTTTGAGAGCCCACTGACCCATGTGGGAATCAAACCGGCAGCCTTCGGAGTTAGGAGAACGGAGCTCCAACCACCTGAGCCACTGGGCCGGCCCCTTGCTGACCTTTTTTGATATCAGAGGGATTATTCATTATTAATTTGTACCAGCTGGACAGTGAACCAAGTTTACTATTTGTGGAAGTGCTGAAAAGGCTGTGTGAAAAGTTAGACAACCTGAATTTTTCGCCAACAATTCACGGCTTTTACATCACAACAATGCACCAGTCCACACAACACTGTCTGTGAGGGAGTTTTTAGCCAGTAAACAAATAACTGCATTGCAACACCCTCCCTACTCACCTGATCTGGCTCCCAATGACTTCTTTCTGGCCTCCAATGACTTGAAGATAAGGAAATATTGAAAGGAAGACATTTTGAAGAGATTCAGGACATCAAGGGTAATACGACTACAGCTCTGATGGCCAGTCCAAAAAAAGAATTCCAAAATTGCTTTGAAGGGTGGACTAGGCGCTGGTGTCAGTGCATAGCTTCCCAAGGGGAGTACTTTGAAGGTGACCATCATGATATTCATCAATGAGGTATGTAGCACTTTTTCTAGGGTGAGTTCATGAACTTAATTGCCCGACCTCGTATATGAATATATGATGAACACTCCTTTAAATATTATTCTCACTCATTAAATATTACTCTATAGCATGTTTTAAAAAGGACTCAAATAATCCAGGATTATTGTAGAATAATTAGAACATTAGTCCTAAATGACAACCAGAGTAATTTGATATTTATCCTTCTACACCTTTTTCTATGCATATACTTCTAGAAAAACAAAATGAACTACACCTACTGTTTTGTAATGTGGTTTTAAAAATTATGGTAGGGCCCGGCCTGGTGGCTCATGCGGTTAGAGTTCCACGCTCCTAACTCCGAAGGCTGCCTGTTCGATTCCCACATGGGTCAGTGGGCTCTCAAACACAAGGTTGCCAGTTCAATTCCTCAAGTCCCGCAAGGGATGGTGGGCTGCGCCCCCTGCAACTAGCAATGCCAACTGGACCTGGAGCTGAGCTGCGCCCTCCACAACTAAGACTGAAAGGACAACAACTTGAAGCTGACTGTACCCTCCACAACTAAGATTGAAAGGACAACAACTTGACTTGGAAAAAAAAAGTCCTGGAAATACACACTGTTCCCCAATAAAGTCCTGTTCCCCTTCCCCAATAAAAATCTTTAAAAAAAAAAATGATACCCAGCCAAAATAGCCCATAAGTAAAAAACAACATATGTTTTAAAAAAAAAATTATGGTAAAATTTACATAACAGAAAATTCACCATTTGAACTATTTTAAAGTGTATGTTTCAGTGGTATTAGTTTATGTTTATTAGTTTATGTTATAGTATTATGTTTCAGTGGTATTAGTACATTCACAATGTTGTGCAACCATCACCACTATCTAGTTCTAGAACATCTGCAGCATTGCAGAAGGAAACTCCATAGCCATTAAGCAGTCACTCTCCATTCTGTCTTTACCCCAGTCCCTGGCAACCGCTAATATGGTTTCTCTTACTATGGATTTGCCTAGTTTGAATATTTCAGATAAATGGAATCATACAATATGTGGCCCTTTCTGTCTGGCTTCTTTTCACTTAGCATCATATTTTCTGGGTTTATCCATGTTGTAGCATGGTGGAGTAAGAAATATTCCATCATAGCCATATATGTCACATTTTGTTTATCTATCCATCAGTTATGGACATTTGAATTGTTTCTACCTTTTGGCAAGCATGAATAGTGCTGCTATGAATATTCATGTGCAGTTTTTTTGTTTGAACACCTGTTTGGTATACTTGTGTGGAATTTCTGGATCATATGGTAATTCTATGTTTAACCTCCTTAGTGAGGAACTTCCAAGCTGTTTTCCATAGCAGCATTTTACATTCCTTCCAGCAATACATGAGAGTTCCAATTTCTCCACATCCTTGCAAACACTTGCTCTTTTCTGTTTGTTGTTATTGTTTTTATAGCTAGTAGGTGTGAAGTGGTAAAGTGGTATCTCATTGTGGTTTTGAATTGCATTTCCCTAATGGTTAATGATGCTCAACATGACTTTCTTTCTTTTTTCTTTTTTATTGGGGAATATTGGCGAAGAGTGTGACTAGGACCCATCAGCTCCTAGTCAAGTCGTTGTTTTCAATCTAGTTGTGGAGGAAGCAGCTCAGCTCCAAGTCAAGTCATTGTTTTCCATCTAGTTGTGGAGGGCGCAGCTCACTGGCCCATGTGGGACTTGAACTGGCGACCTTGGTGTTATGAGCACTGCGCTCTAACCAAGTGAGCCAGCCGGCTGCCCCTCAGCATCACTTTCTTGTTATTATTGGTCATTTGTAAATCTTCTTTGGAGAAATGTCTATTCAAGTGTTTTGCCCATTTTTTTATTGGATGCACTATGTTTTTTTACTTAGAAATATACCATGGACATCTTTTACTCTTTTTCATTTTTATGTGAGTGTAATGTAGTATAATATTTCATTCTCTAGGTTTATAATACTTTAAATCAATTACCTTACTGTTATTTAGACTGTTTGCACTTTTAAACTTTTTAAAATTAATGCTATAATAAACATTTTAATAAGTAACTCCTTACACATATCCAAGAATATTCTTGAGAAAAATTCCTAGAAGCAGAATGGCTGGGCCAAGGATGGGCAATTCTTAACCTATGAGTACAAATGTTAAATTGCTTTCTATTGTAGTTGTACCAATTTACAGTCCTATCTGAGGTATAAGAAAGTGACTATTTCTTTGCATACTCATCAATAATGTGTTTTAAAATGTTAGTATGATTGGCACAAAATGACATCTTACTGTTTTGAATTGCATTTATTTAACTATTATAAATATAAATCATCTTTCATAGATTCATTGGTCATTTAAATTTATTTCTTTTTGGTAAATTATTTGTTTTGTCTTTATCAATTTTTCTATTCTTTTCAATATTAATACTAGTTGTTCTCTATCATTCTATTTTAACTTTGCATTTGAATTTTACTTGTGTGTTTTTTTTAAGGAGGGCACAGCTCACAGTGGCCCATGCAGGGATCGAACTGGCAACCTTGGTATTATTAGCACAATGCTGTAACCAACTGAGCTAACTGGCCTCTGCTGAACTTTACTTTTTATTATTATGATTTTTTTGGATAGAAAGTTTAACTTTTTAATGTAAAATCAATTTTTTTCTTTTTAGTTTTTGCCAGTAGTGTTATACTTAGAAATTTCTCATTGCCCCAGATTATATAAATATTTACCTATATTTCTTCTCATAATTTTATGATTTTGATTTTTTCCATTTAATCTTTAATTATCTAGAATTTATTTTGATGTTTGGTGTACATTAGCAGTGTAACTTAATTTATTTGCAAATAGTTATGCAGTTGTTCCAATATCATTTATTGAAAAAAAATCAATATATATACAATGGAATATTGCTCATCCATAAAAAAGAATGAAATCTTGCCATTTGTGACTACATAGATGGGCCTAGAGGATATTATCCTAAGTGAAATAAGTCAGACAGAGAAAGACAAATACCATATGACTTCACTTATATGTAGAATTAAAAAAAAACCAAAATAAACAAAACAGAAACAAGCTCATAGATGCAGAGAACAAATTGATGGTTGCCAGATGGGAGTGATGTTGGGAGGATGGGTGAAAATGGTGAAGGGATTAGGAAGTACAAATTGGCAGTTTTAAAAATAGTCATGGGGATGTAAAGCACAGCATAGGGAATATAGTCAGTAATATTGTAATAACTATGTATGGTGTCAGATGGGTACTAGACTTATTGGGGTGATCACTTTGTAAGTTATATAAATGTCTAATCACTATGTTGTATACCTGAAACTAATATAATATTGTATGTGAATTGTAATTAAAAATAAAATTTTTAAAAAGAAAAAAACCAGTTTACAATTAATTGACTAATAGAAATAGAGCCATTAAAATATATTAAATCTTCGTATATACTTGAGCTCTTTTTTTGACTCTCTATTCTGTTTCATTCATCTATCTGTCTATTCTGGTGCCAATACCACACTGTTTTAATTTTTTATCTTTATATTAATAGCTGATAGACTAAGTCTCACCTTATTTTTCTTCTTCTTGTTAGAGGCCCTTCCTTCCTTCCTTCCTTCCTTCCTTCCTTCCTTCCTTCCTTTTTTTGATATCATACATTTATTCTTCCAGATTCACTTTAAAATAACTATGGAGAACAAGGTAAAAAACTGGAAGTAGCAGGAAATTGAGAGCTACCAATAGTAGTATTACAGCATAGCCTTTGGGACCTAGTTGCACTTTGAGCTCGTGAATTTGTTGTGGCATCAGCTGAAAATCATGTTTGGATGATTTTCTCAAGTGGCAACATATTGTTAATGTTTTAGCAGACACTGAGTGTTAGAATGTTGCACAGGAGTTTCTATGATGAGTAGAATGCCTTCTAAGGTTTCTTCTGACTTAGCCTCTTCATTCGTTCAGTAAACATTTACTGAATGTCTCCTATATGCCATTCACTTGGCCAGCTTCTGGGGTTATAAAGATGTATAAAATACAGTTCTTACTTCAAAGCTGGACACAGAAATGATAATTTTAGTTGTAGGAAAGGAAAACAATTTTTCTCTATCCTCTTAGGTTTAGTAGCTAGAGTTTGCACATTGGCACAAGCCAAATTACCAGGAGAAAAGCCATACAAACTTTATTTTATGTTAACATTTTAATTTTTATGTGATCAGAGGGCCTTCATGAAATGAAGACCCAAGGAAGTGATTAGACACAGGGGATTATATACCATTTTAATAAAGGGTGAGAAATTGTGAAGAAGTGACAAGACAGAAGAAAAGGGGCTTGGAGCTTCTAGGGGAGGTAAATTGTGGGAAAGTAAATATATGGGGGAAGTTGATGGAAGATAAGAATTATTTTAGGAAGGTTTGTTCGTGCATACCCATGACAGTGCTAACTGTCTGCAGTGATAATGATTGATTTTCTTCCTCCTATTATGGGAGAGGAGAGGGGGAAGACTTCAGGAAAGCTTCCGAAAGTAGGTGAGTACTGAGCTGAGTCTGAAAGGATCAGTAGCAGATAGTAGCAATACAAAAGGCTGGGATGGGGCTAGCACTAGATACCACAGCTTGAATTGGGCACAGAAGTAAGAAATATACATGCCAAATTAAGATATTTTGACATGATATGGCTTTGATTTCCCACTAGTGTTTTAATTGTTTTGACTTCTCACGATTGTGCACAACAAACAGCCCTGACCCCTGTCCAGCCCATCAGTGAGTCAGTATTATCATCATCATCATCCTTGGGTTAATGAAAAAGCCAAAAAGAGGGAGAGGAAGAGGGAGAGGCTGAAGTTCAAAGATGCAGTGGAGTGTTTATCATACGTACTAATGAATATTTTTTTAAAAATGTAAGGCTGCATGCCAAAGCCACTTTCCTCAGATTGCTGTCACTAAGAATGAAGTACAAGGGAGGGGATATGGAACAGGACACTGGAAAGGTGGACAGGGGCCAGATCACAGGGTTCAGTACACAGGGTTCAGTACATTTTCAAAAGCTTAGCCTTGATCTTATAGGTGATGGGGACAACTGAAGGACTGGTGAGCAGGGAAGCTAGTGGTCACATTTATTTGAAGAATATGGAAGATGTAACCAAGGAGGACAAGCCTGGAGACATAGAAACTATTTAGGACTCTTTTTTCTGTGGTCGGTGAGATGTGGTGATGAGGAGAAGAGGACTGATTCAAGAGCAAGAGGAAAATCTATAGAGTGTGGTGAGTATTTGGGCTACAGCACATGAGGGAGAGAGGTTTAGCATTCAGTTTGTGTGACCAAATGATATAAGATAGAAAGTTCAGAAGGGGGAGTAGGAGGCAGACAAGAGGAGAGGATTTCAGGTCTGTGATGTGTAACACATTTCCTGTAGGCCTCCTTTTAAATACAAGAGAAGTTAGACATTAACTTCTTGAAATCTTTCTTATCATATCTCTTGAAGGCATTGGTTTTCAAGGAGGGGGCTATCTAGCTTCACAGGGGACATTTGGCAATGTCTGCAGATTTTTGGTTGTCACAAATGGGGTGAGGTTGTGTTGCTGGTATCTAGTGGGTCAAAGCCAGGGACGCTGCTAAACATTCTACAACGCATGGGACAAAGAATTATCTGGCCCAAATGTCAGGAGTGCCATAGTGGATAAATTCTGTTCTAGGGACTAGAGGAATAGAAATTAAAGGTCACCTATTCCAACTATTCAGTTGGCATTTGAATACTTGCTTCAACAACCTATCAGTGCAGGATAAGCATGTTGCAAGAAACACGTCTAACATATCCAGAGGTTCAGCGTTCAACTTCAAAGTAGCTCATCTTTGAAAGGTGTTCAGTTTCTTCTCTTTTTGTTCTAAAATCAACCTTTCTATAACAAGTAACCCAGCTTCACTTATTAGGTTCACAAAGAACAGTTTCTCTTCATCATAATTATTTTTGAGATTTATAAAGACAGGAGTCCTGTTACTTCTATGCCATAACTTTGAGTCCTCTCGCTTTACCTAAAGCATAAGAATAAGTACATAGCATTTTCTTTACACATAGAGGGAACACATAATTACAAAGAAGCAAAACAAATTATTAGATCTTGGGATCTGGGACTTGGGGAAAACATTTTAAACAAGAAAACTTTACAAAGGCAAGGTAAAATAGACATGAGTCAACAAAGACAACTCATAACTCTGGACAGAACATAGGAAAAGTTTCTAATGAGAAAAATAAACCAAAGATTCAGATGATAAGTAAAATCCAGAATAACATGAACCATAAAATATAAATAAGGCAGAAAAAAATATAGACTAAGACGAAAAACGAAAGAAACAGAAGACAACTCCCATTAAGTAAATGACATCTGAATTTTAAAGAGAAGCAACACACATCAGCTTAGTAGCTGGTTATCTCTGACCTGAGGATCTAGGAAATTATACAAGGAGGCCCTTCACCCTGACGTTTTATACAGGGAAAAGCAGATTAAAACACCAAAGGCAGCATTTCTACTCCTCCTCTCTCTCCTCCCCTCTTCCTCGTCTTCCTTCTCCTTCGCCTCTTCCGGAGTTAGGGGTAATGGTGGAGTCAGGGCTCTCCATAAAAAAAATAACAAATGGAAAGTGTACAGGAGGGACTAACAGGAGGGACAGACAGTTCCACAAACTTACTTTACCAATTGGAAAGTTAACACACTTTTTAAAAATTAGCATTTATTGGGGTGACAATGGTTAGTAAAATTACATAGGTTTCAAGTGTACAATTCTGTAATACATCATCTAGATATCACATTGTGTGTTCACCACCCAGAGGCAGTTCTCCTTCCATCACCATATATTTGACAGTTAACACATTGTGATAATGAAAAAAATAAATAAAATTAGCGCCAAGTAAAAATGTTTTCCTGCTTCTCTCCTGTGCTTAGTTACTGTTCAGTCATCAGTAGCCCAGCTCTGGGCAGTCTCCCAGATTCCCTGTACCCTGGAGAGGGACCTCTGATAACTTCAGTGCACAGACTCTGTCATATTTATAGGAAACATTGTCTCACAGTGACCACACCGCCACTGTTCTGTTCAAACCATCAATCAAATACCGAGCTTGAGGCAGCATCAGCAAGGCAAGCCAAAATGAAGGGCGTGGACGCGGAACAATACAAAATGAGTTTAGACAAGAAAACGCAATCCAGAAGCGCAACGGGGCAATCTCTTCTCACTGAGATTAAGAACATCCCAACCCCAGGTGGTGAGTGGCGAGAGGCTACGGAGCATTCACCAGGCCAAGCAGGCGAGATCAGCTCTGATTACTCCTGGGTAGATGAGTTTACTGATTTCGGTGGCTCGTGTCCAAGATTACGTAACAGCCACAGAGGCCCAAGGGGGTGAGGATGACCCGGAAGGGCCCTACGCCTCGCGCCTGCTCGCGACGTACAGATTCCGCTCGGGCCACGTGTGCTGCTGCCCTGGTGGACTCATTGCAGGGGAGGGATTTGGGGAGCGCCTCGCGGCGTGCAGAGAGTCTTTCTCCAACTAAACTACTGCCTCACGCCATTATCTTGCGGAAGACTCTTTGTGAGACCTTGACCCAGGCAGCCCAGAAGCCACGAGATGGCAGCAGAGGACACAGCCCGGGGCACAAGACCTGAACCAGCTGCAAAAGCAGATATTTTACTTGGGAAATATCATCAGTTATCTATAATCATGAAGTCAAGGCCAGAATATCAAAGAAATGAGGGTAAAATTCAACACGGGGAATTTCCCAACCACCGGAGAATTCGGCTGCATACAAAGCCACTATGAATCAGATATTTCTCCAATGCTTAAAGCACTGGGGTCAAGGCCTTTAAAAACTGACGTCAGCAGAAACCTGGTCACAGTCACTTCTTTCTGTGAAGTTCCAATGGGCAGCAATATAAGTAAAATGTGAGTGACTTCCCCAGAAGCTGCCAAACTGACAAAGAGGTAGATACACTGGTTACTGGGAAGCCCTGTAGCAAAGCATTGCAACCAGGGACTCTAGCATTAGGCAGTGTGGAGGGGGGAATAATGAGGATCACAGGACAAGCCTCAGTCTTCACTTGCAGCTGGCAGAGGCTAATGCACAGGAAAGGGGCATTAGTAGCACTGGGATTAATCTCCAATCTTCTGACTTCTCATCTAATGCTCTTTTCATTACATATCTGCGTCTCCCCCAATCATTACTACCAAAAATGTCTCCAGACATTGCCAAATAACGTCCGGGTGGCAAAATACCCCTCCTTAATAACCAATGCCATAGAGGGTTCTGAATAAAAAAAAATTTTTTTAAAACGTAATGCTAAACCTCTCCAAGATTTGAATTTCAGAAGACGCCTCGAAGGCCTACGAAAACTGTTATTGCACATCTAAAACCTGCATTCCTACTATGTTTGTATAATAGAGGGGCTATACTTGAAGGGCAATAGGCTGAATCTGGTCCTCAATTAAAAAAAAAATTACTCAGTGACATTTTAAAATCAGATTTCACATTTAAAAGTCAGAATTTCTCACTTGTATAGGAAAATTGGAACTGTGACAATACCAGACCCACAGTTCCACACGGCAATAACTGGATGGAGTTGAGGGGCAGGGGGTAAAGTATTTAAATAGAATGTGTGCTCTCTAGTTTGCCACAGTTCCCACCACTTCCTATTACCGCACACCCTATCCGCTTCACTCATTTACACTACTCCTCATCCCAAAGGCAATTTATTTTCAGCCTCTGAAGTGCTTCATAGTTTTATTTTTCCATGTATGATTTTATTTTAGCCTTCATATTCCAATAAGATAATATACTATAAATACTATGATTACTAGGTATCTACATGTAAGCAAAATGTAGTTCAGAGAGGTTTGACTTGCCCAAACTTACACAACAAAACCAGAATCTAGATTTCCTGACTCTCGATTCTATTATTTTTTTGGGGGAAGTTTCTATTAAGAACTTCATTTAGTGGTTCATGGAACAAAACCAAAGTAGATACAGGCATAACTGCTAGTACAGATGAGTTCCAACTGCTAAGCTGTTCAAGAATCACTGCAAATGATTACCTCTTATTCTTTTAATGAGTCTGCTTCCCTTAGCCTTCCAGGCATATGAAAAGACTGCCCTTCTGTCTTGGAGTTGGGTGTGGCTATATGACTTGTTTTGGCTAATGAAGTCTGAGCGGAAGTGATATGTGTTCCTTTAAGGCAGAATCTTTTAAGAGCCCATGAACAATTCTTCATGCTTTTTTAGGGAGACTGGTGACTCTAAGCTTCATGGTCATGTGGTAGGATCTAAATGGTGGAGTTCCAGAGATTTTGGCATTGTTACCACAGCATAACCTAGCCTAACCTGACTGATACAGGTTTATTTGCACGGTCATTGAACTTCTTCAAGAACTAGAATGCAATTCCTAGATTTCTGATCATATCTCTAAAAGCTGTTGCTCCTATCTGGAAGATAGAGTGAATTGTTGACTTTTTAGCCCCCGTTTCCTCATCTACCACCACCTCTGACATGGAAATTATTTTCTGAGTACTTTACACATGAGCTCTCCATTATTCTAACAGTTAGATTGGGAGAAGGGGGAGGCCCATATCTTGTTTTCTCCATTCCAGAGCCTAATCCCAGAATTGTCCCCACCCACTAGTACTCACACAACCTTGTCATAGGGCGACTATTACCACTCCCAAGGTGTCACAAACAGAAAGGAGTTGCCGCTGGCACCGCTGCAATGCTAGGGCAAGGCAGCCAGGCTGCGCTCTTTCCTCACTGGTGTCTGGGCTTGGCTAAGCCAGGAGAAGCAGCATTCTCTAAGGGAAAGAAGCCTTCTCAAGTGGGAACAAAAATGAGTGTGAGGCGCACACCCATCCTGGGCTCTATGTGAATTTGGGGTGAGTTCTTTTAGTACTCCAGCTCTGGTCAATTTCTAGTTTCTCCGGCGGCTGGTAGGTTGTCCGGCTTAGTACTATTGGGCCTCCCAGTTTTCCTGGGCTTTTCTCAAGTCCACCTGAGCTTGTCATCTTTGCACACTAGCAAAGGTCATAAACGGTGGGGGTTGTGAGCAACCAGTGCTTCAGCCACCGGATCGCAGCCGGGATCAAAGGTCGGCGGGGCTGCCGACAGGCTGAGCCTGCGCAGTCCTGCTACCGTTTTGGAAAGAAGGGGTGGCGGCAACGCGGGCTCGCGGGCTCGTTACACCCGCGTGCTCTCAAGAGGCGGGAAAGTCTTAGGTTGGGTCGCCGCGTCCCTCCCTCTTCCTGCCCCGTCCACCCGTCTGCCCAGCGAGCAGGTCCTCCTCAGGCGCCCAGGCTCCGGGGGAGGGGGACGAGAAGAGCCCGGGGATTCTGACTCATCATCTCCAACCCCTTTCTCGCGCGCGCTCCAAGTCTCAGGACTTTGGACCTGGGCACTGTAGGAGGGGGCGCGGCGACAGTATCTGGGGAATCCCAGCTCTGCCCAGGGTCAGCTCCCAGCCGCTGCCTGTCTCCGAAGCTGGCAGAGAGAGGAGTGTGGCGCCACAGCCTGCTCTCAGTTGCTGAGGTTGGGGTGGTGGCGCCCCCGCGCAAAATAACCCGCCCGGCTCCTCCCTAAACGTGGGGCCAGTGGTCGCGTCCGAGGAAACTCAGCTAGGCCCGGACTTCCAGCACCTCGCGTCACTCAGCAGATGCACAGCGCCCCCACCGCGGAGTAAAAGGCTCTTTATTTCCCAGCAGGCCACGGGGTAGCGAGGCATCGTGGGATTTGTAGTCTCCGCTAAACTAGAAAGGAAACGGATCCGAGGGAAGGGAAATAAAGCACCCATAATTGATTTCAGAGAGTGGGCAGGCAGGGGAACCCTGGCTCGGAGTGGGTGGGATTGTGAAAGGTGGAAAGAAGAGAAGCAGTGGGGATGAGGCAGATGTTAAGCTGTATGGGGAGGCTGTGGGGAAGGAGGATAAAGATGGAAGGGAGGAAGTGGGTATAGATGAAAGTTGGTTTAAGGATGCCCTGCAGGCGGGCAGCTTTCAGGGCAGTGAGGTGAGGGAAGACGCTGATCTAGGTATAGCTTCCCTTAGAAGAGAAAGGAGCCTAGTTTGAGTGAAAACTGAAGGCATTCCACCAGACTTCATGTTGATCTCAAGGGACTCCATCTAGCTTCTGACTTTGGTGGGGTGGGGTGCAGGAGGGTCTGGAGAACGCTACCACAGGGCAGGAGAGCAGCACCTGCCTGCTTCCCTTGCCAGTTCACTCATTTGTTCCGTTTGCTGTGCTAGTCATTGTGGGACGATTCTCCAAATCAGGAACTTCCTCCAACTCAGAGAGACCCTGAAAACCAGACAGGTGTGAAGGGAGTAAATTGTAGGGGTGAGAAAGGTGGGATCCCAGACAGAAGCAACTTCCTCCTCCTCCTGTCTCATTTTTTCTCGTGTTCTCATAGCCCTTCCAATACTTACACAGGTTCCTAATGTTCTCCCACATTTCTAGCCCCAACTCTTTAGTTACCCAATTCCCTCTTACCCACCACTAGGGGATAATTGTCCAAAGCCAGAAAACCAATCATTTTCAGTCTAGGATCCCTTCCTTGCCTCCCTGCCCCAAATGAGCTGCTAGCTATCTGCTCCATAACTTCCCTCCCTGCCTTCAATACCTCCTGCAACTCCTGGTAGTGCAGACTCTGGCTCCTACAGCATCCTGGCTTCCTCTGGCTCAGCAGGAACAGGGAGTATGCAGAGAGCAACACTCCCCCTAGGGTGAAGGCTTCAGTGCTGATCTCTAGCACCAGCAACCTGTCCAACTGCAGGTAGACAGGGCTGAGGGTGCTGCAGGGGACCCAGCACCTGTTTCTTCTGCCCTTTCCCCTCTCCATCGCCTCTTGCCTCCTCATCCTCCCACCTTCTCCTTTATTTGCCCATACCTGGGAAGGGGCAATTGGGACAGGCCCCAAGACCGTCTTCATCACCTCGACCACCACCACGATGAAGCCAAAGATCAGATTGAAGGTGTTGAATATCATCATGGCCCGTACCTGCCAGTGAGCCAGCTCAGCACTGCCCAGCCTAGGGGACTCATTGCAACCCCAAGCCCCACCTGCACCTAGCCGGAAAAAAAACCCCTCAGCTTTTATTCCTCCACCTCCCAACAGGGCAATCGTCCCTTTAACTCTTTTGCTTTCCCTCCTCAGTCTTTTAGGCCAGTCAGGGGCAGACAGCTGACAGGATCAGTCAACACTTAGAGAGTCACTTCCTGGGCTGAGGTGTGTGTGTGTGTGTGTTGGGGTGGTGGGAGAATAGTATTTCATTCTCTTCCTCTTTCACCTTCCAGAGGCGGGGTGCTCTGCGCAGCTCAAGGGTAACAATCCCAGTGAGGAGACCCTGAATGGTGAGAAAGGCAAGTGTTGAACTCTGGCCTCATTAATGAAGAGCCTCTAGGACCTTCTACCCTCTGTTGTGGTGGATCTTACCAATGCTCCAGGTCCAAGCGGTAGTGCTGTGGCCATGTGACATTCAGAGTTCAGGCAGGCAACTGAGACAGCAAAAGGCACCAGAGCCACTGCCAGCCATAACTGGCTCACCTGGAGTCCAGGGGCAGGATGGTTGAAGGGAAACTGTCAGGGATTCCCTACCCGCCTCCAAACCCCTGCTTCTTGCAGAGATCAGCAATTGGCAGGAATACATGGTGGTGGAAAGTAGTCAACCAGGGGCAGTAAAGGAAGGGGATATCATTTAATTTCTTCTGCCTCATGTCATAGTTTAGTTACTTACCTATGTGTTTTCCCCACACGATGGAAGCTACTTAGCGATTAAGGGTCTCGCCTTGTTTATCCTTTGCTTCCTCCACCCTCCTCCCACTCAGAGCCTAGCAGTTTCAAGTACATGGTAGATGCTCACAAAACACGGATGGAACTGAACTGGGGTACAAGTGGACATGCTGAAGCTTGGGGTTGGGCATCTGGCCTCACCGCCAGCACCAAGAGGTGCCCACTCTGTCTGTGCCTTGCCCAGTGCTGTAGCTTTTCCAGACGAACGCTAGGTCTCTCCTGCTCTCGCTGACCAGCTCTGTCCTCCATGGCTCCCTTGACCACAGAAGCTTGGTGCTTTCCTGAAATACATTATAGCACCTATCAAGAGACAGGACATGCAAAAACATCTCTTTCAGCTGCCCCTCTGCCCTATTTCAATATCCAGGGAATTGAGTCTCAGAGCCTCTCACCTACCTTGTCTGAAGCAGCTACTCCAAAGTTATGGGACCCAGCTGGGCCTGGAGGTCCTGGTAGCACAGAGCAGACAGGCTGTCAGGGCTGGGGTGTGGTGGGGCAAAGGTCCCTATAAGGGACTAAGGATCCGGGGAGTGGCCATGGGTAGACACCAGTTCACTCCATAAGACGCCCAGCCCTGCCTTGCTCTGTTCCTGTTTCCTGTTGCCCCCATCTCTGTCCATCCTGGGTTCCTCTTCTGATCACTCAGCCATGGACCACCCTGGGCCCCAATTTCCCCCATTTCCATCTAATATTTCTCCTTTTTTTGGGCTTCCTCTTCAAATTACTTGCTGTTCCCTAGGGCAATCCCATATTACTGTCTGGACTGGTACCCTGTCATTACCACGTGTACCTTTGTCCCAAGACCAGGCAAGGTTCAATTCTCCTGGCTTCCTCTCTCACTTGCTGAATGGTTTCTCCTCTCTCCACTCTTTCTTGAAGGATTTACTTTGGATGAGACACTGACTAAGTGGATGGGGCACCCTATTTATAGTGGGGATTGTTTTTGACTCGGTTATAACCTGCACCTAGACGTGTATAGGAGATAGTCCCCAAAGGATCATTCTTGGGAAGGATGCTATTGCAACATTTTTGAGAGATACAAGTTGCTTTATAACCAGGCCAACCTGGACTAAAATCTCAGCTTTGCCACTTTTCCTAGCTGTCTGACCTTGGATACATTATTCTACCTGTTTGAACCTTAGTCTATTCAAATTGAGTGATCAAACGGGGTTAATAATATGACTGTGAAAGGTTGTTGACTCATGGTTGAGTTCTTAGTAACCATTAGTGGTGCTGAAGAAGTCATACTGTTGTGCCTGATGCCAATACACTAAAGGGCTTATTCAGAAGCAAAGCTGGGGATATTTATTTCTGCAGTAAGAAGCAGAACCAGCTGGGCCCAAATATACACTCTAGCATCAAAAATAGGAAAGGCCCATCTTGGTGTAGAGCCTGAGGTCTGGAGGCAACCAGACTTCTATGTTCAAATCCCAGATCTACCTGGGTAACCTTGTGTAAATTGCTTAATCTCTGGGTTCCCTTACCTGTAAAGGGAAGCTAATAATACCAAAGAGTTGCCTTGAGTATTAAGAGAAAAAATGTATATGAAACAGCTCAGCCCAGCACCTGGCACATAGTGTTTAATAAATATTAATGGTTATTATCATTATTATTATTGATGACAGGAAGAAGACTGAGCCAGAAGACCCCCTGGGAGTTAGTACCAGGAGGCACAGTCCTAGGATGCAAGTGGCCTTTTTTGAAAGCCACTTCTGCCCTGCTCAGTGCTGGGCCAACACTCATTGGAGTATTGTGTCCACTCTTCTTTCCTGGGGAGTGGGAATCACATTAAAGGGATCTGAACTATTGTGCATCTACTCCCTCCTCTATCCCCATGTGCATTAATTTTATTTAGTGGTGATGGCCTGACAATGTGAGATGTTGGCTTGCACTGAGGATCCCTGAGCTGGCAAGCCAGTGAAAGACACTCTTTAGCTTCATTTTCCTTACTTGTAAACGCAGACTTACTATATCTCAGAGTGTCACTGTAAGGATTATATACTATTAAATATGCGAACAGGCATTGAGTAAATATTGATTAAATCTGAGTATCGCACTTACAAATTTGTAACCCCTGTCGAGATTACAATCTCCTCAAGGGAAGGCAGTACATCCCCCTCATCTGTTCATCCCCCACAGCGCTGAGGGTAGTGCCTGGTCCTTAGTAAGCACTCAGTAAATATTTGTTGTATTGAAGAGCCATTAAAGTGACTTAAGGAATGGAAAATAAAATTCGAGAGGAAGGCGTAGGGATTGTTTATCAAGAACAGAAAGGACCGAAGAGTAACTTTAATAATGTTTCTTACACGGCAGACATTAACTATCTCTATAATCGCCCCTCCTCCTCCCCAAAAAGAGACACAGAAATTGTAAGGGAGAGGCTTTGAGATAAAACCCCAGTAAGAACTTCCCGAGTCTGTGCATGTTGGGGCAGAAAGAGCGGCAGAGCCAACTCCTTCCCTGGTATGTCCGGGTTTAGGGTGGGAGGGGCAGCGCTGCTTGGAGGCTGGGGGAAGGACGAGATGACCTTTCAAAATCTCTTCCAGTCCCCTGTAGGAATCGTCTGTGCGCCCCACCCCCCTTCCTCCCTCCCTCCCTCCGACAGCGCCCCCAGTCTCCAAACTACCCGCACCCCGCCCCTGGCGGCCGCCTCTCGCGGCTCCCGGGGTCCCCAGCTCCCTGTCCCCGGAGCCAGAGCCTAGCTCCCGCTCCCGCGCGGCTCCCAGCCGCGCCGCGCCGCCCCCCGCATGCTAATGGCCGGGCCGCCTCCCGCCGCACACAATGCGGGCCAGGGCCGGGGGCGGGGGACCGGGGAGGGGGCGGGGGCCGGGCCGGGGGCGGGGGGGCCGGGGCCCGGCGCATCTCCCCCGGCCCCACGTAACGCTGACGCCCGCGCCGCCGGCCCGCCGCCCGCCGCCGCCGCCGCCGCCGCCGCCGCCCGCTCCGCCGCCGCCCGCCAGGGGCTCGTGAGTAGCCGCTCCCCACTCCCGGCCCCCCTCCGCCACCTGGCCCCCGCCCCTGGCCCCTCCCCCTCCCGGAGGGCCCGCTCCGCGCGCCGGGCCTGGAGCAGGTGCAGGGGCGGGGCGGGGAGGGGCGCCGGCTCGGCCCCAAGCAAACTTCGCCCAGAGCTCTTGGGGGGGCGGGGTGGGGGCGGCGGCCTCGGAAGCCTGGAGAGCTAGGGGGGCCTCGAGGGAGGGGGGGGCCAGGTGGGGGAACCGGGAAAGCGGACACCAAAGGGGAAAGGCCAGCGCAGGGGGGGGGGAAGGGGACGGGCGTCTTTGTAGGGGCCCGAAGGCAGGGCGCGAGGGGCCTGGGGGTGCGGGTCGGCCGAGCCGGGAGCCAGAGTGGATGAGCGCCCCCCGGCCCAGGTAGGGCTGATGAAGGAGGGGGAAGGGACCCAAACTCTGGGAGCAGGAGTGGGGGAGGGGAGAGGATGGGGGGGTGCTTCCCTCTCTGCGTCCCAAACAAAGTGTCACAAAGAGCTCGGCCGGCGGCAGCAGCAGCGGAGGCGGCTGCAACTCAGCTTTTGTTCTCCCGGCCTGGGTAGCTGAGCCCTGGCCTTCCAATCAACCAACCCTGCCCCCCATCATCCTTCTGGTTTATATTCCCCGGGAGGGGTCTGGGGTGCTGCTGGGTGAACCTCTTGTGCAGGATCACAGTTCCTGCTCTACTTGCCAACCTACTTCTGGGAGGTGGATTTTCCCAGAGGCTCTCTTGCCCACCCCCACCCCCTAATCCCAGGACTGAGGCCCATATGGGCGCTAAGACGCTGACCTTTCTAGGGTCAGCTCTAGTTAAGGGGACTTATGGCTGGCTACATGCCCCTTTCCTCAAATCCAGGTCTTCTAGAACTTTCAAAAGAGGGGTCAAGTTGGGACATGCCTCTGGAATAAGATTCCACAATAGTGGGGTGGCAGTATGTGAGCAGGTGTACGCACCTTCCTCTTGCCTCCTGCTGTATATTTGCAGTCCATGACTGAGATTCCATGCCTCCAGCTCAGGATGGTCAGGGTGGAGGGAAGGAGGCTTTACTAAGAACTCAATGTAAAAGGTGGGCAAGCTGTGGTCTGGGTCAGTTTGGAGGAGCTACCTGAGCAGTGAGGTTGAGAGGGCCATGGAAAGGAGATCATGAAAGTGAACTACCTGCCTATCTGTGTGATAAAGGTGCTCTTGATTCTACACCACTTAAGAAGCTCCCTTTCCTTTTAACTCATCTAGTGCAGTGTTAATCATAATTGTTAGAGGACTTGGAAGGCGTAGGATTCTCAACAGAGAGAAAAACATCAAGTATTAGAAATGACCAGTGACAGAGGCCTAGTCACAACCACACCACAGAAGTCCTGAACCCTAGCCCCTGACAGTTTGACCCGAAAAACATTTGACCACAAGGCTTGAGGGACCATCTTTATGCTCCTCCAGCCACACCCCCTTCCCGACCAGCTCTCCTAGCACATAGAAGTAACTGGCCTGAAGATTTCTTTTCCCTATCCCTCGCCTTGTGTCCCTATAGAACCGAAATAAGGGCAAGATAACCCCTGATTTCCAGTGGGGGTGGGAAGTAGGTCAGTGCTGCTGTCTGACCAAGTCTTATGGATGGTATTTAAATCCTGACTGTAGAAAACTTGATTATTGCCCACAGGCAATACATGCATGACCTGGGTTCCAAGCCAGTTCATAGAATCTTGGGCCTTGTCAGTGCTTTCTTCTATTGAGAAAAACTCTTGGGATCAGGTGCCTGGGACCTGGTTTGGTGTGGAGGAGATTCAGAAGACCTTGACTGGGACTAGGAGGGTCTCTCACTGGGTTTTATTAATTTGAGGCCACCCTCTGGGGAAACTTTCCCAGCTCAGGAATATAGCATCAATTTGGATCTTCTTGTATATCACTGTTACCATCCTAGAAACTGCCATGTGCAGAGCAGGATTTTTTGTTTTGTTTTGGGGAAGGAAGCTTTGCCCTATTGCTATGCTTCTTGCCTCGGATACAAGGTCAACTTCCCATGAGGTATTTTGCTTGCTATCCTACAGGCAGTTTCAGGGGCCCTAGAATCTTCTCAGAATCAGAGTATGTGCCCATAGGTTAGTCAGCTATGACCATGCAGTATTCCCAGCCTTCCCCCACCTCCCCCCACCATCTGCTTCCTCTGAATATACCAGATTGGCTGTACACCAGGATGTTCTGGGAATCCCCAGGAGAGCAACAGAATGTGATGGACCCAAATACGATGCCTCAGTCACTCATTCCAGGATGTACAAACTGTAGCTGTCAGGATACTCCTTATAGCTAATTAAAATTCTTCTAGTTACATCTATTTTCTGTTACATCTATCTATTTTCAGTGTCATCCAAAGGCAAAAGTAATCCCTCTGGTACCACTGTCTTTTTTCCCCCCACTATGGCTCCCAGATAGGAATTTTTAAAAATCCTCTGGCTTTTCTCAGTGCCTTAATTGTAGTGCTAAAATGGCAAATGTGGCCCCTCTAGCACTTCATAGCTCTATCTATGGTACTGAGGTGGCCACAGTGGCTCCTCTGGTAGCCCACTGCACTCTCCATGGTACTGAAGGGATGACCATTTGTTTTAACTTCTCTCTGGGGTCCAGAAGAGTCCTATGACTCAAAACTACAAAACTTTCAAGTTGGAAGAGACCATCTATATAAATTAGTCCAACCCCCTTATTTTACAGATGAGTAAACTGGAAGGTTAAGTGATTTACTGAAGGTTGCAGGGCTATTAATAGACTGGGCCCACAATAGCTTTGTGCCAGTCTAATTCACTGTTCCTGATACTACTTAGTGAGCCTGGCTAGGCTCTTGGTCCTAGAAAAGGGATTTATTTGAAGAATCCAGAAGATAAGGCTGGATGCCCTAATTTGGTGCTACAGAAATACAAATATTAAAAGTGGTGGTGGAGGTTGTTTAGTGACCCTTGGACAAGGACACTTTGTTAATTAACCTCCTGTTAATAAAATTCCCATAACCCAAATTCCACATGTAACAGGTACCTGCCCATTCATGAAGTGTTATCACATCCACTAAATATCAAAAATTAAAGAAGTCTCAGACCTCCAGAGCCTCTTCTCTTTGCCGATAAGCAGGGCTGACTTGTGGCCCAGTTCTCTCCCATTAAAGATCCTTAAGGAAAGTAATGCCTGAGTCCTTTTCTTTCTCAGTAACCCATTTCAGTTGCACAATACCTATTGTAAGGAAGTTCTTTATATATCAAATATTTCTGTCTCAGGCAAAAAACTAGGTTAGGCCCATAGTCTCTACCCTTGGCCAGATAAAATTCTATATGTAAGCAGGAAGTACACTGATCGAGTTCTCGTCATCCTCCTAGGCCTATTTCCATAAATCTTAATTCTGGGATTGCTTCTAAATCCTAATGCTAACCTCTGCAGCTTAGAATCAGGAGACACCCCCGCCCCCCCATCCTCTTCCTCTCAGTGCTCTTCTCCTTCCTCAGAACTGGAGCTCTGCACATCCCAGGCCCAGGGAATTTTAGCCTGGAGAATTTTAACCCTTTCCTGCTCAGAGCATGTGCTGAGCCCCTATCTGTGCAGATGGCCCAGCCCCGCCCCTCGTCCCTCACTCCAGGCTCTTGAGCTCAGAGCCAGTGTAATCCTCCTCTTGTGTGAGGGAGCCTCTCCCCTGCAGAGAGGAGGAAAGCCTGCTTCGGAACAGCCCTGGACAAAGGGGCTGAGATGCCCCATCAAACTGCAGGCTTCGAGGTTTGAAACACAGGGATGAATCCTATCCGGTATTTGCAGTTTTTAACCCTTTCCCCAGGCCAGCAGCACCCCTTAACTTGCACTCCTCCCCCAACTCTCTCTTCATTCCCTCTCTCTCTGGCTCTCTCCCCCTTCATGCCCCTCCCCCTCTGTCTGTCTCCAGACTCTCTGCTGCTGGGAGGTGTTTCTCTCCCATGCATGAATGAGTCTCTGTAATGAATGGAAATGAATGGATCAGGAATCCAAGTGGAGGGAGGGAGGATGAGGGGGAAAGACAGAAAGACAGGGTAAGGGCAGAAGGAAGGACTGTGGAGCCCGGAAGGATGTTTGGCTGGCTGTTCAGTTAGGTGTCTGAGAGCAACTGGGGAGCATGGCAAGCCCACCCCATTTGGTCATCAAGCTGCACAGCCCAAACTAAATGAGAGGGCTACACTGTGATAGTCTCCCCAACCACCAGGGGTGGTGGTGGTGGTGGTAGTTGTTCTGGACCAGGCATTTAAAACGTATTTGGGGGAAGAAGTCTGTGATATCAGGGAGCTTTGTGGGTTTGTCAAATCAAGGAGTACAAGTTTTGAAGACAGCAGCCCCCTCCTGCCTCAGGATGCAAGGAGGGAGAAGGGATAGATCGGTTTCTGGAATACACGGTGCTAAGATTGTGGGGTAGAAGTGATTTCACGGCTGAAAATCAGGACTCATCTTGTCCTCCAAATCTGTCTTTCTTGCTTTAGCTCTTCAGCACCTGTTGCCTTCACAAGCAGCTTTTCCTCCTCCTTCTCTGCACTCCCCAGAACCAAAGAATGTGAAGGGAGTCCATGGAGGTGAGTGACGCTCTGTCCTGAACCTGCAAGTACCTACAACTATACTCCCTCCCCTCCCTACCTCTCTCTCCTTCTGACCTGCCATTATTAGAAGTTATCTCCGTGGCCCCAGCAGCTCAATTCCCATTCATCCCCCAATTTCCTCAAGGTGCACTCACCTGGTGTACCTGGTTCCCACCCACCTTCCCTCGGGTTCTTCTGGCCCTCTATGCCTTTGCTTACCCCACAGCTCTCCTGTCTCCATCCTTTGTTCTGTATACATCTTTTTTCCCACAGGGCTCACGTCCCCGCGCCCCGGGCGGCCACTTAGCGCCCTCACCGCCGGCCTTCGACGGCGAACTGGATCTGCAGCGCTACTCCAACGGGCCAGGAGTGAGCACCGGGTCTCCAGGAATGGGAGCGGTGGGCTGGTCTGAGAGTCGCACTGGCGAAAGGCGCTTTCCCTGTCCTGTATGTGGGAAACGCTTCCGTTTCAACTCCATCCTGGCTTTACACCTGCGGGCGCACCCAGGCGCCCAGGCCTTCCAGTGCCCGCACTGTGGCCACCGTGCAGCACAGCGGGCCCTATTGCGCTCGCACCTGCGCACGCATCAGCCTGAGCGCCCGCGCAGCCCGGCTGCGCGCCTGTTGCTTGAGTTGGAGGAGCGTGCGCTACTGCGTGAGGCCCGTTTGGGGAGAGCCCGAAGCTCAGGGGGCGTGCAGGCCGCTGCTGCCACTGAGGGCCTGACACGGCCCCAAGCTCCGTCGTCGTCCTCCTTCCGTTGCCCCTTCTGCAAAGGCAAGTTTCGCACTGCGGCAGAGCGCGAACGCCACCTGCACATCCTGCACAGGCCCTGGAAGTGCGGCCTATGCAGTTTCGGCTCCAGCCAGGAGGAGGAGCTACTGCACCACAGCCTGACAGCCCACGGAGCTTCTGAGCGCCCCCTGGCGGCCACTTCGGCTGCGCCCCAACCTCCGCCTCAGCCTCCACCACAGCCAGAACCCAGATCAGTCCCCGAGCCGCCGGAACCTGAGCCGGAGCCCGAACGTGAGGCAACCCCTGCCCCCGCTCCTGCCGCTCCGGAGGAGCCCCCTGCGCCTCCAGAGTTCCGTTGTCAAGTGTGTGGCCAGAGCTTTACGCAGTCCTGGTTTCTCAAGGGCCACATGCGTAAGCACAAGGCCTCCTTCGATCATGCGTGTCCCGTGTGTGGCCGCTGCTTCAAGGAGCCCTGGTTCCTTAAGAACCACATGAAAGTGCACGCCAGCAAGCTGGGCCCACTGCGTGCCCCGGGGCCTGGTTCCGGCCCTGCCCGGGCCCCCCAGCCTCCTGACCTGGGCCTGCTGGCCTATGAGCCACTGGGCCCCGCGCTGCTCTTGGCCCCAGCGCCCACCCCGGCTGAACGCCGCGAGCCTGCGAGCCTGCTGGGCTACTTGAGCCTGCGAGCTGGCGAAGCCCGGCCCAATGGTGAGGGTGCAGAGCCTGGGGCGGGCCGCAGCTTCGGAGGCTTCCGCCCCCTGCCGTCTGCTCTCCCAGCCCGGGCTCGGCGGCACCGTCCTGAGGAGCCTGACGAAGAAGAGGAGGTGGTAGAGGCGGAGGAGGAGACCTGGGCTCGGAACAGGGCACTAGGCCCTCTGGCTTCACTGCACCCGCGCCCAGGGGAGGGGCCGGGGCACTCTGCACCTGCTGCGGGGGCCCAGGCAAGGCCCACCGCCACACAGGGTACGTAAGGGGCCTCCTGTCTCCTAGGTTTTCCAAATCCTGGGCCCATTCTGATGCCACTACTCCCCTCCTGTACCCCTCTTTAAAAAGGACCTATTTTATTTCTCACCTTTTTTCACCCTCTGAAGGCTTTACCACCTTCTGAGGGCATCAGCTCAATTCACAGCAAATTTAACTCCTCATTCCCCCAAGCACGGTGTTTCCTCCTGGGCCCGAAGGGGAAGCAACCCTATGGGGTGCGTGTGGGGTGCATGGCTCTGATGGGGTTAGGGCAAAAGGTCCCTTTGACTTCCCTTAACTTGTATATTACAGAAGAGAATGGGCTGTTAGTTGGAGGGACCCGGCCTGAAGGGGGCCGAGGGGCCACCGGCAAGGATTGTCCCTTCTGTGGAAAATCTTTCCGCTCAGCGCATCACCTCAAAGTACACTTGCGAGTACACACAGGTGAGGGGGCAGCGCCCAGGTTGGAGAGGGCACTAGAAAGCAGGAAGAGAGGTGAAGGCTATTGGAGGTGAGGGTAGGCAGCCTTCAGACTGGCCAGATGAGGGTGTTGGGAAACCGTTATTTATTAAATCGGGGTGGGGGGGTGGGAATAGAGGCAATGTTTTTTCCTGGGCCAGAGGTCTGTACGTTGAGCGAAAATGCGGGTGGGGTGGGCAGTGATCAAGACTCTGAACCTATAGCATTCCCCTCTCCCCAGGCGAGCGCCCCTACAAGTGTCCACACTGCGACTACGCAGGCACCCAATCTGGCTCGCTGAAGTATCACCTGCAGCGCCATCACCGGGAGCAGAGGAGTGGGGCTGGCCCCGGGCCACCCCCGGAGCCGCCGCCCCCTTCCCAGCGGGGCTCAGCCCAGACATCCGGAGCCAAGGCGGCCTCGCATACTGCGACTTGGGTGGAGGGCACCGCAAGCCCCCGGTCTTCTAGCGCCGCTGCACAGGGGTCCCGTCGAAAGCCCGCTAGCCCCGGGAGGACCCTGCGCAACGGGCGAGGCGGTGAGGCCGAACCCCTGGACCTGTCCCTGCGGGCGGGGCCGGGAGGCGAGGCCGGGCCTGGGGGTGCCCTCCACCGTTGCCTCTTCTGCCCCTTCGCCACTGGCGCCCCGGAGCTCATGGCCTTGCACCTGCAAGTGCACCACAGCCGTCGGGCTCGGGGCCGCAGGCCGCCCCAGGCTGACACTTCCCCACCCTATATCCGAGCACCATCAGGAGAGACCCCTCCCAGTCCTCCGCAGGAAGGGGAGGAGGGTCCCGGGCTGTCGAGATCCGGAGAGGTGGGGCTGGGGGGTCAAGAACGGTAGGGAGCCCTCTTAGGGGCAGTTAGCTTAGTGAGCTTACCCCGCGGGAGCGGGAAGCACTAGAGGTAGTTGGGTAGAGCAGCCAGCAGGGGGCATCGTGGGACCCATATCCCAGCCCCAGGTGGACCAGAGGTGAAGGGTGTGGAGGGCCTAGGAGGGTGGGCAGGCGGTACCCACCCAGGGGAGTCACAGTGCCTTAGAAGTGGCAGGGGTGAGGATCAAAGAACGGGGTCCCAGGGCTGGCAGAGAGGGTTGTGCCCCTGTTGAGGAGTCGCTCTGCCAGTCCTTGCTGGTCCATAGGCGTGAGAGTTTATTTTTGTACAATGGGTGGGGGTGGGGGGCACTGTACCCTTCTAAGCCCCTTCGGGGGGCCCGGTAGACGTTGCTATTTTTGGTACGATTCCTGTCATCCCTGTCGCAGAGTTGTGTCCCTAATAAACAGGTGTCTTGAGGCACAGGACACTGTGTCGGTCTGCCTATGTCCTGTCCTCCTTTTGGGGCCATTCTGTTCAGGAAAGAGGTACCTCTTTAGGCACTTGTTATCACCCAAAGAGGTTGATTAAAAAAAAGGAGAATCTTGGATGTTACCCCCAGGGTTTGGCTTCAGTAGCTCTGGGGTGGGGCCCAGGAATTAGTGTTTAGCAAATTGTCTAGGGGATTCTCATGCACTGTGATCTGAGGACCTCATTTTGAAATCTGCTGAACTGTGCTGAATCCTAGTTTGACTGTGACTAGCTCAGTCTCAAGAAATGGGTGCATTGTGAGAAAAGGAGCTTTAAAGGGTGCATTGAGCCTCTGGGAGCCACTGTGTGGAGGAGGCACATTCTCCCAGGCCTGGCCCACACCCAGCTTTGGGCCAGGAAGGGGTACAGGGTATCTTGTAGCCTGGGTTGTATTTTCCATGTTCTAGTTAATGGTTGAGGGGAAGTGCTCAAATTATTATTAGTAATATCACCTCAGCCTGGAGGACTGCTCTAGCTCTTTGGACACAAAGTGTGAGTAAATACGTTTAATATAACAATAGTATTATAATAACAGTAATTACATATATAAAGTTTGCAGTTTCCCGCCCCACCCTCATATAATGGTTTGCATAGTTCCATTTCCCATGACACCTCAGAATGGAGTCACCAGGAATAATGGTTGAGCTGGGAGAGATAAGTCTTCTCAGGGAGAGTCAGGGTGGGAAGAAGGGGGAAATACCAGCTCTCTGGGGAGGCCTGATATGGGGGGGGGGGTGCCCTGGGAGTTATGCAGTGGCCCAAGATGGGGAAGGACTGGACCAGGAGTAATTTCCCCGCCTCCAGGGTATGAAAGCAAGCAAGTATGGCCATTCTGGTTCCTGAAGGAAGGCGCCCAGCTGGGGAGAGCTATAGAGATAGCGTTAGCAGGGGAACACGCTGGTCCTTTGACCTCTGTCCAGGAAGCAGAGGGAAGGAAGTCAATGTTCTTCCAGGCCTTCACTATGTCCCACTGCCATCCCAGCCCAAAATGTGCTGAGAGGAGGGGCTGTAGCCAAGTTCTGGATTTTCTCTAGAAGTCAGGAAAGAAGAGGGAGATGGGTTGGGAGAGGCTGACTCCCAAGCAGCTGGGGGGAGGAAGGATGGTACATGCAAGAGGGAAGGAGTGTTGGATGTGGTAAAAAGGAGGTACTGACTCACCCAGGTCACAGAGGTGTTGTGGGGTCACTCAAGGCTCGACCATGACTCTTAGGGGAGAGAAACTGCAGTGAATTAAAAGGATAAGAAATGACCTCTTCTATCCCTGTCTCTCCCTTTCTCTCCCCCCCAAGCCTGTGAGTTCACCTCTTTCCTCCCGTTTGTGAATTTGCTGATTTAATCCAAGTACAAACCAGGCTGTTGGCATTTTCCCCTTTCCATCCACTCCTGCACTATGCTCCTTATTAAGGATTCCTTTTCACTTCTGACCTAATGCCTCTCAGCCAGGCCTGGGTGAGAGGAGAAAGGCAGACTGGACAATATATCCAACTTGGAGCCTTGCTGGGAGCACAGGCTTACTGTTTCCTCTTGCCCTCCCATGGGTTGAAAGATAAGAAGAGCCCACCCAGAAAGTGGCTGAAGAGGTCACCCATACCAAACCCTAGTGAAGGGACTTACCTGCTGGGATAGCCCTAAGATCCCTCCACTGGCCAGAATGGGAGTGCTGCTCCCAGGATGGGGGGGTTGCAGGCTGGGGCTGTTTCTTGGTCCTGGGGACACATCTCCAGAAGAGTCAAGTGATTCCGGGGCTGGAGGGGAAGCTAGGGTGAGAGCAGGGTATAGAACCCTTCAAGATTACCTTAAGCAACCAAGCTGCTCCAATCCATCAGGGAAGAAAAAGCTCCATAGCAACAGGAAGCTGTGAGTCACCATAGCAATCCACTTGCAAGAGAACCCCCCTACCAAGAGGCAGGAAATGTCAGCAGCATCATTAGAGCAACCAGGGAAGAAGCAACAGGAAACTATAAGGATTGCCGTGGTGAACCAGGAGGGTACAACAGGAAGCTGAGGCAGTTTCCATAGAAACCCAAGGAGAGCTAGAGAGAGAAGTACAGAGGAAGTGCTTAGCAACAGGCTGCTGTAAGCATTACCCTAGCAACCAGATGGAAGGCTCTTTTAGCAATTGGGAAGCTGTACATAGTTGTCATGGCAACTGGGCTACTTGGCTAGATAAAGGAATTGCTCAGCAGCAAGCATCCTGAACATGACATAATGACCCAGCCGCTGGGAGCCACCCTTTGAGAGGTGCCTCACCCAGGGAAATTTGCTTGACGTCCAGATCCCAGGCCTCCTCCTCGACGCGGGCAGGCAGGGAGCAGGCTCCCGGTGAGAGGCCGGGAAGGGAGGGGCCGGCATGCTCAAAGGATGACACGGCCACGGAGGCCCGTGTTCGGGCGGCTGCAGAGAGGGGGGGGTGGGGGAGGGGTGGGGTGCTGGTGTGGGAAAGCCCTCCTGGCTCCCTGAAAAGACCCTCAGTTTCTTAGAGGGTCTCCCAGTCGGTCCCACAATTTCTGGTAAGACATATCCACTCATTACCCTTCCTCACTTTCTACCACGCCTCCCCACTGTGCCCTCATGTCAAGGTCTTGACTTCTGGGGGCGACCCCCCAGCACTGTGGACCTCACCTCTTCCAGTGAGCAGGGCACTCAGCGTCCGTTCTCCAAGGGCTTTGATGTCCAGAAAGGGTTTATTCCCGATGCCCATGGAGACCATCTGCTGCACTCGGAGCTCTAGGGAACAGAGACCCTGTTACCAATCTCCTTTGCCAGTTCTCTGCTCTAGTCCTAGCATGGTCTTGGTCCACTCTTCCTTTTGCTCCTTCCCAACTCTCATTCCTCTGGTATCTTGTTACTCTTCCTGTTGACTGCCATGACATGGATGGATGGTGGTCCTCGACTTCCTCCTCAGACATCTGTCTCTTCTGTATGTTGTTGCATCCTGCCCATTTACCATTCCAGCTGCCCAACTTCTAATACTCATGTTCTTCCCTTTATCTTGGGTATGAAGAGCAAAACTCACTTTTACATACCTTTACAATTTATCAAACGTTTCCATATATATCACCTTATTTAATTCTCCCTATCACACTAAGATGTAGATATTACTTTCTATTTTTTCAAGTGAGTGGAATGAGGTTCAGAGAATTCAAAACAAAACTGGCAAAACACAAACAATTAGTCCAGGTCACACAGCAAGTAAGTTCTGGAACCCAGGTCCAGCGAGCACTTTCTCAGTCTCCTGCCCAGCCACGTGCTCTTGCTTCCCTGAAATAGATTTCGCTTTCCTTTCGGTATACCTTAGACTAATTTCTCTCTCTCAAATCATATCTTGAATCTTCTCATAAGTCACTCTTCTTCATCCTACACCCTGTTTTCCCAAGTGGTCTCCATACTCTCCAGCTAACCTCCTGCCATAACCTTGACCCCACCCCTGGTTCTGCCTTGTACCCTTGTTGTGGGCTGCCTGTCTCCACAACAGCTGGGCGATAGAACTTGTCCACTTCAGTTTGATCTCTGGTGAGGCTGCCTGTAGAGTGTATGCCTCCCGTGCACGGCGCCGCCGAAACCACAGCTCAAAGCAGAGCCCGCTGTCCCCGATGTTTTCTGTTAACCCCATGTCAGCAGTCTGAGAAAGAGCAGAGGAGAGTGGGTGAGGATGGAGTGAGTCCTGGTTAGATGGTACCACATGGAAAAGCATTACACTTAGCCTTGCATCTGTTAGATGTTCAGTAAATGGTTGCTCAACACCTACCATGGGCCAAGTGCTCTACATTAGTCTCCTTAGCAACCATAATTTACAGAAGGGGAATGCCCAGAGACATGAAGCAACTTGCCCAAGGGCTAATCATAGCTTATTAGAGAAAGAAAGTTCAAACCTATGTCCGCTATTCCAAACCTAGGCTTTTTTCTCTATATTGTAATACCCCCTGAAGACCTAGAACTAGTGTAGGGGGACAAAGTCTAGAAACCCTTAGAATCATGCCACACAGCTTAATCTAGGACCATAGGTCGCTACTGATGTTTGTCTGGATACCAGGGCTGTTTCCCTAAAGCAGAGCCTCCCTCTTGGCTTCTTCAGTTCCATCAAGTTACATATACAGTGTCCTTTTTCCTTGTCCCCCAGGGACCACCCATGACTCAAAAGGCATGTGTGTTCTTAGTGGGAAGGGTCCTGCTCCCTTCTGGCTTGGAATACCTCATGAATCTCCTGCATGAATGATAAGGAAAACCTCAAGGAATAGACCTATGACAGGGACTTCTATCACCCCAACACCCTAACTGATGGTTGGTTACAGGCGAAAGCCTGTTCGAGATTATGCAGATTCTGAACATGGGTTGGGGTTGAATTTTCAGAACATCTTGAGTTCTCAAGAAGAGCATGACTTCCTGTCCTGTTCCCCACTACCCCTCCTTCCTGCAGGTGTTGTACCTTAAAGGCCTGCTTGTAAACAAAAGTCTCCGACCCCCCCTCAGAGCCCTTGAGTTTGCTGAACAGGAGGAGATGCTCAAAGAGGAAGACATGGCGAAGGCACTTCTTTCTGCCACAGATGACGGTGAAGGGGTCCCGGTGCAGAAGCTGTCCCTGTTCCTTCAGATCTGTCTGGAGAAAGGAAAAAAAAAGTCATTGGTCCTGGAGCCCTTTGTGTATATTTTATGGGGAGTAAAAATGGGATTTATAGGGCAAGGGCCTAATGACTCATTCTAAAGGCAGAATCAGGAAATCAGGGAAGCCCTTGGCCTAGAATCCACCAACTGGTCACCCTGCACAGCGTACCTGGCCTAGCAGCACAGCCTGTCTCTCAAGACGGAAAGCATATTGCATAGTAAGGCTCACAGCCTCCCGTGAGAAGCCTTTGAATGGTGGGGATGAAAGCATCATTTTGCCCCAGGAAGAGAATCAAGAAAGAATTGATGGAGAAAGTGGTCTATCCCAGAGGAGGTAGGTTTCCAACCTGTTCTGGAACCTCAGGGCTGGAAAGAGACTAGGTAGAGAAGAATAAGGTATGTGTTGAGTGTTGAGATGCAGGAGGAAGTGCAGGGTAGATTGAGAAAGATAAGAATCAAGAAGAATAGGAAAGCACAGGCAGATATAGAATCATGGGATGATGGGCAGGACATAGCTTCTTTATTTATAGACGAGTAAACGGAGGCCCACTGAAGTTCAGTGTCTTCACTATGGCCATCCAGCTGGTTAGAAATTACAGCCTGGAGCCCTCTGACCATGAGTCTAGTTCTCTCATCACCAGCCCACTCTGCTTCTGAGGCCACAGGACTAGGTAATTTGAGCTGTAGTGACTGGAGCTTTGGCCTCACCTCGCAGCCACGCACTGCCTCCACGGCCAACAGGTCTCTGCCACGGGTCTCTTGTTCCCGGAGCAGCTGCACGGCAGCCCCAAGGGCCTGGCGCTCAGAACTCAGTTCAGGCCCAGCTTCCCTTAAGAGCTCCTCCAGGAGCCGCCCATACCGAGCCAGCTGCTCCAGGGGCTGCTGCAGGGCCCGGGGCAGGTGAGGGCCACCCTCTGTGGAGCCCTAGAATGGGGAGGAGACAGACAGGGATGAGGGGAGGGGCTGGAGCTGGTGGAGGCTGAGGTCGGCGGGGAGGGTGAGTGGTACTCCAGGCTTTTGGGGGTAGATGAAGCAAAGAAAACCTTCCCCTAGAAAGAAAGCAGATAGGGGGGCTGCAGGAGATTCAGTCATCCTCTATATCTTGCTGGGAAATAAAGAAGGAATACAAATAATGCCTTATAGCCTCTGGCTTTTAACTTTTGAAAAGTTCACATGTTTTGTTGTGAGGTCTTTTGATCCTCAGAGCACTCTGTGAATTAGATATAGTAAATATTGCCCCCATTTACCAATGTAGAATTGGGCTCAGAGGAACCAAGAGTCTTGCCTAGTCCCTCAGGTGGACTGGATAAGAACCCAGTCTCACCTGCCTCCCAGTCCAGTGCCTGTCCCACCCTCAGCAATTCTGGGAGGTTATTGGTAGGTGACATTCCTGGGCACATCCAGAAAAGCTCCCCATCCCCCCTCCCATCCCTGTGAGATTTTGAGGTTGGGTGGGTTTTACACCTTCCTGGCTCCTCCCTTTCTTATGAAGGTTGGAGAAAGGGTTACCTTGGTCAGGGGGCCGAGTGCAGCCAGGCCATTCTCCAGTTTGTGTCGGTGCTTCACATACTGGGCGTAAAGGCTGAACTGGTCCCCCTGTGCCGGAAGAGAAAAATGCCATCCCTGCAGACAAGCCCTTCCCTTTGCTCCTCTATGTTCTCACTGCAGCCCAAAGGAGAGGCAGGCCACCAGGGGGCACTCAGTCTGCCTAGGGAATGACAGCTCCTGGCTCCGGTGGAGACAGTGAAGGCCAGGAAGCCCTGGAGACAGGGACACAGAGGCTGAGTAGGTCCAGAGGAGCCCAGGGAATAGCACTAGGCCCCAGAATCTTAGACCATACATTTGGGTGGGGTGGGTGTGGGGGTGGGGGGACAGATACTGAGAAGGAGGACCAAGTAGGTGGGGCTGAAACATTCGAAGGGGGAAGACCTGGAATAAGTTTTAGAGTCTCACTCACATGGCGAAGGAAGCAGGCCCCAATGCGCAGGGGGTGGGTGGTGCAACCTTGAAGCTCCCGCAGAAAGTGTGTCCGATGGAAGCTTCGAAGCCTCTCCCGGACACTTAGGGCGGTGGCCCAGGTGCCCCGCAGTTCAGGAGTCAGCTCAGACCCAGGGGGTGGCACTGGCTCACTCAAAGTGGCCACATACTCCTGCTCACAGGCAATCAGTTCAGACACCAGACGCTGCTGGGCACTGCAGGTACAAGCAGTAGCAGAGGAGGCTGGGGCGTGAGAGGGAGCCACCACCCCCAACAATATCCTATGCTTTTCCTGCTGGGCAGTTGGGCCTGCCTCTTGGGCACCAGTTAGGCTGGGCTCTCACCTGATGCTTCTCTTGCGCTCCATCCGGGGGGTGCCTACTCCCCAGGGCCCATCTGGACCCCCGGCCCGGCCCAACAGCACATGTTCCCGGGGTGAGCACGTCCTGTCTACCACCTCGGTACTGGTGACCTCCAGGCCTCGGATGAGCACGGTCCTAGGTGGCCTGCCCTCTGCTTCTGGAGCCAGTTCAGGGCCCTCCTCCTCATAGTCTTCCCCACAGGGGGCCAGGGAGCAGTGGGATGGGGCTGCCCGTGGCCCAGGGCTGCTGGGGAGCAGCAGGGAGCTGAGGCTGGGGGAAGGGCTATGAGGGCCCCGCTGGGCCCCTCCGCTGCTGGCACTGTCTGCCCGTCGTCGCCGGTGGCCCCGCGGACTGGCCTCCTCTCCCAGCTGTTGCTGAATCCTCCTCTCCAGCTCTTGGCAGCGGGCCCGGCAGCGGCCCCATTCTCGCAGGGCTGCTGGGCTGCCCAGGTCCAGGGCCAGGGCCCGCATCTCCTGGAAGGTGCCAGCGCTGGGCTCTGGAGCCCGCCGCAGGGCCAGGGCTGCCAGCACGGCCTCCCGACCCGGCCCTGCTCCTGCCAGTCTGGCGGAACCTTCATCCACCCATTCATGTGCCTACAAGGCCAAAGGGGTTGGGAATGGGGAGAGGAAGGAGTGAGATCCAGTCCGGCTCCCACACACTGCCCAGGGACAGCTCCTGTCCTCTTGCCGATGGCTTCTCAATGCCTATTACCTTCCCAGTCCTCTCAGAACACATCCCCTCACTATTCCAGCATCACTGCCTGACCGTGCCCCTCTGAGCTGGTATGGAGACAGCAGCCTAGATGAAAGAATAGCCACCACTTATATAGAATTTCTGAGTGGCAGGCTCTGCATTCAGTGGTTTTTATATATTGCTTATAGAATCCTCACAGCAACCCTGCGAGGTAGGTGCCTGTGAAGGCACATTCCGGTTTGGTATCTTGTCCCAGATTATTCATCAAGTAGGCGGCAGAACCAATAAAGCCAAAGAGATGGCCTCCTGAGTCCCTGCTTTTAACAAATGCCGGATCAGCCTCTTCAGGCAGAAGAGCACAGTGATGGGCATAGAAAACAGGGCCTGCACACACCTGCTGGAAGAAGCGCTGTAGCCGCAGGGCCCGGTGGAGGCCACTCTCCACATGCTCTAGCCGCTGTTCAAAGACATCCAAAACCTTCTGGGAGGCACTGTCCTCCTCCAGGTCCAGGGCCTCCCGTGCCTGACCCAGGCGCTCCTAGAGAAGGGAGGCTATGCTCAGACCTGGTCCTCAGCCCCTCTCCATCTCCCCCTCCCTCCCTGCATGTCTCTTCTCACCCACCCTTCTCCCCCTTCTCACCTGAACCTCAGCACTAAAAGCCCGGAATCGGAGCTCTGTCTCCTGCAGGGCAGACAGGGAGTCCCCGGGAGCAGCAAAACTCACCAGCTGCTCCTCCCCTGGGCCTGACAGCCACTGCAGCACCTAGGACAGATGGGGTGAGAGAGCAGGGCTGTGTGGGAGGAGGAGGCCATGCAGAAGAAGGAAAAGGAAAGCTGAGATCCAGCTTCCACCATACCACCCCAATCTGCAGAACCCTGGGCAGACCATTTCATCTCAGCTGTAAAGTGGGAAGAACAGTGAATGGCGGTAGTTTCCGTAAGGCCAAGTAAGAAAGTGAGTAAGAGATCTTTGCAAAGCACCAGGTGAAGGGGAAGCTGGGCTGGCAGGAAACACCAAGGCAGGTGTGTTAGGGTTCCAGGGCTCAGCATGGAGGTGACACAGATAAAACTGGTGTGAGCCTGAGGCAGGATGAGGGGATGAGGCTCCAAAGGAGGGCCAGGGGAAATTTCACATGACCAAACCCAGTGATGGGTGGGCGGGGGACCGAGGGACCAGGCTTGGAGAGATGGCCCAAGAGGTGTGTGTGTGTGTGCACGTGCGTGTGTACAGCTCTAGTTGCCTATTATGGGCTCTAGGGACTCATGTTGGTTCTGGGATAATTGACCAAAAAGGAATGGTAACTTTTAACTCTGAACAAAGGCTGGAAGCTGGGTGAGACAGCCTGAGGATGAGAAGGCAGAATGTTCCTAATAACCAGGGCCAACAAGGAACACTTCTATCGTCCTTTGTTGAATTCATTCGGTCATCCGAACACCCCTGTAAGTGTTATTATCCCAGTTCTACAGATGAGGACTTGGAAACTCGAACACGCTTCAAGACTTGTCCAACATCTCACTCCTAGCAGAACTAGAACTCAAACTGAGCACTTCAGACTCCAAATCCTATATGCTAACGGTTTTTAAACAGTGGGGGGAAACAGCTAATAATCACGCAAGCCAACAAACAGTAGGAGATACAACCTGTTGGATACTGGCATGGAGAAGGCCAATATGAAGAAATCCCAGGAAACAGAGAGTTCTGCCACCACCACCCCCACCCTGGCTATTGACATTAGTCCTGAGATGACCCTTCCCTGATACCCACATGCAGGTCTATGAGGTGTTCACTCACCATGCTTGGGGCTAAAGAGAAACAATCAGACTTCAAAGCCCCCTCTACCCCACATGGTAGGGTGGAGAGCAAATCCCTGTGGGAGTCTTAACCTCAGAAGAGAAGAATCAAGGTTCAGAGAAGCCAGCCTTATCCCTGAATCTTCCCCACAGATGCCTTGGTTCCAAGGCATTTGGGGCTTTCATTTCATTGCGCTCTCCTTCCAAGGCGGAGGGAGGTAGGGTCCAGCCTCAGGTTTGGGGGATGACATTGTATAAGGAATTGAGGGAGCACGGGTGGCAGTGCAGCAAAAAGGCTGGTATCAATAGACGTTTATTATTATCATTATTATTTTTTTTATTTTTACGTTTATTATTTTTAAGCTAAGGAGGTAGGCACTTCAGAGTCAATCAGCTCTTCCCAGAATCCCCTGGGATACCAGAGCATCTCTCACAATCTCTAAGGATCCCTGATCAAACAAACAGTGGGGAGGGGAGGATCTGGCTTCTCTTTGTGGGGCCTAAGATGCTATCTGCCTCTTGTTGAATCTCACACTGACCATGACCAACCTCCAGCGAAGGTGAGGACAGAGGGAGAGCCAGTCAACCAAGCCAGGTTAGGAGAACATCATCAACTAGAAGTATCAGTGGAAAAGGGGTTGCCGAGTCAGAGGGGTCTGGGGGTCCTGGCTCACCTGCTGGAGTCGGCACAGGCGTTGCCGCTGCTCCTGCTGTTGCACGTGCAGGTTGGAGAGGCGCACGAGCTGATGAATGGCTTCATCCACCTCCTGGTACAGTGTAGCTGGGCCTGGGCCCTCAAGCCTGGGGAAGGAGGGGGGAAGAATGAACCATTGCGTTGTCAAGCACCCCCTCTTCAACCCTTGCATCCCAACAGGAGTGGTGGCACAGCCTTGTGGGTCAGAGTATGGCCCTGGATTTGCATCCTGACTCTTCCATGTACTGACTAACCTTGGCCAAGACATTTAACATTTCTGACCCCCCAAATCCCCATTTGTAATTGTAACTAGCATGTAAGGACCTTTGGAGGGTTATGAGGTAATAAGTGGAAAAGCATGACATCTTGTCCAGATACACGCTCAGTAAGAATGCTCTGGCAGTTAAGATTTATTGGCAGCCCTCGATGTGTCTCCACCTGCTACGTCCACCTGCCCCTGCCCACCATATTCATCCCTCGTACTTGCTGCTGTGCGTAGAACGCAGCCTCATCAGGATGGCTCCCCCGTCCCTCTGCAGCTCTGTCAGCCGGGGATCTGCCAGCACCTTCTGCAGGGGCTCAGGCATTCCTACCGCCTCCTGGGAGCAGGGAGCAGTTAACAGTTGGGGTCCCACCAGAGTCCACACCCCATGCCCTTTCATCCCATTTCATTTCATACCTCTCCTTCTGGCTCTGCTGCCCCTTCCAGCTCCGCAATGGCTTGCCGTACAGAGCCCAGCACACCTCGGCACAGGTGGCACAGCCTTGCCACCTCCTGAAACATGCACACGGGAATGGAGTCCAGGGATAGAGTTTAGGATAAGGAGCCCAAGCCCTGGGGTAGAAGTGGGGTGGCCACAGAGACTTTAATAGAGGCAATGCTGGGTTCAATTCCTGATGCTGTTGCTTACTAATTGGATGACCTTGGGTGGGTCCAGAAATGTCTTTGAGCCTCAGTTTCCTCAACTGTAAAGTCAGGACAGGACACATAGGATCAGGCAGCCCGATGGCTCAGTTGGTCAGAGCCGAATTCTTTCTTTTTTTTAAAAAAGATTTTATTGGGGAAGGGGAACAGGACTTTATTGGGGAACAGTGTGTACTTCCAGGACTTTTTTCCAAGTCAAGTTGTTGTCCTTTCAGTCTTAGTTGTGTCGGGTGCAGCTCAGCTCCAGGTCCAGTTGCCGTTTTCTAGTTGCAGGGGGCAGAACCCACCATCCCTTGCGGGAGTTGAACTGGCAACCTTGTGGTTGAGAGCCCACTGGCCCATGTGGGAATCAAACCGGCAGCCTTCGGAGTTAGGAGCATGGAGCTCTAACCGCCTGAGCCACCCAGCCGGCCCCAGAGCCGAATTCTTAACAATAGGGTTGCTGGTTTGATTCCCACATGGGCCAGTGAGCTGCGCCCTCCACAACTAGACTGAAGACAATGAGCTGCCGGAGGGGCGGCCGGATGGCTCAGTTGGTTAGAGCGCGAGTTCTCAACAACAAGGTTGCCAGTTCAATTCCTGCATGGGATGGTGGGCTGCGCCCCCTGCAACTAAAGATTGACAACGTTGACTGGACTTGGAGCTGAGCTGTGCCCTCCACAACTAGATTGAAAGAACAACGACTTGCAGCTGATGGGCCCTGGAAAAACACACTGTTCCCCAATAAAAATAAAATAAAATAAAATAAAATAAAATAAAATAAAATAAAATAAAAATAAGATACACAGGATCTTGTGAGGTTTAAAGAGACGCTGCTACATATAAGTACCTAGCATGGGCCTAGCGTTGTGCAGTTTAGTAAACATGAGTCTCCTTTCTTGTCTACACTATTCAGATCCACGTCCCACAACACAGCTTAATGACCATGTTACAGACCCCCTTTAATACTCAGCTCAGATCATGTTTACACCTCTTCGTGAATACTCACAGTACTTAAATTCATAGAATCAGAGATTTTATCCTAATTGCTACACTTTGCAGGTGAGGAGCCTGAGGCCAGGATGTTGGTGCAGTGAGCAGGTACAGAAAGGCTCCATCTCCAGAACTGAGGTACAGTAACTCATCCAAGGTCACATGGAACCAGAACCAGTCTTCCAGATTCTCAGCTCTTTCCAGGACCGTAGTGACACTATTTTGTACTTTTCTCTAGTTGTTTCTGACTTATCTCCCACCAAAAATCATATGCAGCGTAATGTCATGTTAAAAATTTATTTAACATATTCCTCCCATCTCTTCAGTAACCCATGCGTGGTATGTACACAAATTTTTCTCATGGTTTGTGAGCCATAAATATTTGTTGAGTTGAATGGATGGGAAACCAGTTTTACCCAACCCCTTGGTCATATCAGAGATCTGCCTTCTCCCTTAGAATGTCCTCAGGTGCGTCAGTGCTGGCTCTCAGTGTCCCGAATGGGGGAGGTGAAGCTTACCTGGTGTGTGTTGACCCAGTGGCTGGGAGAGGGCTCCCTGTGACCTCCCAAGTCCCATTGCAGCTCCTCTGGCTTGGCCACTCTTTTCAGATCATTCTCTGACAGCAGCTCAGCACCCTGAAGTCATATGAAGGCTGTGGCTTTCTCGCCTGGGCACCCAGGGGTTCAGGGACCACCCTGGGGCTCCAGCCAGCTTCTTTTCCTCTCTCCACTACTGAGGGGGACAAGGTGGGAGTGAGGGCTCAAACCTGAAATCCATGGAGCTCAGTGGGAGGGTCATCATGACTGAGAAGCAGCAGCCGCTGAACAAGGGGAGGGTCTCCCGAGTCCTATAGGAGGGCAGAACCCTAAACTGTGGGCAACTGAGTGGCCTGGGATGGCCTCTGGGGAAGAGTTAGGATGAGAAGTACCTGTCTCAAGGGGTTGATTACCTGAAGTTGACTCAGGACAGGAATGAGAGCTGGAGGCAGGGGAGGTGCCTTGCGAAGGTCTAGCAGGACAGACAGCCCCAGTATCTGTAGGTCAGGCCTGTGGGGGCAGGAAGAGCCAGGGAGGCAGTGTGTGTGTGTGTGTGTGTGTGTGTTCAGAAACAGTGGCACAGGGTCTGGCTTTAGTGTTACTAGTTCTTGGGAGAAGTTAGTTCCTGGTACATTTGGGAGGCAATGGTCAAAGGGCCAGAGCCTGGGAGGTGTGTCCCAGAGCCAATGACATAGCAATCAGGACTCTATACTCATGGCTATGGGGCATAGGATCAGGGTCTAGAACATTAGGAATCCTGTGCTCTGGAAAGTATAGATTCAACACCAGCATGTAACATGGTCCCTAATAGGTTCTTGGTGCTCAATAGTTGCTGAATGAGTGAATCAATGTCCTGATAATCTAGCTAGTGTCTCAGGATACTGAAAGTCGGCAGTGTTGATTTTTGAGAATCAGTGTAGATATCTTGGACGTTAGGGGTGAGGCAAGTCAGAAGTTAATGACTTGAAAATCTGAGTGTTGAAGAAGTAGGTGTCCTAGAGTTCAGGAGATCAGTGTCCTGAAAAGAGAGAGGGTCAAAGTCCTCATGACCCAGGAGGTTAGTGGCCTGGGTGTGAGCGCTGGGCCTCGGTTACCTGAGCAGTGAGTGGAGGTAATGAAGAGCAGAGCTCAGCATGTCTCGGGAGGGTGAGGGCTCCTCAGGAGAGCACGGTGGGGTAATGGTCAGCAGAGCTCGCCCGCTCTGGTCCACCCCTCCTGAGGACACAAAGTGGCAAGGCTGTCCTGGCTGGGGCAGGACATCACAGCCACCCTGCCTCCCTCTGCAGCCCACCCCAACTGCTTCTCTTTCTTTAACTCCTTTCCCTTCAATCACTGATGCTCACTGACCAGTCAGGATGAGGAATCCAGATGCCATCAAGTCCCAAGCTATGTCAGGGTCATCAGAGATGGAGACAGGAGGGGCCTCTTCTGAGATGCTGTCCATTCTCACCTCCTGCACAGTCTCCAAGGGTGGTGTTGGGGGATCAGGGAGGAGTCCTTCGGGATCTGTGGATCCTGCACAGACACAGGTAGAGCTAGGGGCCTGAAGTGACGCTGGGTATGGCTGTTCTGCTCCCAGCCTCATCTCTGCTCCTCCTCTAGCCCTCTTTCTGAGGCGTAACCTACGCAGACCCTTGCCCCACTGGTCTGTGTCATCTCACCTGCCATGCACACCAGTCTTGGATCCTCCTGCTCACTCTCTCTGGCCTTCTCTTCTATAGGCTCACAGGCTTCGGGGGGCCGAGACTCTTCTTCATCTGCTTGTTTGACTTCCTCTTTTGGCTCAGATTCTGGCTTCCCCGAGCCTTCATGTTCTTCCTTAACCAGGTTGCCTCCTGGAAGCTTGCGCTCATTTGGTGAGGGCAGACTGATGAGGACTCCCTGTTGGCTGGTCTCTTCCTTGTCTCCAGGGCTCAGCGGGACACTGTCCCCTCCTCGGCTAAGAGCCCCTTTGCTTGCAGCTCGCTTCTTTCTCCTGTTTCCTTTGCCTGTTCTCCGAGGAGTGCCAGGCGGTCCTTCGGCCCCCTGGCTTGCTCCTCCCACAACCTCCCCTGTCCTCAGGGGGCAAGATTCAGAGGCTTCCCCCAGAGCCTCTGCTGGGGGATCAGATGCCTCCAGAACTGCTGCCTCTGGGAGGGCCTCAGCTCCTGGGGGAGACCCAGGGGAGGCTCCACTGCTGCTCCCCTCACCGGGTGGACGTGCCCCATCCTGGTCCCGAGGCCCTAGACCCTTCTGGTGCATCCATGCTCGGTGTCTCCGGTGCCGGCCCTTCCCTCCAGCACCCTTGCGGGTGGGTACCGTCCGGGTCCTGGAGAGGCCCGAGGAGCTCTCAGCATCCACGGGGCTCCCCCTGACAGGCAGTGTCACCTCCAATAGCTCCACATACTCGCCTTCAGGTCCTTCGGCAGGGGCATTGTGCCCATCGCCAGGACTCCTGGTACCCAAGGCCTCCTCAGGAAGTGGAGGGCTGGGGAGCCCTGGGGGTCCGGAGGGAAGTTCTGGGGGCAGCGTGCTTGGCCGATGTCCTACCATGAGGCCTTCTTTGTGCACAAATCGGGGGCAGATGAGTTCAGCCCAGGGCAGCCGCTGAATCCCAGAGGGCGCGGAGAGTAGGCAGGTGCTGAGGCGACCTGTAGGCCGGTCCTTATTGATACCTTGTAGCCACTCAGGTGTGAACAGATAGGCACAGGCCTCACTGGGCACAGGCAGCTCCTGAACACGCCCACCTCCTGGGGCCAGGCACTTAAGTACTAGGCGGGGTGCTTGGGCTGCTGAGGGCACCACTTGCAGGTAGAAGTCCCCTGGGCGCAGCAGCTGCCAGGGCAAGGCTGCTAGCTGCACCACCACTTGCTCGTGTAAGCAGAGGGGCCAGCCCTCATGGAAGAAGAGAAAACCGCTGTACTGGGCCTGGGGAGAGAAATGGGAGGCTGTGCTCAGGCCTCTGCTAATGAAACCAACAGGAGGGGGCAGTTAAAATGGGACCATCATAGGCAGGAGTGGCCTTATGCCTGGTGGGTTATAACTCCAGGAGAGCAGGAGGGGATATCTTGGGGTGCTTATATGACAGAGGAAGGGCTCGGGAGGTCTGTTTTCTGGTGGTAGGAAGCTAGTTCCATGTGTAGGAGGATAAGAACTGAGTCATTACAAAGACATGGTCAGCGGATGCCATTGTCTTGGAGGAGTCAAAACTCTTTGGAGGTCTTTATATCTGTAGAAGTAAAGGATCTCTGTTGAGCGACATCTGGAGGAGTTAGTATCTTGAGAAATACACATGAGGAAAAATATGTCTGGAATTAGGTCTGAAGGGTCAGAGTCTTTGGGAGTTGATGTTTCTTAGGGGGTCAATATTTGGTGGAGATGAGTTTTTGCATGTGTGCTAGTATCTGAGGGGCAGTGCCTCTGGGAGGGAATCAGTATGGGGAGGTGGCGTCTCTAGGCAGGGGTAAATTAGTTGGCCTCACTAGCCTCTGGAGTGAGGCAGAGAATCTTAGGGGAGCTAGAACCGGGATGCACAGACACTCACACAGGCTTCCTGCTGGACCTTGGCAAGCAGGTGCTTGGCGGGCACCAGGAAGTCCAGAGTGTACCTCAGCGCATCCTCCCGGTAAGTCCTCTCCACCACCTGGAACACCTGGCCCAACAGTGTGGGTGCTGTCGCCTCGAAGGGTGGGTACAGGGCAGCAAGTGTGCTCTGCACACAGTCCTCCACTGGCTCGGGCTCCTGGGAGAGATAAGACCAGGCTGCAGATCTGTAGAGATCACCCAAGCATGGATCCTTGGGACCCACTGTGTGCAGAGAGGGAACTCAGGAAAGGGTGGCTGAATAACCCCAGGATGGGAGTAGGGCTGGGCCAGTCAGAATCCACAGGCCTCGCAGTGCACTCTATGCAAGAGCTCTGAGACCTTGGCTTTGGAGATCCAGAGAATTTGCTGTGAATGTCTCTGATCAGGGCTGTCCCTGATTCTTGTGAATCAGGGCAATTGCATAGGCCCCCCCCCCCCCCCCCCCCCCCCGGAGAGAAGTGACAGGCTCCTGGGCCATCAAGTGACTTACTGATGGCTAAGAGCTCTGGAGGGTGGGGGGCTTTTACACAGACATTCTGCAAGCCCCTCCTCACAGGGCCTACCATCCGGAGACCCCCATCTTAAGTGGCTGTGACACCACCCGTGAACAATCACGTGCTAGAGATGGTCAAGTGGAGGGCTGTTTGTCTTGAGTCTTTCTAGCACCCCTCTCCACTCTCCCAGAGTGGCTGTGAGGCAATCACCCACTCCCAGAGCATGTGGGATTGGGTTACAAAGAACTGGGTGGGGACAGTTGAAAGAGGAAAAAGTCACAAAAGAAACATGTGGGGAAGGGAAGAGCAGGCCTTGGTGGTTTGTACTGGAGCTGAAATCTTTTGATTCCAGCAGGACTTCTCTGCCAGCCTCCACCTGGAGCCACAGTTTCAAAAAGACTCAGCCCTGCTTCTTCCAGACTAGCCTCCCTAAGTGAAATCAATGGGTTATCTTTCTCCATACCACAGGCTAAACAACCACCCCTCAGGCTATTCCTTTGTAAACTTATTTCTCTTTCAAGATGTCTTTAAGTTCCTTTTATCAGATTTCTTTGCTGTAAATGGGCAAGGGGATGTTCACTGCAGATCTTTTTCTAGTTCTTTACCTACCCCCCACCCAGCCTGGCCTTTTCCCTGAAGACAAAACTGCATACCATTTTACTTTGAGTCCCTTCAGCCAGAGTTGTCTGCCAGTCCCGACCATGAGAAGCTAGGGTAGCCACTCCAAAGAGGGACATTCAGCGCGCCACACAAAGACCCGGCCCCAAGGTGTGTGGGCGAGCAGACAGAACCCCCCTGTGTTCCGGAGACCCGGCCAGAGCAGTGAGCGTGGGTGGGGGTAGGGTGGAGATAGGCGGGGGTAGGCAGAGTGGGCCGACTGCTCCGAGTCCAAGAGGGGGGAGCTAGAGCTGGAGCAGCGAGGCAGCTGCAACCCATTAGGGGCGGTGAGCTCATGGCTGAGCGTGAGTCTCAGCCACAGGAAACGACAGCAGTAGGAGGGGAGGAGGGGTCTGGGGTGGGAGGCGGCGGGCAGGAGCACAGAGACAGGGCCTCCAGCCGGCGGGGACCAAAGAGAAGACCAGAGAGACTGAGTCAGCTCTCCCTGGCCCAGTTCCTCTTTCTTCTTGCTCCAACCTCCCTGCCAGGGGGTGCCCTTTCTTCTGTGGAGCAGCAGCCCCGGTACTACTCCTACCCCTCCTCCACTCCCCGCGGGGAGCGCCCCCAGGCAGGGCCTCTCCCTCTCCTCCACTCTCTGCAGTGAGCGCCCCCTAGGCGGTGTCCTCCCCACCCCACCCCCCGCAGTGGGCGCTCCCTGGCAGTGCCTACTCCTGCAGTGATTCTTCAGAGAGTACTTCTGGAGTGAAAGTTCGCAGTATATGCCCTCCTGCTCCCTGTGCCCTGAGTTGCGGCAGCGAGGGTTCCCTATCCCCTGGAGGGTGCACCCGCCAGGGCTTCTCTGCAGCGGGAATATTCTGAGACGGCTTCTGTTCTCTGCGGCGTGAGCTCCGGGGCATTCCCTGTCTCCCCCACCGACCCCCATCTCTTGTCTGCTCTGGCAGCGTCACGCCCCCTGGCATTGTGGGCCCCCCTCCCCAGTCTGTCTATCCTGAGGCAGCTTCTCTTCTCCGCGGGAATTTCCCTCTTTGGCCTTGTCCCTGGCCCCATCCCAGCCCCAGCTGTGGCTGGTCCCCCAGGGCCGGATGGGTGGGTCCGGCTCACCGGGCTGGGGACTGGGATGGAAAATGGTGGTTCCAGGCAGGTCAATTCTCATGACCCGAGGCCAGATCCCATCCAAGGCTGCTGCAACACCCAACCCGCAGGGGTCTCCCTCGGGTAAGGAGCTGGGACCGGGAGGGGGAGGGAAGATCCTGCAAAGGAAGGCACAGGTCAGGATAGAGGAGGGCGAGGGGAGGTGTATGGATTAGGGGAGAGACCAAACGGAGGATGGGGGAAGGGGCGGAGAAGAGGAAGAAGAAAGAAAGGGTAAGAGCAATACCCTGTGGGGACAGAGCCAGACAGTGGGGCAGACAGATCAAAGAAAAGAAAGGGGGGATGGGAAGGAGGAGAGTCCCAGGAGCTCCCAACAGTCGAAAGCAGGAGCGGGACGCACCAAGCTGGGGACTTGCGGCCCAAAGCGGGCTGCGCGAAGGCGGAGAGGACACCGGGGTTGCGACGCGGGACTCACCATGGCTCTGCGCGGGGTCGCGTCCGACGCTCGGGCGGGCGGGGCCGGGTGCGCCGCCGCCTCCCTCCCGCCGCTCGCGTCTCGCCGAGTCTGGCTAGGGGACAGCTCCGGCCGCGGCAGCGGCTCGGCCCGCTTGGGCTCCCAGGCCGCGGGGCCCCGCCAGGGAGGGCCGAGACGGCCGCCCCTCCCCACCCCGCCCTTCAGTGCCCGCCTCCGCCTCGGCGCCGGACCCCCTGCCGGGACTCCCCCTGTCGGGACTCCCTCTCCCGCGCGAAGCCTCTCCGCCGCTCCCCCGACGCCCTCAGCCGATCTGCCCAGCTCTCCAGCAACCCTCTTCCTCCCCCAACCCGCCCTCGAGTGGGTAGCTGAGACCCTGACCCTCGGAGGCCCGCCCCGCTGTGGATGCCCTTCTTTTCCCGCCACCGCTTCGCTCCCTGCGGGGACTGTTTAGTCCTCGAAAGAGATACGCCAGAGGCTGGGGCGTCGGTGAATTCCCTGGGCTGCCCAGTCTAGGACTGGAGTCGTTTGGCGCCCGGAAGCCTCCCGTCTCTAACTCGCCTGGGAACCTCTTCTCCCTTCGGTTGCCAGATTTAGGCAGAACCTGGGGCTCAGAAGAGACCCCTCCCCCGCCCCAGGTCCCTGCCCGCCTCGGGTGGAGCGGAGGGCAGGGCAATGGGGATTCCTCCCACCCTCCAGGGGCTTGCTGGTCCTCTTTCCTCTCGGTTCTCCTCTGGCCTCTAGCATTCGGCCTCTAGCATTCGGGCTCTGACAATGGGCTCCTCTGTGCGGCCTGGGGAGGGCGGGGGCGGGGGGGAGGATTAGGAAGCTTTGAAGGCTTGGGGTGGGCATCGTGGCTGAAGGGGGGCAGGGTTCCTGGATCGGGATCCTCCTGTTAGGGTGAGCACTGCCGCGAACATTTTCTGAGTTCCTTGGTCGCTGTCCTATCCCCTCCGCATCCCACATCTCTCCTCTTTTCAGCTAGCGGAGGGAAGGCACCAGAACCCCAGTCAGACTCCATGATTTGACACTGGATGCCAGACCCTCCTTGTGGGGTAGTGATAGTCTCCCAGAGCCACTAGGGCTCATGGCGGTGGGGATGGCCAACTGGCACACTAGACAAAGGGGAGGGGGTAGGCTAGTTAAGAAAGTTGTAACTTCCCACCCTCCCGCACTTCTGGATGGTAAGTGAAGGCCCGGCGAGACACCCCCCACCCCACCCCGCCCTCATCCCCAGGGCTGGGGGAGGCGTAGACATAGCAGGGAGATGCCTTGTTCCTTCTCTGACGGGCACCGCGAAGCCCAGCGTGGACAGGCGGGGGTGGGTGCAGGGTCGGGGTGTGGTGGGGTAGGTAGTGCTTCCAAAGGGTGGGCATTTGAGAGGAGATCAGTAAGCCAAATAGTCCCCAGAGAGGGCCGTGAAGGCAAGTGTCATTGCGGCTGAGGGGTGACGTTTGGATGCAGCTCCTATGAGACTAGAAGGCCAGAGCTTCTGGGCAGTCGTTGGAACGGCGAGGGAGGAGGGCGTAGCGTAGGTGGTGGGCTCTTCTCTCACCTCCTCAGAACGCTAACTCCACCCTTTCTCCACTCCGCGGGGGCTGGAAAAGAGGAGAAAGAAAATGTTTTATGGAGGCAAGATCTCTCTGCTCTTTAGCATCAAAAGAATAATCTAGGGCAGCAAGCCCTAGTGACCATTTTCCCAGCAGAGTTAGAGGCAGGGAGCTCGAGCTCTTTTCTATCAATGGGTTATGGAGCCCTGAGTCACGGGAGACTCTCCAGCTTCCTTAGGATTAGTGCCCTGGAACTGAGAGAGTGAGATTTTGCTACCCCCTGGTGTCCACTCTGTAAATGCTGCCCAGTAGCTGGTTACAGAGGTCAGCACTTAGGAAACTTCCTTAGAGGATATACAGTTGACCCTTGAACAACAAATGGCCCAATGCTGCTGGCACAGTCGAAAATCCATATATAACTTTTGACGCCCCCAAAACTTAAGTTGTCTCTATGTATCTGTGGGGGGTGGGAATTGGTTCCAGGAAGCCCCACCAATATCAAAATTCATGGATGCTCAAGCCCCCTATATAAAATGGCAGAACAATGCATACAGTCAGCCCTCCACATCTGCAGACTCCCAATTGGGGATGGAAAACAGTACAGGTATTTATTGAAAAAATCCCGAGTATAAGTGGACATGGGCAGTTCAAACCGCTGTTGCTCAAGAGTCAACTGTATTATGAACCTTATTCACTTGTTTCAAATCCAGCTCACCCATTCCCAGTGTTGAGGGAGAATGAACCTTCCCTTACATTCCTTATACTCAAGCAAATTGGGAAACAGTTGGTAGAGTCTAAGGTTCCCACAATTAGAAAGTGTAATATAAATTAAGATGGCTGTGGGAGTCCATGAATTTCTGGAAAAAAAGGAGTGGATGATTGTTTTACATGGAAAAAGGAGAGCCATTGAAAGTTTTTGAACTTGTAGTGTGAGAGAGATTAGATGTAGGGTCTGGGATCCAGTTACTCCTTTCCAGGAGTTGTTTTCATCTGTGCTAAATTAAAAAGGTTTATTTTATTAAGTAAGGTGACATATACTGTGCTTATAGTGGTTAAATACCACTTTCTCCAAGAATGTGGGCTCTTACCTAAGAGAGAGCAAGAGAGAGAGAGCAGTACGTGTTTGTGTGTACAATAGAGTATGTGTTAATGTATGTTTTTGGCACATGTTGAAGGGGAAAGATTTTAATGGAGGAATTAGAGGCAGGGAATAGACCAGGCTTAGAAGCCTCTCCTGCATTCACAAACAGTTCTCACCATATTTCATCAATTTCAGATTCTCTGGGTCTTATCAAACTCCCATTTTATAGATGAAATTCTGGCTTATTGAAGTTTAGTAACTTATTGTAAGCTACTAACTTGCAATAGGTGGAGAAGCCAGGATTTGAATCCAAGCAGTCTGACTTCAGAGCCTTCACTCTCAACCACTAGGTTACAGGGCCTCATTTAGCTGTCCAAGTCCATAAAAGAAGCAGTTGGAACACCATCTAGCTATCACATTAAAGAGTGTTAACTTTATTTTTGTAGTAGCCAGTCCTGAAAGAGTTTCTAAAAGTGATAGCTATGTGTACCTATGGATCGGAGAATAAAAGCCATTTTTTTTTTTTTAAGATTTTATTGGGGAAGGGGAACAGGACTTTATTGGGGAACAGTGTGTACTTCCAGGCCTTTTTTTCCAAGTCAAGTTGTCCTTTCAATCTTAATTGTGGAGGGTGCCATTCAGCTTCAAGTTGTTGAACTTTCAGTCTTAGTTGTGGAGGGCGCAGCTCAGCTCCAGGTCCAGTTGCCAGTTGCTAGTTGCAGGGGGTGCAGCCCACCATCCCTGGTGGGACTGGAGGAGTTGAACTGACAACCTTGTGACGGAGAGCCGAGTACTGGCCCATGTGGGAATTGAACCGGCAGCCTTCGGAGTTAGGTGCATGGAGCTCCAACCGCTCTCGCCACTGGGCCGGCCCCCAAAAGCTATTTTTTACCTAGACATTATTTAGGATACCTCTACCCCTACCCCTACCCCTAAATCCCCAATCTTCAGAACTGCTAAGCAGGTCAGTACAAATCTATCTCCAGTTTCTTGACATCCTTTTTCCTGGGCTCCTTGCTCACGTCCAGGTCTCTGTCCATATTCCACCTATTCTTGGGACCTTTTGTTACAAAACTTTCAGTATTCTGTGCCATACTTTCAAATGCCCCCAAGCCAAACCCAGTACCTAAGTGATTGATTCCAAGTAATTGTTACATTATCTTGTTTTTTATTTCTGCCAAAATACATTTGTATATCAAATGAGGAGTTTTGGTACCCAAAGAATCTATAATTGGTGGAATGTACCATGTTTCCCTGAAAATAAGCCCTAGCACGATTTTTCAGGATGACATCCCTGAATTTTTTTGTTTTCTTTTTTAAAGTCACCTTACCTGGTAAAATGTAGCCTTAAAACTCCAAGTTTGGCCAGGGAGGAAAAACCCCTATTGAGGATGGAGACTCAACTACAGTTTCTGAGTTTTAGTTTTTCTGGAGTATATTTTGTGGAAGTCTGTCACCCCTTGCCTCAAGGAAGTCCTGTTGCCTTTCTCAGTTCCTCCAGAATGCAATGGGAGACCCTGTTCAAATCAGTGGAATGACCCCCTGGATGCAGCCCAGGGCAGAGGAAGGAGGCACTGAGGTGAGAGACAGTTCCGGGCTTAATGCCGGTGCCACCACAGCTAGCCATATGCTTTGAGTCTGGGCTAGTGCATCATCACTGGCCACTCTCCCTCCTAAGAGCTCAACAGAAGCAACAAACATGGGAACACCAGGAAATAAAATCACTAAAGCTAACCGTGCATTGTGTAGATGAAAACAACCCAGAAAATGGACTGGTCTTGCAGTGTCTATGTGAGTTTTTAAAATGTCCCTTTTGTGCCCAGAAAAGAATATTCAGGGCCGGCCCGGTGGCTCAGGCAGTTAGAGCTCCGTGCTCCTAACTCCGAAGGCTGCCGGTTCGATTCCCACATGGGCCAGTGGGCTCTCGGCCACAGGGTTGCCAGTTCAATTCCTCGAGTCCCGCAAGGGATGGTGGGCTCTGCCCCCTGCAACTAAGATTGAACACGGCACCTTGAGCTGAGCTGCCCCCCGGATGGCTCAGTTGGTTGGAGCGCGGGCTCTCAACCACAAGGTTGCCAGTTCAATTCCTCGACTCCCGCAAGGGATGGTGGGCAGTGCCCCCTGCAACTAAAATTGAACACGGCACCTTGAGCTGAGCTGCCGCTGAGCTCCCGGATGGCTCAGTTGGTTGGAGCCTGTCCTTTCAACCACATGGTTGCCGGTTCGACTCCTGCAAGGGATGGTGGGCTGTGCCCCCTGCAACTAGCAACGGCAACTGGACCTGGAGCTGAGCTGCGCCCTCCACAACTAAGACTGAAAGAACAACAACTTGAAGCTGAACAGAATGAACCCCCCACAACTAAGATTGAAAGGACAACAATTTGACCATTGTTCCCCAATAAAGTCCTGTTCCCCTTCCCCAATAAAATCTTAAAAAAAAAAAAAAAAAAAAGAATATTCAGAGGGCCACTTTGGCTTTTAAAATTTTATGTGTTAAAGATGAAAATCAGAAATCCAGTTCTTCCTTAAGCTTTTGTATTTAACTTACAAACAAGTACATTTTAATAATCTCTTTAAAGGGTTGTATTTGATGACTATTTTGTACCATTTATAAATGTAGTTAATAAGACTCTTTTAAACAAATTTAAAATATATTTTATAAATTTAACATATTCCATGCCCTTATAAAGTAACTTGGTCATCTAAGCTAACCAACAAGACATTCCTAAATACCTAAAACCCTTATAAGTCTAACAATTTATAAATATGGTGGTTTAAGTCTTACTTTTTTTTGAATGTTCCAAAACTACTTTTAAAGGAAAAATTCCATTCTAAATCACACATCTAAACCAATTATACATTATAAACTAGAATTGCAAGGCCAATTTGTTATTGTAACAGACTAAATTCTCCTGAATACTGAAAATGCCTAAAATACCAAATAGGCACAAATTTCTTAATAAGAACATATTGATGCTATGTGTTTAATTCTCTCTTAAGTAATTCTATACTTAATTTAAAAATTTTTGGATATTTAAACAAAAACAAACTTACCCACTAGGAAATAATTATGTCATCTTAAATGGCTGAGGAGCCCCTTCCCAAGTGACTTCTTTGGAAACAAGTCATCAGTGATCCAGAGAGCATAACCAGCAGAGATTTGTCTCAAGGCTTTCAGGCAGCTCTTCTCAAACCCCCAGCTGCCCCACTGAGCTCTATTTTATACATGCTGTGTCATTACTCTCTGAATGAGCCAGTTTCACAGTCAAGGCCCCTATATTCAAGTTACACTTCGTCTAATTCTTCAACCTACACTCGGAAGTCAGAAACTCCTACCCAGGTTGCTACACCACTTGTTTGGATATAATTAATCTATTTAGGGATTCATTCTATTCTGAGTTCTTTCCACACTCTTTCCGGCTTCTGGGACCACAACTCTTACAGATATTGAATGGCTGAATTTCTCCTGGTGTTGCCTAACTGTGGTCACAGACCTCATGTTACTCCAGAGCTATGTAATAGGAAGATTAACATGTAATAGAATGGGCTTTGGGTTTGGATGACTGAAACCCAGGGGGAGGTGGGAGAAAAATGTTAGAGAATCCATTTAATTCATTATACTCTTCTGTTATTGTTTGATATGTTTCAAAGGCATTCTTTTTCCTGCCTCAGAAGCTAGGTAGTGAATCTTTGATTGCAACACCTTAGGTGTGTTTGTCTAGCTCCAAATCACAGTCCCCTCCAAAGCCATAAGGTATGTTGGGCATATGTTAGGAACCCAGTGATATGTGGAAAAAAGAAAACCCAAAAAATTTTGTGCTCCCTTAAAGCAGTACCTGGGATAGATTGGCAATTACTGGAGAAGCAAACACAAAAAAGAATGAGTTGACATAGGTATCGTTTTAGATTAGGACCTTGAATGACTGGGTATGATGTTTTCACTAATCAAGATTGAGAGACTGCAGAAACAGAGGCACATTTGGAAGCAGGGCAGATCTGAGCTCAGATCTGAGTGTTTTTGTTAAGATGCCTGCAAGACACTGAAGGGGCTAGTAAGAGTACGTTGGGACATTGGGGCTAGAGATATGCTTTTGGGAGCAGGTAAGTGGCGGTTGAGGCCATGGAAATGTACCAAGTTACTCAAGAGAGTGTGGTGTGAGTTAAGAATAGGACCTAAGAATAGGACCCTGAGAAACACCATCATTTAAGGTGCAGACAGAGGAAATGGAGCCTGCCCACGACACTGGGGTGAAGCCAGAGAGGTAGAAGAATGTTGTTTTTCATTCACTTCCAGTCTGTCTTCCTTGGTCAGAAGCACAGATAGTAGGCAAGATAGTGATAGTGGTGGGCAGAGTGTGGTATGGCTGCTGCCTGGATGCTATATTTGGGGTAAAATGTGTAGGTGTGGTAGGTAGCTGGGAGCTCTGCCATCTCTTTTTCTAGAAAGCAGGGAAGGGGGTTGGGAGTCAGAATTTTTGGATTCTCTGCTTTTTCTGCCACATCACATTTCAACAATCATCTTTTCCTTATTGTAAGCCCTAGTCTTTGTAGGAAAAGCTCTTTCTAAATATGGGAAGGGAGGTGTGTGGAGGAGGCAGAGTTGGTAGAGGGAAGGAGAGGGGCTGCCTTACAGTTGAGTGAGCGTGTGTGTGTGTGTGTGTGTGTGTGTTTCTGTGTATGTATATATGGGTGTACATGTCTTATATTTGTATTTATGTTCATGTATGTGTATAAAATGTGTACGTTTTTCTCTGTATCTATCAAGATAGGTATAGAAATTGAGAGGAAGCATTGGGAAACTTTTATGACAATTTGATATACTGGTTTTACATTAATTGAATCTAATAAGACAAAATTTGGCCTTGTGTTTTCTATATCTGTATGTTCTATTTCATTTTTCTAGTAATTCATTTTATTGTATTTCATGAAATTATTTGCCTGTGGCAGATTGCATATGAGACTGCTCCTTCACCACGGTTAGTTAGACAAACACTGATTAGGACCGTATCAAGATTCTTGGAAGGTTCTGTCTGATTCAGAAATTCCCTAGGGAGAGCAATTCACTTGAGAAGTCTGAGGTTCCTGTTCTTGGTTATACCAGTGAGGCATGAGGTTAGGTCTTGAGCACAAACAAGGGGTTCAGGCCTCAGATCTGACTGGCATCGGGGGGCTCAGCCTGATCTTCCTCTTCTCCATTCCCTTCACGTGAGATGGGACCACCAGGCAGTTCTCAAGCAGGTGGATGGCAGAGTCCAGGCTGTTCTTCCAAGCCCAAGTCTGCTCAGGGTGCTGGCCTTCCTCCTGTCTGCCAGGCAGGTGAAGCTGATGCCTCACAGAGGTAAGAAGGGGTTTCCAAACCTCCATACTTCTTCCAGACAGTAACACACACTCAATCGGGAAGAGCAGAGTCTTTTCATTGAAGCAAAATCAGACACATCCCTCTGCCCGACATAGGGAACCCAGATTCTCCCACCCTCCCTCTTCAGATAATCTCCCCTGCCTGGGATCCCTCTAAATTGTGTAACTACAGCTTTTCTAAGGTCCTGGCCTTGGTTTTCCATTTGTAACTTTATATTTTTCTTCTTTAAGACCACCTCCAAAATTATATATGCCATAGGCCCCACAAAACCTGGACCCTTCCTTGCTGAGATCCTTGGTACCTAAAGGGTCGCATGGTATCACGCACCCGGAAAGCAATGTATGCAGCAGTGAAGGGCTGAAGAGAACCACCCTCTTTCCTCATCATTTCATGCCATAAAACCTCTCTGGAATTAGGAGTATGTGAAGTTGGGTGTGTGGGAGAGCAGTGGTATTTGCAAAGAGGGTAAGGATTAGTAAAGAACTCGAAGGTGGAAATGCAGCAGCAGCAGCAGCATCAGGAGTCTGCAGAGCCTGGTGTGAGGGGAACACCTGGCCTTAGACAACATTATCCAAGGGCACAGGAACCAGCAGGTACCTCACGTCATCCTTCTGTTGTGGAGTGTCATGGGCCACGATGAAGAATGAGTCCAGGTGCTTCTTTCTACGTGCAGTCTTGGTACCTCCCCCAGGTGAGCTCATACGTGGTCAGGGACACAGGCTTCTGCCTCTAGTGGCAGTTTTCATGGCTGTTCCTGCAGGCTATGGTGGGGGTCTGGCAAGTGGCAGCCATACTGGAAAAGGATTTATGCAAAAAGGTATTGAGGCCTTTGCAGTTTTTGTGTACTTGTTGACATTGCCCATCGCTGTTTTGCCTCCCTGGGGGCTGGGCTGCATGTTCTGAGTTTCAAATCACTGAGCTGAGGTCATGTGTTTGGGCTTGGCACTGACTGGGACCTCAGCCACCCACAGGCCCAGCAGTGGGAACAGCAGCAGAGGGCAGACTCCTGCTCTGGTTTGTACCATCTTTCCTGGGGGGGACAATGCCAGAGAGGAAGAGGTAGGTGGGTGAGTAGGTATCCATGAGGGAACCTCTGCTAGCGCTTCTAAGAATTTCATACCCTAAGTCAATCATTGCAGGGCTCTTGCAGCCTCGAATATTTAAGAACACCACTGGCATTTTATTGTTCAGTCCCAGCAGATCATATGCCTTTTTATGCCCCCATTAAATACTTGTATTGTGTATCCCTCAAAAGAGTTTTATGAGGTATGATTACTTTTTATTATATATGAGCAAACTGAGCCTCAGAAGAGTTAAGGAAATTGCCCATCATTACAGAGCTAGAGAATGTCAAATACAGATTTTAATCAATGCCTCTCGGCTTCCAAAGCCCCATTCTTTCCAGACGCCCACGTTTCTTGCTTGAAACTCTGAGAAGTCAGACCACAAAAGGAAACTAATCTTGAAAGAAAAATAGGCCACAGCCTTACTCTCCCAGGCTAATTCAGGTGTTTCTGAAAGAACCAATATTAAGGTTATGGAGTCAGGCTAGTGCCTGTCTGTTCTGTGGCCCAGTTTGACTGGTAAATAGTCACTCCCAGTAAGGGAATCACTGTTCCAGCCAACGAAGCTGCGTGGTGAGCTGTGTTCTTTCCACGGCTGATGTTTTACCCTGTTGGAGAAAGTCTTGGAATGATAGAGGGTTAGAGCTGGAAGAGTCCTTAGAGATGAACCCAGTCACCTCTCTATTTTACAGATGAAGGAGCTGGAGGTCCTGAAAGAGCAACTGTCCTTCCCAAGGCCATCAAATGAGTGGCAGAGCTGGAGCCAGGAGCTCCCTGACTTTCTTACTTTCTTTTTTAATTCAAATGTATTGGGGAGACAATGGTTAGTAAAGTTACATAGGTTTCAAGTGCACAATTCTATAATACATCATCTATACATCACATTGTGTGTTCACCACCCAGAGTCAGTTCTCCTTCCATCACCATGTATTTGAAGGAGCTCCCTGACTTTCAATTCATCCCTTTGGTCTAGTGCCAAGCTGAAAAGTAAAGGAGAAAGTGTTTTCCATAGAGGTAGGACGTGGTGAGAGTGTCTCTGTGGTTTAGGTGGTGCACAAACATTGCTTTCAATCATTTTCTTCTAATCCTTCTGATAACATTTAGGAGAAAGTCTCCTATTAGAACAGGAAGGTAAATTCTTTGTTTCTCCCCACTTTTCAATAGAGACAACAGACCTCAGGCTGAATCATTAGCTGAAAACAATCTCTGGATAGAATTTTCAAACAGTGGATGACATTCAGTATATTTATTTTTACTTCAATTAATTAAGTGACACTCATATCCTTTGAAATATGGTATTACACAGTTTCATTTTCAAGGTTTTATTTGAACCAAATGAGTATATACATATTGAGAAAATTATATATTACTGGCAATAAGTGGATATTGTGACAATTGTCAAGGGAGGAAGCAAATGACTTAAGTTGGGGAACTTGCTCTGACTACAGCCTCTGGATTCTGTGTCCATATGTTGGATCCCACCCAGCATTTCTCCCTCTGGGATTGATTTGTGTGACTTCACTGCATTTGAGATTAAATGCTCCTGGAAAAAAGTCACTTAGGCTCCTGGGATCTGCATTGCCAGATGGAAATCTTCTGAGATGTTTGTTCCTCTGCCTCCAAGGTGGAGCCTGTATTACCAGCAGAGCTCACACTTACTGCAGTTGGGATCCCTTCATGCACTCCCCCCCACAAAGCTAACAAAACGTTGATTCTTGAACCCAGAGGAATATTCTTCAGCAAGCAGTTGACTTGGGCCCCAGGGAGCAAATTACATATATTTATACATATCTCCAGGAAGTCATTTCTCTCTCGCTGGCCCTCAGCTGAGCCTCTCCAATTGGGATGAAAGGATTACCAAGTGGTTATTCATTAACAGTTGCAGACCCAAGCTCCTGGCTTTGGAGTGAGAGGGTGAGGATGGCAGCAGGAGCCAAGGGCTGGCAGAAACATTTCATGCCAACCAAGATGACTGACCACAGACTTTGCAAACTCTGAATCCAAATAAGTTGCAAAAACGCTTTCCCTCAAGTAGATGCTGACCCTGCCTCTGGCCCAACCCACTCAAGGAAGCCTGGGAAGGGGTTCCTTTGATTGTGTATTTGATCCTAATCAGCCATCACAAGTCTTCCCAACTGCCGCAGCCTCAGGGCTGTTTTATCCATTAAACACTAGCGGCTCAGTGCCTACGGGAGGTTTTCAAGGGCCTGCAATATTTGAGACTGAGAAAAAAATATATTGGCACCAATACAGGAAACGTCAACTGCAAAATCAAATTTAAAATATTTTCTTACCTGTTACCACAGTAACATAAAGCTGATTTCATTTATTTTGAAATTCAGCAGGTACAAGAAGTTGATTACATTGGAAAACAATCTTGGGTTAGATTTTCTCATTTTATAGGGATTCCCGAGTACCATGATTGCAGAAGGAACAGTGCCAATCACAAATTCCTTATAGTCAAATAATTTCAGACATAAAACTCATTAAAATCATTTCAGATACATTTGTGTAAGAATGATATTGAGTGAGGAGTATACATTTTATCTGTTCAGTGTGGTGTGATGAAATGTTAAAGTGCCTAGTATGGTACTGTGGTATTAAATATGGCCCTAGCTTTGAGAGTAATATTTACTATTTCACTAAAGGCAGCCAGGATGATACACCCCACACTATGTAAAGGTCTGGTCAGCACAGGGCTCTACAGCAGCAACAGGAGGAAAGGAACAGTACTAACCACCATTTATCACTATCACTTAAAAAAGTGCTTACTGTGTGCCAAGGCGTTGTGCTTTATGTGCAATTTTATATACAAAGCAATATTATGTGGTCCATGTTATTATCCCCATTTTACAGAAAAGGAGACAGGCTTGGAGAGCTTAAGTTCACAGATTTAGAAAATGGCAGGGCCAAGATTGAAAATGAGGTAGGTGTGGCTCCAAAGTTGTGTTGTCCCTCGCTGCCACACTGCTTTCCTGTTTATCAACAGTTACCTTATGGGCTGAGAGTCACCTTGTGACCAAATTCTATTCTAATAGACTGGTCTTCCTTTTGTCTCCTGGACATGTTTTACTTCCTTACACTTTACTTCTGTTTCCTTTTTCTTTCTCTTCCCAGAGAGCCCTCCCTTAAATATTATTGATCCTTCAGAGCTTAGCTTTATCATATCACCTTAATTTTGATCACAGGCGTGAGCCTTCCTGTACAACTTGACCTCAGGCTAATCCCTCCTGAACATAATCTCCTTAGTCATCAGCTCCTGGTGCCACTCATTTGGGTACTTAATTGTGTACCACCTTTTTGTTGTTGTTATTTAACGCTTACATGTGTATCCAGTCTTCCCAACTGGATGGTAAACTCACGGGTCAGGAGTCCGCTCCTTTCATGCTTTTCTGTCTCCATAGTGCCCGGCACACTGATAGCTCACAGGGATACTCAGTGATTGTTGAACTGAGTCACCACCCTGGTTCTCTCAGTTTCCTCATCATTTGTAACACAAAGAGTTTCAGTGTAATAATTTCTAAAATATACCCTGGTTCTAACAATCTATGAAACAAGAAGAAACATCAAAATGCTAGTAGCCAGACTAGAATGTAAGGAGAGGTCCTACAAGAAAACACCCAAAGGTAGCTGTGAAGAGGGACAGCAGAGAATAAGTAATGATCCCCTAAAGGCCAGCTTTTTAATTCATTAATTAGTTTTTAATTTTTTTAAGGAGGGCGCAGCTCAGAGTGGCCCATGTGGGGATCAAACTGGCAACCTTGGGGTTATCAGCACCACGCTCTAACAAACTGAGCTAACCGAAGACCAACTTTTTTCAGGAGGGGTGGCTGAGGGTGCCACAAAAGTCCATCTGGGGTGCTGGCCTGAGGTCCAGCAGTACCAGGAGGTAGTCTTTGAACTGCCAGTGCTGCCCCAGTAGGGTTGTCAGGCTTCACCCTGCAAACAACTCCCTGGTAGTGAAAGGCAGACTCTTCAGGAAGAAGGGGGTTCACGAGGAGTGTGACTGATGCAGAAGGGGACAGGGCCACTACAAATGACGAGGTGTGGCTAAGGGCGAAATGAGGTGTACATTTTCTGATCCTTGGCTTGGATCCTGTATGAGATTTTCCAAGACAGGTAGAGGGCAATGGTGGATCTGCTCATCGAGGTCGTGTACGAGATTGTGTCACAGATTCAGCTGTGACTGACGAGCTGAGAGCTATGCTGCTCTGACAAGGTACTTATGACAGGGTGTGAGAACTGTTGTCAGTGCGTCTTTCCAGAGGCGCTAAGCCTGAGTCAAGCTGGGATGCAGAAATTCACCCAGACAAGCTGAGTGAAGGTATAACATTGGCTTCAGGAGGCAAGTGGCTGTAGATGGTACTCTGTTTCTCTAGGCACAGCATGGAAGAGTTTTAGCCAACTTTCTGCCAAACAGCCTACACCTCCCTGGTGGACCACCTCGGGCCAAGACAGGTGACTGGAAGGAGCACTTACTCCTAACACTGGATTATCCTGACATCCGGGGTATTTGACTAGCTCTGGCTGTGAAACATTATTGCAATGCTAATTCGCAAAGGAGACTGAGATTGTGAATATTTAGCTCCCCAGTTACTTTGTGAGTATACACATATATAGCAATACCCCATCCCTGGTAGAGAGAAGAGGGAAAAGAAGAGAATGGTGCAAACAAAATGAAAGTCTAGGAAGTGGGTTAGAGGCAAGTTCTGGCTGGCAAAGTCCAGAAGGAAAAAAGAAGGCTAAGACTGCAGAGCAGCACCCTACTTCTGAGGAGCTACGGAGAACAACAGGGCTACCGTGGCCCAGCTTCTCTGAATGTACTCCTTGGTCTGTTTGCTGGGATCCGGGGGCTTGGCAATGAGTCAGCAAGCAGGGCAGGGGAGCTGGGTTGGTCTCAGACAGAAGCAGGAACCTCGTCAGAAGCTTCCACAGGCAATTGCTCCAAGAGGGATTCCTTCCAAGAGGAGTCCCTGGCTCTGAAGGCCCATGGTTATGAGACACCTTGGATCCTGGTTTCTGAACTCTGAGCCTCAGAGCTCTGTCACATGAAATTCAGTTGCCACACTCCTTCTGGGAAGCCTTACTCTATTCCCAAGTCCATTTTTCTTTACTTTGGAGCTTTTTGGGGCCTTCTCAGGGAGCCCAGTCGCACTGTGATCTTGCCTTAGTGTGCAGACTGTCCCCTTGTTCCTGACTGTAGGGTCTGTCCTCAAAGAGAGGATGTGGTCTTCACCCCAACCAGAGGTGAGGCATGTGGCTCCTCTCACATGGTTTTGTGGCCTTTAACTCACTACAAGCCTGTGTGCAGCATTCAGACGTCCCAGGGATGACAGTGACAACCATGATAAAAACAATTATACCTAACATTTACTAGGTTTCTATGTTCCAGTCACTTTTCAAGTACTCTATGTTCTCTCTCTCTCTCTGTCTCTCTGTCTCTCTGTCTCTGTCTCTCTCTCTCTCTCTCTCTCTCTCTCTCTCTCTGTCTCTCTGGTGAAGGACCTTCCTATTGTCCTGGCCCCATGATTATCTTATCTTCCTCACCCAACTCTTGAAGAGAAATACTGGTCAGAGACACAGACCCACAGGGAGAAAGTTAAGGAAAACCTCATCAAGGCCAGCGAGCTCCTGCCCGAGGCTGAACGCAGATGTGTGCCGATAGTACACAAGCCACAAGATAAAGGTCTTCTTTCCCAATTTTACAAAAACTATTTTTGGAGGAGAGGAAATAAAGCATTATTTTTATATAAAAAAAATTACATCATGGAGTATATTGAAAAACTCAAATAAATGTCACTTAAAAATAATTTTAAATGTTTTTTTTTTTCTTTGTTTTGTTTTGTTTTTTGTCTGACCTTGAGCCTTGCTTTATCTACTCTTGGCTGGGAACATTTTTTGGCAAGGGGAGTCAGCTGAGGAGGAATTTGGTCTCCTTTGTTTAAGTCCTTTGTTCTTCTGTCACGAAGTCAGGCCTGCTCCATTCATCACAGGTTTGGCCACTCAACATTTGACACCACTGTAATAAATATAAATGATAACACCTCTCAACTTTTCCTACATGCCAGCTTCTGTACTAAGTGCTTTATATGTATCATCACATTTAACCCACATATTATTCCCATGAAGTAGGCTATCTTGGTATAGATGAGGAAATTCCCATCTCCCTAAGTCAAGAGGACTTTCCAGCATAGTGTGCATTTCCACTATGGGTAGACATCTTTCCTTACCTCCCTCTTATGAACTATGGACTTCCTACGAGGCCTCAGTAGCAATGCTTTCTCATGGCCCTGTGGCTTCATGGATGCTCCCAAGTTTACTGGCTTTGGAGTCCTGTGCAGGTAAACATCCTGGTAAGAGCAGTAACTGCTCTTTCTACCTCTCTGGTGGGATGGGAGTAGGAGGAGGACTTTAAAAGAGTGGGTATATGAAGACTTTGAAGCCCTTTTGGAGGCCCAATTGTACAGGAGCATAGGAGAAATGTGATGAAATGGGCCAAGGCTCTCTCAAAGAGAAGGCTTGGATGTTGCTGCTACTGGTATGTTTTCTGCTGCCATAGTTATCCCCAAGAGCAATAGACCTATGAAAAGGGGCAATTGAATCAATGAGAGGAGAAATGTCCTGATCTCAAGGACATTTCCTCTTATGACATTATGACCTTGAGATCAGGACCCTTCTCTTCACAGTGACTCAGTTGGCCCACTTTATAGTATCTGTGGATCATTTACTTCAGCGTGTGGAGACTTTGGGGAACAAGCATCAAGTAGAAAAGTCTCCTGTCTAATCTACCTCAGTGTTAGTCCTAGGAGGGCTAACTAACTCTCGCCCCAGTTCTTAGATTAATTTCTTTACTGGATTCCATTTCTGCTCCTTAGGTCCAGGTTGAAACAATTCTCTTTAAAGCCATCTACACAAGGCTGGGCAATACTTCCCTAGACACCTTCCTCCCCTCTCCAAGCTCCCACCCCCAGCAACAGAAATGTCTCATAACTAATACGTCTCATTTTCCAGCTTTTAAGTAGGAATGCATCAAGTTCAGCCAGACTTGATATTTGGCCCAAACTTGTTATTCATTTTGGATCTCAGCTTTGACCTTTGGAAGACTAAATAGACAAATACTTATGTTAACATTATTCCTGGCGTCCTGGAAGTTGGCTGTGATCAAGATCATGTGAAGGAATGGGTAACAGTCAAAGTGAACCAGTTAAAGCATTGGTAATGAGAACAAAGCAGTTCATTTCGATTTATTATTAATATCTGAATGATTACTTTCAAATAGTGGTGAGCATTCTAGATGAAACTTGGAGAAGAATTTTCCTGATGAACTTTTTTAAATGTTGAAATTCTATCAGTCAGTGGAAGTATAAATATATGTTTATTATTTTAAGGGAAATGCTACAATAATTAATGGCTATGAAAGCTTATACTATACACAAAACAATTATTAAGAATTTTCACATAATTAAAAAATAGGAAAATTAGTTGACAATATAAATAATAGGAGGGAGTGTATTAGCTTTAGGAAGTGTATTAGCTTTTTTAGGAAGAATTTTATATGCTTTTTGAGCCATAAAGTATTTACAGCAGTTCAATAAATAGTACAAGTAGTATTTAATTTAACAAATAGTATAAGTAAGAACAATAAAATTAGATTATATCATAATTCTACCTATGATTTAATTATATCATAATCTTTGTAGAATTGATTGGTATGTTAACATTTATCATGTTAAATAAAATAATCCTTAAGAACTATACTTTTCAGGAGGATTTTTAAATTGAGATATAATTTACATACAGTGAGTACACAAATCTTGAGTGTACAGCTCAATGAGCTTTCACAAAGTAAACATATCTGGACCAAGAAATAACATGTCCAGTTTACCTCTTACCCCTTTCAAGTTAGTACTCCCCAAGGTGATTTTTACCTGTCACCACAGATTACTTTTTTTTTTTTTTAAGATTTTATTGGGGAAGGGGAACAGGACTTTATTGGGGAACAGTGTGTACTTTCAGGCCTTTTTTCCAAGGCAAGTTGTTGTCCTTTCAATCTTAGTTGTGGAGGGTGCCGTTCAGCTTCAAGTTATTGTCCTTTCAGTTTTAGTTGCGGAGGGCGCAGCTCAGCTCCAGGTCCAGTTGCCATTGCTAGTTGCAGGGGACACAGCCCACCATCCCTTGCGGGAGTCGAACTGGCAACCTTGTGGTTGAGAGGATGGATTCCAACCAACTGAGCCATCTGGGAGGCAGCTCAGCTCAAGGTGCTGTGTTCAATCTTAGTTGCAGGGGTCGCTGCCCACCATCCCTTGCGGGACTCAGGAGTTGAACTGGCAACCTTGTGGTTGAGAGCCCACTGGCCCATGTGGGAATCGAACCGGCAGCCTTCGGAGTTAGGAGCATGAAACTTGGAGAAGAATTTTCCTGATGAACTTTTTTAAATGTTGAAATTCTATCAGTCAGTGTTGAAATTCTAACTGCCTGAGCCACTGGGCCGGCCCCACAGATTACTTTTGAATTATGTTTAATTTTTAGTTACTTAATACTATTTCGATCAGGAGTCTTTCAAGAAAAAATCATTATTCGGAAATTCTCATTTTAAGAGAATGCATTAAAGTCTTAATTTTAGCCACTTCAAAATTTTGTGAGGAGGGTGTCTTCAAAACCATAATACCCATAAGGAAAAGCATCACTAAAGAATATACCAAGAGTTGTGAAAAAAGAATACAGTTAAGAGAAAAATCAGCTATGCCCAACTATCTTATACCTCAGCTTAAAAACTATTTAGAATGGTAAAGGTATAGTATAATGATCACAGGACATACAGGTTTTACACCCAGCCATTTGGCCACCATGTATATTTTATATAACTCTTCTTTCAAGCCTCTGTGATGCATTTTGTGCATCTCTACTTTTAAGACTCATCAACTTATTGGCCCCACACTGTGCTTGAATTGTTCAAAGTTCTGTTCTCCTTTTCTTTTGATCATCCCTTACCTCCCTTCTCTCCTCGTCTCAAACCACCCAGCTCACCTAATAGGATTCTGCCAGTAGAAGGAAGCCCTTAAGGAGAATTGAATGGTGTATTAGTCTTGGTCTGAGTGTTTGCCAAAAGAGGATATGACTGGACAGGGATATTTCTATTACTACTACCACTGCTACGTATTACGAGTTATCATGATTGCATGCCTACCAGTGCCTGGGGCTGACTAAGGCTTCGTAAATGCCGTTTCTAAATCTCCCCACAATCCTGTCCAGTAGGTGGCGTTACTCCCATTTTGCTATATGGAAACACAGCTGCAGAGGGATTCAGTAGTTGACTTGAGGTCCAGTCAAGATTTATACCCTTCTACCTGGCTACAAAGCTTCTTCTGACTTTGATAAGAAGTAAAGGAGCACTAGAATTGTTAGAAGCAATATGTAGAGAGTAGACTCCTCAGCTGGGAAGGGAAGGTCTAACAACTTAGCTGGGTGCTGAAGGAGGGCAGGCAGGATGGTGTGGGGTGTAGTGTAGTTTGTCTGGGATGGAGATAAAGGAAGAGAGAAGGGACTGGTGATGGGCAGAGCTGCAGGCAATGAGGGAGGGGCTGTCAGGACCGAGGCAACAGAAAACCATAGTTTCTCCAGCTCTGTTCCCTAGGGAGGGAGAAATGGTATCTGCAGCCCAAGGGGATAGGGAAGTGGCATTTCCACATCTCAATCCCAATGGCCTGGGAAAACTGCCAGAGTAGAGAGCCAGGGAAGCACCGAGGCAGGAGAGATGATTATCAGGAGGAAGGAAGCTCTGGCAGCTCCCACCAGCCTGTTTGTGACAAGCAGGCTCTGGGCCACGGAAGTCTCTTGAGGTCAAGGGAAATGTGACCTGGAGCAAGGGGATGAAGCTGGGACACTCCTCTTACCCTCTGCCTTCAGGCCAAGGGGATCTAACCAGAGCCAGGCCCACCCACAGGTCAGAAAAGCAGTGGGCTGGATAAGAGGAAGGGCAGTTAGAGAGGCAGAGAGAGAGACAATGAATTAAGATCCTTGAAACACCTTGTAAACAGTCCCTTGGCTAGAGAGGTAATGACCTTTATTTCAGTCAACACAGGGCAACTGGCTCTTCAGCGCTCTCAGGGTACATTTCTTCATGGGTGAACTCTTACCTAGTTCTCCTGTCCCTGCAAAGTTCCCTCCTTTTTTGCCCAATGGTAAAGTAGATAGTGCACTGTATGTAGAATGAGGAGACTTAGGTTCAAGTCCAGGTGCTTCTACAACCGATTTCACAAGCTCTTGAATTAATTAAGTTTTCTGAAATCTCAATTTCCTCATCCCTACAGAAGTCATCAAGTCTATCTCACAAGGGACTCACATGCCTACACCATGAAATGCTGTGTAAATATGAAGTGGTAATACTTTGTCTTCTTTCCTTCCGCTGCCTCTCTGCACAGAGGCCTCCTCACTATCACGTCAGAGCTGGGGAAGATTTCTAGTTTAGGAACATGAACAGCTCTGTCCATAAACCCTATATAACCCTCTTACATCTATTTCCTCCTCTTGTGATGCTGCCATAATAAGATGGGGCAGGGGAAAGCTGTACAAGGCACAAACCAGGGAATCCCCCTACCCCGGAGCTTGCTCAGCCCCTCTCTCAGGGATAAGTTCTGGGAAAACAGCAACAAAGAGATGAAAGCCCATCTCATCTGGATTTTAGCCCACTGAGGTATTCACCTCAGCTCCCCCTCAGCCTGTCAGAAAAACTCGAGCTAGGAAGGGCCCCAAGAAACGAAAGGAAGAGAACCTTTTGGGCATAGAAGGAGTAGTGCAGCAGCCTGGAGAGGAAATTAAAGCTCAGCCCAAGAGTGAGGAAGACTGGAAACCTACAGGACTTTGTCCAAGTGCACAGGAACCAGGTGGAATTTTCCAGAGTCCCCTTTCTCGGGTGGGTCACAGGCCACGATGTAAGAAGCGCTCAGTTTCTTCTCTTTGTACCTGCAGTTTGGGTGCTTCCCTGAGGTGAGCTCACACATGGTCAGGGACACATTCCCTTTGCTCTGGTGGCAGTTTTCATGGCTGTTCCTGCAGGTTATGGTGGGGAGGTGACAGGTGGCAGCCACACTGGAGAAGGATTCATGCAGGAAAGTGTTGAGGCCTTTGCAGTGTTTTGTGTGCTTGTTGATGTTGCCCATCGCCTTTTTGCATCCCTCGGGGTTGGGTTGCACATGCTGAGTTTCAAACCACTGAGCTGAGGTCATGTGTTTGGGCTTGGCACTGACTGGGACCTTGGCCACCCACAGGCCCAGCAGCAGGAGCAGCAGCAGAGGGCAGAGTCCTGCTTTGGTTGGTGCCATCTCTCCTGGGAGGACCATCAGAATGGAGGGCTGGGGTCGCTGGGGACAAAGAGCAGGTGGTATTTAGTTGAACACTGAGCCTTCCTATCCCTGTTCCTTCTAGCCAGCCACTATCTCCCTCCCCTCGGTTACCCTGGGTTTTATCCCTTCCCCCCTCTTCTGTGCCACACCCACTAGGACCCCAGCCTCTAACCCTGTGCCCCCATCCCCCTCACCTTGTATCCCTGTCTTCTTTCATTCTGTCCCACTTGCCTCCCACTCTTTGCTCTATCTCCTCTCCCTCAAGTCCCATCCTGTTGTGTCCCTGCGTCCCTATCCCTTGCTCTGTATCTCATTCCCTCCGTGACCCCATCTCCTCCATATCCCCGTTTTGTATCGCCACCCCACCCCGCAGCATCACTCCCCTCTCTCCCGAGTTTGTCCTCATCCCCTCCACATTGAGTCCCTCCTTTGTCCATTTTATGGCTCACCTGAGTGTACTCTTATCTGGTCCGAACGCATCCCTTCTCTGTCCTCACCCATGTCCCACCACCGGCCTCACCTCCTCACTGAGTCCTCGGCTGCGGCTCCTGCTCAGTGGACTGAAGTAGTACCTCCCGCCACTGGGCCTCAGCTCTCTGAGGGCCTCTTTTCACTGCCTGACTCCTTAAGAGCTGGCCTGGGCTATGTTGCTTCTGTTTGGGGGTGGGCTGGGGTGCAGTCCTAGGGCAGGAAGTGAATCAGGTTCATGTTCTTTTACATGACCCACATAAGCCGATACCTATGGAGCTAGTGTACCTGCCTACACATGTTTGGCAATGGGGAAGTTTGAATCCTCACACTCATGGACAAGATTTGGCCCCTGGCCACATGATTTTAATGACTAATAAAGCAGCTGTCCCAGGTGTCAACTCCACATGAATTTCAGGGAGAGTTGTCACTTTTCTCCTCCTATACACACCTCTGGTTCAAGATTCTGGGAAGAGCCAATCACTGTGCTGATAAGGATTGCTTTTTCTCTGACCTGAGCTACAGATAGACCAGTCTAGAAAGTTGCTTTGTATGATTTCTTGTCGTCAGGATTTACTGCTTATCTTCCGGAGGAGATAGAGAAGACAGGGAAGTGGATGACTCATCGCAGCCAGATGTCCAGCACCATCCCAGCTCAGTCATTCTGCAGTGACTCATTCCTCTGGGCGCCTCCTATTCCAGGTGCTGAGCAAAGCCACCTGGCTTTACCTGAGGAAGGCACCCAACACCTCTCACACTTTACTCTTCCTCTCCCTACTTTATTGAAACTTGTAAAACTTAAACATTGTCCAAATTTGAAAATGCTATTGGTGGTGGTGTCTTAGGCCTTCTTTGACCATTTATGCCCATTCCCTGTGGGAGTGACAGCTGTGTGGCATAGCTGGGTCACTGCTGCTCTGGGGGCTCCAGTGAGCTTGGTGTGTGGCACTCAGAAGAACTGAGACACTGAGGCAGAGAATCATCACTGCATGTGGGTAGGAAGGCCTGGAAAACAGATGAACAGTGTTTTTGTTTTCAGGATTCACCTGTAAGTAGTAGGTAATCTCAGAATATTGGGTTCAGGTTCATTCATGTAGTCAACAAATTTTTATTAAGCGCCAACTATGTGCCAAGGAACTTGGGATATATCAGTGAACAAGAGAGACAAAATTCCCTACCTGTGTGGGAAAGACAGGGGGAAAAAAACCCAACATATATATATATATATATATATATATATATATATATATATATATACTTGGCTCACAGTTATAATTGCTAAGGAAAAAAGTAGAACAGCATGGAAGTTGGTAAGCAGTGATTTTTAAATGGGGTCATTGAAGTAGGTGACTCTGGGACAAAGACTTGAAGGTGAGAGAGTGAACTCGTGCTTATCTGGGGAAGAATCCTCCAAGTAGAGAAAACAGTACTGCAAAGGCCCGAAGCAGACAGATATTCCTGGGGTGCTAGAGGAACAGCCAGGAGTCCAGTATGACTGGAGCAGGTGAATGATGGGGTCAGAGAGGGACCAGAGGCCAGATCTTGGCAAGCCTTAGAGACCATTAGGACTGAGACTTCTGCTCTGTGTACACTGGGGAGCCCTGGGAGGGTTCTGCTAAGCAAAGGAATAAAAGGCCTATCTGTTTGAAGATCGCCTGGCTGTTGTGTGGATTGTAACCGTAGACAGGCCACGTAAACCATCCTGATCATAACGTTTGTGTTCTAGTCCAGAAGTTAAGATTTCAAGTCAGGAAGATTTGGGTGTTTGTTTTGAGACTGGGGGATATCCCTTGAGTAGATGGAGACCACAACTGTTAGTCAGGATGAAGGATCTTCGGAAGAAAACCCCATGCTGGAGATGGGGAGCACCACTAGATGGCAACAGAGAACCAGGAGCAAGTTTACACAGACCACGGGCTCCTCTGGTTCACCCTCAGTGAGGCCTTGGCTGCGGGAACAGCATTCACTGCTTTGTTAAGGTGCCTGAATCTCTGCAGTTTGAACTTCTGGATAGAGAATTATGCCGCTGCTGCTGTAGAAATGCAAATGTGTGGCGATAAAATCCATGGTTTAAAGCAAGCTGTGGCTAGAATGCAGATCAGCGCAGGCCAGTCCAGCCCTTGACTGGAGACTGGGGTTAGAGGAGGGGGTGGAAGGCCAAGAGCTCATTTGGATTCCTAGCTGGGACTCCCTCTCACTGCTCATTATTCTAGAGTGAGATGTTTCCAAACCACGACTTGCACTGCCCTCTGTTTGTGTTTTCCCTTCATTATAATTATCCTAGTTTGCTCAACTCCATTATGCTGTGTTCTCCAAAAGGCTGCCTAGTGCTATGTGAAAGTAAAATAAACACAGCCCCACTGTCTCAGGTCAAAAGGAAGAGACAGTAAAGGTTTAGGTTTACACACGAAATTTGAGGAGTTGAAACTACCCTCTGCACAATTCAAGCAAAAACCCTTACTCTGCCTCAATTATTTGGATAAGACAGGTGATTTTATTTATTTGCCTAAACTATCCAGCTTCCAAGATCTGTGTCACTTTGCACTTGGTAAGGTAATTTTGCCATTTATTTTTTCTTTACTATATGCATGGGGCAAGGGAAAAAGACGAGAGAAGGGGGAGACAAGGTTAGGGAGAACAAAGGGAGTTAAGCATCGGGCCAAAGCCTGGTCAGGGAGTCTGGCAGAAGAGAGAAGACAATAATTAGAGAAAGGAAAACAGAAGACAAAATAGTGGGAGAGAACATAGGAGGGAAGAAAGCCCCTCACACGTGCAGCTTCTATCCAGGGATATGAGGTAGATACCCCAGCTTCCTTCTTATTAGATTGCCACAGTCACTGTTCTTGGCCCGTCTCTCCAGGCTACTGGTGTGTGTGTGTGTGTGTGTGTGTGTGTGTGTGTGTGTGTGTAAAGTCATTGGGGCGGGTATTGTGAAAATCCCAGCAGTGCCAGGTGGACCTCTGCCTGTTTTCCCCACAGGACAACAGCTGTTGCTTCCTCTAGCCTGCGCTGAGAGGGGGTGAAGAGGGCTGGGACAGAGGAGGGCCGGGCCTGGAGTGGTGCCTACCCTTCAGAGCCCAGCCTGTCTGTCTTCCGGAGTTCCACACAGCCTCTGGATACCGAAGGAAAGCCCATGAAGAGTTTCCCTCCAAGCAGGAGCAGATCTCAGTTCTGTTATCCTGATTTTGTTGCACCTAGGATAAGTAAAGGTACTGGGCTCATTTTTGTAGACAGGGAAAGTGAAACAGCAAGTAGGGGTCCAATGTGGAACTTGCTTTGGGTCTTTGAATTCGCATGACCTTTCCTGGAACAGCTGTGGGTTGGAATCCTTGGCTCCCAGACCAATGTCTTTAGACAATTTAAGATGTAGGAGAGGGGAACCTGGTCTGGCCTGGAGACGTCCCTTATGAGGTCTAATAAGCCATTGTCAGTGCCTCTTTTATCAACAAAATAAAATAGAAATTCTTTAGCCTGACATTGAAGGTTTGCCACAATTTGACAAACCTGCCTTTCCAACCTTTTTATCTCTGACTTTTCTCCCACTGAGTACCTCAAGCTTAGCTAGGCTGGTTTTCTCTCTTTCCTCAAACATAACTTTCAGAATTCTCTTTCTCTCCGTTTAACTCTTACCTCTTCCTTCAGACCCACTCGAAGTTCACAGGATGAACGCTACCCCCAAAAACGTGCTCCGATTCTCCCAATTCAGAGGGATTTTTCTCACTTCTAAATTCCTACATTTGCTGTCTTCAAGACATAAACATTCCTGCCTGGAAGCATTGGTTATTTCTTCATATGTATTTATCATTTCCCTCTAATTTAGGCCAATTCCCAGAAGACAAGGACCATCTATCTGTTACACTTCTTTTGTACCTCCCACAGGATACAGTATAGGTGCCTTGCAGAGAAATTACCTTAACTGATTCAGCTTCTGGGTTAGAAGGTGTTCACTGTGCCCCTAAATAATCCCAGGCCCAGGTGGGATCACGACCAACCCATAACGTTGGTTAGCACAGTGAGGAACTCACAATGCAGCTCCTAGGCAGCAACCCTGGGGTTGAGGTGAAGTTATGACAAGAAGTTGAGATGTCTAAAGCAATCTTTGGGTTCAAGGACAACGCAGGAGCTGTCTATGACACAGTATGCTATTGAGTAATTTGAGTTGGACAGGACAAAAAGTGGTGCCACTGGGACTGAGGTGAGCTCACTCTGGGAAATGTCTTGGGGTTCCCGTCAATCATATGAAATCACCCCTGCACCTGCCATTCTAGCCAGTTGTTCTAGAAATGCTTACTCTTGGGGATGGGGAGGAGAGAGAGAATGTACAGATGACTACATGTAGAGGGTCACTTTTACAGGAAAAATAACTCAAAATTGTTTCAGTGGTGAACTATCAGGACTCCTTTTGCTGATAGAAAAACGAGTACCATTACAAGCAAAATCTAACAAACATGTTTCTAAACCCTGGATATTTACCGCCCCTTTTTAACATATAAAGTATAAGTAAGTCCGTACTTGTTAGGAAATCTGATTCCTTGGACCAGGGTTTCTCAATTTCAGCACTATTTACATTTTAGTCTGGATGATTCTCTGTTGGGAGCCATCTTGTGCATTGATGGGTTTCGCGGTAACCCAGGTCTCTACCCACTAGATGCCAGAAACACCTCCTAGTTGTGACAACTAAAAGTGTCTCCAGACATGACAAAATTGTCCCCCATGGAGTGCCACCGAATACGACTTATGACCTTTAGCAAGCTGCTGTCCTCTGAAACTTAGTTTCTTCATCTCTAGGGTAATTCTTGTGTAATAGGGTAACAATTCTACAAATCTCAGGCTTAGGGAACAGATGAAACCATGACAAGGATGTCTGAATGGAAGAAGCAATCCTATGGTTCAACACCTCTAGGATAGGACTTTATATACCAGACCACTAGGATGGCAGTTTGAAACCCGAAGGCCCATAGCACATCAGCACTTTTCCGGGCCCTGTGCTCATGCCTTTGTAACATATGTGTGCCTTTCTTACTGAATTGTAAGTTTAATCTGGACTGGAACTCTCTTATTTACCTTTATATTTACCCCCAAATTTGTCACAGTGCTTTCAAATGGTATTTAACAATTATTAAAAAAATATTTTGCAGTAATCAACATAGTACATGGCTAATAATAGAAAGCTTTGTGAAGATGAATTTTAAGTCAGGTATTAGAGGGGGCTCTAGATTGGGGGCCGAGTGGGGATCGGGAAGGCCACTTGGTTCATTTGGGGAATGAAAGAAGCTTTGCCGATGTTAATTGGGGGAAAAAGTGAGTTGGTGTAGAACCTAGGAAACCATCCCCAGTTATCCATTTATATATTGTCTAATGGTTAAAAGGCATTTTCATGCTGACCATCTCATTTTATTCTTATAGCCTCATGAGGTAAGGAAGGTATTAGTCCTATTTTATAGAAGAGGAAACAGAAATTCAGTAAGTTATCTGATATCAAGTCCTGAACTCTTTCCTCTACAATGTGCTATTCCATTTCTGTAATTGTGTGTGCCGAGTTGAGTGGTGGTGGGTGAGCAGTGAATGAAATAAGAGGAAGACCAAGAGGCATGAAAGAAGCCTCCCTCTTCTTAGGGAAGCTGCAGCCTTGAGCAAATAGGGAAGAGGTGACATGCTTTGAAGTAGAGACCGCACAGTAGTAGGCTTTCTCAAAGACTTGAGTCAGCCAGGCTCAGGCACCCTCCTGCGTGGGCTCCCACTTGGTGTTGGCTTGTAGACCAGCCTGAAGGACACAGATAGCCACCTGCCCGTGCGGGCTTTACCCTCACTTGCTTGGCTGTGCACACTTCCGCGGGGAGGTCTTCCAAGCGGAGGCTTCTTGTACAGGATCTCTGGGCTGAGTCTTTGCATGAGCTAGTTCGGTGGAATTGATGGGGGCGAGAGTGGGAGGAGGAGAAGAGCAACATTCTGGGAAGAGGAGACGACATGAGCAAGGACATGGGGGTGGGGTGGGGGCACCACAGGGGAAGCAGGCAGGCGCAGGAGATGCAGTTGGAGACAAGGCCTAGATCATGGGAGGTCTTACATCCTCTGAGGCTCAGAGCCTTACTAGAGTTGGAGTATGTGTGGTGTCCAGGGGCAGGGAGAGCCCAAGCAGGAGAAGAAATAGGAATGGAAGGAACGGGTTTAGGAAAAGTTTACATAAGATTGCTGGGGCTGCATGACTGATGGACTCATGTTCATACTGAGTCTCACTATGTGCAAGGCACGGCACTGGGCAAAAAGCTCTTGACATACATCTTAACGAATCCTAATACCGCCACAACGTATAAAATATTATCCTCATTAACAGATGAAGAAATCGATGTTTATAGTGTTTCAGCAAACTTCGATTGACAGTGCATAGCCTGTAAAGAGCAGAGCGTGGATTCAATTTCTGGTCTGTTTTACTCAAACTTGCTCTTCTTTACCATGTAGACACTGCTTTCCCACGGGTGGAATTAGGAAGAAAAAGGGGTCTAGGATCCCTCTCAGATTTCTCGTAGAAGTAACTGGGGAAGGTGAGATAGACAACAGAGGAGGAGAAGAAAGTTGTCTATCTCACCTTCCCCAGTTAACTCTAGGGAAGGATGGGTTCAGTTTTGGACTATAGTTTGTGCCGTAAGAAAGAGCAAGTTGGGGAGTGGGGGGCTATGAAGGAGGAACACCAGTACGCCTCTCTGCACCCACCCCTGAACTACAAATTGGCCTCGGAGCACTCCGCGTTCTGCAGTCTGACTGCCCGCTCCCGCTCCAGGGAGACTATGGTTGGCTCTCCTGGGAGGAAGCCCACACCTAGCTCATACCCTGCAGGAGACCAGGCTGAAAGGCCCGTGGAAGTCAAGGACTGCGGCTGGCAGGCTCTGGGGAGCTGGCTTTCTGCTTCTGATGAAGGGGCAGGTGTTGATGAAAAAGAGAATTAGGAGCCCGGCCCTTTCCTAACCTGAGAGACAACAGTGAGAATCTGACCTGCTGGGCTCAGGTGGTCCACACCTCCTTAAAGTCCAAGCTATGCTGTTTAATCTGACCGGACAAGTTTGAGGCTTCAGGGTCAGCATACAAAAATTTGCAGGTGTGCTCTGACTCCAAAAGGGCCTGAGGTTATAGGCGAGGGAGTCACTGTGATCCTGTCATTGTGATTGTTGTGAAGTAGATGATGGGGACAGTGAGGGGTCCACAGGACATGTTGGATTTTCAGCACAGCAGCACTTGGGTGGATGGCCGTTGCTTATGCATGCGCATGTGTGTGGCCTCCTGGGCTCCTGTGAGTGGGATGAGAGAGTGGCAGACGCTCTGTTCTCTAAGGGTCAGGAATAAGCAGCACTTTGTTCCTCAGAAACATTATAGTGCTTTTCTTCTCAGCTTTCCGCAGGAGCAGGGCCTATGGACCAGAAGAAAACATCAAAGAAAGCCCAAGAACTTAGGGAGTTCTGGCAAGAAGGCTGGAACTAAGTGTTCTTATGACACCAGAAAGGAGGAGACCACAGAGTAATGTCTCTTTCCTCTCACCCATCCAAGTCCTTCAGCACAGGGGCTTCTCAAACTCAGGGGACATGCCCTCCTCTCAGACTGGCCTTTATCCAGAAACCTTTCCAGCCTCTTCCCACCCTTGGGCTGTCCTTGGCCTCAGGCAAGAAGAATCCCTGCCTCGCTGCCCTGCTCATCTTCTAGTTCCTGTCCTTCCTCCAGAGAAATCAGAGAACTGTAGCTCTATTCCTTCTATTGCCTCTGCATTTTTTACCAGAAGGTTTGACTGGGGTCAGCGACAATCGAGAAGAGTTGCTCACCCAAGAACCAGCTGGATCTTTTATTCTGTAAGTGTTACAGCTCATGGACTGGGTGAGGCTGAGACTGCAGGTGGACCAAGGGAGAGGGGGAATGGCTGAAGGTGGCTGACCAGCTGGGTGACCTTGGCAAGTGTCTCCTCTCTCTGGGGCCTGAGGTCTAGGGCTGGATGATCTCTGAGGTCCAGTCCAACTCTTAGGGTGTAAGAGAAGGCACACAATGATGGCTGGGGGAATGCTGGAGGCTCCGGGAAGAGGCACACTGTACGCCCACTTTTGCCTCCAACCACCTCAACTCTACCAGCAGGAAGAATGGCAATAGCTGTGGCCTGGCTCCTGTTCCTCCAGCTTGTTCTAGAACCAACTCTGGTCGTGGACATGAGGCTGCAGGTTATCATCAAGAACTTCCGCGACTTACATATTGACTATCCCAGGGTTAACTATCCAGTGGGTTTCCAGGGCTACTGTAATGGTCTGATGGCCTACGTGCGGGGCAAAGAACAAAGACTGTATTGCCCAAACACCCACTATGTGATACATGCCCCCTGGACAGCCATCCAGAAGTATTGCAAATACTCTGAGAGCTTCTGTGATAATTACAATGAATATTGTACAGTCACCCAGGATACCTTTCCCCTCACAATCTGCTCTCTGGTCACCAAACAGGCGCCCACCAGCTGCCGCTACAATGGCACCCTAACCAACCAAAGGCTCTATCTGCTGTGTTCCCGAAAGTATGATGCTGAACCGATAGGTATCATTGGCTTCTACTAGGGAAGGGAGGCTTTCATTCCAAACCACCCCCTACTGCCACCACAGACCAGCCTGTTCCCATTGCCAAAAGTCTGATCCCGGGTATAAGGCTTCCTCCCTGACTTCAAAGGCAGGCAGGGTCCTCTTCCAAGGGACCAGGGAAGTAGGAAAAATGTCCAGAGCTTTGGTCACCATGCAATCATACTGTCTCCTGGGCTCCTTCCAACTTGTTTACCTCCCCCTTCCCATTATCCCCCTTCTCCCACAGACAGTTGTACCCACCCAAGAAGCTGACAGTGTCCAGTTGGCAGTGACTGTCCATTCACTGGGCCAGATCCTGAATTCTGGATGGAGGCCCAGAGCCTCAGCTCACATCATGGCAACAGGCACCCAGCTCCACATCTCAATTCCCCATCCCCACCACCCTTTTCTTCTCAGTCTTCCTCATTTCCTTTATGACTCCCTCCACTCACTCACCCACGTGATGGGTATCTCTGGCTATAGGAACTCCTTCCTGAGACGCTTAGGTTCATTTTAACCAGACCCCTCAGTTCCCAGTCTGCCCCTCTCTATGAAATCATTGATCTCTTCTTCATATAACCTGTCCTTTCCTCCCTCCTTCTACCATGGAGCCCAGTGCAGCCTCTACCCCACACTCCCAGCCTCTTTTAGTCGCCCTGTCTTCTCCAACCTCTTTCCTTCCACCATTCGCAATGGCTCACTATAGTTTCAAGTTACCTTCTTTGACCCCCGAAGATTCCTATATCCTGTTCCTTTCCAAAGCTCCTCCTAATGTCTCTCAAACTCTAGGATCTGCTGCTGACAAGATGGATGAGGTGGACCTAGCTGTAGTCATGGAAGGTTTTAAAAACACATCTGAGGGGCAGCCGGTTAGCTCAGTTGGTTAGAGCACAGTGCTCTTAACAACAAGGTTGCCGGTTCGATCCCCACATGGGCTGTGCCCTCCACAACTAGATTGGAACAACTATGTGACTTGGAGCTGATGGGTCCTGGAAAAACACACTTAAATAAATAAAGTTTAAAACAAAACAAAACACACATCTCAGTTATGTAAGATATCACCATTGGATGAAACTGGGTAACGGGTACATGGAACCTTTCTGTACTATTTTTGCATCTTCCTGTGAATCTATAATCATTTAAAAATAAAAAGATAAAAGACATATCTGACTCAGTTCTGGTTTCATTCTTTTTTCCTCAGTGCACCAGGACTCTTGGAGTCCTGGGGGTTACCCACCTCTGGCCATCTTCTTGGTCTACCTGTAGCTATCAGTAGGATTTGCTGGCCCATGTAAACTATGATGGAGGTGCGGTGGGGGTAAAACTCACTTCAGGCTGGGTGTTGAAAACAGATTCTCCCTTCCTCCAGCTCTAGGACAAACTTGTAATAGGAGTCAAGCTAAGTAGATCCTTGGCCCACCTTAGCTGGCTTCTATTTCTCCCCCAACAAAATCTGCATTTCAACAGATGAGGAAGGTGGAGGGACAGGGGACTGGTTAGTGGTATCTGGGTCATCCGTCAGATCAGGAATTGTTACTCCCCTTTGGCAGGCAGAAGGGGGTGCATACCAGTAATATGTAATATGAATGCAAGTATCAAATACTTTTGCCTCCACATCTGGTTTATCTCTTACCTCCAAACATATTCCTCAGCTCTGATCTTAGAAGCAGTTGTTGAGGGGAAGGCTAACTTATGGTTTGGAGGCGTCAGGCTAAGTAGGGCAAAAGATGGAGAGCTGGAAACCCTGACTCCTTGGGCTTTCTCTCTTCTCTTCTCTCTCTCTCCATACACAAACAGGCCCATCCATCCCTCACCCTGGTGGAAGACAGAGCTCATTAGCTGTTGCACACACAGATGTTTATTGTTCCCCAAGCTCCCTGATGTTAAAGATGCAGCAGGGTCAAAGGCTGGCAGGCTAAGATGAGGCTATTCCTTACTTGTCCTTTTTATCATAGGTGCCAGCACCCTTGTAGCCACTCACATAGCCTGCATTGTCGGTCATCTCTTCCCGTCCTGCGATGCCTTTGCCCTTGCCACTCTCGTCAAAGCGCTCCTTGTGGGAGCCAGTGTACTTGCTGGTGTCTGTCAGCCGGCTCACCCCGCCCACGGTCGTTGCTTTCTGCAAGCCAGAGGATGACAGGTCTGATCCCTCTCCTTTCCCATCCACAATCACACCCCTTCTCTAAAGATGGCCTTTGATTCTGCTGGTGCTCAGAGCTCTTGTTCTAGCTATGGCGTGGTGCTGCTTTCTCAGGGCCCAGATGTGGCTATGGGCAGGAACTGTGACAAGAGCCATCCACTCATGAGGGAGGAAGAGCCTGGTGTATGGGAGTGAGGGGCTATGTGTGGATTTTTCTGCTTCCAGAGGAGTTATTTTGACCAGGCTGCAGCCAGAAAACTTCAACCCCTGGCCCAATATGCAAGGTCCCTCCTACTGGGTAGGTCCTATTTGAAACCTAGAGTAGAAAGAGCTTTTAGTAGAGAGGGGACAAATAGGGAACAGAGGGTGGGTGAGAGGCAAGAAGTCAGAGATTAGACCTTACATAAGAGCAGGAAGAGAGGTGGGGATCAGGTACGAAGTCCTCTGCACTCAGTGTCCATCAGGCCTTAGTTGCCCGGCTCAGATGCTGGGCTCTTGGGAAGGAATCTAAATTTTACTATTAAAATAGCTGTGGACCTTGGGCAAGTCACTTCCCCTATCTGGGCCACAGTTTCCTCACCTCTGAAATGACTAGAGGATCTCTAAAGTCTGTTCCAGTACCAGCAGTACCACAGAGGTTTTCTGCCCTGTCTCCTGATAGTGCCACCGTTGGCGGGCGTTAGGGTCATCAGAAGGTGGGAGAGGAGACCAGCATAAGGTATTTAGGGAAGTAGGGTCAAACATTAGGGATGAAGAATGTCGCTCACAGTAACACCCGTGGTAGCTGGATCCTTGCCCTCCATGTGTTTATAAACGTCTTCCAGCGCCTCATCTGCGTTCTTCCCCTTGAACCGCTTCTGGCCCAGTTCCTTCATCGCCTCTTGGAATTGTTGAAATGTGATGGTTCGGGCATTCTTGGCCCTAGTCAGTGAGACAAATCCAGGAACTCTGGAACATGAACTCATCACTTTCTAAGGTCCAATCCTCCCCTTACTCAGACTTGGCCACCTAGTGTCTTGAGGACAGGGAATAGACAGTGCCATGTACCCAGCTGATGCTCAGTAGCCCCATGACAAATGTTCCATCACGTGAACTTCTGATGCCATGTCCCACTAGCTTGTTTGTTCTACTCACCACCCCCACTCCCATCTTTGGTCTCTCACTTGACTTTGCTGAACACGATGTCTACATCAGTGGAAGTGACTGTCTTGCCATCCATGATACCACAGTCTTTGCATAGCTTGGAGAAGTTCTTGTTGTTCATTTCAGTGCCACTGGCTGATGACTCTCCGAAGACAGCAAACCGCTGGAATGTTTTTTCTGCTTCTGATGCCATGGTCAACTGGAGGTGGGGGAGGACAGTAGGGGCGGGGACTCAGGGGTGAGGGAGGAAGGAAGGGGGAACTAAGGAGTAAGAAGCATGGGGGGGGGGTTAAGATGAAATCTGAATCAGCAGCAGGAACAAACCCCTCCTTCCTGTTCCTCTTTCCCCCCTTCCCTCTCAATCCCATTCATCCCATCTACTGCTCTCAGCTCTAGGGACACTAGTGTGGATCCTACATTCTGAGTAATCATCACCACCACCCATGTCCCCACTACTTTTGGTACCTAAGAGTGCCTGGATGGTGTCTGACCCTTCCCAGCCTTTGTATATAAGTGTATGCAGATACGTGGGAGCCAGCTGGTTGGGGAGACTATGTGGCAATGGGGAGACAGAAGGGGGAGGAGAGGGAAGTTTCTATGACCTCAGTAGTGTTTATGTGACATCACCTCAGCTACAGCCCTAGTTTTAGGGGAGGAGTCTTTTGGTTTCCCTTGCATGTTGCATTGAGCAAGTTGCCAACCTTTTGATCTCTTCAGATGATCAAACTTCCTCATCATTCCAGCCCAGCTTGACCAAGTCCTCTGGGTCCTGGTCAAATTGCCTTATGCTCTACCTCTCAACAAAAGCTGAGTGCTGGAGGAAGGAGTTAATAAAAATAGGTTGGCGTCCGTCCAACATTGCTCTCCTTTCTACTCTCCAGGCTCAGGTCAACATGGAGAATCCCACTGGCATTGGCAGACCAACCTCAGTAGGAACTTTAAATGGTGTCCACTGTTGGGCCTAACACTGGCCTTGGAGTGTAACAGATCTGGGTGGGTCAGGGTGAAATAGGTCAGAGTGAGGGTGAGTCTCAGACTCTGCAATTCTTCCAGATAAGTTTCTGTGCAGATCAAGGACGTTCCTCAGGGGTTCCTCTAGCTTTTTCTCTAGCCAGATGCCATATAGATGGATGAATTTCAGGGATCCTAAAATAGAGCAACTAGGTTGGCGGCTTCCCTCTCCTTTCTGTCTGATGAAACACTAGTTCCCATAAATATTTCTTCTTTGTCTTACAAATCTATTTCTTTCTTTCCATTCCTGTTATTCCCATACATGAAGTCCTTGTCATCTTATATCTAGTTGAATACCCTAGCTTCTAAATGATGTTGTTTCCTAAGTTGAATGTATCACCCCCATCCACCCCATAATCCATCTCTATTACCCCACATCAGATTAATTTTCAGAAAACTATTTTTTATCCATTATTCCTGCTCAAGAACTTCTGCTCTATGGATCTTTGATGCCAAACCTTTTTGCTTATCGTTCAAGGACCTTCACACTTGACCCCAATCTACCTTACCAAACATAAGCCACCTCTCATCAACATTATTCTTCATCTGGGGCCATAATGGCCTAATCACTATGTGCTTGAGAGGCTACCTCATAGAGGAAAGAGCATAGCCTTGGAGTGGAATGATTCTGAGTCAGGATTTGAGTCCTAGATAAGTCGTTTACTAGCTGGTTGGCCTTGGGTAAGTCACTAAACATCTCTGAGCTTCAGTTTCCTCATATGTACATGAGGGCAATATTTACTCTATAGTATTGGGGGATACTACACGAGAAGTACCTTGCATAAAGTAGCTACTATTCTATTCAAAATAACTTGTGCATTTCTGCCCCCAAACTTTCCCGTATGCTCTTCCTGGATAGAATGCCCCTCTCTCCTACTCAAATACTCCATGGTTGCACTCCTCATAGGGTGGTTCACACTAGGAACAAAAGCCTTTTCCTCCTCTGAAATACTAAGACAATGGTTCCTAGCCTGTTTGGGCTGCAGCCTACCTGGGTGAGGATTTCTGAATTATTGCAAGGGCTCCTGGAATCTATATGTACATAGAAGATTGACTGTCAATGAACAAAGAATTTGCTTTGCACATGCAGGTATATCACTATATACATAGATGTTGTGATTATCAGAATACTGTACAAACTTACTTGAAAGTACTGAATTTATGGTTTGTCTCTATCAGAGGATACTAAAACCATGATGTGGGAATGGAAATCTGATCTTCCACTCGACAAGAGTGGGGAACTATTGCCTAAACAATTCATCTTATATAAAGATCATTTTTCTTTTTCTTTTTTTTTTTTTTTAAGATTTTCTTGGTGAAGGGGAACAGGATTTTATTGGGGAACAGTGTGTACTTCCAGGATTTTTTCCAAGTCAAGTTGTTGTCCTTTCAATTGTTGTTGTGGAGGGTGCAGCTCAGCTCCAGGTCCAGTTGCCATTGTTAGTTGCAGGGGGCGCAGCCCACCATCCCTTGCTCGGAGTCTAACCGGCAACCTTGTGGTTGAGAGCCCGCATTCCAACCAACAGTTATCCGGGAGCTCAGCGGCAGCTCAGCTCAAGGTGCGGTGTTCAATCTTAGTTGCAGGGAGCAGAGCCCACCATCCCTTGCTCGGAGTCCAACCGGCAACCTTGTGGTTGAGAGCCCACTGGCCCATGTGGGAATTGAACCGGCAGCTTTAGGCTTTAGGAGCACAGGGCTCCAAACGTCTGAGCTGCCAGGCCGGCCCAAGGTCGTTTTTTTTGGCTTTTTCGCTCTTTATACCTTCTCTCAACTATTCGAACATAAGCTTCTAGAGAGAGTATGACTAGCCTTCACACTTCTTTGAATTCCATCTATACAGTGGCATGCCTACACAGCAGACACTTAAAACTGTCGCTTAGTTGAAGGTATAGTTTGAAGCTGCTTCTGGATCAAGAAAAGAAAGTTAGAGAGGTTATCTTTGTTGGGCCACTTACACCAGGGCTGCGCTGGGACCTGCCCTGACATAAAGTAACCTTATCTTAGGGCAGAAGCAGCCTCATTTCTGCCTGTAGCAGGCCGAGACCCCTAGGACTAGGAAGCAAACAGATCCCAGTGGAAATTTCCCACCTCCGGCCTGCCCCTGCGTAGGCCCCTTATCAGGTTCCCCCTGAGTCATCCTGACCTAGAGACGAATTTAGATGCTGGAACCTCTAGGTCCTTCCCTCCCCCACTCCAAGTAAGACTACTTTAGACACATCAGAGAAAGCAGCAAACAAAAGTTCTCACTCTAGACATTCTTTCTCCCCACGTTTCAGGAGGGCTGGTGAAATCTGTCTCCTCTCCTTTATGTATTAGATCTAATTCCAGCATGTTTTCCTTGTCCAGGAGAGAGTGTTAAACTGGCATCCAGAGGGGAGAAGGGACTAGGCGAGGAGCCAGAGTGTCCAGCTTCTGTGCCAGTTTCTGGGGAAATTGTTATGAAGGGAGTGGGGGAAAGAAGTAGAGGAAACCTTGGGTGCATCAAATTAGGGAATGTAGGGGGGTCCTTTAGATTTGGGTTATTGAAAGCTGGGTTTTATCCTGACCAGTTCTCCTACTCTGGGTTACCTCCTCTCTCTTAGCCCCTCCTTCTTTCCAATAGACCCTGCCAAGTGGGGATGAAAGGGGCATTGATGTTCCTTGGATGGGAGGGGGATTGTGGGCGGTGAGGGGGGCTGTGGGGGGTAGTTCCCAGGCAGGAGGGTAATTTGGGGGTCTTGGGGGGGCAGTCTGTACTGGTGTTGCAGTTGGCAGCTTCAGTTCCATTGGCCATTGTTTCCAACTGGCCTGGCGCCCAGCCCCCAAATGGCAACTCAGGAACCAGGCTGAAGGAGAATGGGGTGGGGACCCTGGGGGGAGGGGAGCTGGAACGGGCGCAGGTGGGGAGAAATTCAATCTGGTTTCCTTTTGCCTAAGACAACTTCGAATTCCCTTAGCCACATAACTATCCCATTCAAGGTGGCCCTCCTCTTAGGAGCACAGGGAGGGTGCATCTAGGTAGGGGGATGGCAGAGCAAGTGAGTCCAGGGCAGCAAACCCACCCATACCCTCAGAGAGACCGAGCAGTCCCTGAGAAACCGTCGCCTGGGCATTACGATTCAGCTGGGCCGAGCTGGTCTCACCCTCCTTCTTTGGGCCGGACTAGGAGGGGTTAGCGCTGAAGCCACAGGGTCTCTTGAGTCTCAGCCCGGGACACTGCGTCCTCCCCAAGCCCCCACTCCACCCCCGCAGAGCTAACTCCGCCTCCGCGCCTGTTTACCCCAGAGTCAGAGCCCCTGGGGGTCCCCGGCCACTCCCCCACCCCCCCTTGGGGCCTTGACCTGGGAGTCCCCGTTGGCCATCCTCTTCCCCCTTCTTGCGATCTCCCTCTATTTATAGCGGTCCCCCGCATTCCCCGCCCCCCCTCCCCTCCTTGTTTTCCAACTTCTCTAGGAGCAGCCGGACAGCAGGCATCGGGACGCAGCACACAGAGGAGGTACCAGGACCCTGGGCGCCCCGGAGTTGGAACTCCTGCTTCCTCGACGCCCCCTCCCTTACCCACTCCGTGCTGGCACACCTGCCCCTCCCAGCTGGCGAGACCCCTTCCTCCTCAGCGACGATCTCCGCCCACCCTCAGCGACGATCTTCCCCCAGCTCTCCTTCCTGAACCAGGCTCTCTTTTTCCGGGCGGGCGGAGTCGAAATCGTGGGTGTCAGCACCCTGGGTTGTCTCCCGCTACCCGTCCCCACAAATGAGTCTGTGGGTGAAGGAAGGAGCCACAGTGCGATAGGCAGACCTAGGTCACGGGTGGGGGTGGTGTTGAGGGCGGCCGTGGGGATTCCCCGTAGGACTAAGGGATCCCTGCACACCCCACAACCCCCTGGTTGCGTGGGGATGTGTGGGGAGCGCGAGCGGAGACCGGAAGCACCCACAGTTTGCTTTTCTTAGAGTTTCCCTCCACTGTCCCCGCCCTGCACAGTCCCCCTCCCGAGCGGCAGACAGCCTAGAGCGGGATAAGGGGGGGCGTGTTTACTGGGGGTCTGGGGCGGATCCGCGGGGAGCTGTCGGCTGGTGGGCGGGCTGGGGCGGGCCTGGGGCGGGTCTGTGGGGAGCTGGAGTTCGGGCGGGCTGGAGAGTCAAAGGCAAGTGAAGGTGGAAGCCGCCGCGGAGGCAGCAGGTAGGGGGAGGGGCAGGCGAGGGGCTGCAGGGCCTGGCTGGCGCCAGCCCGGCCGGTGGGCGGTTTGATCCTAATCTCTGGTAGCCGACCGCTGGGGGAAGGGGCCCGCAAGGAGGGGGCGCTGGGCTGCTGCGCACAAAGACAGAGCTTCGGCGGGCAGCAGGGCGTGTTTGGGGCGTGCGCGAGGTGGTGTCCAGGGTCCAGGGCGCTGGGTGCCCGCCGCGCGAGGATGTCGGTCCCCACGCGGGCGGGCAGCGTAGGAACGAGTCCTGGGTGCTGGGCCCAGTCAGTCCCATCCCTCCTATCCATCTTTCCCGGCTGGCGCTAGGCCCTTGCGGGTCGTCAGTCAGGGGAGGCTGGGAGGAGATTGTGGGACCGCCCTCCTCGCCTTTCTCCACTTGCGGGACACACACCGAGACTGGGTGGAGGAGAGAAGAGAATGCACGAGGCCTTTTAAATTCTTTTTTTTAAATGGCGGAGGGAAGCAGCTATGCTCTGCTACCCTCATCTCACGAGAGAGCTGTCAAAAGTTGGGGATCCCCTAGTCCCCACTTCTAGTTTGCAAATAGGAAAGTGAAGCCAAGAGTAGTACTGACTGGGCCAAGGTCACACCAGTAGTTGAAGAGCCCGCGACTAGAATCCAGAGGTTTTGACACAAGCCACGCGCCTTTCTCCACATCAGCACTTTCTTCTTTCCTGGCTCCAGCCTGGGCTTGATACCTGCTCTCCATGTTGCCCCGCAGGCCCTTCCAGCCTGTATTGGTTCTAGCCGAAGCCTAGAGAAGACGTCTTTACTGGAATCAGGGGTACAGATGGGGGAGGGTTAGTGACCTGGGGAGGGTTGGTTATTCAGGTAGTCCAGATCTTGGCTGAGGCTTTCTGTTCCTAAAAGACCCAGAGTCTGTCTCCCAGGTCATTCACCTCATTGCCTTGTTTTCTCAGACCCCAGAGCCAGAAGCAGTGAGAACCCTGACCCCTAACCCCACTGCATCCAGCCAATAGGAGCCCAGTAAGTGACCCCACCCCCAGGCTGTAGGCTCTTTACTGTGTTTGTCTGCAGGCATACTCTGCTCCTCACCGGCCCCACTAATGTTGAATGTATGCTGATTTATTCACAGGGGGGAGGGACAGCCTTGGAAAGAAGGGAGAGTTTGGGTCAGTTGGGCACAGATGTTCCTTGTCCCTCTTTTCTTGTTTCCCCCTCCCCCTCTTGGTCATGTTACTCAGGTCATTTTTAGCCCCTTTCCTTTTGAGCTGCTGACCTTGGGGCTTTAGTTGAAGGTTACAGTCAGTTGTGAACTCGCAGTACCCTCCTTTAGTATTTTTGGAGTACCCAGTCACTGAGCCACGATTTCATCCCCCTACCTAACTGGGAGTGTGGGGTGACCCTTTAATATAACTGGACCTGCAGTTGCTGCCCCACCCTGATATTTACATCCAGAATAGGGGAGGAGGATCTGGAGGTGTGGGTGTTGAGGGGAACAGTGGGGATGGCCAGTTGGAGGAGAAGTGCTGTCCTCCGTCTTTTTCCACAACTCCTGCTCCCAGTGGCCTGGACATGGAGCTGGGGCAGGAAAGGCTTTCTGAGTCCTGGAGTCATCTTCAGCTCCTGGGGCCACCTGCACCCTGCATTGTCCTGTCCTGAGAAAGGAAGCAGGTATTCAAGGAGATGTGGGAGTGTAGAGACAACCTCCCCAATCTCAGTGTTTCCTTACCCTGCCAGGCCACCATGGCGGAGCTGCAGGAGGTGCAGATCACGGAGGAGAAGCCGCTGTTGCCAGGGCAGACACCTGAGGTGGCCAAGGTTATTAGATACCCTCTGATTCCCAGGCCCGAATTCCAGACCTCCAAGCATCCCCTTCATTGCCTGCCTTTCCAAATCCATAATCTCATTCTAACCCACACCCCTACTTTCTCCACCTGTGCCCAAGTTTCTCCCCCCATGTACCACAATTTGGAGTCTAGGCCTTTGTCATGCCACTGTACTAATCTTCATCCTTTCCATGTCTCTTGTTGTCATCTCTTTCTGTCTTTGATCTCTTGGTCTCTTTATCTACCTCTCTTTATCTGTGTCTGTCACTCCATCTGTGACATTACATGGCTGTGTGTTTCTGTGTGGATCTGTCTGTGTGTGTCTCTCTCCAGGAGGCTGAATTAGCTGCCCGAATCCTCCTGGACCAGGGACAGGTAACAGCTTGGGGCAGTCCCAGGGTGGGAGGAGGGGCGCTCCTCTCCCTCAGGAAAGAGAGGCCCTCCCATTACCTGAATCTTCTCTCTGCTTCCTTCTATTCCTGTCCTTTCCTATCCCCATCTCTCCCCTTTCCTTCCCTTTTCGCTTTTCAGAGTTCCTTGATGCTCTCCAATCTTTCATTATTCTTTTCCACGCTCAAAAATCATCTTCCACTGTCATATTTACCTAAACTAAATTCTTGCTGAACCTGTTTCTAATACAGTGGTACCTCGGTTTTTGAACGTCTCCGTTGATGAACATTTCGGTTTACGAACACTACGTTTTATGGATCTCTGGTATTATTAGATAGTAAAATTCATGCTAAATTCGCAGTTTTAGGGGTCTGGATTTTAAAGGTCTGGAACGGATTAATCCATTTTGCATTACTTGCTATGGGGAAACTGTGCCTCGGTTTTCAAACGTCTCAGAACTTGACCGGTCTTCCGGAATGGATTATGTTCGAAAACCTAGGTGCCACTGTACTTTGTTCCCTTTTCCTCTCTTTGCCCCTCCCCCCACACCAACTCCGCAACTTTTACGGAGGTCCCCCTCCTGCCTCTTTTCCTCTCAGTAACGCCTACCTGATGGTGACCTATTTTCCTGCAGACTCACTCTGTGGAGACACCTTATGGCTCTGTTACTTTTACTGTCTATGGCACCCCCAAACCAAAACGTCCAGCGATACTCACCTACCATGATGTGGGACTCAACTGTAAGGATCTTCACTTCCCCTCCCACCCCTTTTGGGAAGAGGCTGGGGGAAGGGTCCACATGGGCAGGAAGGGAGCCATGTGGCATGTCAAGGAGAAGTTCTCTCCTAATGTGACTGTGGCATGAAAGAAAGAGGGTGGGTTCTGACTTGGGGACACTTTCCCCTGTCTGATTCTACTGTTGGGGTGATGGGAATTCTCTTTAGATAAATCTTGCTTCCAGCCGCTGTTTCAATTCGGGGATATGCAGGAAATCATTCAGAACTTCGTGCGGGTTCATGTGGATGCTCCTGGGATGGAAGAGGGGGCTCCTGTATTCCCTTTGGGGTGAGAATTAGCTCCCTTCCTCCTCATCAGACTGTGAGGTACAGGGCAGATGTGGGGAAGATTGGACCAGGGGAGGAGGAAAGGGAAGGCAGTGGTGATTCTGCGACAGGACAAGTAGGACTCCCTGAGGTGGGGACAGTAGGGGCAGGTTGGTATTTTCCTTAACATTCATTCCTCTCTTCCCCAGATATCAGTACCCGTCTCTGGACCAGCTTGCAGACATGATCCCTTGCATCCTGCAGTACTTAAAGTAAGAAGCCTGGGGATCCCTTCAAACCAGAGTTCTGTTTTCAGCATAAGGTGGCCCTTAAAACTCCTATGTCCACCAGGGTTCCTGCGCGAATTTTGGTCTCTGGCTTAGATGTATCCTTCCTTCTGTATGCTGCCAACCTGATTGTTGAGAGGAAGGAGGGTGGGTTTGGAAAACTGACTTGAGTCAGCCGAGTAGCCCTAATACAGGACAGAAAAGGGAAGGGGCTATGTGAGGCCCTGCCTCAGGCTGAGGAGGGATCAGAAAGCTAGAGAGGAAGAGGAGGGGGTGACATAATCCCTGAGGAACCAGACAGACCTGTCTCTGTTCCTCCCACTCCCCCTCCATACGCACACCTGGGAGCTGGGAGCCCTGTGTGCAAACGAGAGCGGGAGAAGGAGGGGAAAGCCGGGCAAGGCCTCCTTGGTATGTACGTGGGACACTGATGACTCCTGGGCTCTGTCCTTGGCTTGGCTTTTCCTGGACACCAGAGCCCCAGGCAGCTCTGGTTCACCTCTTTGGCTCTCTGGAACCCCACTCTTCCTGCTATTCACTGAAGTTGGGTTGTTGTGTTTTTTTTTTACATCTTGCTTAGAGTTCCCTCCTTCTCAGTTCCTTCCTCTAGAGGAACCAGGAACTAAAACAGAACAAGTTGAACTAGCTCCTGAAAACAGAATGGACAAAGAGTTAGCTAGGAAGACAGTATCTGGTGTGTTGGTGGATGGGTGTTTCTTTTTAAGACACTAACTCGCCAAGAGAGAGCTGGAGAAAGACTTTAGGGTCCTACACTAACTACCAGTGTCAGTTTTTGAGCTCCTTGGCAGGTGCCTTTCTGTCCTTTGTGCCTGTGGCCTTAGGAAAGAGGGTAAGGAGTTTGGAAAGGCAAAGTTTTGGACATCGGGGCCCATTAGATATACTTTCCCTTTTACAGTTTCTCCACAATAATTGGAATTGGTGTTGGAGCTGGAGCCTACATCCTGTCACGATATGCTGTAAGATATAAAAACCACCCGATGAGGGAAGGCGGGTCTAAGGCCCATGGCAGGCTGATTAAGAGAGCATTGTTTGCTAGTGTGTGTTTGGCGGGAGGACATGGATGCCAGGGTGGAGAGGGAAGCCCCGTGGCGGCCTAAGAGTGGGTGGAACTAAGTGGGGAGGGGAGACGGCCATGCACTGCCTCTGATTTCCCTTCCTTCTGCTGCCCTTCAGCTTAACCACCAGGATTCAGTCGAGGGACTTGTCCTCATCAACATTGATCCCAATGCCAAGGGTTGGATGGACTGGGCAGCCCACAAGGTTTGGAGGGGCCTGTGTGCTGAGATCTAGGGTCGGGGTTCTCTTATATGGGTCCAGTTAGGCTCTACCAGTATAACTGATTGGCCTGTGAACTTCAAGGAGGGCGGCACAGAGCAGGAAAGAAGCTGTGTCACTTTGCCTGGGTCTCTTCTCCCCATAATGTCCTGAGCTTTCTTACCTGCCCTTTCCTTGTAGCTTACAGGCCTTACCTCTTCCATTTCGGAGATGATCCTTGGACATCTTTTCAGCCAGGTAAGTGGTTGTGGAAGATGGAGGAAGAAGAGGGGACCAGCAGGGACTTGAATGCTTGGGGTGAATTCCTTAGCTGGGACAGGGTATGCGGAGGGAAGAAGGCTTGTCTCTTCACATCCAGTAACTGTTGGCTTCTCTTCCCAACCCTGATTTTTCTTTCCTTTCTTTGCTTCAGGAAGAGCTGTCTGGAAATTCTGAGTTGATACAAAAGTATAAAAATATCATTACACATGCTCCCAATCTGGAGAACATTGAACTGTACTGGAACAGCTATAACAAGTGAGTGGGCAGTGTGTGTGCGTGTGCATGTGAAAGCAATGTAGAAGCAGTGGCTGGGGGTGATGGGGAGGCAGAGAGGAGGAGAGGGACGTCCAGAAGGTACACCACATGCAAGGAGGGTGGGATTTGCTGTGCACCTGGGGCAACTGCAGGACAGGCCCAGAGGGAGGAATTGTGAGGAGCTATCCCCCTTTCTCCTATTTCCTTCCCTTGCAGTTTTGGGTTCCCAGAAGTGAGATGATGGTCTGTCCTGTGCCCTTCCTCCCATTCACCCCGCTCTGACCAGGGACCTGGAGCACAATGTCTATAGAGATTGCGCTTGAGGCCTGCCTGTTACCTTCCCCTTTGGTTCCCACTTTTAATCACCAATATTTGATTGTAGTTTCTGGCAGGAAGATAGCTTCCTCATGGGGGAGATACTTTATATCTGGATGGATAACACTGCCTGCCTAAAATTCCTACTCTTTTAACCTCTCTCTAGCCGCCGAGACCTGAACTTTGAGCGTGGAGGTGATATCACTCTCAAGTAAGACTTTAAGACCTAGAGTTTTGCCTCTCTCCCTGGATTTTCCCTAGGTGCTTATATCCTTTAGAAGGAGAATCTTTTGCCAGGCAATTTTATTGTCCCCTCCCACCCCATCCCAATTAACAAATCACCACCCACTAGGTCTTCTGCCTTTGAATCCTCTTGGTGAGGTCAGAGGAGCCAGACATTTTTCCAGCTGCTCTTCTGGGAAGGAGGTGGGTGAGGGAATGCCAGGGCTCACTACCTCCTCCCTGACACTGTGCCTCTAGGTGCCCTGTGATGCTGGTGGTAGGAGACCAAGCACCCCACGAAGATGCAGTGGTCAGTAGGGAATTTGGGGGTGGGTGAGGGAGGTTTGGAGTCCTAGGGTGGTGGTTAAGAGGGGTATCTTGCCAAGAGGCAAGCTCAGTTTGGGACAGGGAGAGTAACTTTGGTACGTAAGAGATTGATTCTTGGGAAAAAGGAAATGGGTAGGGGCTGATAAGAAAGGAACTGGGGTCTGGGTCCCTGGGTCCTTTGGACTGGAGGGGCCACAGGGAGTGTGACCTCATTCATTCAACTTCCTGCTCACTCCAGGTGGAATGTAACTCCAAGCTGGACCCCATCCAGACCTCTTTCCTCAAGGTCAGTCACCCTACTCCATGCCCAGCCTGACTCCTGTCCAGAGCAATAGATCCTGAATCCTAGATTCAGCTTCCAGGCCTAGGCCTCCAGGGTCCTTCCTGGGAGCAAGTGCAATGCACAAAGTAAAAACAGAAATAAAAACAAACAAACAAACAAACAAAAACCAATAAAACAAAAAACCCCTATGGGGAAGCAGGGAAGAGACCCTTTTCTGCCTCCCAGCCTGGCTCACTTTATTCATGTGTGTATCACTTTTTTTGGGTGTCTCTCTCCTGAACAGATGGCCGACTCTGGAGGTCAGCCCCAGCTGACTCAGGTGAGTACCCCTGCCATCCGTGGGATGGGATATTAGTAGCACTGGGCTATACACCCTTTGCCATACAACCCATCCCCAACCTGCAGGGCCTGGGGCTCCAATGCAGCTCCTAACCTCACCTCACTCTCCCTCTCCTCTTCTTGCTTCCACAGCCAGGCAAGCTGACCGAGGCCATCAAGTACTTCCTGCAAGGCATGGGCTACAGTGAGTATGGGGGTCAGAGGCTATCATGAGGACGAGGGATTGCTACATAGGAGGAAGGTTGGCCACTGAGGGGAGGAAGCATTTTAGGCTAATTCCTGGACTTAACCACCACCTGCCAAATCAAGCTCATTGACTCCCTGGTCCCATTTGTAACTATCGTCTCCACCCAAGCACCCCACTCTGAGTTACCTCCTCTCTGACTGCCTACTTATCCTTCTCTCTCCACAGTGGCCTCTTCCTGTATGACTCGCCTGTCCCGTTCTCGCACAGCCTCCCTGACCAGTGCGGCATCCTTTGATGGCAACCGGTCCCGCTCTCGCACCCTGTCCCAGAGCAGCGAGTCTGGGACTCTCCCTTCAGGGCCCCCAGGGCACACCATGGAGGTCTCCTGTTGAGTGGCCCTTGTTGCCCTGGTGTGGGACCCACCCTCACCTCCCCCAGCACTAACCTGGGAGGTGCATAGGGCACTGGGCCAGAGTGAGCAAGGGAAGATGGGCAGATCATGTGGGGACATGACCTTGATCTTTGATTGCTTCCCTAACCTTGACCTCTAACTTGTGATTTCTCTCAGCTGAGAGAGAGATCTTAATATCTCTTAGGGACCCAGACCCCTAAATGATCCCTTTCCCTCATTCTTGTGTTAAGGCGGAGAGGGCATGTGTCCCCTCTCCCTAATCTAGGTGTCTGTAGATGAGGGATAAGAGGTTGCTGTAGTTGTCCGTGGTGCCTCCCCCAGACTCTCCCTACTCATCCCATTGCAAGGATAGGGCTGGGTCTCCATTCACCAAAGCGGACATGGCTTCTCATTAACCCTTCAGGTCTCTGAAGGGTATGGGCCTAAATGAATGTGTCAGGGGAGGCTTGCTGCTGGGTTAGTTGTCCTCAGGATGTGAGAGAAACATCCAGTGTGTGAATGGAAGTTGGAGTGGGAGGTGGTGGGCAATGAACAAGTTTGAGGAAAGGACTAGAGCTGAGGCAATAGGAAGGGGCCTGGGGCCATTGGCTGCACTAACTTTGGTAGCTATCGAGACAGTGTGTCTAGAGTGGGAAGCGGGTAGGAACCAAGCTGGGGCAGGGCTGCTTAGGGCTTGGCATAGGAGTGGAAAGGGCTATTTTGGGGCTCTGACCACAGTGTGTTATGTGTGGAAGGTGCTCTCCTGTCTCCCACAACTTCTGCTGTAACAATAAACTGTAGAGGAATTTGATCACCATTATTCTTTGTCTGAATATGCCTGCGTCGTGCCCCTTTCCCACCTTCTTCCTGACCAACTCTCACATTCTCGAAGTGACATAAGCCATAGGAGGGGGCCCGTAGAGCATAGACACTTCACTAAATGTGACGACGTAATACCTATTCAGCAGATTGGTGTTGTCCTTGATATTGGTAGTACCTTTACATCTTGGGAGAGGAACTACTGAGATCTTAGAAGACTTCGGTATCAGATACTGAGAAATGCATAGGATTTCAGAGACGTCACCAACATCATGATCTTAAAGCCGGAAGTACAGAAAGCTGACGTGCCCAAGGACATCTCGTGACCCACCTTCCTGAAGGATCCTTCAAGGGTCACCTGGATTCCATTTTAGGCGACCCCAGGCCGTTGGGGGTCAGTACAATCAGCAGACCAGGACTCATCCAGTTACTAGCAGGGTTGGGTTTTTCATGGTTGATCCCAATTTAAAGACTCCTTCAGATGAGTCCCAGCAGCAAGGAGGGTTTCCTGTCAGGAATCCTCCCAGTGAATCCAAGAATTCGGGGAGTTAGACTGTGTGGATCTCTGAGAAGCTTTCAAGTGTGAACAATAATCATGAAGAGGACTTGATATTTTGTGGCCGTTGCAGGCTGATTCTGGGGCCCTTGGGGCACAACAAGTAAAAATGAAACGGTACTTTACAGTGTTATTGGCCAGAGAACTGTGGGTGGAATATAACAAGGTCATTTGCCAGATTATAGAAACCCCACAGGCAATTATACACTTTCCTCCGTGAAACTGAGCTGACGACTAATGCAGCTCGATGTCCAGTGCTGACACGCTGACATGGAAGTAGAGCCTGGAACATGTCCGTGGTTCTTGAGCATTTCATCACTCTCAGGACTGAGTCTATTGTAAACGCAGTAGGCGAGGATCAGGAAGGGCGAGGCTGTAGCTGCGTAATAGCTGCGCCTTATGGAAGGGAAGGCGGGTCTTAGCACATCCACCTGCACAGATAACACTGCTAGCAGGGGAATCTCAGAAGAGGGAGAGAACCTCATTTTTGTGCACATATGTTAGTGCGTGAGTACATACCTGTCATGGAGGTGGTGTGTGAAGTGGGTGGTGACCATGTATGTCTCTCCTGTAGACGTCCCTACATAAGAAACCCAGAGTTAAGGTGGAGGGAGAGATGCTCTCTGCTGGCAGCAAGGGTGGGGTTTTCTGCCCCTGTCTGACCTCACTTTGTCAGTCCTAGACAATCCAGGAGAGCCCATGGGGACGCAGTGCCCCCCTGTGGTAGCCATGGTTCTTCTAACTTTCCCCAGTTCCCAGTTCCCTTTCTAAGTCTCCCATGTTCCTTGTGCTTCTACACAGTAGCTACATAGGGAGGGCCTGATTCCGTGGTCTGTGGCTCCTGCCCACTCTCAAGGTCAGAGCTCAGAGGCTCAGAGGAGAGGTGGGGAGACTTCACAGAAGCTGAACCACAAATCCCACTTTTTGTCTCTGCTTCAGGCTTAGGCCTCCTGGTTCTCTCTTCTCATTCTCAAGGAATGTGCTCCCCCGACTTTGGGGACAGAAGTCCAAGAGAGCTAAGAGAGGATTCGATGGGAAGGAGAATAAGAAGGAGGAATATAGTGACGCGAGCCTTGTGGTGTCAGCGTGAAAATTATGCTGCTCATGAAGAGATTTTCAAGGGTAATTCTCTGGTGGCACACAAATAGTGGAACTGTAGCAGGAGGGATGGATAAATACACAGTAGAAGCAGAATGCATTGTATATTTGACATTCAATGAATCTAAAGATAGTAACTCAGAACAAAATTGAAATAAACAGGAAATAATCGAAACTGGAGTCTAAGCATCCTCACAGACTGGGGTCTGGGGCACCCCTGTGTGCTCCCCTTTTGCTTCACCTTTGTGAGTGGCCATGGGCTCCTCCCATAGGTCACTGGGGGGAGTGTGAGGGTGCCTGGTAGGTTGGCACACCCACAGGTACCAACCCACTCCAATTCTGGCCACTTCCTTGTAATTTGTCAACCAGAGTCAGGAGCCAGGGACTGAGTCCTACGGTGATGGAGGCAAGACCCTGGAAAAGTGTCCTTCAGGGGAAGGGTGAAGTGGAACGAATTATCTCAGAAGAGTTCATTGGGAGCTCCTCGAGTTTTGTTCCTGGTCGTATCTTGTTCTCTGACTGACTGCCCACGCTGCTCCGGGATAGTTGCTAATCTCTGGTTTCTCTCTGATGCTGTTCCCCATCTTCCTGTCTTCACAGATTGTCATCTTACAACTGCAGTACCCAAATCCAACCCTCGGGAGCAGAGGAAAGATGGGGAGCTCCAAAGGATTGCTTCAGAGAGCCATTTATTGGTGCAAAAATGGAAAACTGTCTCTATGTGGAAGAGCAATAGGAGGGCTCTTCTTCTGATGTCATTTTTTTCCTATTTAAATATATATAAAAACGTGTGAGGTGTAGAATGAGGGGTAAAGGGGCACAGAGGTTAAGAAGACTTGAAAACTGTTCCACATAAATTCTCTTGTGACTATTCTAGTGAGCTTCTCCTCTTATGCTTTTTCCCATCCTACATATCTTTTCTCCTATTTTTAGTTTTCAACTCGCACAATTCTAATTGTTTTCAGTTACACCCTGTCTCTCAAGGCTAAATCAAGGTGTACTCCTGATTCTGGCTTCTAGTCACCACACCCCAGGTAACTCAGCTCTCCCTGTCCTGTGGTTCTCATGTCTGTGATTCATCCTTCCTTGTTTCTATCTCACATAAAACTACACTCATCTTCTGCTTTCTTGTAGCCCTCTCTGGCTCTGCTGGGGAATCCTATCTTCTGAAAATGATCCAGATTGTTCCTTTTCCTGATACCGATTTCTCTCTATGGAGCCATTCTCTAGCTTTATTCCAGCTTTTGATATAATATAGTTCAAACTAAAGATGGTTCCTGTCCTGGTTGGTAAGGATCTTGGGAAAGAGAAAGGAAATGGTCATGGGGAGGAAAGAAAGCATTGGTGGCTGAAAGCAGAAGTGGCTAAAGGAGAATCTAAGGGCTCCTGGGTTGGGAGGAGGCAAAAAGGGTGACTCATCTGTGCTTGAAATCTCCTGACCTCTGCTCATTTACCTCAACTGCTGATAGCATCAGTGACCCAGAAACATATGAAGAGTCCCAGAGTCTAATGTACTTCTCCTCAAGTCTCTTCTCCATAGTCGTACATATCCTCTGTACCAGAAATAGCTCTCTAACCTCCATATAATCGTATCCCTTCCTATTTGCTCTTTCAAAGTCTGACCTGTACTTACTGACGCGGATCTACCTGCAGTGCACCCACACATTTTTGTCCTTCAGCTTCTGTTTGGGTGTGGCCAACGAGAGACATGGCAGTAGATCCAAGAGTAGGAGAATGAAGGGATTCCTCTGGCTTCCTCCTTGTGGAGCCCCTGCAGGCGGGTTGTAGCCCACTACCAAATGGCACAGCTTTCAGTGCATGGCTCTGTCGAGTTTCCAGTAACTGCTCCTTCCCTTCAGCCCAGGTAATATCATTGCTCTTACCCAGTCGCAGGGTGTTAGCTGCTCCGTCCTAACCCTGCCCACACATTCTGTATGCTCCCTTTGTTAAACTTGCTCAGTGATTCAACATGCTCTCTGCCTTCTCTAGACACCCTAACAGCTGGGCTTCAAACCCATGGTCAGACAATTAAGTTCACAAACTCATCCTAGAAAAAGTGCTACATACCTCATTGCTGAATATCACTATGGTCACCTTCAAGTACTCCCCTTGAGAAGCTATCCACTGAAGCCAGCGCCTAGTCCACCCTTCAAAGTAATTTTGGAACTCTTTCTGAATGGCCATCAGAGCTGTTGCCGTATTACCCTTGATGTCCTGAATGTCATCAAAATGTCTGTTTCAATTATTTCCTGTATCTTCGGGTAAACAGAGATGTCATTGGGGACCAGATCAGGTTGAGTAGGGAGGGTGTTCCAATACAGTTATTTGTTTACTGGCTATAAACTCCCTCACTTGCCATGTGAGCTGGTGCATTGTTGTGATGCAAGAGCCATGAATTGTTGGTGAAAAGTTCAGGTTGTCTAACTTTTTTTTTTTTTTTAACAGGACTTTATTGGGGAACAGTGTGTACTTCCAGAACTTTTTTTTTCCAAGTCAAGTTGTTGTCCTTTCAGTCTTAGTTGTGGAGGGCGCAGCTCAGCTCCAGGTCCAGTTGCCATTGCTAGTTGCAGGGAGCGCAGCCCACCATCCCTTGCGGGAATCGAACTGGCAACCTTGTGGTTGAGAGCCGGCGCTCCAACCAACTGAGCCATCCAGGAGCTCAGCGGCAGCTCAGCTCAAGGTGCCACGTTCAATCTTAGTTGCAGGGGGCGCTGCCAACCATCCCTTGTGGGACTCGAGGAATCGAACTGGCAACCTTGTGGTTGAGAGCCCATGCTCCAACCAACTGAGCCATCCAGGAGGCAGCTCAGCTCAAGGTGCCATGTTTAATCTTAGTTGCAGGGGGTGGAGCCCACCATCCCTTGCGGGACTCAAGGAATTGAACTTTGAACCGGCAACCTTGTGGTTGAGAGCCCACTGGCCCATGTGGGAATCGAACCGGCAGCCTTCGGAGTTAGGAGCACGGAGCTCCAACTGCCGGAGCCACCGGGCCGGGCCCAGGTTGTCTAACTTTTTCACGTAGCACTTCCAAATAGTAAACTTGGTCAACTGTCCAGTTGGTACAAATTCATATTGAATAATCCCTCTGATATCAAAAAAGGTTAGCAACATCGTCACAACAAGTTCGTGAACTTATTTGTCTGACTTCATATAAGATGGGATGTACAGGTAAGTTAAAGGCGGAGAAGGTAAAGGTCAGAAGAGAATCTGTATACTGAGCTTTCCTTAGTCACAGAAACATGGGTTTAAAGCCCAGCTAGCTATATGCTCAAGTTACTTGTTTCCTGCCTGCGCTTCCCTAGACTTACAATGGGGATGGTATCTACCTGACGGGCTTGGGGAGGTGAGATAATGCACGTGGAAGCGACAGTACAGTGCCTGACCCATAGCGATGCTGTGTGGAAACTATTATTATTATAACACAGGCCCTATTCTCGGTGTGCTGCGTGTGAGTGCGTTGAATACTGAAGGGAAGCAGGATAGGATGGTGCTTCAGGAAAATTATTTCCTGAGTCAGACATTTTTATTTAGTTTTGCCTTTAGCTTGGCTTTTCACTGATCCCTGGGTGTATAAGTTAGGCTTGTGAGAAGGTTTGCATATCTTAATTTGTGGGGAGGGGAATGGAATGGACAGACAGAAATGAAATGAGACGAGAATGAAACTCAGGAGACCTTGCCCATGTTAAAGGCACTTGGGCTTCTACACTGACAATATCCAAAGGGGCAAAGTGGTGAAGGTGCCTGAGCTCACAGGGCACACCTTCTCTTTCCCTGTTTCTCCACCAAGTCTGAGATATTCCTCCCTCTCATGGGTCAGGGGGTGGGCAGCAGTCGACCTGCTCCTCCTCAATTCCAGATAATCGGTTTCTGTATTGGTGCTGTTTTTAAGAGAAGCAACATTGCAGGGATTACTCAACTGAAAGACAAATGGTCCAGTGGGGTGGGGCCCGGGGCATAGTGGCAGGTAGGACAGGCAGAAGGCTCTACCACATGGCAGAGCCAAGTAATCACCCTCAGCATTCATCTGGCGCCTTTCTCCCGCTCCAAACACACTGCTTCTTAATCCCTCAGCACAAGGAAGCTGGAAGGAAACAGAGGCTCAAAGAGCTATCATGCCCTCGAGGCCACACAGGGCTCAGTGTGAAAAATAGGAACCAGATGGAAATAGGCTCCATCTCGTCTGATCTCCAGAGTCTGTTGGACATGTTGGGGACGGCTGACAACAGGTATTGGGAGTGGGGTGGGCGTGGTTAGTGTAGGGAACAATCTGGATCCTCATGGTTTCTGTTCTTAAACCTCTTCTCTAAATGCTGGGAACTCTGGCTCAATATTTCAACACCTGTGAGTAAGGTTGGAATTTCAGCAATGCTCCCATATCCGGGGGGCATGGCTGCAATCGACCAAGTGGCTAGGGGCTCTGAATCTAGAAGAAAAGACTGTCTAACACTCACCCTTCCCACTCCCCACTCTACCTGGCAGCTCTTCGGCAACCCGGAGAGATGAAGCACAGCATGGCTGAAGGGAAGGGTGAAATGGACATTTTATTACACAAGGTAGCAAAAATGGGACAAGAGTCAAATCTAGAGTGATGGTCTTTAAATCGGTTCTCCAATGTATAGGCACTCAACCTAAAATAATCATCCTTTTCTCAGTCCTGGGTGAGCAATGGGATCTCATGTAGGAAAAGCTGGGGACCAGTTCACGGGGATGATGCCTAGTGAATTGCACTTAGTCTCGGGAGAGAAATGTCTGAGGGCCAAAGCCATTTGGGAGATCATTAGAGAGAGGTCCATCAGAAGTCAGGAATCTCAGGCCCACAATGCAATAAGGGCCATGAAGGCAAAACCAGCGGCCACACAGCCCCACTTGGCCAGAGGGGCCTCAGGGCCAACTAGCTCCCGGGGCAGAATTTCTAGGAAGGTGACATACAGGAAGGTACCAGCTGCCACACCCTCTAACACAGCCTGGGCTAAGCCTCGCCCCCCTTCAGAGTCTCCTGCAGCCACAGCCAGCCCTATGGCTACACCCAGGGGGGACATGAGAGCGAATGACAGAATGGAGAACACGGCCCATCGTGTTCCAGTGCCTGCCTGCACCAGCCGCAGACCTACACCAAACACCACGAGCCCCTTGTGAGCCAGGACAGCAACACAGAGCTGCACGGTAGCCACTACTGTCGTCTGCAGCCCCACAGCTAGACCTTCAAACACTGAGTGAAAGGAGAGTGAGAGCAGGAGGATGAGGGCGCGGAAGGGACTGCGTGAGGATGAGGGGAGCGATCCATGGCTGTGGAGTCCAAGGACGTGAGCCCCACCGCACTCCTCCTCCTGCACTTTTGATCCTCCAGGAGCTCCAGGACAGCACTGCAATGCCAGCGACTCCAAAAGGAAGACCAGGAAGAAGCCCAGGGAGATGATGAGCTCTCCGTAGGGATAGTTCGTCTGGGAACAGAGAAAGGGGCTGTGAGATGGGAAAGGATGGAAGAAGAGTGGATGGACGTGGGATGGCAGACTGAAGAGAACGTGAAACGTGGGACTAGAACATAAAAGCGTTGGGGAGCGAAGCCCAGAGGAGGTATGGGCATGCAGCAAGAGACCAGAGGACCCAGGGACACAGTATCAGTAGGGTTAGGAGTACGGAAAAACGATGTGAAGCATGGCAGAGGGTGCAAAGAATGAGAGCAAAGCAGGAGGTCTGTCTGGGGTGTCATACACCCAGAAGGATCTGGTCAACTCCTTTCCCCAGGGTCTGAGCTGAGGAGCACAGGGATTCCTGGAATTCCTCACATCCTTCCCTCAGAAGGGTCTGGGTATGACAGAAGTCTCCGGTTTTCCTCACCCTCCAGGTAGGGGCTGGTGGAAGATACTTACATCATCTGAACTAACATCATCAGAAAAATTTCCCTCACTCTCTGTCCTGTTCTAGGGAGAAAAAAACAGAAATTAGATCAGGCATGGAGCAGCTCAGCTTCCTGTCCTGTCCCGTCAGCTCCACTGATTTCCTTAAAGCCCAAGCTGAGCTGTTGTCATCATTCCACACGACACTGAAGCTGTCATCTTCCCAGTCATTCCACCCTTGTCCTTGGCTCCATCACTTTCCCCCTTCTTCCCTTGCTTCTGTTCATCATTCTGGCCTCCCAAGCCCACGACTCAGCTGCTCACCTGCATCACGAACTTCTGGATCTCGGATTCAATTCCCTCTAGGGCTTCAGCGGTCATGTGCATGAACCCTGCTCCCAGGAAAACACCAGCAGAAATGCAGCCCAGGAGGCTGAGGACCCGGCGGTGACGACCTAATAAACAGGAATTATAATCCAGTTGGTGATGAGATGGACAAAGGCAACTAAAGAGCAACAGGCAGCACCCAACATCCCAAGCTTGGGGATGGCGAGAGAATCAGAGCAAGGAGTCAGGATAGCAGGATAGGGAAGTCAGACTTAGGTTATTGGGCAAGGATGAGAGAGGGCTATACCTGTGGCTCTCTCAATCTGGAACCATTTGAAGCAGATGGGAATGAGGCCACAGACCAGGGTGAGAGCCAACAGAGCAAACAGGCAGCCAATTTTTACTCCTAGTAATGGTTCCATCCTTGGGGTACAGGATAAGCAGAGGCCTCCGAATGACAAATGGAGTTACAAACTTTGGAGCAGGACTGGTGCCTTAGGTGGTCTGAGCTGCAGTGTCCACTCCCGAGATTCTGGAGGCTGTTGTGATCCTCTCTGTTCTGGGCTGCCTCTGCTTATGCAGCCTTGCATAGCTGACTGGGGCCCTGCCCAGCTTCCCGCCCTCTCCCTGCAGGGAGGCCCCTCCCCTGGCTCACGCCTCCTGAACTTGGAAACCAGAAAGTCCAGACTCCCTGTCAGGCACAGCCCTGTGCTGTGTCTTCTCTCCTTCAGTTCCATGACTAATCCAAGGGCTGTGGACTGTCTTAGTTCATGCCTGGGGCTGGTCTAATGTTGTCTATGGTAGCTACTTCCCAGCTGTTTTGCATTGGGGACAACCTGGTCCTGCATCACACAGGACATTTGATCTAAACCTTCCACTCCAACCCAAGTCTTAGATTGCTTTGCTGATACCTGAACTGTACCCTTTCAGAGGGGATTTGGGGCCACCTGGGGGTAAGTAGGAGGTGGGGCTGAGAGGTGGTGCTGCCACCACTCTGTGAGAACTAGATGAAGGGACTCCTCTTTCCTGTCACCTTGGAAAAATAGCTCCAAGTATGGAAATGTCTAGTGGGGCGTTGAGGTTTCCAGTATTACAACATTGATATTGTTACAACTTCTGACTGTGCCTGTTTCCTGACATGTATTGTGTTAGGATCGAGAGTTTTAATACAAAGAAAGTTGCTCTAGCTCTGAAACAGCAAGGCTAGGGGAAAACTGAGAAATGAACCAAGTACACGGAAGGACCCTGCCTGGGGAAATGGGTGGAGATGAAGATGCCGTCCTGATGGGGATCACCTCTTGAGGGAGATGCATGAAGCAAACTCTGGGGGAGCTGATGAACCCTGAGAAAGATGACAGGGAAGGACGGAGGGAGAAAAAACTCGAGGCTCGGCAGCTGCTGGTCCCCTATTCAGGTGGCCTACCAGCCCTGAGACCTGCTGAGCCAGTTCTGAGTGCTGGTGCGGCTTTCCGCACTCCTGCAGTTACTTCCCTGGGACGTCCTGGTCTCTGGGAGAAGCTGTAGTATTCTTATTCTTACAGGAGCAGGTGAGCTTGAGATCTGGGTGGGAAGACAGGCACTGGAAATCTGAGGATTCACTTCATTGCAGGGCAGACCCCCATACCTTTTAAAAATCACAAGATCCATTTCCATTCTTAGAAAACTTTTAATTATTATTATTAAAACCTCAAACAAACAGATATGTAGGGTACCAGCACTCCCATCCTGGATACCAGGTAGCTCTAGCCTTGGCAGGCATGACAGAAGAAAACTCAGGGTACACATCCTTGTCAGCTCTCAGGGGGATCTATAGCAGCGGCCGGAGGAAGCTCAGACGGTGTGGTCACAGGTAAAAGATCTCCCCAGGAGCTGACGCGGGCACAGCGATACAAATCCCTATGGAAGAAAAGGTCATTGTAGGCTGCGGGTTCCTGCCACCTCCCACTAACTCGGGTCACAGTCTCTATACCTGCCGTGTCGACGGGCTGTGATCACAGCATGCTGCATATGCCCATCTGGACAGCATAGGTGACAATGCACATGGCGTGGCCGTTTAAGGATAGGCTGAGTGATCCGGGGCCAGCGATTAGCCTCCTCTGGAGACCCTCGGGCAAGGATCACCATCGAGAACTTTTCCTCCTTTGGCTGCTTGTTCTAAGATAAGGACAGAGAGACTGCTTGGAGGAAAAAGATACAGGGAAAAATTTTTTTGACCCTCATTCCTGCAGCACTTTCATATTCTATGTCATGCACATTCAGTCCCTAAAATCTCAAGGCTATTTTTTGAATTTTCCAACTCCTCCCACCTCTGATTCTTTCTCATCCTTCGTTCCCAGTCTATTTTCTCCCTGCTGCAATGCTCCCAGGATACATACCCAGCTGAAGGGGATGGGGTGGTAAGCCTGGGAAAAGCTACAGGCGAGGGGCTCAGAGGCTGTCAACTGGGGACACGGAAGTTCATGAGGACACTGTAAACACACATAAAAGACACGCAGTGAAACAAAAGAACCATACATCATGAAACTGAAAAACTAGGAGTTAAATGGTCCGGGAGGGATAAGAGAGCATAGGAAAGGGGGTAGGGAGAGCAGTGGAACCACTAAGAAACCCGATAGGGACACAAAGCAGTGGAGGGTGGCTTAGCTTTGCCCTCTCACTTGTCCTGCCACAGCTGAGTTCAGATCTTTGCGTGCTGGGAAAGGTGGAATACTCACTGGGGCAAAGACAAAACCTGGTCGAGGGTCCAGAGGTGACTTCTCCTTTCCCTGAAATAAAAAAAATTAAGCTGGGCCGGAGGAGTCTACTCTTATAAGTCAGTCTGCGCACTCAGTCAGTTGAGGACTCCTTTAAATTCAATTCTGGTAATTATTAACTATGTTCTTTGAGTTAAGCTGGCTGCTTCTCTAATACTCCAAACAAAGAACTTTCTCTTTGCAGCAGGAGAAAGGCAGGAACTTGGCACATAGGATGGTGCTCTCCTTGTCAGCAACCGCCACTCTCAAACAAATCCCACTCCAGGACAACTAAATTTATGATCATACACTGGCTCCTATAGTCCTAAAGAAATAAGGTTCTTGGCTCAGCAATGTCCTAGATCAGGGAATGGCAAACTTTGTTTAAAGGCCCAGAGAATAGGCAAAATCTGTTTCTGTCCCAACTATTCATCTCTACTGTTTGTAGTGTGAAAGTACCCATACACAAGAGACACTCAAATAAGCCTGGCTCATACGAACACAGGTGACAGGCTGGATTTGATCCATAGGCCCTAGTTTGCCAACCATTACCCTATAGCATAATGACTTCATAGGCCTACTAACCTGAGTCACTCTTACCATTGTATGACAGAGTCTCTTCAGGTTTCAAAGGAGTACCAGTAATTGGTGACAGATAGGTACAGAGTGGGGGAAGAAGAGAAAGAACCTTACCTTAAGGACGAGGTCCCTGGCTTCCATGAGCAGGCAGTGCCCAGCTTTTGTTCCATTCTCCACCAGTATCTGTTCACAAAAGGGGAAACTGAGCAGAGGCCCTGAACTACATGAAAACATAAATGTAGCTTTGTAAGAACATTCACAGATGGAATAGTGGTCCTAAACGAAATGGTATTATATACAAGATGGGGATGGAGACTGTAAAAGAGGGACAAAGGATTCTGTGCAGGAGAAAAGAACGAACACAAGCTCCAATGGATAGAAGGAAAGGCATGGAAACCATGAAGCTGCTTTAAAACTTGAAGGCAAAAGGGATTTCAGCTCACCAGAAAATCACTTGTCTTGCGCCACAGGGTTTGAACGACCTCAGCGCGCTCAGCCTTGCTGGGCAGTTCACTCAGGGAAAAGGCTGAGACCACCACATTGAACTGTACCTGAAGACCAAGACAGGGACACGACAGACTCGACATCTCCCCTGCCAAGAGCACGACAGTCTAGCTCCCTAGATTTCTTCTGCTGCCTTTTCTCTTCTGACACTCACTGCTGGGTTGCAAAGCCGAGGCCACACTTTTCCATCTGCCAAATTCTGCATTTAGCTGGCATACTCTACACATTGCCACTTGCCTTGGGTGATACAGGTAGAAACTGTCTGAAAAAGACACTTGGAACATAAGGCTCTCCAGATTCTGAACCACCTGTGGAGGAAAGGAGAGGTGTGGCAACTATGAGTGTATAGGTGTAAACTGAGGTGATATCCTGATGAGAAACATGGCCCCGACAATAAAGGAAAATGCTAGGCGAGAGTGAGATGCAATGGGGTAAATAAACATTAAAAAGGACGGGAAGAATATTAGGTCACCTGTCCTGTTAATCTTACCCAACCCATCCATAGTCCAGCAAAGGCCTCCACCATCCTCTGCTTGACCATAATATTGGAAGGAGACCACACTCATCTTTAACTTTTGGCCCATTCCTTTACTCCTGAATATGACATTCTTTCTAATATTACTTCGCTTTCTTAACTCCTTCAACTTTGGAAAGTGCTTCCTTATATCTTGTCCTCACCTTTCAGTAGCTTTTCTGCCAGATCCAACATGGCAGCTGAACTGTCCACACACATATATTCACGTATGCTCTGGCCCCAAATACTATGAGCAGCCCTAAGATGGCAAAATATAAATCAGCAGTTCTCATGACAAAAAGTCATTCTTACAAAAAATCCCTCTACCACCAACCCCACCCCGGGGAAACAAAGTGTTATGTTAAAATAGTTGGAAAAACTAACAATGTTATTTTCTTATTTCATTTACAACTCCTTAAAGAAAGAAAAAGGCAGACTCAAAAACTACTTGTAGACAAAAATTTTGATGATATACAAAACTTATGCCCTAGACTAAATTCCTTTCCTTTTTTATCTTTCTAAACATGGTCCTTTTTCATCTGACATTTAAGTTTTGGCCTTAATCCATAAACCTTCTCATGCCTTGCCTACCCTGAGGGAAGAAACATTTTAGTTCCCAACTTTCCTATTCTTGATTCCCCAGTCTCTTGATGTTGGAGTGGTGTAAGCATGGCTCTCTAGAATTAGAATGTAAAAAGAGAGAGAAAGATACTCACCAGGTGACAGACCCAGTACCCGATCCAAAGTCCATCAAGGTTTGTGGCTGGAACTCTGGAATTTGAATCTGGATCTGAAGAAATATACAACACCCCACAGTAGGGTAAGCAGACACTTACTTAGGGCCGTGGTAAATATGATTAGGAGACCAGGACAGAGGAGATGTGAATGTCTTTTGAGATTAAATTTAAATACTTTATAGAATAGGAAGCTCCTAAAACAGTGATTCTAAAGCTTTCTTGGGTCACAAAATCCTTTCAGAGGATAAAGAGAGCCCCTTAAAAAAATGTACATGCAATGTCCCAAGAATCCTACCCCAGGAGACTACTTTATAAGAGAACTGATGGTAAAAGGCTTCAGGTTGGAAGCTGAGGGGTTTTCACCTCATGGAATGCCCTGGAGACTGCTGCAAAGCCACCATCCAGTCTTGCTGCCATATACACCAGGCTCAGTGCGTCATTGTAGCTGCCAGAAAAATCAGAGAGTCATGTCCACTGGGAAATAATCTCTATTCCATGGCTGCTTCTAGATTTTTAGGAAATGAAATCTCTGGAAAGGGTTCTTCCATGTTATCACTTTCACACTACAACACAGGAAAAGTCCTGGGGAGGCTTACAAACCAGGCAGCTTTTTGAAACACAAAATTGTGTAATTGTACTTCTCCAATTCTCCTTGAAAAGTCAAACTTTTCTTTCCTCTGCAACCCTTCTAGCCCCGCTTACCTCAGTTCTTGCCAATGGTAGGTAGTTTTACGCAGCGCACGCAGCACTGCTCCACGAAGTTTCTCCTCTGTCTGAGATGAGTCTGGGGTGAGAACAAGCACTGGAAGTGAGGACCTAGGATGAATAGGGCTCAGATCCAATATTTGAATTTACTGCCTGCCCATTCCGCCCCAACTCCTACTGGGGAAAAGCCTCAAAGCTTAAGGAAGCCAGACCTGGTGAGAATAACGACCTCCACCACTACCACTAGAGTGTATCAGACAATAATTTGCCTCTAACAGCAGATTATTCAACTCAACTCACCCCATCCCACGGGTTTTGTTCTATACTAAAGGGAAGTGTGGTAAAGATTTAAAAAATAGGGTAAGGACAGTATTTTGTGCATTTCCTCACTTCCCCAAAACTTAAGATCATGCGTCTCTAATGTTCCTAAGGGAGGAAAGGGACTTTAAGTCTCATGTTATCTACTGAGTGCCTACCATAAGCCAGGTACTGTGGGTAATACAGGGACTACAAGATGAATAATAGGCCTGGTCTGTAATACGAAGGAGCTCACAATCATGAAAATAATAACTTGACAAATTATGCTTATTCTCCTGTCCCTCAAGAGGGGTTTGGCACTGGACAGGGAGCCATACAGGGGCTTTATTTCAGCTGAATAAAAACTTAGTCCTAATCTAGTGGATTTGTTAGGAAAAAAAACAAAGACCTAGATTTCAACAGGATACTAAAGCACTCATTGACCTTCACCAAAGCCGGGAGGGCAATCTTTGAAATAATCTATCTCCTCTTAGTAAGGCATCATTGTAATAACTACTCTGCCCAGAGAGTCAAATAAGAAATTGTAGTATCTATTTGAGAGACTAAAATTATTTCTGGCTCTTCATTTCCCATTGTTATTTCAATGTGACCTACTTTTTAGTTATTCTTAAACCCTACCTAGGTTTTCCAGGAATTTTTTCTCAAGATGTGTAGCCCGCCTTTGCAATTCCTCTGGCTCTAAGGGTACATGCCGGCTCCAGAGATAATTGGTCAGTGCTTGCACCTGCTTCTCCACATTGGGTATTGAATTCTCTATGGGCCAAAGATGAAAAGCGGCATCAGTTGCATGAAGGCCCAGTCTCCGCTTGCTCTCGAGCCTCCCTTTCCTACCGTTACTCACCGAGCAAGAGTAACTGCGCGGTGTCAGCCAGTGCTTGAGGTATCCGCACCCGCGGCAGCTGCCGGATGCCGGGGTGCCGGCGATGGGGCCTCTTCCCCAGAAAATCGGACTTGTTATCTACCTGGGATATGCCGGGTACAAGGGCAGCGAGAGCCTGCAAGCCGGGAAAGAAAAGCTGATTGCCGGGCAGGAAGAGAAGGTTGCGGGCGCTCGCTAAGGGAGGGGCTGCCGGGAGCGCTCCTGGGAGCAGACCTGTTTCAGAGATCCAGTCTCTCCCAAAGCAGTGACAGCAGGCACTCACCCGGGACTGGGGAGCTACACCAAAGCCACGACGCCATCTGCCTAATGTGAAAAGATACCTCGGGCCGCTCCTGGTCGCCATGGCGCCGGAGGCGAACCGGAAACGGAAATGTAGGTGTCTGTGACCCTCAGTCTCAGAAGCCCAGGCGGACATCCTCCCCGGAACGACGGCATGGGGCAGTATCAGCCAATGAGGAGAGCGAGTGCATGCTAGTGGCCAATAAACAATCGATATGTAAATCACCTTGAAGAGTAAGAGTGTGTGGATGGGACCTGGACATCGGTGCTAAAAGAACCCGCCGGAAGCGAGGTGGCTTCCAGGCTTCTTTGGGACTGGTCTCGGCATCCGAAAATTCAGGGGCGCGGGGTGGGAGGGGGTGGTGGCGGGATGGGAGGGGGTGGTGGCGGGGTGGGAGGGGGGGGGGGCGGGGGGGGAGGGGGTGGTGGCGGGGTGGGAGGGGGTGGTGGCGGGGGGGGATGGTGGCGGGGTGGGAGGGGTGGTGGCGGGGTGGGAGGGGGTGGTGGCGGGATGGGAGGGGGTGGTGGCGGGATGGGAGGGGGTGGTGGCGGGCCCTGCCCTGGGTCTTTAGGAGCGCACTGTAGACTGGCAGGCTATTTTCTGGATGTGTTTGTTAACTGCCTGCGTTCCCTTGATTTTCTTTCTTTCTGGAGAACTCTGAAGTCGTGTGTTCTTTCCCCCATGTGAAAAGGGATAAAATGCAGTAACGGAAAGATGAAATAAAAGCCAGATTTAGGCGACGGAAAAGAACGGAAATTAATAGATTTAATGCTTTTTATATTTTAGTTTCTCTTCATATTAAACCGGTCTTCTTAGATAAATAGCTAACACACTTTCAAGTAATATCAGTCCCTTCATTTAGTCCCCTTATTTCTCTTAGTCCCCACAGTCTTCTGAGATAGATTGTTGTTAACTCCATTTTGCAGCTGAAGAAAGCTGAGTCTTCAAATGATTAAATACCACGCCCAAGATCACAAAGCTTATATGAAAACTAGACTTAAACCTAGGCAGTCTAAGTCAGCTTCACTTTTAAACATATGCCCGACCACATATTGTTGGTATTTTGAATGCAAGTTAGCAAATTAACAATATGCTAAATGTTATGAAGTGTTAAATTAACATGTAGCATTAGAATGAACTCACTTGATTCCTATAGCAAACACATTAGTCAGCTATGGTGTATCTTAATCTGGTGACTGGATGGGTAAACAAACCTATGGCCTTGGCTGTAACTGCAAGAGTCCAAGTATGTTAAGTATGGGATGAAATATGGGTAACTATATCACTTGCAGAGTTAAATGTCTGGTTTGCGTTTAGATTATTAAGCTTGATTCTAATAAAGGAAGCCTTTGCTGTATAATCCAAATGCTCTGGAAGGAGCCTGGAGGGTTGCTTAGGACAGCTGTTGTAAATTCCCCACTCACTGCTCTCCCTTTCAAGTTCACCACCTTCTTTCTCCCCCCACCCCGCCCCACTTTGATTCACACTGCCACACAGCCTCATCTCTGTGACACATTGCTTTTACTTTAAGTTACTTCCTCAAGTACAGTCATCCCACAGTATCTACTGGGAATTGATTCCAGGACTCCTATGTCACATTTTTTTTTTCTGAATTTTTTCTAATTTTGGTGCATATTGTTCTTTCATGTCTTGGATTATTTTCTTAGCTTATTTTGAAATCATGGCTTACAATTTTAATCTGTTTTGTGGACATGTCTGTGTTAGTGTAGGTTCTCAGCGAAGCAGACATTGAAGGTGGGATTAGATTGGTAAGAAATTTATTGGGAGAAATACCTGTGAGGGGATAAGGGAGAGGAAGCCAAAAGAGGCAGGAAGAGTCAGACTGTAATGAGGGAGGGAAAGCAAATGGATTGGTAGGAACAGTTCTAAAAAAGTTTCAGCCAGGCTTATGGAGAATCTTTGAGCCCAAGGTAGCCATCAGCGGAGTCTTGCATCTTGTAGAAATGGGCCTGACTTAGTAGTATCATTGCTGCAGTAAGTCTTTGTTTGAGAGTGGCCCATGGGAAGCATAGCAGATTCAGAGTGTGGCAGTTGGGGCCATTGGTCAATTATGATTCCCATGAGGTCTGAGTAGTGCATTTTCATAGCTTCTCTAGAGCCACACAGATCCACTTCTTCAGCTGTACTTCTTCAGATAGGTTCAAAGGACAGTTCCTTCAAGTTTTGCACAGGCTGTCACAGATTCAGCATGCCAAGAACTACAAGAAAGGATATGTGTTTTATTTTGAGTAAAAACTCAAGGTTAAGTGTAAAACCCTTAGGCTCAGGATTTCAAAGTGTAGGCAATATGGAGAGAAAATATGACACACACACTTGATTAATGCAACATTTATTTCTGTTACTTAGCTGAGCAGGGAGCAAGTGAATGTGTGGAGTAGAGAAATAGGGACACACACACACCAACTTGACAGGAACGGTCAGTGTGTCTGTGCTAGGCTGCTGCTGATGCCCAGGGGCTGATGCCCATCAGTGACCTCCACCTGCAGGATTTTCTTCCCCATTTCTGCACAAAGAAGTTGGAGTGCCCTCAAAGATTTGGGGTCATGGTCTGCAGAAAACTTGATGCAGCTTTCCCAGTAGAAGTGTCAGGAGACTGGTGCTTGATGCTCCAGGTTCGGTGATGGTGTGGATGCTCAGGCTTTTATGCTAAAAGTCTTAGGGGGGATTGAGGATGACTGCAGCTAGGAGCCTGAGACTAGATCCTCATCAGTTCTTCCAGATTTCCTCCCCAAAACAAACAACATGTTTACATTACTCATTTTTCAGCTATAAACACAAATCTACTTTTAAAATGGTTTCCCAAAAACATGTTTAAAAACAAGAGTTAAATAAACATGTTTATGAGTTGTTTTTTTTAAGGAACAATATATTCATAATTTGACAAGGTGAGGTGAAAACACCATGTCAAAACGAACTTACTTCAGGATGAGACATCCTTTAAAAATACTTAAATCCCACAAATCACAGTATGTAGTCAATGTTAGCTGCCTGGCATCTCTCTGATTTGTCTCCATGTGCCTTAGAGCTATGAGCAGTTTCCTATTATGACTCAATCTTTTTTTTTTATGAATAATTTTTAAAAATTTTATTGAGGAATATTGGGGAACAGTGTGTTCCTCCAGGGCCCATCATCTCCAAGTCGTTGTCCTTCAATCTAGTCATGGAGGGTGCAGCTCAGCTCCAAGTTCAGTTGCTGTTTTCAATCTTTAGTTGCAGGGGCACTGGCGCAGCTGGCAACCTTGTTGTTGAGAGCTCGCGCTCTAACCAACTGAGCCATCCGGCCGCCCCTCCGGAATCTCAGCAGCAGCTTGTCTTCAATCTAATTGTGGAGGGCACAGCTCACTGACCCATGTGGGAATTGAACTGGCAACGCTGTTGTTCAGAGCTCGCGCTCTAACTGACTGAGCCATCCTGCCACCCCTCATGACTCAATCTTTGCATCAACTGAGGACTACAACCTGGGCTAGTCAGATTCCTTTGAGGAAACTGAGTTTCCATTCCTGGCTCCCTATCACCAACCTAAAGGAAACTTGGGTGATGGCATGTGAGTGGCTTACAGCAGAGCTTCACCAATAGGAGAAAAAGAAGGTGATTTGTAGTCCCTTCTGATGACACCTGCAACCACATCTCTGCACTGGAGGCCACCACTTACTGAGTCAACTGGGTTGTCATCTCTGAAATCTGGCAGAGAGTGAAAATGATGCCTATTTTTATAAAATAGGTCAAGGAAACTCCTGGAACAGTACATGCATTTTGTTTTATGCTCACCATGAGAAGAGTTTTAGAAGAATGACATTGTTGGTAGAAGAAGTCAAGCAAACATATCGTAAGTCTCATAAGTCTGGGGTTCTTGCTCCATCCTGTCCTTTCGGTTTTTCATCTGTAAAATCCCAGCAGCCATTTAGGCTGGCCCAGATACCCTTCAGTGGGTTGATAAATAAGGGTCTTTGGTTAGAAGAGCATGCATTTTTGTTTCACCAACAGTGACATATGTTGTTAACATTCTAAATTAAAACAAAGAACAAGAATTTTTTTAATTTTAATGGCCCACTGGAGGTAGACACAGGCTGCTCCTGGTTGGAGGCAACCAGCCTGGGAGCTTGGCCACCTTGGGCCCCGACCATCCTAGGAGGGCAGAGGGCATCAGAAACAAGGAACAAGAATTTAGTGACATCAAATCACCACTGTGGTAATCACATGCACTTGAAACAGCTCGTTAGGGAAGGCTGCCTCCATTTAGGACAAAATTTCAAACACAGTTATCAGCTGCCAGTCTGTTAAGGGAAAATAACTGAAATACTCGGCTATAAGAGAAAGGTTAAATAATAGGTGATGGCATATCTCTAAAATGGGAAACTGTGCTGCCACATATTACATACTGGAAAAAGTTTACGGGATTGGGAAAACATTCCCTTTATATTGTCAAGCAAAAAAAGCAGACCATAAGATGATGTCCATATCACATATTTTAGGTTTAAATATAACCAGAAAAAGTACTGGCGGGAAATTTGTAAATATGAGAGACTTTATCTTTGGTTACTGAAATTACAAATATATTTTTTTATTTGTGAGTTTTCTGGTTTTCTAAACTTTTTGTACTGAATATGTGTTACTTCTCTAATAAGAAAAAAATGAAAATGTGATGTAAAATATTGACTCTTTAAATTAGACATTCTGAGGTCCTTTCCAGATGCACAAGACCCCCTTCTTGGTACAGCAGGGACTGCACACTTGCTTAGAATTTTAGATTCCTTCTCTGGGTAGGTGATACTGATAGAGGAATGTTTGGAACCCTAGGGTTTGCTCAGAGAATTCTTGACTGATTTTTATGGGGTCAATCCGCTTCTTTTCTCCAGGCACCCCTCAAGAAAAATGCTTCACCCTCTACATAATGGAAACTTTTTCTTTGTTGTCTTTCAGAAGGCAGATTGATAACACTTGCCACCCAGGAAAGCTCTACTTTTGTACAAGAATATTTTTCTCTAAGAGGAATCATCATTGACCTCTCCCTTGGTCTCCTGCCATCCTTATAAAGACAAAGCTTGGTGTCAGGAATAACATATGAGCTTAGTATAAGGACAGATAGAGTATCAGTAAAAGCCCTGATGTTTTTAAGCTGTGACAAGCCATGAGGAAAAGGCAAAGAACTCCAATCAGCAGCGGCCTTGACTGTCAATAGCTGCGCCTTATGGAAGGGAAGGTGGGTCTTAGCACATCCACCTGCACAGATAATACTGTTAGCAGGGGAATCTTCAGAAGAGGGAGAGAACCTCATTTTTGTGCACATACGTAAGTGCGTGAGTACGTACCTGTCATGGAGGTGGTGTGTGAAGTGGGTGGTGACTATATGTGTCTCTCCTGTAGACGCCCTACATAAGAAACCCAGAGTTAGGTGGAGGGAGAGATGCTCTTTACTGGCAGCAAGGGTGGGGTTTGCTGCCCTTGTCGGGACCTCTACTTTGTTGGTCCTAGACAATCCAGGAGAGCCCATGGGGATGCAGTGCCCCCCTGTGGTAGCCATGGTTCTTCCTAACTTTCCCCAGTTCCCAGTTCCCTTTCTAAATCTCTCACGTTCTTTGTGCTTCTATACAGTAGCTACATAGGGAGGGCCTGATTCTGTGGCCTGTGGCTCCTGCCCACTCTCAAGGTCAGAGCTCAGAGGCTCAGAGGAGAGGTGGGGAGACTTCACAGAAGCTGAACCACAAATCCCACTTTTTGTCTCTGCTTCAGGCTTAGGCCTCCTGGTTCTCTCTTCTCATTCTCAAGGAATGTGCTCCCCCGACTGTAGGGACAGAAGCCCAAGAGACCTAAGAGAGGATTCAATGGGAAGGAGAATAAGAAGGAAGAATATAGTGACGCGAGCCTTGTGGTGTCAGCGTGAAAATTATGCTGCTCATGAAGAGATTTTCAAGGGTAATTCTCTGGTGGCACACAAACAGTGGAACTGTAGCAGGAGGGATGGATAAGTACAAAGTAAAAGCAGAATGCATTGTATATTTGACATTCAATGAATTTAAAGATAGTAACTCAGAACAAAATAGAAATAAACAGGAAATAATCGAAACTGGAGTCTAAGCATCCTCACAGACTGGGGCCTGGGGCACCCCTGTGTGCTCCCCTTTTGCTTCAGCTTTGTGAGTGGCCATGGGCTCCTCCCATAAGTCACTGGGGGAGTGTGAGGGTGCCTGGTAGGTTGGCACACCCACAGGTACCAACCCACTCCAATTCTGGCCACTTCCTTGTAATTTGTCAACCAGAGCCAGGAGCCAGGGACTGAGTCCTACGGTGATGGAGGCAAGACCCTGGAAAAGTGTCCTTCAGGGGAAGGGTGAAGTGGAACGAATTATCTCAGAAGAGTTCATTGGGAGCTCCTCGAGTTTTGTTCCTGGTCGTATCTTGTTCTCTGACTGACTGCCCACGCTGCTCCGGGATAGTTGCTAATCTCTGGTTTCTCTCTGATGCTGTTCCCCATCTTCCTGTCTTCACAGATTGTCATCTTACAACTGCAGTACCCAAATCCAACCCTCGGGAGCAGAGGAAAGATGGGGAGCTCCAAAGGATTGCTTCAGAGAGCCATTTAGTGGTGCAAAAATGGAAAACTGACTCTAAGTGGAAGAGCAATAGGAGGACTCTGCTTCTGATGTCATTTTTTTTCCTATTTAAATATATTAAAAAATGTGTGAGGTGTAGAATGAGGGGTAAAGGGGCACAGAGGTTAAGGACACTTGAAAACTGTTCCACATAAATTCTCTTGTGACTATTCTAGTGAGCTTCTCCTCTTATGCTTTTTCCCATCCTACATATCTTCTCTCCTATTTTTAGTTTTCAACTCGCACAATTCTAATTGTTTTCAGTTACACCTGTCTCTCAAGGCTAAATCAAGGTGTACTCCTGATTCTGGCTTCTAGTCACCACACCCCAGGTAACTCAGCTCTCCCTGTCCTGTGGTTCTCATGTCTGTGATTCATCCTTCCTTGTTTCAATCTCACAGAAAACTACACTCATCTTCTGCTTTCTTGTAGCCCTCTCTGGCTCTTTGCTGGGGAATCCTATCTTCTGAAAATGATCAAGATTGTTCCTTTTCCTGATACCGATTTCTCTCTATGGAGCCATTCTCTAGCTTTATTCCAGCTTTTGATATAATATGGTCTGAACTAAAAATGGTTCCTGTCCTGATTGGTAAGGATCTTGGGAAAGAGAAAGGAAATGGTCATGGGGAGGAAAGAAAGCATTGGTGGCTGAAAGCAGAAGTGGCTAAAGGAGAATCTAAGGGTTCCTGGGTGGGAGGAGGCAAAAAGGATGACTCATTTGTGCTTGAAATCTCCTGACAAGTGTTCATTTACCTCAACTGCTGATAGCATCAGTGACCCAGAAATATATGAAGAGTCCCAGAGTCTAATGTACTTCTCCTCAAGTCTCTTCTCCATAGTCGTACATAGTCTCTGTACCAGAAACAGCTCTCTAACCTCCATATAATTGTGTCCCTTCCAATTTGCCCTTCCAAAATCCTGGCAAGATCACTGAAGTGAAAGTAGCAGAGAATTGATGGCATGCTGGATGTTTTCTGTTTGAAGGAAGGAAGGAAGGCAGACAGATTAGCCCTAAAGGCTTAAAATTTATTTTTTTGCATTCATTTCAGCAAAATCACTGTGTTGTTACAGTCTGTATTTTCACATAGTTCATGGTCTTCTGAAGTAATGAATGTCAAATTAGCCCATCTTTCTTTTTTTTTTTTAAATCCAATTCTTTTTTTTTTTTTTTTAAGATTTTTTATTTTATTTATTTATTTTTATTGGGGAAGGGGAACAGGACTTTATTGAGGAACACTGTTCTTCCAGGCCTTTTTTTCCCAAGTCAAGTTGTTGTCCTTTCAATCTCAGTTGTGGAGGGTGCTGTTCAGCTTCAAGTTGTTGTTCTTTCAGTCTTAGTTGTGGAGGGCACAGCTCAGCTCCAGGTCCAGTTGCCATTTCTAGTTGCAGGGGGCACAGCCCACCATCCCTTGCGGGAGTCGAACCGGCAACCTTGTGGTTGAGAGGATGCACTCCAACCAACTGAGCCATCTGGGAGCACAGTGGCAGCTCAGCTCAAGGTGCTGTGTTCAATTTTAGTTGCAGGGGGCGCTGCCCACCATCCCTTGCGGGAGTCGAGGAATTGAACTGGCAACCTTGTGGTTGAGAGCCCGTGCTCCAACCAACTGAGCCATCCGGGAGGCAGCTCAGCTCAAGGTGCCATGTTCAACCTTAGTTGCAGGGGGCAGAGCCCACCGTCCCTTGTGGGACTCAAGGAGTTGAACTGGCAACCTTATGGTTGAGAGTCCACTGGCCCATGTGGGAATCGAACCGGCAGCCTTTGGAGTTAGGAGCATGGAGCTCTAACCGCCTGAGCCACCGGGCCGCCCTAGTCCATCTTTCTTGAATCATTGTAGTTATTAGATAGATTTTCTAAAAAATTAATTTCAATTTGTAGATATTTTGCTCTGTTAAGGCCATAGCAACTGGCATCGTCCATACAATTCTCAAACAAATATTTAGACTTGGAAATTAATTGTGAGAGTTATAATACCATGTTCTAACATTGTAATCAGGTTGCATATGTTAAATTAATACGATCACAAAATATTATTGATTATTCTAATTTTATTATATAAAATGTTATAAATTAGGTCGTGATTTTTACCACTTCTTAAAGCAACATTGAGATACATAGAGTATTGTAAAGAATTAGTATCAAATTTCACACATGTTGTCCAAACTTACATATATACAAAATTAAGAGTAAATAAATTGTTGACTATTCAAAATGTGCCTCAGCTGTCACGAACCACTTTGGGAATATTGTGTTAATTTGTGAGTATTCAGAACAGCATTGGAACATGAAGGGAAAGAAGAAAATAGATGCTTTACACCATGATACATCATAATATAAAAATGCACTGCAGTCATGCTATCTGAGAGGAAGTCTTTGACAAGTCTTTTTTTTTTTTTTTTTAAATCTCTGTGCTTCTGCTGCCCAGATCCTTCCAATACATGGAGGTAGTGTCTGTCTCCTATCCCGGCAGAGCCACAGTCTTGTCACTCAAATGTTGTCACCTTTTAAGGATCTGGGCAAGAGAGATGGAGACATGTTTCCCTTGGATTAGAGCCATGTCAGTCATGAAAGCACACTAATATGGGTTGGATCCCAAGTGACGGGGCACCTGTGTATACATTTATTATTTTATATGTTTGTGTTAGTTGTGGGGCTTTCTTAAATGTGAGGCCCAGGGGAGGGTCTCTCTTTCCGGAGTCTGAGGGCAATTCTGGCTGTATCTTCAGCACTTAGGCAAAGTCAGGTCGTCATAATAGGTTCCCAAGAGGTATCGGATCAAATATATTTTGCATGAATAGAATGAGTGCTTGAAAGAGATGTTTTTCTGGCTCTCTGGATGCCATATAGTTGGTGAATTTTAAGAAGAGGTTCTTTAGAGTACAGATGGGGAGAGGGGGAAGATTTCAGGGCAGGAGAAGTTTAGAATTGTTACTCATGAAGAGACCAATATTTAGAAATGTTCTCCAAACAAAATACAGATAAAATCTTAAGTTGCCTTTGGGACATAAGAAGGATGTTTCTATTTGAGCCATGAAGGCAAGGCCCAGAGTTCAGATTAATAGCTCTGGCCTAAAATGGGGCTTGGCAGTACATGTGAGCTTTGAAATGAACTGGAGCAGGCTTCAAAGCCTGGCTAAGAGGTTCTCAGTGTGGACACGTCCTTGAGCTCTGCTTTGTCAATACCACTGGCCTCCTATTCCTGCTTTCCCTCTTCATCTAGAATTTGAAGGGGAGAAATTCTAGAGAACAGACTTGGCAAATTTCAAGAGATAGGAGCAAAGGATCATTTCTACAGACTTGTACTTTTCCAGAAATTTTAGGTATCTGCTGAAAACTGTTGAGATATTTCTTATCTGTAGCTCCTATCAAGAAAATAGCATCTGTAATATGGAGCATCTTAACTGCCTTAGGCCTCGTAGCCAACTTAGATTGTAAACTACCTTCTGGATCTACAGAACTTAGGGAAAACATCCTCCCTTCAACCACTGGCTTAGGGGGAGAAAGAAATTTGGATGCAACCCTTGGCAAGCTGTCAGAAAATGATTACTGGGATATAAAGAGACAATTCACAATAGTAGAATTTTATTAGAGACATGAACTTTAGGGAAACTATTGAACCTCACTAGTAAAGAAATACATGTTAAAATGGAGTCAGGTACAGGACAGGCAGTTCCTGTGTGATCCCTCCCATTTTCTGTGGCATCTTCATCTGGCAAGGGGCCCCTGGTGCCTTGGCAGAGGGGAGAGTTAGGTCATAATATAGGAGAAAATGATGGTGACATAACCTAATTATCTCCAGAGAGGCATGGACTTGTTCCTGCTCATCAGCATTGCCAGGAGGGAGGTGGGAGGACCTCTTAGAAGAGCCAGAGAAGGTCAGCAGACATGACTGACAGCTTAGGAATTACAATCTAAAGGAAAAGTTAAAAGAAAGGCCTTGGGGAAGGAAAAGTTTTGCAACACTAAGAAGAGTCAACATATAGTTGGTTTTTATATTCCATCTCTTCCCAAAACAGAACAAGCTGAATGGGGTCCCAGTTGCAGTGACCCCATTAGTCCCAAAGGCATTCAGGTAAGCATTGCATGTGAGAAAGCATGCTCGAGTGGTGAACTGTGTAGACACTAGAGAAGGGATCTGGGAGACTCCAGAGAGCTCTACAATTAGGAGAAGGCCTGCCATCACCCTGCCATGTTTTGAAGGGCTAGATGGGTGAGATGCCTGGTTTAGGGACTTTCCTTTCACCAGAGAGGCCCCATTTCATTCCGTAAGATTTACTTAGCATGTGCTATGGACCATGCATCATATGTAAATATGTATTTTTTGACTTCAGTTTTCCAGATGAGGGATAATGGGCTCATGGCAGATAAAAATGGGGTCAGACTCACAGGGGAAAGCCCTGAACCCAGGAGGAAGGAGGACTTTATAGGCAGGGCTGAGTGGTCAGGCTGAAAGAACCAACCAACAGAAAAACAAAGACTGTGGCCTGCCCCAGGGGTGACCCAGGCTGCATGAGGCTAATGAGGCATTTGGAGAGCTGTTCCAGAGAGTGGACTGTGGCAAAAAATCTTGAAACCAAAGCTCTGGCTCTGGTGGTAGAAGAGTACTGGGGGTCAGGGTTATTCTTCACGGAAGTTGGGAGGGCATGAGAAATGGGGGTGCCCATATAGGCAGCACCAATTCTTTTCCTCAGATCTCAGTTCCTGCTCTTCTGCCCCATCCCCTACCCAAGGGCCCCTCAGGCCCTCTTCCCTTTCTTCTAGCCAAATTTCAGCAACCTTTTCCTCACTGGGAAAACTATGAATAGTATTTCCCCCAGGTCCTTTGATTTCCTGGTTTCAATTTAGAGAGCCCGAGGGCTACTTAGGGAGAGCAGTCAGGGTGGAGGCTGGTGTAGGATTTATGCTTTCTACTTAGACTCTGTTCCTCGTAGTCACTGCTCTTCAGATAGAGGGGAACAATAGGACACTTTCCCTATATGACCCATAGCAAGAGCACAAAGAATAGAGGTCATTATTTAGGGATTCTAGGAGCTGGGGCTGCCTTCCATTTGCTTCTCTTCACCCTCCAGGCCATGCAGGAGTCTGATTTCCCCAAGGACCACTGGGCTCCTGCTGTGCAGGCTCCACACACATTGCTTGAAGTCCTATTTGAGTGTCAAGACTGAACGTCTCAGCTTTCATCCCTGAAAGATAATGGGGCAGCACCCATTACTCAGCCCCACCACACGCAGTCCTCCCTACAGCGGGGCAGTAGAACAAGGCACGCTGGGAGGAGGGACACTCAATACCTCACCACCAGCAGAATCCCTATTTCTAACTCTGGGAAAATCCTCAGCCCAGGACCTAGTAAAGGGGGCCTCACCCTCGGGATCAAGACTGAATGTGAGGATGCTCAGTGGAAAGGTAGAGATAGCTGTGGTGAGCCCTTCTGTGGTCTTGGGGAGAAGAGCAGGAAGACAAGAGTGGGTAAGATGAAAAAAAAAAGGGAATCAGATAAAAAAAAAAGTTTTGTAATCCCTAAAGCACTTTACAAATGTAAGTTATGGGGGTGGGGGGGAGTGGGAGATGAGGGTAAGGGGGATCAAATATATGGTGATGGAAGGAGAACTGACTCTGGGTGGTGAACACACAATGGGATTTATAGATGATGTATTACAGAATTGTACACCTGAAATCTATGTAATTTTACTAACAATTGTCACCCCAATAAATTTAATAAAATAAAATTAAAAAAAGAAAGAAAAAAAAGTAAGTTATGGCTATTAGGTGAGGATCAAAGGTCCTTTGGGATAAGATGGGATCTCCGTACTAGGTCTAGAAAGGGTGAAAGACGGGAGAAGAGCCACTCTGTCTCCTCCACGCGTAAGTGCCCATTCTGCCAGATGACCGCAGGGCCTCCTGCAACATCCTAGGCTGACTTGCCTTTTTTCCGGCTTTTCCTTTTTCCTGGGGAAATCTTCGTTAAGTGCGCAGGCGTAGGATGGGGGTCGGGGGAGCATCTACTTCGGGAAGCCTTGATCCCACCCTATGGTGACGCTCCCTGAGTTATGCAGCCAATTTGTTCACAGCTGCTCTAATAAAACTCCGGAAGGCGTTGATCCTGATCCTGGTCCTGGCAGGCAGCGACTTAGCGGCTCCTCCCTCTTCTCCGCAGAGGCGCCGCCGCCGTATTAGACAGCAGGGGGCGCTCTGCTGCTTGCTTCCTTGAGCTGAGAGGGCACCAGATCTTTCCCTCTGGGTTCTACTTAGCAAGGCTGAGACCAGCTTTATCTTTTAAAAGCCTTTTTGAGCCCCGAGAACAAACGAGAAATAGACACATAGGATTTATATTATATACCTCAAAACATATAAGCTTCCAAAGCAGAAGATTTTTACCTTTCAGCAGTGAACTGGTCCCCAAACTGTCTCAATCTCCCAGTTGCCTTGGGATAGTCACAGGTTTTTCCAAAGAGAGAAGAGCAGCAACAGACACTTGTGATGAGCACCCATTGTGTGCCCTGAGCTTCCAAAAGTAGAGGATGAAGGAGGGTGAGGGGACGAGTGAGAGAGTATCAGCAGAGCTCTTCAGCTTTTCTGCTCAAAGGGCAAGTGTTCTCTGTGGCTGCATAGTACTATTCTATGGCTGTTTCATCATTTCTTTACCCAGTCCCTCATTCAGGGGCATATCGTTTGTTCCAATCTTTTACTACTATAAACAAGCTGGAATGTATATCCTGGACAAAAACAGCAACAATAAACCCCGTGCATTTAGTTGATGACAAGCTCAGTCCCATGCATGATCAGTGTTCTTAGGACCTGGCATACTGCAGCTCCTGTAAATGTCGGGTGGGGGGAGCTGTGGGTTGGCAACACCAAATCTTCCAGATGCACATGTGTGTCACTGGCCCCAAGGTAGCCTGGGAGAATATTTTTCAGAATATAACAACAAAACCAGTGGAATGTTTTCCTTGTAGTGAGAGCCCAGTAACATCTCTGCACAAAGAAGTAAACATTATTGTTTCAAAGTTCTGGTCTTTTGGAAGTTCCCCATCACAGCCCGCGCCCCTCGACGCGAGAACTGTCGCGCCCGTCGGGCCTCGCGAGATCCTGCGGCCTTCGCCCCACACCCGCGAGCCTGCGCCCTGCAAGCGCTGTGAGCAACCTCGGAGCCACCGGCAAGGACCGAGGGACCGCCTTCCGTTGCGGTGGGAACGGCGGAGCTGGAAAGGGGCCGGGAAGATCAAACAGGCCCCAGTCCCAGGCTAGACAGAACCCTGTTGTGGAGGAAGTGCCACGTGTCCCCTGTAAACCATACATCTCAAGCAAATCAAAGATGACGACTAGACACGAGTTAAGACAGATGGCACATCCAGATGAGCAAGGGGAAGAAGCGAGCAGGGAGTGAAAATCTACTGAAATGTGCCTTGATCCAAGGATTCCAGCTGAAATTTCCAAGTCATTGATATGTATTCATGTGCTCTGAGATATCCAGAATATCATAGCCTGTCTTCAACTGTGCAAATGAACAAGGCACGAAGTTGGTGCAAAGTTCTGCTATTTTTATTGCTTCTTAAAAAAAACAAAAATAAATTCAATTTCATTATGAAAAAAAAAAGTTTTGGTCTTTTAATACTGGAGGGAATGAAAGTAATACATGTTTATATGTTAGATAAATTTAGATACAAGTAAGGACAACTAATTTAGTTTAAAAAGTATAGAAAATTTTAGAGCAAATTGCAAGCTCACATTTTCAAGCAACTTCTATAGGGTAAGCCCTTTGCTTAAATTGACTCATTTAACCCTCACAACAACCCACAAGTCAGATACTATTATATTATCTTCATTTCAAAGACGAGCAAACGCAGGTCCATGTAGTTAACAGATAGTAGTAGCAGAACCAGGAATGTCTCCCTCAAAAGCTGGTGTTCCCATTTATTCCAGGCTGCCTCTTAGAGGGAGCTGGGGTGCACAGTATGTTTAGGGTAAATCCTTTTTCTTTTTTAAATTATTTTTATTTTTATTTTTAATTTTTATTGGGGAATATTGGGGAATAGTGTGTTTCTACAGGACCAATCAGCTCCATGTCAAGTCGTTGTTTTTCAACCTAGTTGTGGAGGGCACGGCTCACTGGCCCATGTGGGGATCAAACCGGTGACCTTGGTGTTATGAGCACTGCACTCTAACCAACTGAGTCAACCGGCCACCCCCTTTTCTTCTTCTTGCCTCTGTTTCTTCATTTCTAAAATAGGAATAATCATCCAGGATAGCCTATTTATATTATCAGGTTTGTTTTCTAGGTAATAATTTTATTTCCATAATAAAATATGTATTCTAGAATGTGAGATGAAATGGGGTCTCCAGTCTGGTAGTTCTTATCTGTTACATCTGCAAGGATCCCTAGTCATTATCACTGCCTGTGAAACACATGTTTTTAGAACATACTGAGTAAACTAGTGTGGGGACTGAGCCCCAGAAAGCAGTTTCCAGGCTCTCGGCCTCACATAGACAGGTGCCTGGCTCAGGTAGTAAATGGCCATCAACTGTGATTGCATGGCCATCAGCTGTGGCTAGTTGGCCATCAGCTGTAACCAGTGAGCCATTGGCCACTAATATAACTGCTGTGGCTACACTAGCAGAAAGAGAGAGAAAAATGGGGGCTAGCAAGAAGATGGCGGCTGGGCTAGCAAGAGTGGATTGCAGAGAGGTGGATGCCGCCAGCGAGAATATAGTGGTATGACTCCCCTACCTATGGCTCCGTGGGTGTTCCTTTTTGGCCTCACCATGTTCTGCATTCTTATGTGGGGAGCAGGAGCAGAGACCCCGCAGGCCCCCCTGCACGACAACTAGTATGTTTACTTTTGGCCATTTTAAGTGATCACTTTGCTTTGTCATCTTGTTTTGCGGACTTTCTTAATTCCTTTGGTTATTAAGCAAGTTTTTTCATATTTATCGTGTTGAAGTGTTTTTATAGGTATGAGGATGTAAAAATGAATTAAATATAGTGTAGCCCCTCTGTGATGCCTATAGTCTCAATAGAGAGAGCTGTACTTAAGTATTTATGAGGCAAAAACCACATACTGCAGTCATAGGGTGTATATCTGACCCGAGACCTGCTCTGATTGGCTGATTCCGTGGGTTTTCAAATTTGTTTGTTTTAAAAATAATTTGTGGAGTTTGTGGTAACCTTTCCCAGTAGGGATTTTCACATAGAAAATTTGGATTCTGGGATTGCTTTAAATAGTCAAAAAAGTGGCCACATTAAGCCACCATTATTTCAATGTAGCTATCAGCTAGAGCTGAGCAGCAGCTGCTTCTACTTAAGGGGGCATTAGCTTAGGGTGTCTTCACTGACGCCCTCCTTTCTTCTGACTCCCAGCCTGTCTGTCTGTTTACTCAGTGATGATACCTGCCTGGCTCCTGCAGACATTTATGTTCTGACCCATCAGATTTGTTAAGTGTTCTGAGAGAGGTCTAGACAATACTCTGCCCAATCCTTGACCATTCTCCTCCTTTAAATTGTGTTCAGAGCACATCCCCAAACACATTTTTTGATAGTTTTTACTATAGGTTCCCTCTGCAAATTTTGAACTGCCCTCTAAATTAAATCCAAATCATCCAACTGACAGGAAAGATTTTGGGTTGAGGACCTGTTTATTTGAAACAGGAATCAGTACAAATCCATGTTACTGAATTCTCAGCACGATTTTGTATTTAGTATAAAAAAATTTGCTAAATTGGAGTTTGTTCTCTTATTTCATTAGTTTAATCACCACATCAGTGTCCCAGCAGTCACTGAATTATGGGCTAATTTCATGATGCTGTTATTTGTAATCAAGGGACATTGTAAGATATAGTCCCAGGAGAAGGTCTGCATTGTGGTAAAAACAACTGTTGAGGATGTTGGTCACAGGGTTGCTCAAAGCCATCTTGATGTCCAACACTTACAATGTCTTCAGCCCCAGGACAATCTTGAAATGTCTGCCTGTAACCTGCTGATAAGGTGATGCTTTAAAAAAAAATTTTTTTTTACAGGACTTTATTGGGGAACAGTGTGTATTTCCAGGACTTTTTATTGGGGAACAATAGTGTGTTTTTCCCAGGACTCACCAGCTCCATCCAAGTCAAGTTGTTGTGCTTTCGATCTTGCGGGAGTCAAACCATAAACCTTGTGGTTGAGAGCACTCTCCCCAACCAACTGAGCCATGTGGCCACCTGGGAGCTGAGTGGCAGCTCATTGACTTCATTCTAGTTGCGGAGGGCGCAGCTCGCTGGCCCATGTGGGAATCGAACCAGCAGGCCCGATGCCCAGAGCTCACGCTCTAACCAACTGAGCCACCCGTCCAGATAAGGCGATGTTAACCGTCAATACATTCCTTCACATGGCTTTCCTAATGCAATGGCTATCTATGGGAACACACACTGCTTGTCAATACCACTTAAAGGACTGTAGTAATAACATGGTGCAGGTTAATTTAGTTGCGTGAATGGAGGGAGCTAAGGAACCTGAGCTCAAATGACAATTGGTGTACTGGTCTCTCCCTGGTCTCTTGGGCTCAGCAGGATGGCCTTAGGCCTGCCTTCTTCTTATATGGGGCCTCCTACACATCTCCTCTGAAGGCCATTGGAAAAAAGCTGATCTTGATCCCTTTGATCAAGTTTCTGGAATGAAATGGGAAAGTACAGGAAAGACTGCAGTGATGCATTTGAGGTAATCACTTCCTGAGGGATACTCTGAACATATTGGCACAGACGTGGAAGGTGGAGTGGGTCAGTGGCTGGGCCTCACTGAGGAGGCGAGGCCTTGTAGAGACTTCCTGGCGATTTCTCTTGCCAGTTTTTCATCATTCAAGAGGGAATGGAAAGGAACTCACTTAAATGTGTTACAGGGCTTTAGTGTTTGTGTTAGTCATTTTGGTCTCAAAAAATTCTATGATCCTGACTTATTGTGTATCAGAATTGCTTGTGAATTTTTTTTTTTTTTAAATATTTTATTGGGGAAGGGGAACAGTGTGTACTTCCAGGCCTTTTTTCCAAGTCGTTATCCTTTCAATCTTAGTTGTGGAGGGTGCCGTTCAGCTTCAAGTTGTTGTCCTTTCAGTCTTAGTTGTGGAGGGTACAGTTCAGTCAGCTCCAGGTCCAGTTGCCGTTTTTTCTAGTTGCAGGGTACGCAGCCCACCATCCCTTGTGGGAGTCGAACCAGCAACCTTGTGGTTGAAAGGATGGGCTCCAACCAACTGAGCCATCCGGGAGCTCAGCGGCAGCTCAGCTCAAGGTGCCGTGTTCAATCTTAGTTGCAGGGGGCAGAGCCCACCATCCTTTGCGAGAGTCGAGGAGTTGAACTGGCAACCTTGTGGTTGAGAGCCCACTGGCCCATGTGGGAATCGAACCGGCAGCCTTACGGAGCAGCCTTACGGAGTTAGGAGCACAGAGCTCCAACCGCCTGAGCCACCGGGCCGGCCCCTGCTTGTGAATTTCTAGTCTTGTGACTGGAACTCTGGAAGACACAAATTCCTTATTCACATTTGCACCTTCAGTGCCTAGAGGAGGGGCAGGCACATCATAAAACTTGGAAGTGTATGTGGAATGAATGGTGAGTTGAATATTGTAAGAGTCCCTTAAAAATAAATAAAGACTTATGAACTCAATTACACACGGCTAGGATGTGAGCATGTGCTAAAATGCATTCTGAGTTTTTCTTATTTAACCACATTAACGGCACAGGAAAAGTAATTTTACACAAATTTGCATCATACTTCTAGACCAGTAGTTTTCAGTGACTTTGTGGTTTCAAAATTTCTAGAGGTATGTTTGGTAACTATATTGATTGAGGAGGGGGCAATTACTGGCATTTAATGGGTAGGTACCAGATGTGCTCAGTGTATAGCAATAATGTGTAGAAAAGTCCTGCAAAATGAAGAATTGATGCATGTCCTACAACTTATGACTTTCCTCTTGGATGAGGGTGAGAAAATAGTTTATAATTATCTGAGCCTTTAAGCAATTCCTCTGTATTTTTCATAATTTTGAAACAAAAAAATTTGCTGACAATATAACTACCATGTGTATTGAGGAAAATTTTACTTCTTCCTAGATCTTTGCAAGCTCTTTGATAGACTGGAGATGGACAGTGAGTTAAAGTCGCCAAACAGGATTTCATCTCCTTTCTTTTCACCAAGTTGGGCTTTGGGGGATTTGAGATTGGTCAGTCATTAGCCACTATTTCTCAGGGACTCTTGCTGAAACTGAGACAGAAAGAATGAGATTTTTAACATACTACTTTACTCATGGAATCAGAACAAACAGGAACAAGTGGTCACAAGAATTACTTCTTTCATTAACTCTGTGAAAAATACAAGGAACTCTCCTAGCAAGCAATTAGGAACAGTTTCACGATGATGAGAATATAGAGCCTGCTTGGTTTAGCTTCTCTTTTGAACAGAATTGGATAAATATGACCAAATATTTGGTCTTGGACTTCATTTTTCCTACTGTTTTTGGGTCTTTTATTTTTCTGTGAAAGTATTTTTCCAGGTAGAATTTTTCAAGTTAAAGCTTGAGATAAAATTATTTACAAAAGTATGAAATATGTACAACCGGTGGAAAGTGAGATGACTGATGTTAGGGAATACACAGATAAATATCGAAAGTGTTGTTATGGGTTTATTTTATTGTGACTAAATAATCAATATAACATATCTGTGGTTTCATATATATAATTGCTTAGAATTTGTACATGCAATTATGGAGGCTGGCAAGTTCTGAGATCTCCAGGGTTGGTAAGCTGGAGACTCAGGAGAGCTCCTGGTGTGGTTCCAGTCTGAAGGCTAGTAGTCTTTTGATCCATTAAGAGCTGACATTTCAGCTTGAGTCAAAATCCAGGAAAAAGCTGATGTCCTAGTTTGAAGGCCATCAGGTGGGAGAATTCTCTCTTATTTGGGAATGGGTCAGCCTTTTTGTGCTATTTAGGCTTTCAAATGATTGGATGAGGCCCACCCACCTTGCGAGAGCAACCTGCTTTACTCAGTCAACTGATTGAAATATTAATCTCATCCAAAAACATCCTCAGAAACACCCAGCATAATTTTTGACCAAATATCTGGGCACCTCGTGGCCCAATCGAATTGACACATAAAATTAACTATCATATATATATATATATATATATATATATATATATATATATATATATATATGAATATATAATATAATAATTTTATTTCAGGTAATCAGGATTTAGGTGTAATCTTTTAAGAAAATCAGATTTATATACTAGAAAAATTCAGAAATGTGGATTGCATTTTCTGTAGATATTCCTTTACACATACACACACATACACACACACACACACCCCTACTCCTTAATTAGAGATTCAGATAACTACAGACAGTCTGAGCTAGAAGGAGTATGTGAGGTCTTTTGTTCCAAGTCTCTCTTTTAACAGCTGAGGACCAGAGTGGTGGGGTGATTTGTCAAGCTGACACAGAGAATTAGTGATAGAACTGGGAATTAAATACATGGCTCGTTGATACAAGGATTCCATTAGTACTATGCGGCAACTTGAAAAATGAGGTGGGTCTTTGTGTAACTTGTAGAGCTCTCCAGGAGAATGTATGGGATGTCAAGGTAGTGGGATGGAAGGAAGGAAGAAGGGAGGAGCTGGAATTGGATGTGTAAGTGGAAGGAGGAGATGACAAAGTGAGCTCCTCAGGTGAGCACTTTGAGGAGTGAGGAGAGATGGAGAAAGGGAGAGAATGTGACTTACTGAGGGTTTGGGGTTTGAGGAAGGAAGGTAAATCAGGGGAAGTGACACACAAGATGCCTCTTTCTTTGTCTCTTCATTTTCTCTTCCAAGACAGAAAACATGACTCAGATATGAATCCTACTCACTCCTGGACAAGACTGTTATTTTCTAGGCCAAGGACTTTGTAAATCTCCCAACTGACTCCCCAGACTCATCAGCTCCATGAGTAGGGATTATGGGCGCTCCTTACATTTGAAGTAAGATTACCCCACGCCAACAGGTTTGATTCTCCGTGCTCAGCAGCATTAGGCACAGCTGATCACTCCCTCCTCCAGGAGGAGGCTGACCTGGGAATGAGGCTTCTTGTGACAGAACAAGGATGAAAAGCTTCTCCCCTTCTCCCTTAAAACTGCTCCTCCATTAGCATTCCCCACCACAGCTGAAGGTAACATTATCCTTTCTGTTCTGAGGCCAACAACATTGGTGTTATTCCGGATTCCTTCCTTTTTCTTCCGTCCCACTTTCAATTTCAGTAATGTCAGTTGTTTTCACTTTCAAAACACATCTAGCATCCAGCCATCTCTCACTGCCTCCATTGCTATCACCGAGTCTGAGAGAGCATTTCTTCCCACAAGAATTACAATATACAAGTCTCAGCACTCTGCTTCTACCCTTGCCCTCACACACAGCAGCCCAAGTCATCCTGTCAAAATGTATCCCAGATCAGGTAACTCTGCTCAGAACGTTCTAGTGCTTCTTCATTTCACTCTGAGTAAAAGCTAAAATTCTTACAAAAATCCTTATACTCTTAAGTGATTTGTCCTCCTACACCCTTACCTTTTGGAACAAATCCCCTGCTATTTACTCTCCCTTTCACTCACTCTTCTCTGGTATCTGGCCTCTTTGCTGTTCCTGAAAGACACAGAAGCAGCCTTGCCTTAAGACAGTTCTCCCTAGATATATGCAAAGCTAACTACCATACCACTTTTAAGTCTTTGCTTAAATATGACCTTACCAAGGAGGCTTACTTTACCCTATGTAAAAATTCTACCTGTAGCTTCCCCCCATCCTCCTTCCTGCTGTATTTTCCCCATAGAGCTTATCACCTTATGGTCTATATAATTTGCATATTTATTATGTCTATTGTCTGTGTTTTGTTTTTGTCTGTTGTAATCTCTGATGACTCTCACATACCTCTAATAATGCTTGGCACATAGGTACTCAAGGAATGTTTGTTGAGTAAGGCTCCCCAAATCAAAGGCCCAATTCCCACTACACAAGATTCTTAAGCTATCAAGGTCACTGACTGATTTGGGATCTAGGTCATTTCTTACCCGCTGCTTGTGTTGCTGAATCTCTACCTGATGTGTAAATCTCCAAGCCTCATCCAAGAGGCCTAATGGGAGGTTGGTGTAGACACCGTCCTTTCCCTGTGATTTAACCCCTCTTTATCTCTGAGGAATTTCAGTTCATTCTTCTAATACCACCTCTCCAGAATCCGCACCCCTCGCTGACTCCAAGTCCACTTCCTCTCTCACAGCCTCTCTAAGTGGCTGAGGGTCCTTGATGGCAAAGCCCAGCAGGAGCTGGCCGCCCTTGGCGAACCTGTCACCACCATGTGTAAATGCTCTTTTCCGCCAGCAGAGGGCAGGAGCTGCCGCGAAATCCTGGGCTGGGCTCGCGCCGGGCTTCTGCCTGCCCAGTTTTCTCTACTGGTTCCAGGCTCTCCCAGAAACTCCTGACTTCTTTCTGGGCCGGAATGAGGGAGGAGAAAAACCCAGAGAGTCGGTATGTGATTGCACTGCTGATGGGCTGATGGGCACCTATTCCGGAAAGCCGTGCTCCCACCACCCTGGGACGATACTCTCCAGGCTCTGGGTTCGATGTGCTTACGGGACGCTCTAATAAAACTCTGACGGCACGCTGACCCTAATCCGGGCAAGTGACCAGACCCACAGTGGTATTCTTCAGTCCCCGTCACCCCTAGAGGCTCCGCAACCACGGGGACGGGTCACGGGCTCCTGGGGAGGGGTCTGGACGGTCTCCCACTTTCTTCACAGCAACGTCCCCCAGACTTCGGGTACACCCCTGAAAGAGGCGCTGTGGGGAGAGGAGGGGCGCGGAGCTGGGGCGATCACCTTCTTGCTCAGTCTTGGTCCTCTCAGGCCACATCCGGGTGCTCCTCTGGGAAACTCAGCTGCAGCTTCTTGTCTTCAATCTAGTTGTGGAACGCGCAGCTCACTGGCCCCTGTGGGAATTGAACTGGCAATCCTGTTGTTCAGGGCTCAGGCACTAACCAACTGAGCCATCCGGCAGCCCATTGTGCTAGTTTTTAATCTGACCCAAATGCAAAGTTAGTTCTGAGGGTCAGACAAAAATAGCCTCCCTACTGTAAATACATTTAAATTTTACTGTGAGATAGTAAACTATTCACATGCAGTTATTTAGTTTTAGTCATGCTATTTCTTTCAAATTCATGAATCTTACAGGAAAAAGCCAATTTAAATCATCAAACAATTTACAAATATGTACCCAAAATACCACATATACATCTCTGCAATAACATAGACAGCTACACACAAAAATTATCCCTCACAGACTCAAAGAATTCCAAAGTATCTGGGCTGGAAAGTCATTTAATACAAGCCCGTCATTTGTAGATGAACAGCCTGTTGATCTTCCCAAATTCCATAGCCAGGTAGTGGAAAATCTGGACAAAATCTCACAGCTCCTTGCCCTGAGAATTCCATTCCTTTAGTTGAGATCATGTCATGGTCCAATACCACAATTATAACTATAGTCATACACTGTGTTTTCTGAAATAATGTCATGTTCTTTCATCATGTCTCACTGACCCAACTACTTGTGTAGGGTCTTTCCATGATGTATGTGACCCAGCATAAGAGAGGGAAAGATGCTCAGGTTCCACTTCTGCTGTGAATATCCATACCTAAGGGAACTCAAACGTGACCTGCCTGGGATTCTTTTTTCTTTTTTATATTTTTTAAGATTATATTGGGAAAGGGGAACAGGACTTTATTGGGGAACAGTGTGTACTTCCAGGACTTTTCCAAGTCAAGTTGTTATCCTTTCAATCTTAGTTGTGTAGGTCGCAGCTCAGCTCCAGGTCCAGTTGCCATTGTTAGTTGCAGGGGGTACAGCCCACCATCCCTTGGGGGAGTCGAACCTGCAACCTTGTGGTTGAGAGCCAGTGCTCCAACCAACTAAGCCACCCATCCGCCCCTGTCTGAAATTCTCAGTCATTGTTATTTCCCCTGAAGCAATTGAGAAGCCATCTTTACTTTATCTCTGCATTCCCAAAGTCTCACTCTGCTCTGAGGTTGTAATAGGAGCTTGATGTTTACTGAAATGACTGTGTCTGAGCTATAGATGTCTATGAGTCTCAGTATACACTCCCTTTCTTCATTTGGGTCACCAGTGAGATTAATGAGAAACCAAATCAAAGCAGAGATGAGAAACTTGTTGGCCAAGCGTCTAATTTAGGACCATGTGCACCAGATAATATGTATAATGACAGACTCTTCTTATGGAGGAATTTGAAATATTTTTCTGGGTCAGAGTTATAAAAGGTAAGATTTAAGATTTTACTCATTTAAACTCTAAATAGTCATACTTTTAACTGTCGAGCTTTAAGTAATGATGTAAACTTGAGATTAAAGAACATGCCTACACAGAATAAGATACATGTATTAGTCAATCCACCTCTTCCTTCCAGCTAGGAAAAGGGAGAAAGTTCTATGTCAAGAAATGAAAGGAAATTTATGATAGAGTTGAGAAGCACTTACAGAGAACAAGGGGATAAGACAGGAGAATAGTCACTAAAGGACGGGGAAGAACTTTTTTTTTTTAGGGAAATTTGACTGGCTCTTTTTTTACCCCCTTTGTTTTCCACCATTCTTTAGAAGATGTTGGGACTATTGATCGGTTAGGACTTTTCATGGCCATGTTTCAATTTCTCTTAGTCAAATAAAATCTGATCAAAATGGAATGCAATAGGTATAGATAGAAAATTCATATTTTCAGGAATGTATATTTATTATAAGGATCAAGTGAGGGTCAGGATCCTTTAGAGAAATCAGAAAGAGATAGTCTGGATCTGAACTCCATCACAAGCTACAGTAGCACCTCGGTTTTCGAACGTCTCCATTGACCAACATTTCAGTTTACAAACGCCGTAAACCCGGAAGTAAATACTTGGGGTTTTCAAACATGCCTTGGGAAGCATGTCACATGCCTTCCGCTGAGTGTAAGATCCTGAGACCTAGCTGTCGGCTGTTTTCGACCGTTTCAGAACTTGAACGATCTTCCGGAACGGATTACGTTAGAAAAGTGAGGTACCACTGTATATCCCAGGGAAGAGGTGAAGAAATATTTTTTTAGCACAGCAGCCAAATTAATCCAGTCACTTCAATCTACTATTTAAGTACTCCATTTGATCCTCAGTTAGAAATCTCTCTTTACCCAGGTCTCCTCAGCCCTGAAGGGTCTGAATCTCATCACCTCCATCATTAATGCTCGTGGATATTAATGTTCTAGTTCTACTAGACTAGACTTTGGTTTTTCCAACATGCCAAACCTGTGTCTATCTTAGGACTTTTGAACGTGCTCTTCTGTCTGCCAGGGTGATTCTCCTCCTGGTCACGGCGTGACCAGTTACATCTCATCTTGTTCACATTTTGTTCCCTTCTAGGAGTCTTGCCTCCCCACTCTCTGCTGTCACTTCCAGGACACATCCAAATTGTTTCCATCATATTACTCTCTGTCTTATTTTTTTCCCAACACTTATCACTAGAAAAAATAACCTTATATGTTTAGTACTTAGCCTCAGGAGCATGTGGCACGTGGGAGCAGAAACCTGTCTTTGTTCACTTTGCAACATTAAGTACCTAGAATAGTTCCTGGAACACAAAACCTCCTCAATAAACACGTAACTGGATGAATGAAGAAATGACTGGGAGAAGGGATGAAAATACAAGGTGGAGGGAGCTTGGGAACGTGGGTAATTGATTACCCCTCTTGTGAGATGTGCAAGATGCTGGTCCTAGACTGGGAGGAGTCATATGAACTGGTGACTGAAGTGACCATATTCTTCACAGGATGGTGATTCCATCTTTGCTGTGTCCAATCTCCTCCTTCTGCTGTACTGTGTCTATATGAAGAATGAACATACTTATGCCATGACTTATTTTACCTAAAGTGAATGGCTTCTGTTGAGCATGGCAATTTTTGAAACCCAGAGTCCCTGTGCAATACCTTAAATAAACAGCATACCTGGCGGTGCAAAACCACCTATGGCTTCTCTAGAGTAGATGCTCAAATGCAGCTACTATCTACAGCACTAATAAGAGCAAGACGTAAGTCATCGTGGAGTAGTGCTTGGAATGGAAACACAACCTCTGAGGGCCTTGAAAAGAAAGGTCAGCACTCCCAGGGCCAAAGGCAGAAGTGCAGATTTGATGACCTGACACCTCTGCTCTAACCTGAGTCAGACACTCCTGTCACCCAAACAATCACTTGAATGCTGCTCCTGACAAAAGTTAGCAGGGGGTTTTCACTCATGTCCCTCACTGATTCCTGGGTGCAGCCTTGTGGTGGAGGTGGGGCAGGGGATCTCATTACCCAGCCCTTCTTTCTGTGACTCCACAATTCTCTAATAGTGGAGCTCGTGCCCTTCCCTGACCTGAGTGTCAATGAGCCACTGATTTCCCCTTGGGGACAGCTGTGGAGGTCAGAATGGGCAAGAGCTGCCTCACCCTGATGAGATCCCAGTTTCATGTCTCCTCCCTGTCCTTCCAGCACCCCATGACCAGCTGCCCCCCTTCTCTAGGACATAGAAATGGTCAGGAAAGATCCCACGTTCTCCAGGCACTATTAGAACCTGCCCATATACAGCTGAACAACTGATCTCCGTTCACATTTGACTAAACCCCAGATCCAACTTAGTGTAACCACTAATACCTGCAGGTTTGATATACTCATTTACAGGAAAACATCTCTGAGGCCTCAATTTTCTTTTTCGTTTTTGGGCTTATCACATATGGCATATTTTTCTTTTCTTTTCTTTTTTTATAACAGAAATTCACATCTATAATAAAATTTATAATTAATTAATTAGACAGATTCAAAGACGTTTGCTTTTCATTTATTTAAATGGTACCATTTACCTCTAGGGATGGAAATACACAGATATCAGACAAAGCCTCGAGTTTTTGACCTCAGGCAGAGAGAAAAGTCTGTGTTGCTTCATTTTATCAGGAGCCCCTTATCCTCATGTCTCTCTATTTCCCTCTAATCTCATATTAGAGGAAGGAAAAATTCTCCAGACCAGACTATGTGTACGTGACAGCAAAGGGGCCCAAACAGACACACCGAGACTTATAGGTAATTCTGCAAAGAAGTTTATTGCAGGAGCACAGGAGCTTCAGCTCAGCAAAGCTTAAAGGGGGTTGGGGGCTGGTGACGAGGACTGATGCTGACATCCAAGTTACACGGTAGGATGTGACCTTGGCTGTAACTGTGGGGCTTGGCACACGAGCTTGGCACAAAGTGCTGACTCAGAGCTTAGATGAGGCAATCCAAGTGAACCGGAACCACCTGGTATGTAGTACTGTCTCTTCGAGTTCTGTAGTTACAGGCAACGATGTAGATCTTCCGTGTTACGGTCGTTCTATATTGGCAATTCATGTAATATGGTGAGGGATTTGTGAGATTGCAGTACGTTATAGGCACTTGAATTGAGCTATTATGACAATTTGTATAGTGACTCCTAGGGCAGGTTACATTTGGGGTCAGACAAAGATTAGCTACAGTAGCATACGCTGTATGGAGGAAAGTATTTATGGGTTTGCATGTCCCATAAACACCAAAATAAAGATAGTTAATTGGCTGCATTGCGATGTTGCATTGAGGGTTGGTCATATTTATGTGCTGAGCATAAAACCACTGAGTTGCTGTCAGATTGCCGGGTGCTCCATGGAGGGAGATTACCATCCCCAAGAGCCCCAGCAGGAGAAGGAGGCAAAGCTGGGAATCCCGCTGTGTTGGAACCATGTTTCCTGTAAAAAGAGAAGAATCTCCTGCATCCAGGCCCAGTAGTGACACACCACCTCATCTCTCACCCTGCAGACACTGAGGTTCTATTTCCTTTTCCCTCAGCTTCCCCAAGTCTGTCAAGTACTGGGCATTAACTTCAGCTCAGCCCTCCCTCAGTAGTTGTCCCATCACCAGCCCGCCTGTGTCAGTTCCAGGGGCTCATTGTCTTACCCAGTCTCTGTGCTGTGGCTGCTGTGAGAACAGATCCAGCTGGTCGTCCTGGGATTCAGGGGCAGCTGGTCTCCCCAGTCCTGGGGACTGGATATATAGAGCATGCCTTGTGGGTGGGTCCAGCAGAGCCAAGAGGGGTCTGAGTTTCAGACGAGAAGAAACCCACAGATTGGCATGTGACCGCTTGTGCAAGGAACCTCTTGTTTTGTCACTTGCTGATCACCACATACCCAACAACAGACCTCTGCTGCTTCTGTGGTACGACTCTAATTGCAGGCATCCCGTGAGGGCAGAGCTCTGCCAATGCGTCGGGTGTCCATTGATGAAACTGCACACTGGCTGCAGAACAGCCATAGAGTTTATAACTGAACTTGTGGCAGGCACTGAGGGACGGAAGTACAGAGAGTCAGGCCCAATTCTTGGAACACTTGGAGCCTGGAGGGCTGTCTTCACCGGAGGAATCCAGGTCCCTTTCATTTGTTTGAGCTCCCTGGTTTTCTCTCACCTAAATGTTCTCCATCTCATCAACCTGAGCTCTGAGCTTCTTGTTGCTCAAAATCCTGGAGGTACATAGTGATTTCTTATGTATCTTTGAAGTTTTACTCCTGTTCCGCTTGTACTGGATTCACTTTCTCTTCGTTAAGACATGGTCTGACCAATGCCTTCATTTCATGTCAAGTAACAATAGTATAACCATTCCACCCAGAGGAAAGTCTTTCTGTAAAATCTTCCCCTGAATGAATGTTTGGTGTCAGGTAACGTCGGGCTCATATTCCTGTCTTCTCTTCAACCTTCTATTTCTACCAAATACTTCCCCCTTGGGAGTCACTTATTATCGGGGTACATTTCATTTCCTGATGTATCACTGTCATTTTTTTTTTTTTTTTTTTTTTTTGTGAAGGGAACATTTATGGACAGGGCACTATATTCTTGAGAGTATAGAACTTTAGTATATAGTCTGGAGACATGAAATATACTGTTGGTCTCCAGAAGCAGATGAAAATAATTATAGAGACTTGATTTGTTACAGTGTGATAGAGGTTATCACACTGTGTGACATGCTTTTATGGGGACACTGAGAATGAAGAGTCCTACTTGGCCTCCTGGGGCAAGAAAGGCTTCCAGAAATAAAGGTCCATTTGATCATGGCCAAAAGGATAAGCAGAGGTTGACAGGGACCTGAGGGAAGAGATGAGCATTGTGAGTTGCAGAGATGGTGTGGGACATTGTACAGACGGGGACCTGTATGACGGTGAGACAGTCCTCGCGCTAAGAGATGTTAAATCTCTGGTTCAGCTTCTAGGTGGAAAAGTCGATTAGATGCTTACATGGTGTACAACCTCTGAAGAAAACTAATCCACATCATTTCTTACTACCTTTCTATATTCCTGTTGTCTGGAAATAGAATAATTTCACCATTGAGGATGCCCTTATGTAAACACAATGGTAACGTAGTCAGGACCCAGCGCAGACGTAATAGCATCATGTCTTGAAATTCTGTTTGACCAAAATACATTAATTTCATTTTCATAAGGGAAGGTACTTTTTTCATGTCTATTGTGTAGAAAGCATATTTGTAGGTGATGAGGACGTAAAACTGAATTAGGTATAGGTTAGTCCCTTTGTGATATTGCCCGCCATTTTGGGTGGAAGGACCTGTCCTCAAGTGTCTATAATATGCGGCAAAAACATATACTGCAGTCACGGGGGAGGGGATCTGGTGAAAAACCTGTTCTGTTCATCTTACATGGTGTTACTTCTAATATTTGGACCTTGATGCTGAGGCTTGAAATTAGGAGAGTTGAAGGAGACTTTTTGCGTTCTCATCGAATCTTTAAAAACCCTAAGATGTTGGCTGGCTCATGGGACCTCCCTTTCCTCAATGTATCAGTTAGCAGAGCTGAGTACAGCTGCAATAGCTCAGCGGGTCTTCACTGATGCCCCTCCTCACTTCCGACTCCCTGCCTGTCTGTTCTCTCAGTGATGGCACCTGCTGGCCCCTGTAGACCTTTGTTTTATGACCCAGAATCCTTGTGGCAGGTGTCCTGACGTTCATCTCAGACAATATTCTGTCTTTTCATAGACATGAAACTTTGTGATGATTAAATTCAAAACATATCCTATGGGGCCGGCCCGGTGGCTCAGGCAGTTAGAGCTCCGTGCGCCTAACTCCGAAGGCTGCCCATTCGATTCCCACATGGGCCAGTGGGCTCTCAACCACAAGGTCGCCGGTTCAATTCCTCGAATCCCGCAAGGGATGGTGGGCACCGCCCCCTGCAACTAAGATTGAACACGGCACCTTGAGTTGAGCTGCCACTGTGCTCTCAGATGGCTCAGTTGGTTGGAGCGCGTCCTCTCAACCACAAGGTTGCCGGTTCGACTCCCGCAAGGGATGGTGGGCTGTGTCCCCTGCAACTGGCAACGGCAAATGGACCTGGAGCTGAACTGCGCCCTCCACAACTTAGACTGAAAGGACAACAACTTGAAGCTGAACAGCACCCTCCACAACTAAGATTGAAAGGACAATAACTGGACTTGGAAAAAAGGCCTGGAAGTACACACTGTTCCCCAATAAAGTACTGTTCCCCTTCCCCAATAAACATCTTAAAAGAAAAATATCCTCTAAGGTTTGGTTCTAATTGGTCCTCATGCAGGTTCCTTTTGCACATTGAAAAACTCCTTCAGTGCTGCAGAACTAGTAAATAATGTACAGGAGTTTGATATTTCAGTGTTTGGGAGAGGACCTGCATATACGAAGCAGGAGTGAACATAAGCTTACAGTAATGATAATACACTGGAACATCAGCTTCATTTGGTCTTTAGTTGAAAGAGGTTCCTTCTCCTGGACTCTATCTGCATTTTGGCATATCCTGTCTTCTTCTTAGCCAAGAGCTTGGAAAATCTCCTTGATGCAGTCCCCAGACTCCAGTCAAACACAAATAGGGCCACACGGAGAACATGATATTTAGAATAAGATACCACCTCACTCCCATCCTGTGACTGGGTCCACTTTCAATAGTTAATTTATTAATCTATCTGCCCCCTTTCACACAGTTGTCACTTCCTCCTCCTGTGATGACCTGGGAATGAGCCTTCTTGTGACAGAAACAGGGATGGAAAACATGGTGAGATCAGTCCTGGTACCCTGAAGGCAGATTGTCAGGCTGCCTCTTGGTCTCTAGGACACCACTATCTCCTGTCTTGTCCCCCACCTTACAGGGCTTTCATTTGCAGTATCCTGAGGCAGTATGTCCTCTTCCCCCACCTCTGGTTGTTGGGGCTTCCCAGGGTCAGATACTGGGCCTTTCCTCGATCTCACAAAACCTCTGAGTGATATGTGGTGGGATGGGGTGTTAAATACCATGAACTCCAACACCCCTTTCCTTATCTTCAGCAGAGCTCTCTCTGTTGAACTTTAGACTCATACATTCAACTTGCTATTCAGTATCTCCAGATGGATGTCTACTATATGTCACAGACTTTCTAAACCCCAAAGGGAAACTCTGATCTTTCCCTCGGCGACCTCCACCTGCTAGTCCGTCCCCCCCAACAGCATCCCCAACTCAGTTGAAGACAACGCAATCCTTTCCAATGTTAGGCAAATATGTTTAAGCAATCTTTAATGTTTTCTTTTACTTCTCCAGCTAATCCATCACGAAAGTCTGTTGTTTCTACCTTGTACACACATGCCCAAATCTGACCGCCTCTTGCTGGTAAAGTGCTACCAGCTGGTGAGAGACACCATCGCCTCCCATTGGCATTACCGCAAAGACACACAGGCATTACTGCTTCCCCTTCACCACCTATGGAGCCAGAATGTTCTATTGAAACCATCACTGATACCACGTAACTCTGCTCAGAACCCTCTGGAACGTCTTCATTTCTCTCTGAACAAAACCTAAAATCATGCAAAGCTGACATGCCCTACGTGATCTAGCCTCCCATAACCTTTCCTTTCAAATTTACCCTTCTACCATTCTTCATCTACTTATGCTTCTCTAGTTCCCCGGCCTCTACTGTTCCCTGACACTCCTGGTACACTCTACGGCCACCTCAGCCCCACCTCACTCCACATAAGCATGGCGAATTTCCTTATCTTTTAAAATCTTTGCTGAAAAGTCATTTTCACATGGAAACCTAGGTTGACTACCCTACTTTCAAATGTTAGTAATGTGAAAATGAGTAAATGAAACACATAGTTTTCTAATGTTAAATGCATTCTAATGTTCTTTTTGCTTTTCGGTACCTCATAAGCTCCCCTCTCTTGGTCTTTCTGATGGCTTAAGGACCTTAAGGGACAGTTAAACTGTCCTAAGCAATACAAAATTGTTACGGCGTTAAGGGCAGCTTATCAGGACTCAGATGATGAAAACTGTGCCCAGCTTATATCTCTTTCTCCATTTCCCTTTTTTCTGTCTATCTTGGTTTACTCTTCAGGCAGACATCTCTCCCACATTGGTAAGGCAACTGCAGCAACTCCAAAACTTCTATTATCTCAGGAATAAATGTAGTAGAAAAAGGCTCTGCCTGTGTCCTTCACCTTGCGTAGCAAGTATCTCTGATTGTGTCAAGGGCCGATGTCAGAAGGAGCCAAGTGACCTGAGAAACAGACTGCATGCACCCAACTCCTTTAGTGTGCTCTCCTCTTGCTGTTCCACAGGGAATAAGAGCTTCATTCTCATCATACTTTCTTGCTCCTGTGAAACCCCATTTCCTCTGTGGAGTCTTGGTTACATCTACAGTTCATCTACTGTCACGGTTTGACAGCTTCTGGTTTTGATTGTTCGCACCTCTTCCCCTGGCTCTTTGTCTATCTGAGGAGTTCAATGTCTCTTCATTCATTCGCCCAGTGCAGTTTATTAAGCATGTGCTCAGTGCCAGGGACTGTTCTAGGCCCAAGGGTTAGAGCAATGTGCCTGAGCCATTTTGTTCCATATAGGGGGCCTCAGCCAGCCCTTCATATTTTCTTCCTACTTTTAAGTGGACAGTGTTACAATGGTGAGATGGGTCTGTTGTTTATACTTGGGTGTCAATTAAGGGAACAGAAGCCTAACATGAGGGTATAGATGTTGGGTCAGAGGTGTGTGTAGCTGGCATTGTCTTTGATGCCCAAGCAAATAGTATCCCTCTTCCTCTACCTTGGCATAGCCCCAATACCAAGACATTTCCTATGTTCATCAAGGCTTCTGCAGTTGGGCTCAGCTGAAAATGGATCCCAAATTCCAGACTGACGACAGACAGTATCAGAACCTCCTGGGGATGGTGTGAAAGTGCTGATTCTCGAGCTCCACTCCGGACCTTCTATGGCAATATATCTGGGTGGAGCCCAGAATCCAGTGTGAAAGCTGTCCAGGTAACTTAATGGAAATTGTTAAATCACTAAGGATTTTGAGAGTGGCATTCACTACTAACATGTCGCAGGAAGAGTGACTTTGTGTCTAATATATGATCATAGAGAAGACCGGCTATTGGTTTAGGGATTGATTTGAAAGATTCCAATGAGACTGAACTGAATCACCTATGAGCTGGGCTCTGTATATGAACGACACACATGGTTTCCCTTTGAAGATTTAAAGAATTTTGCCCTCTTGCTTTTCTTCTGCACTCAAAGCAGCTGAAAGTAGGAAGAACACACACATGCACACACACAGACAGAACATCCAGTCCTTATCACAGACTCATGGACTTGCAAAGAACCTGAGCTGGAAGAATATTTAATCCAAAACCACCATTTTGGAGATGAGGAATAGAAAGTTAACACTAATCTCTAAGTTTCCACAGCCAACTGATGGGAGATGTGGACTTTATCCCATATAGTTTTTTTGTGTTTTTTTTAAAGATTTTATTGGGGAAGGGGAACAGGACTTTATTGGGGAACAGTGTGTACTTCCAGGACTTTTTTTTCCAAGTCAAGTTGTTGTCCTTTCAATCTTAGTTGTGGAGGGTGCCGTTCTGCTTCAAGTTGTCCTTTTAGTCTTAGTTGTGGAGGGTGCAGCTCAGCTCCAGGTCCAGTTGCCGTTGCTAGTTGCAGGGGGTGCAGACCACCATCCCTTGCGGGAGTCGAACTGGCAACCTTTGTGGTTGAGAGGACACACTCCAACCAACAGAGCCATCTGGGAGCTCAGCGGCAGCTCAGCTCAAGGTGCCGTGTTCAATTTTAGTTGCAGGGGACGCAGCCCACCATCCCTTGCGGTCTTGAGGAGTTGAACCGGCAACCTTGTGGTTGAGAGCCCACTGGCCCATGTGGGAATCGAAACGGCAGCCTTCGGAGTTAGGAGCACAGAGCTCTAACCGCCTGAGCCACCAGGCCGGCCCCTATCCCATATAGTTTTGGCCTGATACTATTATTTATATAGATAAGGTCATATAATGGCCCATAAAACACAATCCTAAATATGAGCTGCACTGTATTTGGTGAAGTGTGTGTGGTAGAAAATTAGTGCAGCCATGAGCTTCATCATGGCTGGCCACCCAAAGGGGCTGGCGCAATGTCTGTGCTCCAGAGAGGAGAATGGGAGAAGAGAGTCACCTCAGATGGGAGTGAATATAACTTGGGGAACAACACCTTCAAACATGACCCGTCTCGGATTCTGTCACACTCGGTTCCCCTGCCGCAAAAGGAGCCATCTTGACTTTATCTCTGTATTCCCAGTGCCTCCCTCTGCCCTTGGGTTGTAGTACGTGCTCACTGTTTCCCTGAGCTGATCGTGTGTGATCTGTCTGTGAGACTCAGTGCACACTCCCCCTGGGCCTCCCGGGAGACCAGTAAGAAATCAGAGGACGGCACATGGACATAAGAAAAGAGTTGGCCAGACATCCAAGTCAGCACTGTGCCCACCAGGAAGTGGGTTAGGGTATGATGAACATAGACCGTTGGCATAGAATTTGGATATATCTTGAGGTCAGAAACAAACAGGAAGCTGTAAGGCATTGCTGCTTTAAATTCTCGGGGTCATACTTTCAACAGTAATGCTTTCTGTTATGACATAAATATTAGGTTAAGGAATGCAATTGCTCAGAATGAGTTATGTGTGTCAGTTTATCCAAGTCCTCTTACAATGAGGAAAATGGGGAGAACGTCACATCAAGGAATCCTGAGAGCCGGCCTGCACGATTAAGCCTGCCTTAAGCAATAAGTGATGGTTATGGTTTCATGAATGACTTACGTCTCAGAAGATGAAAACAAAACCTGAGTTTCTGTGTATTCTGTTCCCCTCTCCTTTGTTTTGGCTTTATTTCAGGCAAACTATTTGTACGATGGGTCCGGTAACTTCAGCCCTTCAATTGTCTCTTGAGGAAATCTAGCACAAACTTGCAATTGTTCCATCCCTCTACATTCCTACTAATATCTCTGATTGGGCCAGTGCTTGAGAATCCAACCCCTGTGGTCCTAGAAATGAGATGCAGGCATTGATGACCTTATGCCTAGAGCTGGGCTGGAGTTCAGTCAAACCACAGCTTATGGTGCAGGGTAGGTTTCAAAGCAAAACAACTTGATACCATTTCAGAAAGAGTGAATGAAATCTGACTCATCCCCAGAAAACACGTACTGCCTACCCTGTACATCCTCAGGTAGTCACAGCCCCCGACACTTTCCCTACCTCCACACCTGCCAGCCTTCACCTGGCCTATGAGGACCCCTGCACAAAACTGCCTGAGGGCCAGAGCATACCCCTAATAATCTGTGTCCCATCTCACATGCAGCCCCTCCACAGCACTTACTAGGCTTTCATAAGTATGTGTCCCATCAAGGGTGTGGTGATCTGTGTCTAAGGGAGTCGATATACCCCTGAGGTGATCCCATACAATTCGCCATTGCCCTGACCCTGAACACCCACTGTGTGGTCATCAAGGTCATTCATTCTAAGCCCCATCCAAGCTCTCTCTCCTCCATAAGAGCTTCCATAGAGGGCACTGAAAAGCTCCTGAGAAGGTGTCTGGAGGGGACAATGGCCTGGGTACATACAGCCTTCTTTACCAAAACAATCATGTTAATTTGGATTAATTGTACCATGCGCGGCAAGCCTGGCAAGGATCCTTGTCTGCTAGAGACTGCTTGTGGAGTAGGGCCCATTTGGAGCCCCTCAGAGCCTTTGCCCTCCCAGCCTGGCTCCCGCGGCCACCGCAGCCCTGGCCGGCAGGGGGCGCTGCGCTAAACCAGGCCCGGGAAAGGAAGGACCAGAACTTTCCCTCCTGGAACTTGGTTGACATGACCTGGAACTTTTGAAAATACCATTTCGTAGTTACCAAGGAAAAGCTCAGGGGATTAAGCACGGACGATTTCAGTATCACAAAGCAGCTCAGCTCCAAAGCACAAGGTTCTTACACTTCCTCAGCTAACTGTTCCAAGCTCTGTGTCACTCTACCGGCTGCCCTGGGATAGTCACACTCTTCTCCAGGGTGAGAGGGGCAGAGGCAGACAAAATGCTGAGGGCCGGCTGTTCACCAGAAACTCTCCACCGCCATGTGGCTGAGGTGGAGAAGGAAGAGAGGAGGGTGTGGAGTGAGGGGATATCTGCAGCCATCTTTTATTCTCTGTCGAGGGATGAAGGATGAGGTTTACTCCAACCCTCAGCCTACAGGTCATCAACTGTTGCATTAATGTGACAGTTTCAGTTTACACTTGATGAGTTCCTCACTGTTTCAAGTTTCTCCTATCAGAGATTCTGTTTTTGACATACACACGAAAGATCGGACGATTAAGTTCACAAACTTTCCACTGTGCACTTTCACGGTGGAAAGTTCGTGAACTTGATTGTCTGACTCAGATAACATATATATGTACATACGTGTATATATATTAATAAATATGCATGCATAGTATGTGAGTACATTCACGTGGTCATAACAAATTCAATCACAAGGAAAAGTTATCTAGTATAGAAGATTTCTTCTCTGAGTTTTTGTCGATTTGGCCTTTTTTCTTTTTCCAGAAACAATAATTACTCAGGTTTTTTGTTTTTTTTTGGGTACCTATCCACAACGTGTACATACAATGAGACATTCAAACAAAATTTAATGTATTCACTTGTAAATTTGTGTCTAGTTCTCTTTTTTTTCCACCACAGATACTGATGTTCTATGCACAGGATTCTTCACCACACTTCTTTCTCACTAGCAACATGTTTCGGTCATGTTCCATGGTAGTAATTTTCAAGGTTCCATGAATCTCATTCGCCTTATGGGACCACAGAATTCCATTGTGTGCTCAAACCATCACACTTTACCCATTCTATAGGAGGAATAATCTGTATTCAAACCTTACTCCCTAGCTATGCCTAAATGTGTACCCTGAATAAAAGAGCAACCAAACCCCCATGAACTTATCTAGAGTGCATGTGTGGTGACAAACTCACTGCCATGTACTATCAATCTTCCTAGGACCTGCTGTTTTGAAACTCCTATATGGGTGTGGGGTGGTAGGAGTTGTGTTTTGACAACACCAGTTACTTGCAGATACACACATGTGTCAGTGGACCCAAGGAAGCCTGGGAAAGTAAAAACTGCCTCCACAAAATGTCACCCGTAGTGGAAGAATGTCTCCATTTTGTTTTTTCTTTTCATAGAATGATAATTTGGGAACATTGCTCCATGTAGAAATCAGCAATATTGAATAAGCTCCAATTTTTTATAACAAAGGTGAACTTAATACCTATTTTTAAATGTGGGCACTGGGAGAAACAAGAAACTGTTTCCTTTACCTTGTAAATATTGTAGAGCAAGTTGAAAGCCAGAACAACTTCTAGGCAACCTCAATGAGGAAATCAGTTAATTTAAAAGGGCTTGTGTAACCCTCACAATTGTCTACAAGGCATTCCTATCCCCATTTCCGAGATGAGTACGCCAAGGCACATACAGTGAATTAATAGCAAGTAATGGCAGAAATACGAGTGTATCCCTTCGGAGCCTGTGCTCTCCTCATTTTAGGCTGTGTCTTATAAGGCACCAGAATGCACAGTAGGTGGAAGGTAAATCCTGTCCATCCTGGTTGCCTGTGATTCCTCATCTCTAAGATGGGGACCACTGTCCAGGTTGACTGACATGCACTAACGTGGTTATGGTTTTTAGTGCATAACGTTCTTTTATGAATAAAATATACTCATAAAAGATGTGAGACGGAAGGGGTCTCGATTATGGTGGCTCTTACCCTTTACATTTGTCCCCATGAAACCCATGTTTTAAAACACACCATAGAAACTACATTCAGGAAGTATTAAAATATTTTGCCATTTTTATTGATAACATTGCATATATTGCCAAGGCATGGTTTCAAGTGCCTGAGTTAAGTATTATAACAATAGGATAGATGTTGAGCTGTTTCATGTGGTGTTGAGCTGTTTCATTGTCCTTTCCTTTTCCTTCTTCACGGGGTAAATGTGTGTTTCTATGTACGTTTTTGGGATCTTTTGTAATATTGTGCTCATACCCCACAGAAATGATTGTCAAGTTGCAGTCGCGGGACACTGGTGATCCTGATGACCACTGATGTGTCTGTGAAAACCTCATTTGTTTGAGGCAGGGTATTCTTTCTATAATTCAGCAAAACAACATAGTGCGACTGATGATTGAGTGCAAAAGCAGATGTGAGAATCCAGCTGTCTACTGTGAGCCAGTCATGAAAGAATTTTCAAAATGAACCAAATGCTATTTTGTTGCTAAATTTTCTTTAGAAACAAGGATTATTTTTCATAAAAAGATGATATTTATGTTAATCTATAATAGGTTCATTATTGTTACGACAGAAACTAATGATAATCTATTCAAGGCTTTCCTGTTTTATTTCTTAAACACCTAATAGAGCCAATGTGAAAAAATAACACACAGAGAGAGGCAAGTTCTTTGGGGTTCTCAACAGTTTATATGAGAAAGTGATAAGAGGGCTAATGTATGATTCCTGTTGCTACAGAATATGTGGCAGAAGTTGGGGGTGTAGATGAGGTGGAATTTGTCCCCTGCTGACATATGAGTTCCCACCCACTCAGCAGCTGCCCTTGCGTGGACATGTTGTGAGGCTAGATTTACAAAACAGCCTGCTGGTACAGGCTGTTATCCCAGGAAGTGGGAGGGAATGTTGGTTGGGGGGTGATCTATAAATCAAAACATCCATCTTTAGTTACCCCAGGCATGACTCTGCTGGAGTCTCAGAATGGGAACCATTGTACTGAGAAGACAAATAAAGTTGAATTCAGTGAACACTTTCCACGGTCTCTATTGAGATGCCTTAGAAGAAACTAAGCCCACGTAGATGTCACTCTTATGCCGTTCTCGTGTTCTACTGAGTCACAGCTAAATCATGCCTGAGCCTTCGTTGCATGTAGAAAACTTCAGTTTGAGGATAAGGAAGCATGTTCAGTTGTGGCCCTGCCCTCACTGAGAAGGCACAGCAACTGCCTCTATGAAGCACTATTGTTCTGAGAGCCTAGATTTCAACAGTGACAACAGCACCAACCACGACTTCTAAATTTGGAGGGGTCAGTTAGGCACTGCACAATACGTCTGTAGTCATGACAGAAATGTAATTTGTGGAAGCCAGTGCAAAAGGAAACTGTCCAAATTGTTTAAAAACCACTGAAATCTATTAGTTAATGACTTACTTTAGTTCTCTACTTGGTTTAGATTACCTTTGATTTGCGATTACTGCTCATGACGAAAAGGTTGAAGCAAATTGCTCTCTCACGTCAAAAATCCAATGAAGGATTCATTCTCACTCCTTGTTAGCTATGCCCTGACCCTGGGCTCCACTCCAGACAAACTTCACTTCACATGTTTGATTGACTCTCTGGTTCATTCAAAAGTGCACTGACCTGGCTTTTGTGGGTCCTGGTGTCTTGTGCCAGATTTGATAATGTCTAGATGCAGAAATGTGGGTCACGTTTTCTAAGTCAGTGGGAATGTATGATGTGGGTTTAATCTACTCAATGGTCCGGTTTTCATGGGGATCACCCTGCTAGCCTTATTTACTAAAGTCTCTCATATCACCCATTTGGAATTCAATGTACCTTTCAGGGGCCCGCCCACCTGGTGGGTCAGGTGGTTGGAGCCGTGCTCCTAATGCCGAGGTTGCAGGTTGGATTCCCACATGGGCCAGTGAGCTGCGCCCTCTACAGCTAAGATGTTGAACAATCTCAGGGAGCTGAGCAGCCAGAGGTTGGCGTGGGCTGCTTGGGCTGCTGTGAGTTGCCGTGGACTACTGTGTGGCGCCATGAGCGCCTGGTGGACAGCATGCATGGCCAGTAGCCGGTGAGAGCTGCCGTGAGCTGCTGTGACTGTCCCACCGACGACTGGCGACCGACTGCCTCAGCCGGGGGGAGCACAAGGCTCATAATACCAGCATAGGCCAGGGAGCTGTGTCCTACACAACTAGACTGAGAAACAACGGCTTGAACCGGAGTGAGGGGGAGGTGGAAGAAAGGGGAGAAGGGAAATATATATACATATATACCTTTGAAATGATGTGATTATTATAACTCAGGCCTGGGACACGATTGACGTTTAAATCGGCCATATTTCTATGTGCATTTCAAGAGAGAAGCTTATTAACCTAAGTAAAATTTTAGATCAGGAAAAAGGCTATTTTCCATAGGGAGTTTGAATTACTGATGGGAACAGAATTTCTGTGGTCCTTTTCTTACTCATTACCTCACTGTATTATGGAATTCAAATGGAAACACAGTTCCTAAACTCTCAATATTGGGCAAAAAAACCCAGTCACAATGATTTGCTTCGATTTCTCTCCTCTAGTGTCCTCTGACCTGATGGTGGGGTCTTCTTTTTCTGGTCTGAAGGTCAATCCAGACAAGCCCACGCTGCGTGCACAGAGGCAGGTGCCCTGCAATGTTCCTGATATTAAAACATAAAACAAAGTGAAAACAATAGCGATGTGAGTTGCCCTTTCACTTCATGCTGGACTTACACAGAGTGTGATGCAACCATTAACTGCATTTAGTCCCCCAAAACTTTCTTTGAGAATATGGTCGTGTTCTGAGCATTTATAAAGTCAGGAAGAGAGGCTTCGGAAGGCAAGTGGACTCCAAAGAATGTGTCCTTGGAATATGCTGACGTGAACAATTAATTTCGGTGACAGTGGTCACGATGGTGTTGGCCCCTGGTTCAGTGCAACCAGAAGATCTCTGATGTGTATTGCTCAGGGTGGTGTGAGCCAAGTGTTGGATTCCTCCTCTGTGAGCACAGAACCCACCTTGCTCTGCTTTGAATCATCGACCTGCCTGGGAGGGAAGAGCTGCCTCTGAGCTCTAGGGCCATCAGATGCCTCTGACCCCAGCCAATTCCTCAGCTGGCTCTTGCAGGACCGGGGAAGAGGAGGAACATGGGATTGGCCAGGGGGTGGGGAAGGCCACGGGGAGGGGAATAGGAGGGGGCTTAGGCTGAGAGAATGACTGTGCGCTTTACTGAGATGGGAAGCCTCCTGTGTTTCCCTCTTCTTCCACTTCTAATTTGTCAGTAAGGCCTGATGATTCAAACTTGAAAACATTTCCGAAATCTGCACCTTCTCTTCTGTTCCATTGTGATTACCATCGTTCAAGCATCAAGTATTTGTCCTGCACAATGCGAGCTCCTGACTGTCAGCATCAATTCCACTCCTGTCTCAAATTGTCGCAGCTAGACTGACTTTGTTCACATTATCTAGTGTTAAACATGCTCCATTTGTTTCCCATAGGAAGTTACTCTTTACCTGCGTCTGCACAGGTGTGAAGCATGTGAACCTCATTAACCTTGTCATTAATGTCCACACTTATGATGCTCCTGTTCTGCTAGTTTAACTGTTATTCTTCTAACTGCCCTGTCTATATCCATGTCAGGGCCTTTGATCTCTCTATGTCTCCCTCTCTCTCCCCTCCTCTCTCTGGTCAGATGAGTCTCTTCCTGGTCTCTGCATGACCAGCTGCTGCTGTTCATGTTCAGAATTCATTCCCCTATTGGGCCCTTCCTGGTCCCACTTTTCAGAATCACCTTCATGAACTCATGCAGACCTTCTGCATTGCATTGATCTCTGTAATCTTTCTCCTGATACATCACCTGGAAAAATAATTTTATACTTTTATTCTCTTCCCGGTAAAAAGGCACCATATGGGAGGAATGTGTCCTTTTCACTTAATGTCATGACCACCTCAGAAGTGTGTCTGCGATATAGTATCAGCACAATAGATAGCTGCTGGATGAATGAATGAATGAATGAATGAGTGAGTGAATGATGAGACAGGGGATGAGGACACGAGGCAGAGGGAGCTTGGCAGGTGGCTGAGTGATCGCTCTATCGTATGGTGTTGGAGATGCTGTGTCCCTGTCTGGGAAGAGACATATTATTTGGTAACTGAGGCCAGGAGCATTCACTGCATCATTCTTCATAGGACATGTGGCCCCCACCTCCTCCTCTCTTACTGCAAGGCTATTGGAAGAGGGAGCTCATTTCATGCCAGTCGTTATTATTCTGAAGTCAGTGGATTCTGTGGAGCACCGGAATTTCCCAATCCCAGGGCCCCATGCAACTGTTTGTGTCGACAGACCCACCTAGAGGAGCAAAACCCCGATGACACCTCCAGAGGAGATGCTGGAATGTAGCTACTGTCCGAAGTAATACAGAGCAAGAATTTCTAACCATTGGGGATGTGGGAGGGATGGAAATTGCTACACTTTCAGGCATGGAAGAGGAGCTTAAAAAACAGCAGGAATCCTAGAGACATAGTGTTTGATGACATGCCTGAGTCAGACACTCCTGTCACCCAAACAATCACTTAAATGCTGGTCCTGACAACATTAGCAAGGGGCTTTCACTCATGTCCCTCACTGATTCCTGGGTGCAGCCCTGTGGTGGAGGTGGGGCGGGGGATCTCATTACCCAGCCCTTCTTTCTGTGGCTCCACAATTCTCTAATATTGGAGCTTGTGCCCTTCCCTGACCTGAGAGTCAATGAGCCACTGACTCCCTCTTGTGGACAGCTGTGGAGGTCAGAATGGGCAAGAGCTGCCTCACCCTGATGAGATCCCAGTTTCATGCCTCCTCCCTGTCCTTCCAGCACCCCATGACCAGCTGCCCCCCTTCTCCAGGACATAGAAATGGTCAGGAAAGATCCCACGTTCTCCAGGCACTATTAGAACCTGCCCATATACACCTGAATAACTGATCTCCTTTCACAGTTGACTAAACCCTAGATCCAACCTTAGTGTAACCACTACTACCTGCAGGTTTGAGATACTCATTTACAGGAAAACTTCTCTGAGGCCTCAATTTTCTTTTTCTTTTTTGGGCTCATGACATATGGCATATTTTTCTTTTCCTTTCTTTTCTTTTTTTACAACAGAAATTACTTCTATAATAAAATTTATAATTCATTATTTAGACAGAATCAAAGACATTTCTTTCCCACTTATTCAACAGGGGCCATTGATGATTTGGGATGGAAATACACAAGTAAGCGTGGAATCCTCAGGTTTACGACATGAGGCAGAGAGAAAAGTCTGTGTCGCTTCATTTTATCAGGAACCCCTTATCCTCATGTCTATCTCCATCAAATCTCATATTATGGAAAGGAAAAATTCTCCAGACCAGCCTGTGTGTACGTGACAGCAAAGGGGCCCAAACAGACACAGCGAAACTTGTAGGTGATTCTGCAAAGAAGTTTATTGCAGGAGCACAGGAGCTTCAGCTCAGCAAAGCTTAAAGGGGGTTCAGGGCTGGTGATGAGGACTGATGCTTGCATTCAAGGTACATGGTAGGATGTGACCTTGGCTGTGACTGTGGGACTTAGCACAAGAGCTTGGCACAGAGTGCTGACTCAGAGCTTAGATGAGCCGATCCAGGTGAACTGGAACCTTCATGTATGCTGGATTGTCCCGTCGAGTTCTGCAGTCACAGGCAACAATGTAGATCTTCTGTGCTTGCCTTGTGCTGTATCTGCAGTTCCTATAAGTTGATGAGGGGCCTATGAGGTTGCAGTTGGTTACCATCACTTGAATTGAGCTATTATGACAATTTGTATACTGGCTACTAGGGCAGGTTACATTTGGGGTCAGACAAAGATTAGCTACAGTAGCATACGCTGTATGGAGGAAAGTATTTATGGGTTTGCATGTCCCATAAACACCAAAATAAAGATAGTTAATTGGCTGCATTGCGATGTTGCATTGAGGGTTGGTCATATTTATGTGCTGAGCATAAAACCACTGAGTTGCTGTCAGATTGCCGGGTGCTCCATGGAGGGAGATTACCATCCCCAAGAGCCCCAGCAGGAGAAGGAGGCAAAGCTGGGAATCCCGCTGTGTTGGAACCATGTTTCCTGTAAAAAGAGAAGAATCTCCTGCATCCAGGCCCAGTAGTGACACACCACCTCATCTCTCACCCTGCAGACACTGAGGTTCTATTTCCTTTTCCCTCAGCTTCCCCAAGTCTGTCAAGTACTGGGCATTAACTTCAGCTCAGCCCTCCCTCAGTAGTTGTCCCATCACCAGCCCGCCTGTGTCAGTTCCAGGGGCTCATTGTCTTACCCAGTCTCTGTGCTGTGGCTGCTGTGAGAACAGATCCAGCTGGTCGTCCTGGGATTCAGGGGCAGCTGGTCTCCCCAGTCCTGGGGACTGGATATATAGAGCATGCCTTGTGGGTGGGTCCAGCAGAGCCAAGAGGGGTCTGAGTTTCAGACGAGAAGAAACCCACAGATTGGCATGTGACCCGCTTGTGCAAGGAACCTCTTGTTTTGTCACTTGCTGATCACCACATACCCAACAACAGACCTCTGCTGCTTCTGTGGTACGACTCTAATTGCAGGCATCCCGTGAGGGCAGAGCTCTGCCAATGCGTCGGGTGTCCATTGATGAAACTGTACACTGGCTGCAGAACAGCCATAGAGTTTATAACTGAACTTGTGGCAGGCACTGAGGGACAGAAGTACAGAGAGTCAGGCCCAATTCTTGGAACACATAGAGCCTGGAGGGCTGGCTGCACAGGAGGAATCCAGGTCCCTTTCATTTGTTTGAGCTCCCTGGTTTTCTCTCACCTAAATGTTCTCCATCTCATCAACCTGAGCTCTGAGCTTCTTGTTGCTCAAAATCCTGGAGGTACATAGTGATTTCTTATGTATCTTTGAAGTTTTACTCCTGTTCCGCTTGTACTGGATTCACTTTCTCTTCGTTAAGACATGGTCTGACCAATGCCTTCATTTCATGTCAAGTAACAATAGTATAACCATTCCACCCAGAGGAAAGTCTTTCTGTAAAATCTTCCCCTGAATGAATGTTTGGTGTCAGGTAACGTCGGGCTCATATTCCTGTCTTCTCTTCAACCTTCTATTTCTACCAAATACTTCCCCCTTGGGAGTCACTTATTATCGGGGTACATTTCATTTCCTGATGTATCACGTCATTTTTTTTTTTTGTGTGTGAAGGGAACATTTATGGACAGGCCACTATATTCTTGAGAGTATAGAACTTTAGTATATAGTCTGGAGACATGAAATATACTCTTGGTCTCCAGAAGCAGACGAAAATAATTATAGAGACTTGATTTGTTACAGTGTGATAGAGGTTATCACACTGTGTGACATGCTTTTATGGGGACACTGAGAATGAAGAGTCCTACTTGGCCTCCTGGGGCAAGAAAGGCTTCCAGAAAAAAAGGTCCATTTGATCATGGCCAAAAGGATAAGCAGAGGTTGACAGGGACCTGAGGGAAGAGATGAGCATTGTGAGTTGCAGAGATGGTGTGGGACATTGTACAGACGGGGACCTGTATGACGGTGAGACAGTCCTCGCGCTAAGAGATGTTAAATCTCTGGTTCAGCTTCTAGGTGGAAAAGTCGATTAGATGCTTACATGGTGTACAACCTCTGAAGAAAACTAATCCACATCATTTCTTACTACCTTTCTATATTCCTGTTGTCTGGAAATAGAATAATTTCACCATTGAGGATGCCCTTATGTAAACACAATGGTAACGTAGTCAGGACCCAGCGCAGACGTAATAGCATCATGTCTTGAAATTCTGTTTGACCAAAATACATTAATTTCATTTTCATAAGGGAAGGTACTTTTTTCATGTCTATTGTGTAGAAAGCATATTTGTAGGTGATGAGGACGTAAAACTGAATTAGGTATAGGTTAGTCCCTTTGTGATATTGTCCACCATTTTGGATGGAAAGACGTGTCCTCAAGTGTCTATAATATGTGGCAAAAACATATACTGCAGTCACGGGGGAGGGGATCTGGTGAAAAACCTGTTCTGTTCATCTTACATGGTGTTACTTCTAATATTTGGACCTTGATGCTGAGGCTTGAAATTAGGAGAGTTGAAGGAGACTTTTTGCGTTCTCATCGAATCTTTAAAAACCCTAAGATGTTGGCTGGCTCATGGGACCTCCCTTTCCTCAATGTATCAGTTAGCAGAGCTGAGTACAGCTGCAATAGCTCAGCGGGTCTTCACTGACGCCCTTCCTCACTTCCGACTCCCTGCCTGTCTGTTCTCTCAGTGATGGCACCTGCTGGCCCCTGTAGACCTTTGTTTTATGACCCAGAATCCTTGTGGCAGGTGTCCTGACGTTCATCTCAGACAATATTCTGTCTTTTCATAGACATGAAACTTTGTGATGATTAAATTCAAAACATATCCCATGGGGCCGGCCCGGTGGCTCAGGCAGTTAGAGCTCCTTGCGCCTAACTCCGAAGGCTGCCCATTCGATTCCCACATGGGCCAGTGGGCTCTCAACCACAAGGTCGCCGGTTCAATTCCTCGAATCCCGCAAGGGATGGTGGGCACCGCCCCCTGCAACTAAGATTGAACACGGCACCTTGAGTTGAGCTGCCACTGTGCTCTCAGATGGCTCAGTTGGTTGGAGCACGTCCTCTCAACCACAAGGTTGCCGGTTCGACTCCTGCAAGGGATGGTGGGCTGTGTCCCCTGCAACTGGACCTGGAGCTAAACTGCGCCCTCCACAACTAAGACTGAAAAGACAACAACTTGAAGCTGAACAGCACCCTCCACAACTAAGATTGAAAGGACAATAATTGGACTTGGAAAAAAGGCCTGGAAGTACACACTGTTCCCCAATAAAGTACTGTTATCCTTCCCCAATAAACATCTTAAAAAAAATATCCTCTAAGGTTTGGTTCTAATTGGTCCTCATGCAGTTTCCTTTTGCACATTGAAAAACTCCTTCAATGCTGCAGAACTAGTAAATAATGTACAGGAGTTTGATATTTCAGTGTTTGGGAGAGGACCTGCATATACGAAGCAGGAGTGAACATAAGCTTACAGTAATGATAATACACTGGAACATCAGCTTCATTTGGTCTTTAGTTGAAAGAGGTTCCTTCTCCTGGACTCTATCTGCATTTTGGCATATCCTGTCTTCTTCTTAGCCAAGAGCTTGGAAAATCTCCTTGATGCAGTCCCCAGACTCCAGTCAAACACAAATAGGGCCACACGGAGAACATGATATTTAGAATAAGATACCACCTCACTCCCATCCTGTGACTGGGTCCACTTTCAATAGTTAATTTATTAATCTATCTGCCCCCTTTCACACAGTTGTCACTTCCTCCTCCTGTGATGACCTGGGAATGAGCCTTCTTGTGACAGAAACAGGGATGGAAAACATGGTGAGATCAGTCCTGGTACCCTGAAGGCAGATTGTCAGGCTGCCTCTTGGTCTCTAGGACACCACTATCTCCTGTCTTGTCCCCCACCTTACAGGGCTTTCATTTGCAGTATCCTGAGGCAGTATGTCCTCTTCCCCACCTCTGGTTGTTGGGGCTTCCCAGGGTCAGATACTGGGCCTTTCCTCGATCTCACAAAACCTCTGAGTGATATGTGGTGGGATGGGGTGTTAAATACCATGAACTCCAACACCCCTTTCCTTATCTTCAGCAGAGCTCTCTCTGTTGAACTTTAGACTCATACATTCAACTTGCTATTCAGTATCTCCAGATGGATGTCTACTATATGTCACAGACTTTCTAAACCCCAAAGGGAAACTCTGATCTTTCCCTCGGCGACCTCCACCTGCTAGTCCGTCCCCCCCAACAGCATCCCCAACTCAGTTGAAGACAACGCAATCCTTTCCAATGTTAGGCAAATATGTTTAAGCAATCTTTAATGTTTTCTTTTACTTCTCCAGCTAATCCATCACGAAAGTCTGTTGTTTCTACCTTGTACACACATGCCCAAATCTGACCGCCTCTTGCTGGTAAAGTGCTACCAGCTGGTGAGAGACACCATCGCCTCCCATTGGCATTACCGCAAAGACACACAGGCATTACTGCTTCCCCTTCACCACCTATGGAGCCAGAATGTTCTATTGAAACCATCACTGATACCACGTAACTCTGCTCAGAACCCTCTGGAACGTCTTCATTTCTCTCTGAACAAAACCTAAAATCATGCAAAGCTGACATGCCCTACGTGATCTAGCCTCCCATAACCTTTCCTTTCAAATTTACCCCTCTACCATTCTTTCTCTACTTATGCTTCTCTAGTTCCCCGGCCTCTACTGTTCCCTGACACTCCTGGTACACTCTACGGCCACCTCAGCCCCACCTCACTCCACATAAGCATGGCGAATTTCCTTATCTTTTAAAATCTTTGCTGAAAAGTCATTTTCACATGGAAACCTAGGTCGACTACCCTACTTTCAAATGTTAGTAATGTGAAAATGAGTAAATGAAACACATAGTTTTCTAATGTTAAATACACTCTAATGTTCTTTTTGCTTTTCGGTACCTCATAAGCTCCCCCCCTTGGTCTTTCTGATGGCTTAAGGACCTTAAGGGACAGTTAAACTGTCCTAAGCAATACAAAATTGTTACGGCGTTAAGGGCAGCTTATCAGGACTCAGATGATGAAAACTGTGCCCAGCTTATATCTCTTCTCCATTTCCCTTTTATCTGTCTATCTTGGTTTACTCCTCAGGCAGACATCTCTCCCACATTGGTAAGGCAACTGCAGCAACTCCAAAACTTCTATTATCTCAGGAATAAATGTAGTAGAAAAAGGCTCTGCCTTTGTCCTTCACCTTGCGTAGCAAGTATCTCTGATTGTGTCAAGGGCCGATGTCAGAAGGAGCCAAGTGACCTGAGAAATAGACTGCATGCACCCAAATCCTTTAGTGTGCTCTCCTCTTGCTGTTCCACAGGGAATAAGAGCTTCATTCTCATCATACTTTCTTGCTCCTGTGAAACCCCATTTCCTCTGTGGAGTCTTGGTTACATCTACAGTTCATCTACTGTCACGGTTTGACAGCTTCTGGTTTTGATTGTTCGCACCTCTTCCCCTGGCTCTCTGTCTATCTGAGGAGTTCAATGTCTCTTCATTCATTCGCCCAGTGCAGTTTATTAAGCATGTGCTCAGTGCCAGGCACTGTTCTAGGCCCAAGGGGTAGAGCAATGTGCCTGAGCCATTTTGTTCCATATAGGGGGCCTCAGCCAGCCCTTCATATTTTCTTCCTACTTTTAAGTGGACAGTGTTACAATGGTGAGATGGGTCTGTTGTTTATACTTGGGTGTCAATTAAGGGAACAGAAGCCTAACACGAGGGTATAGATGTTGGGTCAGAGGTGTGTGTGGCTGGCATTGTCTTTGATGCCCAAGCAAATAGTATCCCTCTTCCTCTGCCTTGGCATAGCCCCAATACCAAGACATTTCCTAGTTCATCAAGGCTTCTGCAGTTGGGCTCAGCTGAAAATGGATCCCAAATTCCAGACTGACGACAGACTGTATCAGAACCACCGGGGGATGGTGTGAAGTGCTGATTCTCGAGCTGCACTCCGGACCTTCTATGGCAATATACCTGGGTGGAGCCCAAGAATCCAGTGTGAAAGCTGTGCAGGTAACTTAATGGAAATTATTAAATCACCGAGGATTTTGAGAGTGGCATTCACTACTAACATGTCGCAGGAAGAGTGACTTTGTGTCTAATATATGATCATAGAGAAGACCGGCTATTGGTTTAGGGATTGATTTGAAAGTTTCCAATGAGACTGAAGTGAATCACCTATGAGCTGGGCTCTGTATATGAAAGACACACATGGTTTCCTTTTGAAGATTTAAAGAATTTTGCCCTCTTGCTTTTCTTCTGCACTCAAAGCAGCTGAAAGTAGGAAGAACACACACATGCACACACACAGACAGAACAGCCAGTCCTTATTACAGACTCATAGACTTGCAAAGAGCCTGAGCTGGAAGAACATTTAATCCAAAACCATCATTTTGAAGATGAGGAATAGAAAGTTAACACGAATCTCTAAGTTTCCACAGCCAACTGATGGGAGATGTGGACTTTATCCCATATAGTTTTGCCCTGATACTTTTATTTATATAGATAAGATCATATAATGGCCCAGAAACCACAATCCTAAATATGAGCTGCACTGTATTTGGTGAAGTGTGTGTGGTAGAAAATTAGTGCAGCCATGAGCTTCATCATGGCTGGCCATCCAAAGGGGCTGGCGCAATGTCTGTGCTCCAGAGAGGAGAATGGGAGAAGAGTCACCTCAGATGGGAGTGAATATAACTTGGGGAACAACACCTTCAAACATGACCCGTCTGGGATTCTGTCTCGCTCGGTTCCCCTTCCGCAAAAGGAGCCATCTTGACTTTATCTCTGTATTCCCAGTGCCTCCCTCTGCCCTTGGGTTGTAGTACATGCTCACTGTTTCCCCGAGCTGACCGTGTGTGATCTGTCTGTGAGACTCAGTGCACACTCCCCCGGGTCTCCCGGGAGACCAGTAAGAAATCAGAGGAAGGCACATGGACATAAGAAAAGAGTTGGCCAGACATCCAAGTCAGCACTGTGCCCACAGGAAGTGGGTTAGGGTATGATGAAGATAGACCGTTGGCATAGAATTTGGATATCACTTGAGGTCAGAAACAAACAGGAAGCTGTAAGGCATTGCTGCTTTAAATTCTCGGGGTCATACTTTCAACAGTAATGCTTTCTGTTATGACATAAATATTAGGTTAAGGAATACAATTGCTCAGAATGAGTTATGTGTATCAGTTTATCCAAGTCCTCTTACAATGAGGAAAATGGGGAGAACGTCACATCAAGGAATCCTGAGAGCCGGCCTGCACGATTAAGCCTGCCTTAAGCAATAAGTGATGGTTATGGCTTCATGAACGACTTACGTCTCAGAAGATGAAAACAAAACCTGAGTTTCTGTGTATTCTGTTCCCCTCTCCTTTGTTTTGGCTTTATTTCAGGCAAACTATTTGTAAGATGGGTCCAGTAACTTCAGCCCTTCCATTGTCTCTTGAGGAAATCTAGCACAAACTTGCAATTGTTCCATCCCTCTACATTCCTACTAATATCTCTGATTGGGCCAGTGCTTGAGAATCCAACCCCTGTGGTCCCAGAAATGAGATGCAGGCATTGATGACCTTATGCCTAGAGCTGGGCTGGTGTTCAGTCAAACCACAGCTTATGATGCAGGGTAGGTTTCAAAGCAAAACAACTTGATGCCATTTCAGAAAGAGTGAATGAAATCTGACTCATCCCCAGAAAACACGTACTGCCTACCCTGTACATCCTCAGGCAGTCACAGCCCCCGACACTTTCCCTACCTCCACACCTGCCAGCCTTCACCTGGCCTATGAGGACCCCTGCACAGAACTGCCTGAGGGCCAGAGCATACCCCTAATAATCTGTGTCCCATCTCACATGCAGCCCCTCCACAGTACTTACTAGGCTTTCCTAAGTATGTGTCCCAGCAAGGGTGCCCGGGAAAGCAGGGACCAAAACTTTCCCTCCTGGAACTTAGTTGACATGACCTGAAACTTTTGAAAACGCCATTTCGTAGCTACCAAGGAAAAGCTCAGGGGATTAAGCACGGAGGATTTCAGTATCACAAAGCAGCTCAGCTCCAAAGCACAAGGTTCTTACACTTCCTCAGCTAACTGTTCCAAGCTCTGTGTCACTCTACCGGCTGCCCTGGTAGTCACACTCTTCTCCAGGGTGAGAGGGGCAGAGGCAGACAAAATGCTGAGGGCCGGCTGTTCACCAGAAACTCTCCACCGCCATGTGGCTGAGGTGGAGAAGGAAGAGAGGAGGGTGTGGAGTGAGGGGATATCTGCAGCCATCTTTTATTCTCTGTCGAGGGATGAAGGATGAGGTTTACTCCAACCCTCAGCCTACAGGTCATCAACTGTTGCATTAATGTGACAGTTTCAGTTTACACTTGATGAGTTCCTCACTGTTTCAAGTTTCTTCTCTCAGAGATTCTGTTTTTGACATACACACGAAAGATCGGATGATTAAGTTCGCGAACTTTCCACCGTGCACTTTCACGGTGGAAAGTTCGTGAACTTGATTGTCTGGCTCGTATAATATATATATATGTACATATGTATATATATTAATAAATATGCATGCATGGTATGTGTGTACATTCACGTGGTCATAACAAATTCAATCACAAGGAAAAGTTATCTAGTATAGAAAGTTTCTTCTCTGAGTTTTTGTCGATTTGGACTTTTTTCTTTTTCTAGAAACAATAGTTACTCAGGTTTTTTTTTTTGGGGGGGTACCAATCCGCAATGTGTACATACAATGAGACATTCAAACAAAATTTAATGTATTCACTTGTAAATTTGTGTCTCACTTCTCCTTTATTTCACCACAGATACTGACATTCTATGCACAGGCTTCTTCACCACACTTCTTTGGCACTAACAACATGTTTTGGTCATGTTCCATGGTAGTAATGTTCAAGGTTCCATGAATCTCATTCGCCTTATGGGACCACAGAATTCCATTGTGTGCTCAAACCATCACACTTTACCCATTTTATAGGAGGAATAATCTGTATTCAAACCTTACTCCCTAGCTATGCCTAAATGTGTACCCTGAATAAAAGAGCAACCAAATCCCCATGAACTTATCTAGAGTGCATGTGTGGTGACGAACTCACTGCTATGTACTATCAATCTTCCTAGGACCTGCTGTTTTGAAACTCCTATATGGGTGTGGGGTGGTAGGAGTTGTGTTTTGACAACACCAGTTACTTGCAGATACACACATGTGTCAGTGGACCCAAGGAAGCCTGGGAAAGTAAAAACTGCCTCCACAAAATATCACCTGTAGTGGAAGAATGTCTCCAGTTTGTTTTTTCTTTTCATAGAATGATAATTTGGGAACATTGCTCCATGTAGAAATCAGCAATATTGAATAAGCTCCAATTTTTTATAACAAAGGTGAACTTAATACCTATTTTTAAATGTGGGCACTGGGAGAAACAAGAAACTGTTTCCTTTACCTTGTAAATGTTGTAGAGCAAGTTGAAAGCCAGAACAACTTCTAGGCAACCTCAATGAGGAAATCAGTTAATTTAAAAGGGCTTGTGTAACCCTCACAATTGTCTATAAGGCATTACTATCCCCATTTCCGAGATGAGTACGCCAAGGCACATACAGTGAATTAATAGCAAGTAATGGCAGAAATACGAGTGTATCCCTTCGGAGCCTGTGCTCTCCTCATTTTAGGCTGTGTCTTATAAGGCACCAGAATGCACAGTAGGTGGAAGGTAAATCCTGTCCATCCTGGTTGCCTGTGATTCCTCATCTCTAAGATGGGGACCACTGTCCAGGTTGACTGATATGCACTAATGTGGTTATGGTTTTTAGTGCATAACGTTCTTTTATGAATAAAATATACTCATGAAAGATGTGAGACGGAAGGGGTCTCAATTCTGGTGGCTCTTACCCTTTACATTTGTCCCCATGAAACCCATGTTTTAAGACACACCATAGAAACTACATTCAGGAAGTATTAAAATATTTTGCCATTTTTATTGATAACATTGCATGTATTGCCAAGTCATGGTTTCAAGTGCCTGAGTTAAGTATTATAACAATAGGACAGATGTTGTTGAGCTGTTTCATTGGCCTTTCCTTTTCATTCTTCACAGGGTAAATGTGTGTATCTATTTAAGTTTTTGGGATCTTGTGTAATATTGTGCTCATACCCCACAGAAATGATTGTCAAGTTGCAGTCGCGGGACACTGGTGATCCTGATGACCACTGATGTGTCTGTGAAAACCTCATTTGTTTGAGGCAGGGTATTCTTTCTATAATTCAGCAAAACAACATAGTGCGACTGATGATTGAGTGCAAAAGCAGATGTGAGAATCCAGCTGTCTACTGTGAGCCAGTCATGAAAGAATTTTCAAAATGAACCAAATGCTATTTTGTTGCTAAATTTTCTTTAGAAACAAGGATTACTTTTCATAAAAAGATGATATTTATGTTAATCTATAATAGGTTCATTATTGTTATGACAGAAACTAATGATAATCTATTCAAGGCTTTCCTGTTTTATTTCTTATACACCTAATAGAGCCAATGTGAAAAGATAACACACAGAGAGAGGCAAGTTCTTTGGTGTTCTCAGTAGTTTATATTAGAAAGTGATAAGAGGGCTAATGTGTGATTCCTCTTGCTACAGAATATGTGGCTGAAGTTGGGGGTGTAGATGAGGTGGAATTTGTCCCCCGCTGACATATGAGTTCCCACCAACTCAGCAGCTGCCCTTGCGTGGACATGTTGTGAGGCTAGATTTACAAAACAGCCTGCTGGTACAGGCTGTTATCCCAGGAAGTGGGAGGGAATGTTGGCTGGGGGGGTGATCTGTAAATCAAAACATCCATCTTTATTTACCCCAGGCATGACTCTGCCGGAGTCTCAGAATGGGAACCATTGTACTGAGAAGACAAATTAAGTTGGATTCAGTGAACACTTTCCATGGTCTCTATTGAGAAGAAACTAAGAAGAAACTAAGACCACGTGGATGTCACTGTTATGCCATTCTTCATAGGACATGTGGCTCCACCTCCTCCTCTCTTACTCCAAGGCTATTGGAAGAGGGAGCTCATTTCATGCCACTGGTCATTAACCTGAGTCAGAGGATTCTGTGGAGCACCGGAATTTCCCAATCCCAGGGCCCCATGCAACTGTTTGAGTCAACAGACCCACCTAGAGGAGCAAAATCCCGATGACACCTCCAGAGGAGATGCTGGAATGTAGCTTCTGTCCGAAGTACTACAGAGCAAGAATTTCTAACCATTGGGGATGTGGGAGGGATGGAAATTGCTATACTATTGGGCATGAAAGAGGAGCTTAAAAAACAGCAGGAATTCTAGAGACATCGTGTTTGATGACATGCCTGAGTCAGACACTCCTGTCACCCAAACAATCACTTAAATGCTGGTCCTGACAACATTAGCAAGGGGCTTTCACTCATGTCCCTCACTGATTCCTGGGTGCAGCCCTGTGGTGGAGGTGGGGCGGGGGATCTCATTACCCAGCCCTTCTTTCTGTGGCTCCACAATTCTCTAATATTGGAGCTCGTGCCCTTCCCTGACCTGAGAGTCAATGAGCCACTGACACCCCTTGGGGACAGCTGTGGAGGTCAGAATAGGCAAGAGCTGCCTCACCCTGATGAGATCCCAGTTTCATGCCTCCTCCCTGTCCTTCCAGCACCCCATGACCTAGGACATAGAAATGGTCAGGAAAGATCCCACGTTCTCCAGGCACTATTAGAACCTGCCCATATACACCTGAACAACTGATCTCCTTTCACAGTTGACTAAACCCCAGATCCAACCTTAGTGTAACCGCTAATACCTGCAGGCTTGATATACTCATTTACAGGCAAACATCTCTGAGGCCTCAATTTTCTTTTTCTTTTTTGGGCTCATGACATATGGCATAGTTTTCTTTTCCTTTCTTTTCTTTTTTTACAACAGAAATTACTTCTATAATAAAATTTATAATTCATTATTTAGACAGAATCAAAGACATTTCTTTCCCACTTATTCAACAGGGGCCATTGATGACTTGGGATGGAAATACACAAGTAAGCGTGGAATCCTCAGGTTTACGACATGAGGCAGAGAGAAAAGTCCGTGTCGCTTCATTTTATCAGGAACCCCTTATCCTCATGTCTATTTCCCTCAAATCTCATATTATGGAAAGGAAAAATTCTCCAGACCAGACTGTGTGTACGTCACAGCAAAGGGGCCCAAACAGACACAGCGAGACTTGTAGGTGATTCTGCAAAGAAGTTTACTGCAGGAGCACAGGAGCTTCAGCTCAGCAAAGCTTAAAGGGGGTTCAGGGCTGGTGATGAGGACTGATGCTGCCATCCAAGGTACACGGTAGGATGTGACCTTGGCTGTGACTGTGGGGCTTGGCACAAGAGCTTGGCACAAAGTGCTGACTCAGAGCTTAGATGAGCTGATCCAGGTGAACTGGAACCACCCTGTATGCTGGATCGTCCCTTGGAGTTCTGTTGTCACAGGCAACAATGTAGATCTTTTTATCTGGGTTTGTCATGTATGAGCAGTTCTTATAATTTGGTGAGTAGACTGTGATGTTGCAGTAGGTTATCATCACTTGCATTGAGCTATTATGACAATTTGTATGGTGACGATCACGGCAGGTTACATTTCGGGTCTTACAAGTATCAACTACACTCGCATAGTCTGTATGGAGGAAAGTATTTATGGGTTTGCATGTCCCATGAACACCAAAATAAAGATAGTTAATTGGCTGCATTGCGATGTTGCATTGAGGGTTGGTCATATTTATGTGCTGAGCATAAAACCACTGAGTTGCTGTCAGATTGCCGGGTGCTCCATGGAGGGAGATTACCATCCCCAAGAGCCCCAGCAGGAGAAGGAGGCAAAGCTGGGAATCCCGCTGTGTTGGAACCATGTTTCCTGTAAAAAGAGAAGAATCTCCTGCATCCAGGCCCAGTAGTGACACACCACCTCATCTCTCACCCTGCAGACACTGAGGTTCTATTTCCTTTTCCCTCAGCTTCCCCAAGTCTGTCAAGTACTGGGCATTAACTTCAGCTCAGCCCTCCCTCAGTAGTTGTCCCATCACCAGCCCGCCTGTGTCAGTTCCTGGGGCTCATTGTCTTACCCAGTCTCTGTGCTGTGGCTGCTGTGAGAACAGATCCAGCTGGTCGTCCTGGGATTCAGGGGCAGCTGGTCTCCCCAGTCCTGGGGACTGGATATATAGAGCATGCCTTGTGGGTGGGTCCAGCAGAGCCAAGAGGGGTCTGAGTTTCAGACGAGAAGAAACCCACAGATTGGCATGTGACCGCTTGTGCAAGGAACCTCTTGTTTTGTCACTTGCTGATCACCACATACCCAACAACAGACCTCTGCTGCTTCTGTGGTACGACTCTAATTGCAGGCATCCCGTGAGGGCAGAGCTCTGCCAATGCGTCGGGTGTCCATTGATGAAACTGCACACTGGCTGCAGAACAGCCATAAAGTTTATAATTGAACTTGTGGCAGGCACTGAGGGACGGAAGTACAGAAAGTCAGGCCAAGTCCTTGGAACACATAGAGCCTGGAGGGCTGTCTTCACCGGAGGAATCCAGGTCCCTTTCATTTGTTTGAGCTCCCTGGTTTTCTCTCACCTAAATGTTCTCCATCTCATCAACCTGAGCTCTGAGCTTCTAGTTGCTCAATATTCTGGAGGTACATAGTGATTTCTTATGTATCTTTGAGGTTTTACTTCTGTTCCCTTGTACTGGATTCACTTTCTCTTTGTTAAGACTTGGTCTGACCAAAGCCTTCATTTCATGTCAAGTAACAATAGTGTAACCATTCCACCCAGAGGAAAGTCTTTCTGTAAAAGTCTTCCCCTGAATGAATGTTTGGTGTCAGGTAACGTCGGGCTCATATTCCTGTCTTCTCTTCAACCTTCTATTTCTACCAAATACTTCCCCCTTGGGAGTCACTTACTATTGGGGTACATTTCATTTCCTGATGTATCACGTCATTTTTTTTTTTTATTTTTTTTTTGGTGAAGGGAACATTTATGGACAGGGCACTGTATTCTTGAGTATAGAACTTTAGTATATAGTCTGGAGACATGAAATATACTCTTGGTCTCCAGAAGCAGATGAAAATAATTATAGAGACTTGATTTGTTACAGTGTGATAGAGGTTATCACACTGTGTGACATGCTTTTATGGGGACACTGAGAATGAAGAGTCCTACTTGGCCTCCTGGGGCAAGGAAGGCTTCCAGAAATAAAGGTCCATTTGATCATGGCCAAATGGATAAGCAGAGGTTGACAGGGACCTGAGGGAAGAGATGAGCATTGCGAGTTGCAGAGATGGTGTGGGACATTGTACAGACGGGGACCTGTATGACGGTGAGACAGTCCTCGCGCTAAGAGATGTTAAATCTCTGGTTCAGCTTCTAGGTGGAAAAGTCGATTAGATGCTTACATGGTGTACAACCTCTGAAGAAAACTAATCCACATCATTTCTTACTACCTTTCTATATTCCTGTTGTCTGGAAATACAAAAATTTCACCATTGAGGATGCCCTTATGTAAACACAACGGTGACGTGGTCAGGACCCAGCGCAGACGTAATAGCATCATGTCTTGAAATTCTGTTTGACCAAAATACATTAATTTCGTTTTCATAAGGGGAGGTATTTTTTTCATGTCTATTGTGTAGAAAGCATATTTGTAGGTGATGAGGACGTAAATCTGAATTAGGTATAGGTTAGTCCCTTTGTGATATTGCCTGCCATTTTGGATGGAAAGACGTGTCCTCAAGTGTCTATAATATGTGGCAAAAACATATACTGCAGTCACGGGGGAGGGGATCTGGTGAAAAACCTGTTCTGTTCATCTTACATGGTGTTACTTCTAATATTTGGACCTTGATGCTGAGGCTTGAAATTAGGAGAGTTGAAGGAGACTTTTTGCGTTCTCATCGAATCTTTAAAAACCCTAAGATGTTGGCTGGCTCATGGGACCTCCCTTTCCTCAATGTATCAGTTAGCAGAGCTGAGTACAGCTGCAATAGCTCAGCGGGTCTTCACTGATGCCCCTCCTCACTTCCGACTCCCTGCCTGTCTGTTCCCTCAGATGATGGAACCTGCTGGCCCCTGTAGACGTTTGTTTTATGACCCAGAATGCTTGTGGCAGGTGTCCTGACGTTCATCTCAGACAATATCCTGTCTTTTCATAGACATGACACTTTGTGATGAATAAATTCAAAACATTTCTGCTAAGCTTTGGTTCTAGTTGGTCCTCATGCAGGTTCCTTTTGCACATTGAAAAACTCCTTCAGTGCTGTAGAACTAGTTAATAATGTACAGGAGTTTGATATTTCAGTGTTTGGGAGAGGACCTGCATATACGAAGCAGGAGTGAACATAAGCTTACAGTAATGATAATACACTGGAACATCAGCTTCATTTGGTCTTTAGTTGAAAGAGGTTGCTTCTCCTGGACTCTATCTGTCATTTTCGGCATATCCTGTCTTCTTCTTAGCCAAGAGCTTGGAAAATCTCCTCGATGCAGTCCCCAGACTCCGTCCAAAACAAATAGGGCCACAGGGAGAACATGATACTTAGAATAAGATACTACCACACTCTAATCCTGTGACTGGGTCCATTTTCAATAGTTGATTTATTAATCTATCTGCCCCCTTTCACACAGTTGTCACTTCCTCCTCCTGTGATGACCTGGGAATGAGCCTTCTTGTGACAGAAACAGGGATGGAAAACATGGTGAGATCAGTCCTGGTACCCTGAAGGCAGATTCATTTTCACATGGAAACCTAGGTTGACTACCCTACCTTCAAATGTTAGTAATGTGAAAACGAGTAAATGAAACACATAGTTTTCTAACGTTAAATACACTCTAATGTTCTTTTTGCTTTTCGGTATCTCATAAGCTCCCCTCTCTTGGTCTTTCTGATGGCTTAAGGACCTTCAGAAACTGTTAAACTGTCCTAAGCAATACAAAATTGTTACGGTTAAGGGCAGCTTATCAGAACTCAGATGATGAAAACTGTGCCCAGCTTATATCTCTTTCTCCATTTCCCTTTTTTCTGTCTATCTTGGTTTACTCTTCAGGCAGACATCTCCCCCACATTGGTAAGGCAACTGCAGCAACTCCAAAACTTCTATTATCTCAGGAATAAATGTAGTAGAAAAAGGCTCTGCCTTTGTCCTTCACCTTGAGTAGCAAGTATCTCTGATTGTGTCAAGGGCCGATTATAGAAGGGGCCAAGTGACCTGAGAAACAGACTGCATGCACCCAATTCCTTTAGTGTGCTCTCGCCTTGCTGTTCCACAGGGAATAAGAGCTTCATTCTCATCACACTTTCTTGCTCTTGTGAAACCCCATTTCCTCTGTGGAGTCTTGGTTACATCTACAGTTCATCTACTGTCACGGTTTGACAGCTTCTGGTTTTGATTGTTCGCACCTCTTCCCCTGGCTCTTTGTCTATCTGTGGAGTTCAATGTCTCTTCATTCATTCGCCCAGTGCAGTTTATTAAGCATGTGCTCAGTGCCAGGCACTGTTCTAGGCCCAAGGGGTAGAGCAATGTGCCTGAGCCATTTTGTTCCATATAGGGGGCCTCAGCCAGCCCTTCACATTTTCTTCCTACTTTTAAGTGGACAGTGTTACAATGGTGAGATGGGTCTGTTGTTTATACTTGGGTGTCAATTAAGGGAACAGAAGCCTAACACGAGGGTATAGATGTTGGGTCAGAGGTGTGTGTGGCTGGCATTGTCTTTGATGCCCAAGCAAATAGTATCCCTCTTCCTCTGCCTTGGCATAGCCCCAATACCAAGACATTTCCTAGTTCATCAAGGCTTCTGCAGTTGGGCTCAGCTGAAAATGGATCCCAAATTCCAGACTGACGACAGACTGTATCAGAACCACCGGGGGATGGTGTGAAGTGCTGATTCTCGAGCTGCACTCCGGACCTTCTATGGCAATATACCTGGGTGGAGCCCAAGAATCCAGTGTGAAAGCTGTGCAGGTAACTTAATGGAAATTATTAAATCACCGAGGATTTTGAGAGTGGCATTCACTACTAACATGTCGCAGGAAGAGTGACTTTGTGTCTAATATATGATCATAGAGAAGACCGGCTATTGGTTTAGGGATTGATTTGAAAGTTTCAATGAGACTGAAGTGAATCACCTATGAGCTGGGCTCTGTATATGAAAGACACACATGGTTTCCTTTTGAAGATTTAAAGAATTTTGCCCTCTTGCTTTTCTTCTGCACTCAAAGCAGCTGAAAGTAGGAAGAACACACACATGCACACACACAGACAGAACAGCCAGTCCTTATTACAGACTCATAGACTTGCAAAGAGCCTGAGCTGGAAGAACATTTAATCCAAAACCATCATTTTGAAGATGAGGAATAGAAAGTTAACACGAATCTCTAAGTTTCCACAGCCAACTGATGGGAGATGTGGACTTTATCCCATATAGTTTTGCCCTGATACTTTTATTTATATAGATAAGATCATATAATGGCCCAGAAACCACAATCCTAAATATGAGCTGCACTGTATTTGGTGAAGTGTGTGTGGTAGAAAATTAGTGCAGCCATGAGCTTCATCATGGCTGGCCATCCAAAGGGGCTGGCGCAATGTCTGTGCTCCAGAGAGGAGAATGGGAGAAGAGTCACCTCAGATGGGAGTGAATATAACTTGGGGAACAACACCTTCAAACATGACCCGTCTGGGATTCTGTCTCGCTCGGTTCCCCTTCCGCAAAAGGAGCCATCTTGACTTTATCTCTCTATTCCCAGTGCCTCCCTCTGCCCTTGGGTTGTAGTACATGCTCACTGTTTCCCCGAGCTGACCGTGTGTGATCTGTCTGTGAGACTCAGTGCACACTCCCCCGGGTCTCCCGGGAGACCAGTAAGAAATCAGAGGAAGGCACATGGACATAAGAAAAGAGTTGGCCAGACATCCAAGTCAGCACTGAGCCCACAAGAAGTGGGTTAGGGTATGATGAAGATAGACCGTTGGCATAGAATTTGGATATCACTTGAGGTCAGAAACAAACAGGAAGCTGTAAGGCATTGCTGCTTTAAATTCTCGGGGTCATACTTTCAACAGTAATGCTTTCTGTTATGACATAAATATTAGGTTAAGGAATACAATTGCTCAGAATGAGTTATGTGTGTCAGTTTATCCAAGTCCTCTTACAATGAGGAAAATGGGGAGAACGTCACATCAAGGAATCCTGAGAGCCGGCCTGCACGATTAAGCCTGCCTTAAGCAATAAGTGATGGTTATGGCTTCATGAACGACTTACGTCTCAGAAGATGAAAACAAAACCTGAGTTTCTGTGTATTCTGTTCCCCTCTCCTTTGTTTTGGCTTTATTTCAGGCAAACTATTTGTAAGATGGGTCCAGTAACTTCAGCCCTTCCATTGTCTCTTGAGGAAATCTAGCACAAACTTGCAATTGTTCCATCCCTCTACATTCCTACTAATATCTCTGATTGGGCCAGTGCTTGAGAATCCAACCCCTGTGGTCCTAGAAATGAGATGCAGGCATTGATGACCTTATGCCTACAGCTGGGTTGGAGCCAGTTCCGTCAAACCACAGCTTATGGTGCAGGGTAGGTTTCAAAGCAAAACAACTTGATCCCATTTCAGAAAGAGTGAATGAAATCTGACTCATCCCCAGAAAACATGTACTGCCTGCCCTGTACATCCTCAGGCAGTCACAGCCCCTGGCACTTTCCCTACCTCCATACCTGCCAGCCTTCACCTGGCCTATAAGGACCCCTGCACAAAACTGCCTGAGGGCCAGAGCATACCCCTAATAATCTGTGTCCCATCTCACATGCAGCCCCTCCACAGCACTTACTAGGCTTTCATAAGTATGTGTCCCATCAAGGGTGCCCGGGAAAGCAGGGACCAAAACTTTCCCTCCTGGAACTTAGTTGACATGACCTGGAACTTTTGAAAACGCCATTTCGTAGCTACCAAGGAAAAGCTCAGGGGATTAAGCACGGAGGATTTCAGTATCACAAAGCAGCTCAGCTCCAAAGCACAAGGTTCTTACACTTCCTCAGCTAACTGTTCCAAGCTCTGTGTCACTCTACCAGCTGCCCTGGGATAGTCACACTCTTCTCCAGGGTGAGAGGGGCAGAGGCGGACAAAATGCTGAGGGCCGGCTGTTCACCAGAAACTCTCCACCGCCATGTGGCTGAGGTGGAGAAGGAAGAGAGGAGGGTGTGGAGTGAGGGGATATCTGCAGCCATCTTTTATTCTCTGTCGAGGGATGAAGGATGAGGTTTACTCCAACCCTCAGCCTACAGGTCATCAACTGTTGCATTAATGTGACAGTTTCAGTTTACACTTGATGAGTTCCTCACTGTTTCAAGTTTCTCCTATCAGAGATTCTGTTTTTGACATACACACGAAAGATCGGACGATTAAGTTCACAAACTTTCCACTGTGCACTTTCACGGTGGAAAGTTCGTGAACTTGATTGTCTGACTCGTATAACATATATATGTACATACGTGTATATATATTAATAAATATGCATGCATAGTATGTGAGTACATTCACGTGGTCATAACAAATTCAATCACAAGGAAAAGTTATCTAGTATAGAAGATTTCTTCTCTGAGTTTTTGTCGATTTGGCCTTTTTTCTTTTTCCAGAAACAATAATTACTCAGGTTTTTTGTGTTTTTTTTTGGGTACCTATCCACAACGTGTACATACAATGAGACATTCAAACAAAATTTAATGTATTCACTTGTAAATTTGTGTCTAGTTCTCTTTTTTTTTCACCACAGATACTGATGTTCTATGCACAGGATTCTTCACCACACTTCTTTCTCACTAGCAACATGTTTCGGTCATGTTCCATGGTAGTAATTTTCAAGGTTCCATGAATCTCATTCCCCTTATGGGACCACAGAATTCCATTGTGTGCTCAAACCATCACACTTTACCCATTCTATAGGAGGAATAATCTGTATTCAAACCTTACTCCCTAGCTATGCCTAAATGTGTACCCTGAATAAAAGAGCAACCAAACCCCCATGAATTTATCTAGAGTGCATGTGTGGTGACAAACTCACTGCCATGTACTATCAATCTTCCTAGGACCTGCTGTTTTGAAACTCCTATATGGGTGTGGGGTGGTAGGAGTTGTGTTTTGACAACACCAGTTACTTGCAGATACACACATGTGTCAGTGGACCCAAGGAAGCCTGGGAAAGTAAAAACTGCCTCCACAAAATATCACCTGTAGTGGAAGAATGTCTCCAGTTTGTTTTTTCTTTCATAGAATGATAATTTGGGAACATTGCTCCATGTAGAAATCAGCAATATTGAATAAGCTCCAATTTTTTATAACAAAGGTGAACTTAATACCTATTTTTAAATGTGGGCACTGGGAGAAACAAGAAACTGTTTCCTTTACCTTGTAAATATTGTAGAGCAAGTTGAAAGCCAGAACAACTTCTAGGCAACCTCAATGAGGAAATCAGTTAATTTAAAAGGGCTTGTGTAACCCTCACAATTGTCTACAAGGCATTCCTATCCCCATTTCCGAGATGAGTACGCCAAGGCACATACAGTGAATTAATAGCAAGTAATGGCAGAAATACGAGTGTATCCCTTCGGAGCCTGTGCTCTCCTCATTTTAGGCTGTGTCTTATAAGGCACCAGAATGCACAGTAGGTGGAAGGTAAATCCTGTCCATCCTGGTTGCCTGTGATTCCTCATCTCTAAGATGGGGACCACTGTCCAGGTTGACTGACATGCACTAACGTGGTTATGGTTTTTAGTGCATAACGTTCTTTTATGAATAAAATATACTCATAAAAGATGTGAGATGGAAGGGGTCTCGATTATGGTGGCTCTTACCCTTTACCTTCGTCCCCATGAAACCCATGTTTTAAAACACACCATAGAAACTACATTCAGGAAGTATTAAAATATTTTGCCATTTTTATTGATAACATTGCATATATTGCCAAGGCATGGTTCCAAGTGCCTGAGTTAAATATTATAACCATAGGACAGATGTTGAGCTGTTTCATGTGGTGTTGAGCTGTTTCATTGTCCTTTCCTTTTCCTTCTTCACGGGGTAAATGTGTGTTTCTATGTACGTTTTTGGAATCTTATGTAATATTGTGCTCATACCCCACAGAAGCGATTGTCAAGTTGCAGTCGCGGGACACTGGTGATCCTGATGACCACTGATGTGTCTGTGAAAACCTCATTTGTTTGAGGCAGGGTATTCTTTCTATAATTCAGCAAAACAACATAGTGCGACTGATGATTGAGTGCAAAAGCAGATGCGAGAATCCAGCTGTCTACTGTGAGCCAGTCATGAAAGAATTTTCAAAATGAAACAAATGCTATTTTGTTGGTAAATTTTCTTTAGAAACAAGGATTACTTTTCATAAAAAGATGATATTTATGTTAATCTATAATAGGTTCATTATTGTTATGACAGAAACTAATGATAATCTATCCAAGGCTTTCCTGTTTTATTTCTTATACACCTAATAGAGCCAATGTGAAAAGATAACACACAGAGAGAGGCAAGTTCTTTGGGGTTCTCAACAGTTTATATTAGAAAGTGATAAAAGGGCTAATGTGTGATTCCTGTTGCTACAGAATATGTGGCAGACGTTGGGGGTGTAGATGAGGTGGAATTTGTCCCCCCCTGACATATGCGTTCCCACCCACTCAGCAGCTGCCCTTGCGTGGACATGTTGTGAGGCTAGATTTACAAAACAGCCTGCTGGTACAGGCTGTTATCCCAGGAAGTGGGAGGGAATGTTGGTTGGGGGGTGATCTATAAATCAAAACATCCATCTTTAGTTACCCCAGGCATGACTCTGCCGGAGTCTCAGAATGGGAACCATTGTACTGAGAAGACAAATAAAGTTGAATTCAGTGAACACTTTCCACGGTCTCTATTGAGATGCCTTAGAAGAAACTAAGCCCACGTGGATGTCACTCTTATGCCATTCTCGTGTTCAACTGAGTCACAGCTAAATCATGCCTGAGCCTTCGTTGCATGTAGAAAACTTCAGTTTGAGGACAAGGAAGCATGTTCAGTTGTGGCCCTGCCCTCACTGAGAAGGCACAGCAACTGCCTTTATGAAGCACTATTGTTCTGAGAGCCTAGATTCAACAGCACCAACCACGACTTCTAAATTTGGAGGGGTCAGTTAGGCCACTGCACAATACGTCTGTAGTCATGACAGAAATGTAATTTGTGGGAGCCAGTGCAAAAGGAAACTGTCCAAATTGTTTAAAACCACTGAAATCTATTAATTAATGACTTATTTTAGTTCTCTACTTGGTTTACATTACCTTTGATTTGCGATTACTGCTCATGACGAAAGGTTGAAGCAAATTGCTCTCTCACGTCAAAAAGCCAATGAAGGATTCATTCTCACTCGTTGTTAGCTATGCCCTGACCCTGGGCTCCACTCCAGACAAACTTCACTTCACATGTGAGATTGACTCTCTGGTTCATTCAAAAGTGCACTGACCTGGCTTTTGTAGGTCCCGGTGTCTTGTGCCAGATTTGATAATGTCTAGATGCAGAAACGTGGGTCACGTTTTCTAACTCAGTGGGAATGTGTGATGTGGGTTTAATCTACTCAATGTTCTGGTTTTCATGGAGATCACCCTGCTAGCCTTATTTACTAAAGTCTCTCATATCACCCATTTGGAATTCATATACCTTTGAGGGGCCCACCTTGTGGGTCAGATGGTTGGAGCGCCGTGCTCCTAATGCCGAGGTTGCAGGTTGGATTCCCACATGGGCCAGTGAGCTGCTCCCTCTACAGCTAAGATGTTGAACAATCTCAGGGAGCTGAGCAGCCAGAGGTTGGCGTGGGCTGCTTGGGCTGCTGTGAGTTGCCGTGGACTACTGTGTGGCGCCATGAGCGCCTGGTGGACAGCATGCATGGCCAGTAGCCGGTGAGAGCTGCCGTGAGCTGCTGTGACTGTCCCACCGACGACTGGCAACCGACTGCCTCGGCCGGAGGGAGCACAATGCTCATAATACCAGCATAGGCCAGGGAGCTGTGTCCTACACAACTAGACTGAGAAACAACGGCTTGAACCGGAGTGAGGGGGAGGTGGAGGAAAGGGGAGAAGGGAAATATATATACATATATACCTTTGAAATGATGTGATTATTATAACTCAGGCCTGGGACACGATTGACATTTAAATCGGCCATATTTCTATGTGCATTTCAAGAGAGAAGCTTATTAACCTAAGTAAAATTTTAGATCAGGAAAAAGGCTATTTTCCATAGGGAGTTTGAATTACTGATGGGAACAGAATTTCTGTGGTCCTTTTCTTACTCATTACCTCACTGTATTACGGAATTCAAATGGAAACACAGTTCCTAAACTCTCAATATTGGGCAAAACCCAATCACAATGATTTGCTTCGATTTCTCTCCTCTAGTGTCCTCTGACCTGATGGTGGGGTCTTCTTTTTCTGGTCTGAAGGTCAATCCAGACAAGCCCATGCTGCGTGCACAGAGGCAGGTGCCCTGCAATGTTCCTGATATTAAAACATAAAACAAAGTGAAAACAATAGCGATGTGAGTTGCCCTTTCACTTCATGCTGGACTTTACAGAGTGTGATGCAACCATTAACTGCATTTAGTCCCCCACAACTTTCTTTGAGAATATGGTCGTGTTCTGAGCATTTATAAAGTCAGGAAGAGAGGCTTCGGAAGGCAAGTGGACTCCAAAGAATGTGTCCTTGGAATATGCTGACGTGAACAATTAATTTCGGTGACAGTGGTCACGATGGTGTTGGCCCCTGGTTCAGTGCAACCAGAAGATCTCTGATGTGTATTGCTCAGGGTGGTGTGAGCCAAGTGTTGGATTCCTCCTCTGTGAGCACAGAACCCACCTTGCTCTGCTTTGAATCATCGACCTGCCTGGGAGGGAAGAGCTGCCTCTGAGCTCTAGGGCCATCAGATGCCTCTGACCCCAGCCAATTCCTCAGCTGGCTCTTGCAGGACCGGGGAAGAGGAGGAACATGGGATTGGCCAGGGGGTGGGGAAGGCCACGGGGAGGGGAATAGGAGGGGGCTTAGGCTGAGAGAATGACTGTGCGCTTTACTGAGATGGGAAGCCGCCTGTGTTTCCCTCTTCTTCCACTTCTAATTTGTCAGTAAGGCCTGATGATTCAAACTTGAAAACATTTCCGAAATCTGCACCTTCTCTTCTGTTCCATTGTGATTACCATCGTTCAAGCATCAAGTATTTGTCCTGCACAATGCGAGCTCCTGACTGTCAGCATCAATTCCACTCCTGTCTCAAATTGTCGCAGCTAGACTGACTTTGGTCACATTATCTAGTGTTAAACATGCTCCATTTGTTTCCCATAGGAAGTTACTCTTTACCTGCGTCTGCACAGGTGTGAAGCATGTGAACCTCATTAACCTTGTCATTAATGTCCACACTTATGATGCTCTTTTTCTGCTAGTTTAACTGTTGTTCTTCTAACTGCCCTGTGTATATCCATGTCAGGGCCTTTGATCTCTCTATGTCTCCCTCTCTCCCCCCTCCTCTCTCTGGTCAGATGAGTCTCTTCCTGGTCTCTGCATGACCAGCTGCTGCTGTTCATGTTCAGAATTCATTCCCCTATTGGGCCCTTCCTGGTCCCACTTTTCAGAATCACCTTCATGAACTCATGCAGACCTTCTGCATTGCATTGATCTCTGTAATCTTTCTCCTGATACATCACCTGGAAAAATAATTTTATACTTTTATTCTCTTCCCGGTAAAAAGGCACCATACGGGAGGAATGTGTCCTTTTCACTTAATGTCATGACCACCTCAGAAGTGTGTCTGCGATACAGTTCAGCTCAATAGATAGCTGCTGGATGAATGAATGAATGAATGAATGAATGAGTGAATGATGAGACAGGGGATGAGGACACGAGGCAGAAGGAGCTTGGCAGGTGGCTGAGTGATCGCTCTATACGTATGGTGTTGGAGATGCTGTGTCCCTGTCTGGGAAGAGACTTATTATCTGGTAACAGGCCAAGAGCATTCACTGCATCATTCTTCATCGGACATGTGGCCCCCACCTCCTCCTCTCTTACTGCAAGGCTATTGGAAGAGGGAGCTCATTTCTTGCCAGTCGTCATTAACCTGAAATCAGTGGATTCTGTGGAGCACCGGAATTTCCCAATCTCAGGGCCCCATGCAATTGTTTGAGTCAACAGACCCACCTAGAGGAGCAAAACCCCGATGACACGTCCAGAGGAGATGCTGGAATGCAGCTTCTGTCCGAAGTAATACAGAGCAAGAATTTCTAACCATTGGGGATGTGGGAGGGATGGAAATTGCTATACTATTGGGCATGAAAGAGGAGCTTAAAAAACAGCAGGAATTCTAGAGACATCGTGTTTGATGACATGCCTGAGTCAGACACTCCTGTCACCCAAACAATCACTTGAATGCTGCTCCTGACAACAGTTAGCAGGGGCTTTCACTCATGTCCCTCACTGATTCCTGGGTGCAGCCTTGTGGTGGAGGTGGGGCGGGGGATCTCATTACCCAGCCCTTCTTTCTGTGGCTCCACAATTCTCTAATATTGGAGCTTGTGCCCTTCTCTGACCTGAGAGTCAATGAGCCACTGACTCCCTCTTGGGGACAGCTGTGGAGGTCAGAATGGGCAAGAGCTGCCTCACCCTGATGAGATCCCAGTTTCATGCCTCCTCCCTGTCCTTCCAGCACCCCATGACCAGCTGCCCCCTTCTCCAGGACATAGAAATGGTCAGGAAAGATCCCACGTTCTCCAGGCACTATTAGAACCTGCCCATATACAGCTGAACAACTGATCTCCGTTCACATTTGACTAAACCCCAGATCCAACTTAGTGTAACCACTAATACCTGCAGGTTTGATATACTCATTTACAGGAAAACATCTCTGAGGCCTCAATTTTCTTTGTCTGTTTTGTGCTCATCACATATGGTGTATTTTTCTTTTCCCCTCATATTTTTTATAACAAAAGTTCACATCTATAATAAAAATTATAATTCATTAATTAGACAGAATCAACGACATTTGTTTCCCACTTATTCAACGAGGGCCATTGATGACTTGGGATGAAATACGCAGATATCCGTGGAATTCTCAGGTTTTCCTCCTGAGTCAGAGAGAAAAGTCTGTGTCGCTTCATTTTATCAGGAGCCCCTTATCCTCATGTCTCTCTATTTCCCTCAAATCTCATATTAGAGGAAGGAAAAATTCTCCAGACCAGACTTTGTGTACGTGACAACAGAGGGGCCCAAACAGACACACCGAGACTTGTAGGTGATTCTGCAAAGAAGTTTATTGCAGGAGCACAGGAGCTTCAGCTAAGCAAAGCTTAAAGGGGGTCGGGGGCTGGTGATGAGGACTGATGCTGACATCCAAGGTACACGGTAGGATTTGGCCTTCGCTGTGACTGTGGGGCTTGGCACAAGAGCCTGGCACAAAGTGCTGGCTCAGAGCTTAGATGAGCCAATCCAGGCGAATTGGAACCTGCAGGAATGCAGAACTGTCCTGTTGAGTTCTGCAGTCACAGGCAATAATGTAGATCTTCTGTGCTTGGCTTGTGCTGTATATGCAGTTCTTATAACTTGATGAGGGACTTGTGAGGTTGCAGTTGGTTACCATCACTTGAATTGAGCTATTATGACAATTTGTATAGTGACTACTAGGGCAGGTTACATTTGGGGTCAGACAAAGATTAGCTACAGTAGGGTATGTTGTATGGAGGAAAGCATTTGTGGGTTTGCATGTCCCATGAACACTAAAATAAAGACGGTTAATCGATTGCATTGCGACTGTGCATTGAGCAGTGGTCATATTTATGTGCTGAACATAAAACCACTGAGTCGGGGTTAGATTGCCCGGTGCTCCATGGAAGGAGATTACCATCCCCAAGAGCCCCAGCAGGAGAAGGAGGCAAAGCTGGGAATCCCGCTGTGTTGGAACCATGTTTCCTGTAAAAAGAGAAGAATCTCCTGCATCCAGGCCCAGTAGTGACACACCACCTCATCTCTCACCCTGCAGACACTGAGGTTCTATTTCCTTTTCCCTCAGCTTCCCCAAGTCTGTCAAGTACTGGGCATTAACTTCAGCTCAGCCCTCCCTCAGTAGTTGTCCCATCACCAGCCCGCCTGTGTCAGTTCCAGGGGCTCATTGTCTTACCCAGTCTCTGTGCTGTGGCTGCTGTGAGAACAGATCCAGCTGGTCGTCCTGGGATTCAGGGGCAGCTGGTCTCCCCAGTCCTGGGGACTGGATATATAGAGCATGCCTTGTGGGTGGGTCCAGCAGAGCCAAGAGGGGTCTGAGTTTCAGACGAGAAGAAACCCACAGATTGGCATGTGACCCGCTTGTGCAAGGAACCTCTTGTTTTGTCACTTGCTGATCACCACATACCCAACAACAGACCTCTGCTGCTTCTGTGGTACGACTCTAATTGCAGGCATCCCGTGAGGGCAGAGCTCTGCCAATGCGTCGGGTGTCCATTGATGAAAACTGCACACTGGCTGCAGAACAGCCATAAAGTTTATAACTGAACTTGTGGCAGGCACTGAGGGACGGAAGTACAGAAAGTCAGGCCAAGTCCTTGGAACACATAGAGCCTGGAGGGCTGGCTGCACAGGAGGAACCTGGGTCCCCTTCACTTGTTTGAGCTCCCAGGTTTTCTCTCACCTAAACATTCTCCATCTCATCAACCTGAGCTCTGAGCTTCTTGTTGCTCAAAATTCTGAAGGTACATAGTGATTTCTTATGTATCTTTGAGGGTTTTTTTCTTGCTCCCTTTGGATTGGATTCACTTTCACTTCTTTTAACACTGGCTTGATTTTTCCTTCACTTTTTGGGAAGATGCATAACTTGAAAACACCCAGAGGGAAGTCTTTCTGGAAGATCTGCCACAGAATCAACGTGTTGTGTCATTTAAAGTCAACTGTGCTTGGGGGGAGGGACAGATATCCCAGTGGGGTAGGCCTCGAACTAAGAGATGTTACATTTCTAGTCCCCCTTCTAGGTTTGAAAACTGGATTAGACCCTTAATTGGTATCATAAGTTTCCAACAACAATAATTTACATCATTTTTCACTACCTTTCTATATTACTGTTGTCTGGAAATGCAATAATTTTACCGTTGATGTCCCTATGTCAACACGGTCATAGTGGTGACCTGGTCAGGACCCAGGTGCAGAGTTATTAGCACTTTGCCTTGAAATCCTGTTCTTGCCGAAATTCATCAATATCTTTTATCATGAAACAAGTTGTTGTTTTTTAAGTGTCTGCTTTGTGGCAATCATTTTTACAGGTGATGAGGACATAAAAATGAATTAGATGTAGTGTCACTCCTTTGTGCTGCTGACAGCTACTCTGGGTAGTAAGACCTGTAGTCAAGTGTCTAATATATGAGGTAAAGAAATACTCTGCAGCCACAGGAAGTGTATCTGGCCAAAAAACTGTTCTATCAGCATATACAGTGTTACTTCTAATATTGGGTTTGGTGTTAACTTTTCAAATTGGGGTCATTCGCACAAAAATTGCATTCCTATCTTCTTTTTAAAAATCCAGAAATGTCGATTGGTGCACTGAATCTCCATTACCATAAGGGATCAATTAGAACTGAATAGCTAGTGCCTCTGTCAAAGAGGCAATAGTTCAGGGGGCTCCACTGACTCCACTTCTCTCTACAGATTCAGGTCCTATCTGTTCACTCAGTGATGGCACTTGCCTGGCTCCTGCAGACGATGTGTTCATGATCTATCAGGCATGTTACAAATGTCCTGAGAAGCATCTCAAATAAACCCTGCCCAGTTTCAAAAAACTCTGCCCAGTTGCTTTAAAATTGCATTGAGAGCGCACCTTCTAAGATTTTTCTGATTGTTTCCTCTATAGATTTCCTCTATGCATTTCAACTGCCATTCTTTGCCTCTAAGATTAGGGCAAATGATCTAGTTTGATATTTAAGATTTAAGATTTTTGGAGAAGACTTCTTTATGTAAAGCAGGAATAACTGTACACCCATGTTAATTAAAATACACTGTAACTTGGGTGTAATTTTGTCTTTCATAGACAAAAGAAATTTTTCATGGACTCTCTCTTTTTTTATTAGCACAACCTCCCTTGCAGACCAATTTAGTGCATATTTCTGGACCTCCTCCATATTTCCACTGAGAGGAATAGCGAAAATTATGCCCTAGTATTATTAAGTCACTTTTTGAAATCCAGAAACATTGTAAGCTATTGTCCCAGGGAAAGACTTCTGTGGTGAAAACCACTGTTGAGAACATTGGCCTTAGCGTTTGTCAATGTCTCCTTTAACAAAGGCCCATGTGCAAAGATATGATATTTAACGCTTGCAATTTCATCAGCCCAGAGTATTCTTGCAATGTCTACCCTTAATCTGCTGATAGGGACATGCTAACTGTCAATACCTTCTTGCACATGGTTTTCCTAATGCAGGAGCCATGTATGGGAACAACAATGTACACTGCTTGCTGGTACTGCTGGAAGGACCGTCATAATAACATGGTACAGGTTAAGTGAACTTCAGTGAACAGAGCGACATTTAACTATGCCTCAGTTGCAAAGACATGCGGTGTGCTGGGCTCTCCCTGGTCTTTTGGAGTCAGCAAGGTGGCCCCAAGCCTGTCTTCTTTTTGTGTGGGAGCTCATATAGATCTCCTCGGAAGTCCATTGAACAACAGCACAACTTGTCCTCTGTCATCAAGTTTCTGGAATGACACAGGAAAAGAATGAACCTTTCTTCTTTTTCTCAACTACAAGAAGTTCTTTCCCTCTGTGGAGAGGGGAGAAAGAGAAATCAGACAGAATTATGGACAGGTATGTCTGAAGAGGGATGATACAAAGTGTTTTCCTGAGGTGGACGGGTGGCTCAGTTGGTTAGAGTGCGAGCTCTGGGCAATAGGGCTGCTGGTTCGATTCCCACATGGGTCAGTGAGCTGCAACCTCCGCAACTAGAATGAAGACAACGAGCTGCCACTGAGCTCTGGGGTAGCCGGATGGCTTAATCGGTTGACGGTTCGACTCCCACAAGGGATGGTAGGCTGCACCCCCTGCAACTAAGATTGAACACAGCATCTTACCTTGAGCTGAGCTGCTGCTGAGCTTCACAAGGTTGCCAGTTCGACTCCCCCAATGGATGGCGGGCTGCGCCCCCTGCAACTAACAATGACTGGACTTGGAGCTGAGCTGCGCCCTCCACAACTATGATTGAAAGGACAACTTTGACTTGTATGGAGCTGATGGGTCCTGGGAAAAACACACAGTTCCCCAATAAAAAGTCCTCGGAATACACACTGTTCACCAATAAAGTCCTGTTTCCCTTCCCCCAATAAAATCTTTTTAAAAAAGTGTTTTCTTAAAAAATGAGAAGCTTGTGTTCTGTTGGATATTTAGCACATGGAGTCATTAACCCTGAGATCTCAGGGCTCACAGGAAATTTATTAATTACATATGTAGGTTGGCATCTTTGGAAATAAAGTGATAATATAAGTTTTGTGGTACAGTGATGAACATAAACAGTGTAGATTCTAAATCACTTTGTCTGGTTTCCAGTCGCGACTCTCTATCTGAAACTCTTACTCTAATAAGGGTTGGTCAGTCACTAATCCTCTCTATGACTCTGTCTTATCTGCAAAATACTGATAACAGTGATACATAAATAACAGCTCTGTAAGGGAAATTTAATATAGAATATGTGTTTATATGTAAAACATACAACACAGAACATTGTACAAGGTAAAAAATTATCTTAATAAGAAATACTGATTCTACTCATCAAAGTGTCGAGATGGCACCTAGTTCTGCTCTGACCCCTCTGTAATGTTCACAATGAGACAGAACATGCTTGCTTGTTTTCCTTACTCCCAAAGATGAAGGCATTAGGATTAGAACTCAGAGTTTCATCTCTTTTTGACCAAGTCCTACTTAGGTGGACAACTCATATTGGCAGCTCCACATTTTTCATGGACCCTTCCCCAATCTGAAAGAGAAGAAATCACCTTTGAACATCTTGCTTTACTCATGAAATCAGCACAAAGAGAAATAGGTGAAAGGTGAATTACACCTTTCATCAGTTCAGTGGTAAATTTGAGGAACTGTCTGAGTACTCTTTCATAATGCAAATACAGTACCTGCATGATTTAGTCTCTCTTTTGTGTAGAATTTGATGACTATCGCCATTTCTTTCACCTTGGACTTCATTTTTCTATTGTCCTTGGGTCCTTTATTCTTCTGTGAAAACATTTTTTCCAGGTAGTATTTTTTAAGTTACAGCTCTAGATATAACAGCGTACAAATGAAAAAATCTGCACAGCAGGTGGGAAATGAAATGATTGACAGTATGCAGACAAATATTTAAGTGTTCATTGCCATGTGTTGTGTGAGTAATTAACACATTGATCCATAATTTCATGTATATTATTGCTTAGGATCAAGTTGGTAAAAGCATGAGTTGATGAAATGGATAATATTAATTAATAGTACAGGTGAGATGTGACTGTGGTCAGGGATACTTGATGTCTAGAAAACCCTGAGATAAACAGTTGGGTTTGGCCAAGTCTATACTCTACTTTCCTGAATTTCTCAGTTTGTGCAAATCTACTTATTTCTCAACAATAGTCATCACTGCTGATATTTTTGGTAAACGGTGCCTTTCCTTCGGAGGGATCCTTGGCCTCTTACATTGTCAAGTATGTTCTTCCTCCAAAGCCAGGATATTTTCCTGCACGGAGTATCCTCCCTTACTCCATCTCAGTCTCCTACTTGCCTCGCATCCTTTCCTTAAGAGGGACAAGCTGGGTTGTCCGTTAAAGTACATGGGCTTAAGAAAGACAGATCAGAGTTTGACTCACAGTTTTGCTAGTCACCAACCAGATGACAAATGTTTGTTTGACTTGGGCGTATTATTAATAAGTTTATGATATCTAACGTGTTCCCAGTGGAAATGCTAATCATGTCTCCTACACTTCCCCCAACCTGCTCCTCCCTCAACACTCCTCATCTCAGCTGAGGTAACTCCATCCCCTCCAATTCTTGAATAATTTTCCTTTCTTTTACAGCCTATAACCTGTTAGCAAAGTCTGTTGATTCTACCTTCACAACACATGCAGAATCTGACCACCTCTCACTGACTTACTTCACGGCTACCCCCATCACTTCTCACTGGGGTTATTGGGCTTCCTGCTTCCACCCTTGACCCCTACTACTCAAGAGTAGCCAGAGTGATCCTTTTAAAACATAACTCAGATCATGCAACTCTGCTCAAAATCCTTTAGAGTTTCTTCATTTCATTTTAAGTAAAAGTTAAAATTTTTACCAAGCTCATGTGCTCTTACATGATTTAGCTTCCCACTCCTGTTGCTTTTCAGAATGAGTCCCCTACTGTTCTCCCTCTTATTCAGTCTTCTCTAGTTTCCTGGCCTCTTTGCCATTTCTTGAAGACACCAGGCTAATCCCCATCTGAGAGTCACCCCACCCCCACCCCAGCCCTATGTGCATGCTAACTTCCTCATTCCCTCTAAGTCTTTGCTTACAAGTCATTTTTCAAGGACACCTACTTTGACTGTTTTACTTAAAAATGCTACCCTTGCAGAAATGAATAAATATCATCACCTGGATTTCTAATCTAAAATTCACTATAATCTTCTTTCTGTCACTTAAAGCCATTTAAACCCCTTTCCCTCTAAGTACTTAGTCTTTCTGGTGTCCCAAGAACCTGAATATATGGTTAAACTGTCCTAAGCAATAAAGATAGTTATGGCTTAATGAGAAGCTTATCAGAACTCAGATGGTGCAAATAGAGCCCAGTTTATCAGTTTTTTATGTTTTTCTTTCTTCCATCATAGTTTACTATTGGGCAGACGTCCTCATATATGTATAAGATGGCTGCAGCAACTCTAGACCTCACAGTCTCTCAGGATTAAGTCCAGCAGAAAATAGCACCTGCCTTCATCCCCTAATATTCACAGTAAACATCTCTAATTGGGCCAAGTGCCCATCCCAGAAGCAACCATTGTGTCCGGAGAAATGAGATACAAGCACTAATTAGCTCATCATGGGAACTGTGGTAGAGCCAGTCCACACAAACCACAGACTAAGGCAGGGTGGAAGGTTAGTTTTCCAAAGAAAACTAGGATAGTTCCCAAAAGAGGAAGTGAAGACGGGCCTGTCCCCAAATAATCAATATTCCCCACCCGGCTGCTTGTACTTGGACCATTCTCCATTGGTCACAGCTCTCTGCACCCTTTTCCCACCTTACATCTGCTATCTTTCCTGTGTGGTACCAGGACCACCGGACTGAAAGTTCCTGAGAGAAAGGGGTTAAATTTTTGTTATCTTTTTGTCCCAACTCCCAGCTCTTTACTAAGTACAGAGCAGGCTTCCTTAAATGTGTACTCCTGTGGTACTTTTACACTGTCCTCCATGACAGATGTTCTTCTGGTACTCAATCTCTTTTGAACTGCCACAACCCAATTATCACAGATTTCCTAAGACTCATTCCCAATTCCCACATTCCACTTCTCTGGGCTATAGTTCTAAATATGATATTGTAGGGTAGTATGTTTAATGTTATTGTTTTCCAATGAGAAAATAAAATGTTTTCAGTCCAGTTTTGGGGTTAACTTTTTTTTACAAGCAGACCAGTGTCTGTCACTGATAAGAGTTTGTAAATGTTCCTGGGTTTCACTTAACTAATTTTTGAAGACTCTTTGCAACATCTCTCCCTCTCTACTTTATGTCTTAATTTTACTGCATGTGTTCTTCTTTCATCTCTGAGAAAAATGGAAATCAGCAACACCACATCTATTTCTACCTTCATGGTGAGTCACCATCTTTCTGGAAACACACTCTTCCACATTCAATTTATTAAAATACATTTTAAGATAAACAGATGTACCTTAAACTAAATTTCCTCATATAAATTTTTGGTGGCTAAGCTATATATTGTCCAGTAATGGCACCTAATCACAACTACTAATTTTAGATAATGTGCTTTTTCTTCTTGGTTGTCTTCCAAGGAATAGGTTAGTCTCACACTACAAAAGTACCTTTCTCCTCATATAAAGAGGAGTGATTTAATGGAGAATAAATTTCTAAATCTTTTCTCTTCCTGCTGCCTGCCACATACCCTCTTCAGAAAGTTAAGGTCTGATAAAGGACATTGATGTGAATCGGAGCTCTGCCGCTTATGAGTAATGAGACCCTAAACATACTACTCAGCCAAATGGAACATCCCAGAGGATTGGACACTTTAAGCCTAATGGTCAGTTAGGCAGGGCCATGAACACATGCAATTGTGAAATCTGTAAATATTCACACGCACTTGTTAGAATTGTTGTGTGAATTAAACAAAAATAACTGAGTATAGTAAAGTTCAGAAAGAGGTAGTACCTCTTTTCTTGGCCAATTATAAAGCAGATGGAAGTTAAAGGATGTTGAAATCTAGGTATTAGATCTCAACTCAGTTTCTTGCCAGAGATTAGTCAGCTGTTGCCCAGTTAGACAAAAGGCCTTTGAGGACTATCTGCACAGAAGGCCCATCAAAGCATATGAAATCTACTTACCTGACAACTTGTTGATTGACTATGTACACTACCCACCACCTTCATTAGCAGGTTCCCTAGCCTAGTTGATTTTGGAGTTCTAGGAAGGCACATGTACTGATTTCTTCCCTTACCTTACTGAAATGGGGATCCAAGTCTCAGGCAGCTTCTCCCATAATGAGAACACTCAGTTTTAATTGTGGAAACAAAACCAATGCAATCTTTACATAAAAGTGATTAGTTTTTGATTTTTATTTTTTTGCCTAAATTCACTAACAGTTGCTTTTAAGAAAAATTAGATTTCATTGGGTTAACAATTCTCAAATAGAAACCCAATTTGCAAGCAAAATATTTCTCCTTACCTGAACACACACACACACACACACACACACACACACACACACACACAGTCATGCAAGGAATCATACACACAGTAATGTGTAATTAGGGAGTGAAAAACAGAGAAAGATAGAGTTGAAAGAGATCTTTAGTCTATGATCTTCATTTCAGAGATGAGACGCAGAAGAATGAGGTGACTTGCTGACTTCCAATTGCAAGCTTGTGACAGACAGGGACAAAACTGCAGGTTTCTTTCCTCATATTTATAGTGATGTCTTAGGCACTCTGTGTGATCCTGGTAAACACTCTAGATGTGAAATGGTAAACATTAAATTAGTCCTACTCGGCAATCTGTTTAAGATCATTGACAGGCCTGAGAGTTTGATGCTCCTTCCCACACTTTTTCATAGTAAACTTGTGTGATTGATTACAAAGAACTAAAGATAACGCCACAAATGATTAGATTTAGCACACCCACCAGTCATCTAGATCTAGATACTTTTATCGTGTTAAAGAAATATCTCTCTGTTCCTTGGCAAAATATCAATATATTTTGTGACTTTTGTAAGCTAGACACTTTTATGCCCACTATGTTTATTACCCTCTATGCTGTGTTCTCAGTAACCGCAGCAGTCTTTTAAAAGATTCAGCCCTGTTCAGCCTTGCTTGCTAAGAAGAATCAGGTGAAAAGGTTCTGATACCCTCTTGGCCCTCTGGATCCAGGAGGCGTAGCGCACCCTTCAGGCCAGCGCAGTGGCAGCCTTGGGAATTGGTCTGAGCCCACGGAAGGTGGAGTGCACCCTCCCTTCTTGGTAGGGCCTCCTTCCCACATGTTTTACTTTCCTCCCCCAACCCACTCAGTTTGTTTTTCCAGGTAAGCGTTTTAGAATTCCCCTGCTTAACGCCAACCTCTTTTTTGCTTACATTTTTGTGTAGTCCTCTAGTGGAAATCTAGATATCTCTGGCATATGGGAGTCAAGTATCCCAAACTCTTCAAAGTGAGATACCACGTTCATTTCAGAACTCTGGGAAATAAGACGTCAGAAATATCTGGAATTCCACCTGGCCATGATTTAAACAATGGCTATAAAATAAACGATAAAAAGAAAAAGAAATTCCATTCTTCTCCTCCCGCTGACCCCCCAATCCAGACATTAAAAACCTTCCTCCAGCTGTATTTTGAGCAGTGGGATATTTACACAAACCAGGACCAACTGTATTACTTTAAGATGAGTTTGCTTTTTTCCTGAGGGTGATGTGATCCTGGGACTTCCTAATCACTTGAAAGGATTCATAGATAATATCTGTTAATCTGGTGCTATTTACAGTGTTTTTATCAAAGGGGGAATCTCAGAGAACCTAAGTCATACAGGGTGTCATAATACAACCTAGCCCTACCCAGAATACAATTTCAGATACTATTATCAAGCTATTGTTTTGAGGGAGAAGGACAGTGAACAGCTAGATTGATTTAAAATATGGCTATTGCCAGGTTTAATTGTCTAATGCATCAGTTACCTTGGACTTCTTATCTTTACCATTGAGTTTACAGGCAAACTTCAGTTTAAGTTGACAAAATTTTTCACCTACTTTGCTCCTAGAACCATATTTGACCCATGTGGGAAATACATAGTTTGGTAGAAGACTTGATTCTTGAGTTCAAATGCAACATAAGTAGCTATATGTCAAGCACGTATGGTAAAATTTCTTTCCGAAAGCAAAAAATCATCAGATTTGTATGGAATCAAAAAAGACCTCGAATTGTTACTGGAGAGTGGGCTCTTCTCAGCATGGTGTCCAGGTTCTTGGCGTCTCAAGCAAAGAATTGAATGAGACACAGAAATAAAGTGGTGAAAGAGCAATTTATTAGCGGACCTGAGCAGCAGAGAATGGCTAAGGAGGAAAAAGTACACTCCAAAGGGTTTGGAGTGGGCCCCTGAGCAAAGGCAAGGCTCAAAAGGCTCAAAGGGCCTGGACTGGCAAGGACTTAGAGTTTTTATCCTTTTGTTCTTTAGAATGGGCTGTTCCTTTTAAGGCATGGGACCACTTGATTGACACCTGTGATTGACAAGAGGCTATTACCTCATTTTTTTAGACTGCACATGTTCCTTCCCAGAATTCAGTCTGTTATAATGATATTAATGAGCTTCCGGGCATAAGTATAATATTATAATGATGGCATAATGAGGCCCAGGTGAAATGAAGGTCATTTCACACCTTTATTGCACAGGTGTGAGTGGCCGGTTTAATTTACTTGGGTATTTTGTACCCATTCATTCCTCATAGGGATAGATAATTACAATGAAAATGGGAAGTTTGGGGCCGAGAGGAGAGGTCTTTTGGGTAGTTGCATTCTGTGGATTATGCAGGAATGCAGAGACCTGATGTCTATCTCTAACTGCCTGTCTTATTTTCCCCGTGAGAGACAGGATCCCCATAAAATCTCTATGGGAAGTTGAGGGACAGAAGGTCTTTTCTTCTATGTCTGCTTCCTGCTGGGCAGGGGCGTAGAGTTGTCCCTACCTATTGGGGGATCATGGAATTCTCACCATATCTGATCTCAGATGAGAGGGAGGGGTCTCAAGATCCACCTGGAAGACTGCATTGTCTTCTTTGGTTGCAACTGGCAATTTTTCTGGGGTATCCTCTGTATCCCCAAGACCCCTAAATGAGGAAAAATAGATTTTAATTAATAAATCCATTAGCTCTGTAGAGCCTGTGGCCATTCAATTAGCCATTCAGGTGTCATTAGTTGTCCAGGAGTTCAGCCCAGAACGGGTAGGAGAGAACATTAGGCTTCAATGATTACGATCAACAAATATGAATCACAAGTTTTAGGGTAATTATCTAAAGCAGGGGTAGGAGCTAAAAAACTGGAGGAAAGGAAACTTAAGGAGAAAGAAATTTAAAATTCCTATAGGAAAGAAAACGTAAAAGTTTTTCCGTTGGGGGGGGGTGGCGGTGGGGTGAGGGCGGGGATTACTCGTTGGCCCTTATCAGAATAGCCAAAGCAATCCTAAGAAAAAAGAACAAGGCTGGAGGTATCACACTCCCTGACTTCAATTTATACTATAAAGTGACAATAATCAAAACAGTGTGGTATTGAGAGAAAAACAGACACAGAGACCAATGGAATAGAATTTAAAACCCAGAAATAAACCCACATATATAAAGGCAGATAATTTTCAACAAAGGAGCCAAAAACATACAATGGAGAAAAGAAAACCTCTTCAATAAATGGTGCTGGGGTAATTGGAAAGCTGGGAAAATTGTAAAGCCACGTGCAAAAGAATGAAACTAGACTGCTATCTGTCGCCATATTCCAAAATTAACTCAAAATGTATCAAAGATATAAACATAAGACCTGAAACAATAAATTGATCAGAAGAAAGCATAAATTCTAATCTTATAAACCTTGGGTTCAGAGAGTATTTTATGGATTTGACTTCAAAAACAAGGGAAATAAAGCAAAAATAAGTGAGTGGGATTATATCAAACTAAAAAGCTGCACAGCAAAAGAAACCATCAACAAAACAAAGAGGCAACCAACTGAATGGGAGAAAATATTTGCAAACAATGCCTCTGATAAGATCTAATATCCAAAATATATAAAGAACTCATACAACTCAACAACAAAAATACAACACAATCCAATTATAAAATGGACAGAGGGCTTGAACAGACACTTCTTCCAAGAAGACATACAAACGACCAACAGATATATGAAAAAATGCTCAACTTCACTAGCTATTAGGGAAATGCAAATCAAAACCACAATGAGATATCACCTCATACCTTTTAGAATGTCTATCATCAACAAGACAAGTAATAACAAGTGTTGGAGAAGCTGTGGAGAAAAAGGAACCCTCATACACTGTTGGTGGGGAATGTAAATTGGTATAGCTACTATGGAAAACAATATGGTGGGTCCTCAAAAAAATTAAGAATAGAATTACCATACAACCCAGAAATCTCTTTTCTGGGTATCTACCCCAAAAATCTGAAAACATTTATTTGTAAAGATACATGTACCCCTATGTTAATTGCAGCATTATTCATGGTGGCCAAGACATGGAAACAACCAAAGTGTTCTTCGATAGATGATTGGAGAAAGACGATGTGGTACATATACACAATGGAATATTACTCGGCCATAAGAAAAGATGAAATACTGCCATTGGCCACAATATGGATGGATCTTGAGATTATCATGCTAAGCAAAATAAGTCAGACAGAAAAAGTCAAGAACCATATGACTTCACTGATATATGGGATATAAAACTGAAAGCAACAAAGGAACAAGGCAAACAAACAAAGAAACAAAAACTCATAGACATAGACAACAGTTTAGTGGTTACCAGAGGTGAGAAGGGGGAGGTAAAAGAGGGAAAAGGGGGTCATATTTATGGTGATGGAAGGAGAGCTGACTTTGGATGGTGAACACAATGCAATATATAGATGATGTATTGTAGAAATGTATACTTGAAACCTATATCATTTTACTAACCAATGTCACCCCAATGAATTTAATAATAATAAAAAAAGAAATAGTACCCATTAAGAGCTTTGAAGTAAGAAAAATACATTTAAATACATTTATTTTTGTCTTGTTCTCACTGGCCATGAATCGTTTTCATTATGAAAGGTCTTTATGCACCGAAAACCTGTTTTCAGTCTTTTCTTCCATTAAGCATCACAGCTTCTACTGCTAGTGTCATAGAGTCTTGCATGGTTCTAACGGGAAATGCAGACACCTGACTGCTGTGGTAAGACACACTAAAGAAAGGAGCTCACGTTTCACTCACTGAAGTACTCTGGGAACTAGAACCTTTGTCAGATCTTTCCTTGAAGCGCGGCGTCCAGGTAGCTCTCTAGATCTGGGGAATTTTCTCATCTTTGCTCATTTAGATTCAGAGAACTATAGAACAAATGAGTTGTAAGAGAATTTAGTGATAATCCATGCTAACATTCTCATTTTATTATTTTTTTCCCTCTCTTATTTTATATATGAGGAAATTTAGAGGTAAATTAAGTTGGTTGAAGAGGTTTTCCAATTGTGGCTGAACATTTCGATTATCAGGAGAGATTTAAAAATAATGATTATCAGGTCTACCCAAGGCAAACTATATCAGAATCTCTGGTGGGGGGATCCAGGCATTACTATTTTTAACAAGCATCCAAAGGGATTTATTGAAATATCCCTCAAATTATAAGTGACAAAGCTGGGAAAAAACACTTTTTCACTGACTTCTATGTTACCTGAGCTGTTTCTACTACACCATTTCTCTGTTTTTGATAATTCACCCCTCTATCATGGCAACCACCCATTGTTGCCTCTTTATTAGAGAACTGAGCTTTTCATTTGTTTTTTTCATATGATATTATGACTATTAAATATCATGACATCCTCCTCCTCCATGAGAAAGACATTCTATTCCTTCCACATCACCTTTTGATTGTGCCCTTATGGCAGATATCTTTTCTAAGGTATTCTCTCTCTTTCTAGTCAGTGCCCTTATGGCAGATATCTCTTGTCTCTTGCGACCCCTCCAGCCCTCTACAATTAATTCATTTAAGATGTATTATTGGCACAAGGTCAGAAGACATAAATATGAATAAGACATGGTCTTTGCCCTTGTAAACACACAGTATAATGGAGGACACTGAGAAGAAAGAATTCCTGTTGAACTTGAGAAGTGATATAATTGAGGTATGTATGAGATGCTGTGGAATCACAGATAATGGAACGGGCAAGGACATTACAGAACATGTAACATACTGTTTTTTGCAGAGAAAAAAATGTTCTCTTGATCTACTATTAGAATTGAAATATTCATAACCTTTATAGAGGACAATTGATAATATCTAAAGCCTTATCAAAAGCCCATGACCTCTGAACACATCTAGAGATTTATGCCAAGGAAGTAATAGGACAAGGTGTAGTGGATGCTGTGGTGTGTGTTGCAACCCCCCACTTCAGGACCAAGGCACTCACTCCCCAGCTGCTGGAGTGGTAGTGACAGCTCTCAGCCAAGTCCCTCTCAGGGAATCACGCTCAGTGGCCTAAGGTAAAGCCTTCTCCCCCAGAGGCAGTCCACATCTCGTGAATGGACAATGAGGGGGTACAAAGGTCTGGCCCCTTTACCTTAATTTGGGACAACTCTGAGCTTCCTGTGGGATTGACTGAGACCTTCATTGTGACTGCATCAGAATTCAACTGCCCAGTCGTGCTTCCTTTACTCCCTTTATTAAGTATTGGTCCCCAGACCACTCTCCAATAAAATTCCTGAGTGCAAATCTTTTTCAGTGTCTATTTGCTGGGGAACCTGACTCATGACACAAGAGTATAAATGCAAAGGTGGATTGGTTTTTGTTTTAGAATGTGTACATGTAAAAAGTTGTAAATGTTATGAATGTCCAACAATAGAGAATTTGTTTAATGTATTATGATACATCAATAACATGAAATATTATAGAGCCATTCAGAATAATGTAGATGTTTGTTGACTTGGAATAAATGTTTAGGATGCATTTTTTTAAAATAAGCTTTTTGGTTGAAATATAACATACATGCAGAAAGATGAACAAATTATATAAGTATATAACTCAATAAATTAATCCAAAGTGAACACATCTTTGTTCACCACTATTTAAAATTAAAGTTTATTTTTAAATAGTCGTGACAATTGTTAGCAAAGTTACTAGATTTCAGGTGTACAGTTCTGTAATACATCATCTATATATCACATTGTGTGTTCACCACCCAGGGTCAGCTCTCCTTCCATCACCATATATTTGATCCGTTTAGCCTCATCTAAGATCCCCCTCCCCCTTTACCCTGTGGTAACCACTAAACTATTGTCTGTGCATTTTAAGAGAAAAGCAGAATCTGAAGCAGTATATATAGTATCCCAAATTTTATAAAAACATGTACATAGCATTAAAAAAAGTGTGGAGAATTACACACTAAAATGTTAATGTTTTTCTAGATGATGAAGATACAAATAATACATTTCTATTTGTTTATTAGGAATTTTAATAATTTGTGTCTTTTTAAATACTTACCATCTACTTGGTAACTTGGAGAAATATATGCTAGAACTTCCTAATGAATAATTACTGACCTTTGACTTGTTCCCAAAATTCATTAAAATTCATTAGAGTACCCTCTAATTCTATATTATAAACGCTATTACTAGATGTATCTCTAATTTCTGGGTCTCTGATAAGATTATATTCCTGAAACTTTCTATTTACCCGATGAATTGATGATGGAACCACAGAAAGGCCACCATTGTTTTTTCTTACTATAGGAATTAACATATAATAAATTAGTATATTAAATTGCAATGCTTATTCTTTATGCCATCTCAGCGATACAATTAAAAATTTAAAGTTCTTCAAATGTGAATACACAGAACATATTTAATTTTTTTCATAGAAAGATGAGAGTCTGTATATTTTATTTAATATGAAAATATACAAAGTCCATATTGGGATAAAAATCCATTTCTTGCTGGTCTTTTAACAGGAATTCAGGAGGGTGGAATGGGGGTAAGATGAGAATTTTTCTCTCCCTTTCTGTGTATCTGTGTTTCTGTGTGAATGAGTTTGTTTTTTAGTTAAACCAAAGGCACTTAATTGGCAAATACAGCCACAAAAGCAATTTTGGCTATGTGAAAAGGATAAAAGTCTTAAGGAAATAGATCTTATATTAAGATCCAATCTTTCTTCCTGGGGAGTATTGAGAGGAAGATCGTTAGAAGAAGAAACACTGCAAAAAACAAAATGTTTTAACTGGGCGGGATCTCCCAAAGCATCTTTCTTCACTCTTTCATTTCTCAGAAAACAATACTAAGGCTCAGAGAGGTCCCATGATTTGGCCACAGCCACTGCATGATCTACTGACGGAGGCCTCATGGCCCAGCTTGTGGAGGGGGCTGGGTTGCCAGATCAGATTGCAGTGAGTGAAGCATCAGGACTGTTTAATCCAAAACTCAAAGCAGGTCAGCCAGTGGGGTTAGGAAGTTGGACTTAGTGACTCAATAAAAGGCTCCGCTTAAGTAGATGTGAGACTTGTCCCCTAATCTGGGTAAGGCTGGACTCTCTTCACTCGATATGCCTGCATGGACTTCCCCATCCATGTGGTTTGTCCCTTGACCATATCTCCCAGCTTTGGGAAAAGAAGAACTGTTGTGCTCATTGTAACAGTCCTAATGATTAACACAAGGTGGAAAGCAGGAGATGGAAGATGAAAGATCCAAAACATTTCAAAGCAAATGACTTTTCTCAAGACCTTGCTTCCTTGATGTAAGGAACCGTCATGTGAGGCCTCTTAAAGAGAGGGAGGGATGCTGCTAAACTCTTGGGGGCTTCCTCCTCCTAAACAGGTTCCTCTTCTTCTAGGACCCCCAGTGGAATCAACAAGTGTGTCTCAGGGACTAGAGAGCTGGGAGCCCGGACCACTCATCCTTCCTTGCTTTCTGTCCCCTCACTCTGAAAGCTGCTCCAACGGAAGTGCCCCAGATTGTATCTCAGTATGAGTTCCCAGTCCCTCTAACTCCACAGGTGGGGGAAGCAGCAAAGCCATCCCTGCCTTTTCCCACCACACTTCACAGCAGGAAGAGCGGTGGGAGAACTCTGGGGGAAACGCACAGCTAGAAGAGATCAATTTCACAACGAGATATTGCAGATCTTCGGGTGCACATCCCGGGGGCTCTTCCCCACCTATGGCACACCAGGCAGCATAGTGTAGTTACCACACTGTCCTGGAACTCAGGGACCTGAGGCAGGTTTCTGTTACTGCTGCCCAGGTGCTGTCTGACCTTGGGCCTGCTGTGGCTCTCAGGCTCCTTGTGTGTTTATAGTGGGAGGACTAGAGGATGGTCCTTGCTTTTGTCCTTCCATTCCTTGAGTTCAGGGTAACAGACTATCTTTTACACAATGATATCTTTTGCAAGGCATTCAAGGCATTCAAGATACTTCTTACTCAGGCCTACATTTTTCTCTTCTGTTCCATCCCCCACCTCCTCCTAGTCACATGGAGGAACTTGCTATTTTCTTTTCTTTTTTTAAAAGATTTTATTGGGGAAGGGGAACAGGACTTTTATTGGGGAACAGTGTGTACTTCCAGGACTTTTTTCCAAGTCAAGTTGTCCTTTCAATCTTAGTTGTGGAGGGTGCCATTCAGCTTCAAGTTGTTGTCCTTTCAGTCTTAGTTGTGGAGGGCGCAGCTCAGCTCCAGGTCCAGTTGCCGTTTCTAGTTGCAGGGGACACAGCCCACCATCCCTTGAGGGAGTCGAACCGGCAACCTTGTGGTTGAGAGGATGTGCTCCAACCAACTGAGCCATCCGGGAGCTCAGCGGCAGCTCAGCTCAAGGTGCCATGTTCAATCTTAGTTGCAGGGAAACAGTTGCAGAACCCACCATCCTTTGTGGGACTCGAGGAGTCAAACTGGCAACCTTGTGGTTGAGAGCCCACTGGCCCATGTGGGAATTGAACTGGCAGGCTTCGGAGTTAGCAGCACAGAGCTCCAACCACCTGAGCCACTGGGCCGGCCCAGGCTATTTTCTAAACATAGTGCTCTGCCACCAGTGTTTACTTCTCTTTCTGGACTTTTTCTTCTGTCTGAATTGCCCTTCCCTTACCCCAGTGAAAAAAACTGTCCTTCAAAGTCCTTCCCAAGGTAATCTTTGCTCTGAAATCTTCCTGATCCCTCCCACTCCACCCCTTTTCTCCCACTGCATACTAATAACCCTGTCCTTGTTTGTACCGGAGCTCTTACGAAGGTCTGGTTTGTATTACAACTCTAGGGGCTGCTTCTGTTGGGGAGAATTCTCAGCACTTGGATCTAAAATAAAGTGCTTGATTTAATTGCTTAGCTCTTCTTAGGAGAGGACAAGGTCTGTGGCTCTGATGGAGACTGCAGATTCCAGGCTCCCAGATCGCTTAGGTGCCCTGCCTTCCTCTCTTACCAGCTGTTTTCTTTCACACAGGAGTCCTGGTCAATAATAAATGTTATCAGAAGAGCTGGCACAAATGGACTACTCTTAGGTAAGGGATGGGGGCACTGGTGCTTGTCCTAGAAGGGAAGGGTGGGGGAGGATCTCCTAAAATGGAGGAAACCAAGAGACCACTGAACCACCCAGGCTGACAAGTAACTAGGTCTTCTCCTGTCAGGAACCGTAGACACCCAAGTCTCTATCTTTCCTCAGACACCATGGGCAATATCTGACCTCCATTTAAGAAGACCCAGGGCTTGGAGAATGTGCTCCGTCCTTGGGACTGAAGAAAACAGTTCTAGTGTCAGGAGGCTGGGAGGGGGAGGTGGGAGACCAGGGCCATTCTCTGTGTGTTCTGGAGAACAGGCTATTGACTACACCTGGTAAGCTCACACACACGTCAGGGCTGCCCCCTGGGAAAGTACAATCTGTTCCTGGTTGGCCTCCAACAAGGGCTCAGATGTTGGAACCCCTTTCTTTCCCAGTTAGATGTATGGGAGAGAAATGGGCTTGGAAAGAGAAATGGGAAGTCCTACAAAATGGGGATCATCAACAGGAATGATAACCGCACAGTCGTGAAAGCTTTTTGCCCTTGTGTAGTTGTCATGTGAGATGAAATGTTGGGGTGTGGGCAGGAGGCTTAAATTGGGAGAAGATTGTGCAATGTTTCGCTGGGGAAGGGGTTTCTCAGTTGAGGCCTATAAATGCATAGCTTATGACAGGCTTGAGGGGCCATGCTCTTTGTCCCCTAAGAGATGTTTTAGCTTCATAGGATCATAAAGTCTCCCAAGTCACTACAATACAAATTGAACTTTGTCTCCGTGGAATTAGGTCCAGAGCGTCCAGAGCCTCACTCCTGAAGAGGAGTCAGGGAAACTGTGCTTAACTTGGGAGAGGAGCAGATAGCTGCTTGAGAGAAAACGGGAGGCGTCAGTGGGCCCTTGCCACACAGCCTGTCTCTAAGGAGACTCTTTGGGGCTCAGAGCCCACAGATGCAGTGTAGTTCCCATCTTACTGGACTGCCTTTGGCTCTAGGAAGATTTCAGAGATTAATTTCCAGGCCTTCTGTGAAGGCAACAAAAATGCACTTTCCTTCACTTTCCTTCACGCCTGGGATCAGGCCAGTCACTGATATGGCTTTGTGATGTGATGTGATGTGATCTTGAGAACCTGCCTTGAACACTCAAGTTTGTCCTCTCTCCACCCTCTTGTGCTTCCTCACATGCACATGAACAAACTTTGTCTAGTCTCCTGATCTGTCTTTTGTCAGTTAATTCTTAGGCTCCCTGACATGAACCTAAATGGATAGGAAAAGTTTTCCTCCCAGCGCCACTCAAGATGATAAAAGTACAAGGACTAAGAGACAAACAAAACATACTGTGTTTCCCCAAAAATAAGACCTAGCCAGACAATCAGCTCTAATGTGTCTTTTGGAGCAAAAATTCACATAACACACAGTAATAATATAATATAATATAATATAATATAATATAATATAATATAATATAATATAATATAATATAGGGTCTTATATTAATTTTTGCTCCAAAAGACACATTAGAGCTGATTGTTGGGCTACGTCTTATTTTTTTGGGAAAACAGGGTAGGTGAAGGGTGGGGTGGTGGGTGAATTACGGGAACATTAAACTAAAAACTCATGCCATACTATGTCTTCCTAGACCCACTTCCACTTCAAAATTCATACACATCAGCAAACAACATTGACCTGACTAAAGATTTTTTGGATATCATGGGGTGAAACAGTTTTAAAATTTCCTTTTAAAGAATTCTGTTCTTTCTACCAAGGTCCCTCTCTTCCCTCCTCTTCCCCTTTCCTCCCCTCCCCAGGATTTTAAAACTGCCCACTATTTTCAGCTCAGGTTTTTATCAAAACAAAGGCCTGGAAATTATTTGACTCCACCCCCCTGTAAAAAAAAAGATCACCCAGTGTTATTTAAATAGATTCCTTTGGGGGGATCTGAACACCACCCCAAGTGAATAATCACAGAACTACTACCATTTATAGATTCTTTCTAAGCAGTACTTTAAGCACTCTGCTCATCTTACCTTATTTCGTCCTAACAATAAATCTAAAAGGTACATATTATCCCCATTTTAGAGACCTGGAAACTGAGGACCAGGGAAATAAATCAAATTCTGTAACTTGCCCATTTCTTAAGATGCTAAACCAGAATTTGGACTGAGATAGTCTAAATACAGAGCATGGAGGGAATTTTGATAATTCTCACTCAAGAGGTATCAAAATTGTCACCTAGCAAAAACAGATCTTGCTCTAGGAGGAAATTCTGCTGCTAAGAAATGTGATGCTCTCTATTTTTTCTTCAATAGGGATTTGGGATTTTGGTTTATCTTTAGTTCCTCTACTAAACTCTGACCTACGGGATGAGTGGTCACTGTAGATAAGAACTATCACAAACTCACCTTCAATATCTCAGGAGTATTAAAGTGGCCCAAAAAGGGTGAGGTCACATAGAGGCTTCCTTCTTCTCGACCTGTTCAAGCCCTTGGCCCTTCCTTCTCCAGCTCTGAGAAGCCTTCCAGCTAGAGACAGCTGGATACCTCTCCCTGATCCCCCCAGGAGAGGTGTTGTTGGGAGATGTGAAATTCTGGTCAAAGCCACTCCAGGACTCCTGGGGAGAGACAGGGCCTCCCTTTCCCTCCACCTCCTGTGATCTATGTTATGTGCCCTTTGCTAACTTCCGAGGGCTATTTGGTGAAAATGAGATAATAAGGAGTTGGTTGGGGTTTGAGCATCAGTGCTGTAGTGGCTCTCTCTGCTGCTCCTTGTGAACCAGCAGACAGATGTGATTCACATGGTAAGACAGGTCCCTATAGACAAAGACCCACCCTCCCCAGCAACCCTGAAAAGAGGGTGGCCTCGGTAACTCCCCACTCCTTCCTCACAATGCCCTTGTTTTCCTCTGGACTGAAACCAAGATGCTCCTCCCACCCTTCTCTACTAGGAAGCCAAGCCCCTTTGTAATCTCCATAAGGTCCACAGCCCAGGGATCCAGCGACTGCAGAAACTGGCCTTCCACTTGCTCTCTCCTGGAATCCAAGCTAGAGACCCAGGTAGTGGTCCAAGAGGTGGATTCAGGAGCTGCTTTTGCTTGAGGGTTGGAGAGAAGGGAGCTGGGGTGGGCGAGGATAGCACTGAGAAGGCTTGGATTAGGCAAACATCAGCTCGGGCAGAGCTGGGATTGGGGATGGAGCGCTAGGGCTGCAGAGAACCCATGGGGCTGGAGAAGGATGGGGGGAGGCAGCCCCAGGTGGGGGGAGGCGAACATCTCTCTTTGGAACACAAGGCGTCCCTTTGTGACGCCAGTGTCAGGCACTGGGTTGAGTTTCCTTTGTGTTGTCGGACAACAGGGCTCTGTCGGCCATGATCCTCTATGTCATGGTGGTATCAGGGACACAATTTGGCTCATGGTTTATTCAAAAGATCTTCTATTGAGCCACTAGAGCACTGAGTACAAATACATTTTATTTTTTAAATGTATTTTGGATTAAAAAAACAAAAAAAACACCTCCAGTATTCAAAGACAGGACTGCCAAAATTTAGGTTACTTCCAAGGTCACCACCCAGAGGGGAGGACCTCCTCTCTGTAGCTAGTGGGAATCAAATGCTCTTGGAGAAGGGTATATGTGAGTGTTCATTACTTGGAAAAGCTTGCGGGAATAGGGACATTTTTCTGGTTAACCTGAAGGGAGATTGTAAAGCAGGGAGGCCACACGTAGAGCCGGGGTTCTCTTTCTAACGTGATGCTTTCCCTCCTTTCTCCCTTTCCTGGCTAGGTAGGTTCCTCTTGGGGGAGTGAGGCCACCATGGCTCAGGAGAAGCCCCTCTTCCTGTTCCCACTGCTAGTCCTCATGCTGCTGGTGCTGGGGTGGGTCCAGCCTTCCCTGGGGAAGGAATCGCGGGCCAAGAAGTTCCAACGACAGCACATGGACCCTGACAACTACTCCAACAGCGACCCTAACTACTGCAACCAAATGATGAGGCGCCGGGAAATGACGAAGGGATCATGCAAGCCTGTAAACACCTTTATCCACGAGTCCCTCGAAGACGTCCAGGCCGTTTGCCTCCAGGGAAATGTCACCTGTAAGAATGGCCAGCCCAACTGCCACCGGAGCAGCTCCAGCATGAACATCACGGATTGTCGCCTGACTTCCGGCTCCAAATATCCCAACTGTGTGTACCGGACCAGCCAGAAAGAGAGGCACATCATCGTGGCCTGCGAGGGGAATCCATATGTGCCGGTCCACTTTGATGCTTCAGTAGAAGTCTCCATCTAAGACCAGACCAGCAAGATGCCTCACCTCATTATTGTGTTACCTGCCTCTCCCTTCTTCCTTCCTTGCCCTAAGGGAAATAATTCAAGTTAGGGCTCCTATCCAACACAGCTTGCTTCCCTGGCCTGAGGCTTGCCCTTGTGTGGTTTGGTAGGTGACAAGTGAGTTGTGAGGTGGGCCCCATGTTAAACCACTTCACCTCTTCTTTCAATAAAACTCAGTTGCAACCACCTGAATTCCTGAAGGTGTCCTTATCCAGGTTACTGTTCCTATGATTGCTTTCCTGCCAGGGGTGAGAACTGTAAATCTGGTTAACTTTGGTGAGCTGCGAATGGAATCATTAAATGCCTCCTATTCTGACCTGAGATCATTCCTTTCCTTGTAGATTTAGTGACCTGAGATCATTCCTTTCCTTGTAGAGTCTTTGATGCCAAGTATGAATTTTAAGTGTTGTGGAGGAGAGACTGTTCCACGATGGGACCTATGAGCTGGACCCAGGCCAGCACAGAGATTGCTTCCCACAAGCCCCCCTTAGAAACTGACCATAATCGAAATTTATTCTGATCCTAATCAATGTTCATTCTGACATAAATCAGGACCCCCTCGCCTGCCTCCTGTGACTTGCTAATTCCTGGAGCTGGCTGTTGTCCTGACCTGGTCAGGCGTGTAAAATAATTTCTGTAACTGGTAGCATTCACGTACTAGTAGTGGGTACTGAAAATATATTTTATTTTTTAAATGTATTTTAGATTAAAAAAAACCAAAACCTCCAGTATTCAAAGACAGGACTGCCAAAATTTAGGTTACTTCCAAGGTCACCACCCAGAGGGGAGGACCTCCTTTCTGCAGCTAGTGGGAATCAAATGCTCTTGGAGAAGAGTATATGTGAGTGTTCATTACTTGGAAAAGCTTGCAGGAATAGGGACATTTTTCTGGCTAACCTGAAGGGAGATTGTAAAGCAGGGAGGCCACACGTAGAGGTGACATTTCCCGTGACTGCCTCCTGCTTTTACCCTACATAATTCTTTGGCACCTGTCAAGTGCCGCAGTGATCCATTCTGTCTTGCAGCCACCCAAGGCATGACTTGTATGTAAGTGTTCCTTAATGAACTTTATTAATTAAAAACTGGAATGCCCAACCTCTTTCTTTGATCTTTCCCTGCCCTTACCTTAGGGAGGTACATTTTCAGTCCCTGGACCTTTCCATGGGTCTGTGTGTACTAACAAGTACGGGCTGTTTTGGATAAAAGGGAGCTACAGGGGAACTTGTCATCCTGGGTGAACTGATAAAAGGTGAAGCTCAAATCCTAAAATCGCTGACATGGGAGGAAGGACAGTGTGACCTCAGGAAGACCCTGCTCAGCCTCAGCGTGGAGAGGAAGAGTGTATGAAATTGTGATTCTAAATTTCTATTTTGTTTTTGTTTTTTTCTGAGGGAGCTATTATTAAATCAGAAAAATGGTCGTCTCTTACTTGGAAAGTTGGAATCTTCGATTTAGGAGCTAGAAGGGACTTTTGAGGGAGACTAAGTAGACTTCAGCTTGTATATCAACTAATTGGAAACGCCTGCCTAGACTGCTGCAGAAAAACTTGTAAACAGTGATGTGGTTGAAGAGTAGCCTCTACCACAGGCATGAGAGAGGTAAGAGCATATGTGCCACCCATTTGCCACCCTTGACCTAATGTAACCCCCACCCTTTACAGAGGAACAAAAAAAATCTCAGAAAGGTTAAGTGACTTCCTCATGGCTACTGCTACTGGTGTTTCCCCGAAAATAAGACCTAGCTAGACAATCAGCTCTAATGGGTCTTTTGGGGCAAAAATTAATATAAGACTAGGTATTATATCATATAATATAATATTATACTATACTATATTACATTACATTACATTACATTACATTACATTACATTACATTACTATTATATTATATTATAGACCCAGTCTTACAGTAAAATAAGACCAGGTCTTATATTAATTTTTGCTCCAAAAGATGCATTAGAGCTGATTGTCCGGCTAGGTCTTACTTTCCAGGAAACACGGTAGTTAGTGGCACAGTTGGGAGCAGACCCCAGGTTTGCTGGCTTCCGAGTCTTCCTTCTTTCTGCCACTAGAGTCTCCTCAAGAAGAAAATTCCCATCTCCCTGATTCAATACATGCTGCAGAGTCATGTCTCTCTTTCCCTGAGCTCACTGGCAATTCTCACAGGTTCCCAGACTACTTGGCCTGTGAGTCTGCTCAGTTCTTGGCAACTTGTCCTTACAGCCATAGAAAAGACTAGACTCGTCTTCTGTCATCACTTAATCATTTCACTTGACCCTCTATTTACCATTGCGTCTGGCTCTAGACAAGGTCATAGGAGAGAAAGTTCCTACTTCTAACCAGTTTGACCAGCTCTGTCATTGTCTTTACTACATTTATAAAGGTTGGGAGTGACTTTTTCTTATGTAAAGTGAATTCTTAGTTCTGGGGGCTTCTGTATGAGGAGGAAAGTGTCAATATAAGAAACATCCAAACCTGTAGAGAATTTTATGAGTTTATTTGAACCAAACTGACGAAAGTTGCGGGGAAGCAAAATCTCAACAAATTGAGAAAATGCTCTGGAGAATGGCAGTTTTATAGCTTCTTTTACACATTAGAATTAAAGGAGGAGACATGAACTCAATTGGTGGTAGATTTAGGGGGCAGGCGAAAGCAAAGTAGGGAAATCTCTGGGATTGAATACAAGTAAAATGGAGAGATATGTACTTCTTTTATATTGGGTACAGGATAGTTAATAATTAACATTTACAGGACTGTAGAGATGGTATTCAAAGAACAAGGTAACAATCAGGGGTTCTGTGGTCTCCTGCTCTGGTGATGTGGGTGTGCCCTAAAGGGTCTGGACAAGGAGATTATTCTGACATTTCAAAGATATGTTATCTTTGATGGAAAAAGAAAATAGACAGGCTCACTTAAGGTAAAAAATGATCTTTGTCCAGGAAGCTAGAGGCCAAGCATGTGACTACCCTCTATGACCTGCTTTTAGTTAGGAATTTCTACAAGTCAGACCATCCTGTGTGGTTACTTCTGGTCTCTGAGTTTGTAGGGCCACCATGCTGGCCTCCCCTGAGCTTTCCTATGTGTGCCCTCTTTTGTCCACAAAAGCCTACAGCTGAGAGGGGCCAGATATCCCTGCATTTCTAGGGTAATGGGGATCTCACTCCTTACCACCAGTGAGGATTGAAGAGGAAAAAAGGGAAACTTTTTAGATATGCTTTCTAGATCTGCTTCTTTATAGCCAGGATTTTTCTCAAGATCATCTCACCCTTGTTCCTCAGCCCAACTTTTCCCTCCTGCTAGTGCTAAGAGAACACTTTAATGGAGCGCTTGAGAATCCTCACTTGGAGTTTTGCTGCATCTATATCTGCACATTCACCAGTTCTGGCTTTTGGCTCCCTGCCCTTTCCAGGTGTTAATCGAAAAATAAAAAACAAAAATGAGAAGCAATAAGCATTTATTTGGGATCCAAAAGAATTGCAATTCGGAAGAACAAATTCAGGCAGTGTCATGAACGGGATGTAGCAGTCTCACACGTTTGTGTCTTTCAACAATGTCAGACTTTATTAGAATAAAGTCTGGATCTAGTCCTACTGACTCAGTTTACTACAGGTATTAACCAAGGCTCTGGCCAGAGTATAGCCTCCAATAGTCAAGGTAGAACTGTTTCACGCAAGAGGGTCACAAAGGTTTATTGTAAGCAATAGGGTTAGGCAAGGCGAGCAGAGTCATATGAAAGAAGGATGAGAAAGAGAGAGAATCTGGTGTTCAGTCAGAGTCCCTATGGTCCTGGGGTCTGTAGTGTTGGGCGTCAGGCCAGGTTGGTGAGATGGCCAGGAGGCAGGGCTTCACGTGCTCCATCTGGGAGGAGTGCAGGTGCAGCTGTCAGCTCATCAGTTGCAGCCAGAGTGATGAGCTGTCAGAGAGCTCTGATTTTATGCTCAAGACTGGATGCGGTGCACCCAGCTGCAGTCCGATAAAGCTCATCTGCAGTCCTATAAAGCCGTCCAGATGGTCACACTCCACCTGCATCTGGAGTTATGTGGTTAGGGCATTCACTGGGTAGGACTTTCATGTGATGCTCTGGCATGGCTGTCACTTTGTGACTGACATAACTAGCAAAATTATTAGAGTCCATTTTGTGTTCATAATTAATGCTCTATACAGGCAGAAACCCAAATAGTGTTTCCCCTTTACAGGAGAGGGGCTCAGGGTTTATGAGTCTCACTTATATGGGGAAAAGGGAGGAAGATGAGGTAAATTGTATTAAAGAAGAGTTTACTGGTGCTAAATGAGGTAGGGTTAGATTTGTACTCCATGGATTGGTTTGAGATTTGGCTAGAACTGTATTTCATTGATTGGTAAGTGATTCGATGATCAACAAAGTCCAATTTCATCAGTCCTTCCAAACAGGATATTCTCATTCTTACTGGCTTCTTGGAGTGATTGTGGTTTGGTCCAGTTTGGAAAATAAAGAAAAATAAGACATGCAGGGCAGTTCCTCTGAAATGGTTATTCCAGATCTATTTTAATATTGCTCCACTTGTGTTATCTTTCACACCATCCCACGGGACCACTGGGAGACTCCATCTGGGAAATACAGTGATAGGTGACAAAGGATGGTCCAGGGGTAAACTTGCACAGTCAGGGAGACAGTGGGGAGGGAAAGTGCTCTGAATAAGAGGAGACTAGGAGAGGAAAGATGGAGTCCTGTCTTGGAGGGGGCAGGGCAGTCAAGGAGAGAAACATTCATCTGGAGAAAAATCAGGGGTCTCTGTTCTGTGGGGAGACTATTGCTACCCCACAGATAAAGCAGGACTAACCCCTCCCACGAGACTAATCCAGGCAGATTAATCTTAAAATGGAGGTAATAACACGATAAGATGGGTATCTTCTTGAAGGCAGAAATGGCCATATCCAGTGAACTGACTGAGGGTTACTGTTGGTGTTAAACTGACATAATGACCATTGGTTGACATGAGCTTTCTAACTGTGAAATGAAAGCCTGCTCTTAATCCCCACTCTTGCCTTCGTAGACTGAGTCAGACCTCACAGAGCAAGTGGGCACACTAGGAGCTCTGAATCGATTCACCCAGGGCAGAAAGCACCTCAATATTGCTTCCGGGAATTGATCATGAATGTGGGACAGCCCTCCACATGCATGATTCGATGATTCATCATGGAGGTCCTACATACAAGATATGTCTTCTCCGCACAATGGTCAACCACTCCCCTTTGCCTACAAAAGAAATGCTGAATGTCTGGGCCTAGCAATTAATGACTATTTGAACAATGAATGACTATTCTTCACAAAACTGTGATGGCTGTCAAAAACAAGGAAAATTTGAGAAACTATCATAGTCAAGAGGAGCCTAAGGACACATGACAACCAAATGTAATGTGTGGTATCCTGGATGGAACCCTGGAACAGAAATAGGACGTTAGTAAAAACTGAGGAAATATAAATAAAGTATGGATTGTGATTGATAACAATAATAATAAATAAATAAAACAACCAAAACACCCCCCTACCTTACTCTGTCCTTGGTAGTGAACACTCCGGACTCCCTCATGGTGAGCTCCTTTGATTAAAACAGAAGCTGACACACAGCGTTAATGGAATTCCAGACACTGACCAGCAGCCTGCACTGAGATCGTGCCTAATGTTAATTTAACAACTGTTGTTCATTAACTGTCTCTACAGCGTGCTATAAACCACAACCACAGAAGGGAGAAGAGAATATTTCTGTATTTGTCATAAAAAATGGGGCCATAGACTGTTATATTGCTCAATAGTTTCCTTCCTAGATTTGTATGACAAATTTTCCTCCCTTGGGTATTTTTGTGATAAATGAGGGAAAAATTTGAGTTTTAATTCAACCAATTCTGGTTTTAAATCTTAGGTCTGCCCCTTACTAGTTTTGTAATTTGGGCAAGTTTCTCTCTGAACCTCAGCTTCCTCATCTATAAACTGACAATAATAAGTGTCTTGCAACAACATGGATTCTTCACTACTCAAATCAAGTAGCATCATTTCCTCAGGAAGTCATCCCTGACCTCTCACATTTACTCAAACTCCTTGCTAATAGAGTCTCATAATATGTCTTGGCAATCCCACATCTATATATACCTTGGTAAAAATTTTATACATGTGCACACAGAGAAATGTATAAAGATATATATTGTAACACTACTTGTTAGAGTGAAAATTTGGAACGATCCCAAATATCCACCAACAGAAGACTGATTAATAAATGGTGGTTTGTTAATACAAAGGAAACAAAATAACACATCAGTAAAAATAAAGGAACAAGAAATACACATTTTGATGAGTCTTAAAAACACTGTTGAGTGAACAAAAATAGCAAGTTGCAGAATTATTTATACCATATGATAGTATTTATGTAAATTTATTTTAACATTGCACACAGAAACACTCTATTTTGTTTATAAATATATATATGATGTAAAAGTGTAAAAGTAGCACTGGATACACACTAAACTTTTGCCTGACCAACTGGTTACAATTGTTCATAAATCTGAAATATCCATGATCCCCTCCTTGGGTTTGATTAATTTGCTAGAGCAGCTCACAGAACTCAGGGAAACATTTACTTAAGCTTACCAGTTTTATACCCATAAAAGATGTGACAAAGGCAACAGATGTACAGACAGATGAAGAGGTAGATAGGGCGAGGTCTGGGAGGATCTGGAGCATTAGGACCTTCTGTCCTGGAGGAGCTGGGGTCCACCACCTTCCTGGTATGTGGATGTGTTCACCACCTGAAAGCTCTCTGAACCCCATACTATTGGGATTTTATGGCGGCTTCCTCATGTAGGCATGATCAATTATTAACTCCATTTCTAGCCCCTCTTCCCTTTTCGGAGAACAGGGGGTGGGGTTTGAGGCTGAAAATTCCAAGCTTCTAGTCATGGCTTGGTCTTTCTGGTGACCATCTCCCATCCAGGAGCCATCCAGGTGCCCACCCAGAGTCACCTCAGAACAAAAGATGTTCCCAGAGCTCTTATCACTTAGGAACTTACAAGGCTTCCAGGAGCTTTGTGCCAGGAATGGGGGTGATGGGAGTCAGAAACCAATATATATTTTATTTTATCTCACAGGGATCTAGTCCTATATTTTTCTACAAGCTCCCGGGTGAATTTAATATGAAAGCAGAGTTGAGAGCTGCTAGGACATTTGCTGAATTTGTTTCTAAGCTCTGCCTACTTTTGGACCATTCTATAAAGTCTGTCAGGTTATTTAAGCTGATTTAGGGATACAGCTAAATGAATTTCTGACTTCGTCAATTATCTTTACTCTCCCACAATACAAAATTGCATGTAGAAAAAAGCAAACCTGGGAGAGTCTCCATCTCAGTCTAATCCATTTATTTAAAACTAACACCTGCTAAGAGTTTGAGCTTGAGAGATTGTCCCAACGTTACCCTCATTCTTACTCCATCCTTGAGTGATGACAAAGTGATTACAACTGTCGGGGGAGGGAGGAGTGGGAGAAGGGAGGCGAGGATTAGACATTGCTCTAAGTCTCTAAAAGATAGCACTCATATTTTGGTTTTTAACTTTTTGTTGCAAAATATTTGCAGTGTTTTTAAGGTCACAGAAAAAAATGAAATAAAATATATACCTCATATTTAATTTTGCTTTTTTAAAATTATATTTCACGTTCTCTAATGTTTCTAACTATCCAAAATGTCTGTAGCACATATTTCTTCAATCCACGAGTTCCTTTAAATGTGTAAATAACAACAATGTAATTGAGCTGTTTGATTGAAAAAAATTCAGTCTTTTACTAGGTTATTTTCTCAAATAATCTCTGGACATGTCCAGCTAAGGCTTATGTGGTACATAGATCCCTTCTGATTACCACTCAGGTCAACCCATGCCATCTAAAAACCCCTTTTCTTGTGCATGCTGCTACTTTTTTACACTGGTTCACGCCAAACATGAACACAGATCTTTCCCGTCATTCCCCATAGGCTTTACTTAAAGACTCTGAAACTGTAAAGTTTAAATGCAGTACATCTTAAAGTTGAATACTATTTGAGAGCAGCTCTAAATTGGAGAACTCAAATCCCACTATAGCATTCTGCATACTGGGTACCAACATTCTCAGGTGCCAAGTTGTTATGGCCTGCTTCTCTTCCAAATTGGATGGCCTTTGACTATCCATCACGCTTGGAATCCAGGCTCCTGAAATCTGAAATGTTGTATGCCATTCTTTGTTTCTAAGACATGACGTAAATGTGTGGCATAAACAAATGTGAACCCAATAGCACATCTATGAAAAGAATAGTCTGGTTTGGAAAGAATCATTCTGTATCACTGGTAATTGACATACTTGTAACTACTTCAATATGTGGCCTTTCCAATAGGCATTGTCTTTGGCTGCTACTCAAAGACTGTAACTCTACAGAGCACTTTGACTTATGTTTGCCTTCTAACTCTACAGGTTATGGGCCAATAACGCCAGAGGTTGACAAAGAAACTGAAACTCCCTCTGTGAAAGTGACCTATGAAGGGGAACAGAGTAAGTCATCCCAAAATATGCCACTTTGGCATAAGGATTATTTTGAGCTGATTATTTTCAGGAACTGCAGACACAGGAGAAGCTCTGAAAACAGAGTGGAAGTTACCCTTTTATAAGGGAAGCTTATATTAGAAAGGAGACCTGTACCAGGAAGAAAGCCTTTACCAGAGATCACTTCTTCTTCTGGGAGACTTATCTCCATGGCAAGACAAACTTTGTTTACCATACATTTATTCTTCTCTCCTTCCTGTGATTGCCTTCCTTCCTTTTGAAGCCCTAGACCCCTATCCTTTTCCTCAGCTCAAGAGGGCATATAAGGCTCAATCCTCTGGCCACCTTTTGAGTCCCATATCTTTATGGGGCTCCCATATATACATACGTAATTAAAATAGTTTTCTCCTATTAATCTGTCTTTTTATTATAGGGGTTCTCAGCCAAGAACCTAGAAGAATAGATGAAAAATTATTTTTCCTATCCTACACCTAGAGCCAAAATAGTTTTCCTTGGAATACTGGCATAGGCAGGTCTAGATCTCTCCAGGCTGGCAATAGTGTGAAACAGATCTCAAACAGTCATACTCACACTCATTAGAATGCAGGAGAAAGTGATTTTATTGCTATGAATACAGTGCAACAAAGATTGATAGGAGTTCCAAGGTTAAAAATATGGAGGTCTGGACCCTTGTTTGCCCTCTTCCCTATTGCTTTCCTTTGAAATACACAGAGCTCAAAAGCAGAAAAGAATTCTATTTCTTTTTGTCCCAACTCTGGTCTTGAATCCTTGGCACGCTAATCCTCCCAACACCTTCCCTTTTACTTCTATGGGAACCAGGGAAATCAACAAAAGAAAAGGCAGAAGAGATCATAAGAGAACCTGTATCAAGTGAGAGGAAAAGTGACGGAAACTTTAAACAATCTTATCTAAGTGTACAGGAACCAACTGATAGGGAGGGTCGCTCTTTTGAGGGGGGTCACAGGCAATAATGAAGAACTTGTATTGGACAGCATTGTTGTAGCGGCAGTTGGGATACTTCCCTGCAGTGAGATTGCAGTTGGTCATGTTAACAGGCTTTCGACTCTGGTGGCAATTGTTCCAGCCATTCTTGCAAAGAATCTTGGGCAATGCACAGGTAGCAGCCACGTTCTTGAAGGAGTCGTGCAGAAAGGTGTTTTTAGGCTTACAGTGCTGAGTATAATTATTAACAACACGCATTGCCTGGTTACATTGGAGAGGGTTTGGCTGTATATGCTGAATTTCAAACCAACGAGCCTTGGTAAGATTCTTAGGCAAAGCCCAAAGTGGACACATTGGCCCCCACAATCCCAGCAGCAATAGGAGGAGAGGAAAGCCTTTCAGGAGATCTAACACCATCTTTTCTGTGTAGGAAGAAGAAAGATAATGGTAGTAGTAGAAGCAATAAGAACAAAATTATTATTAATAAGCACTTAGATTTTTGTTGTGCCTTTTAAGATTTCATAGCTCTTTTTTTTTCCTAACCATCTTCTTTCCCACTTGAGTCTCACAATTTTATGATGAACCTGAAGCCCAGTGAAGAGGAATATGAGGTAAGAAGACCTTTCTTCTGATCGGCAGATCCCATTCTTCTCTCTCCTGCATTTGATGGCCTCCATGTCAGAAACTTTGTCTCATCCATCCCTCTTCCCTCCTGAAATATTTACCCTCCATCTATTTGACCTGGACCTCCCAGCCATCTTCACTGCCCTAGTTTCCCCAGCCCTGTGGCTTCTCCTCTTACCAGGTCTCCACACTGGGGCTCCCACTGAGAACAGAAGCAGTAGTTAGGTGCAGGCTCAGAGGCTTCTGTAGGCTGCTTGCGAAAGGGAAGAGTTCTGAGCCCTTAGGAAAGAGAAACCGAGGGAAGACGAACTTCTTCTGCACAGTGTGGATGAGATGCTTAGACCTTCAAACTCGTTGATTACAATAGTGTCGCTATCGCTAAAGACACAGGAAGAGTTATTTAAAGAAACAGTAAGACTCAAAACTCACAGTTTTGAGGAACTGAACACTTCCTGATCTGGGTTTGTTACCGGAAAGTGGTCTGTTCTCGGTGTGGTGTCCAGGTTCTTGGCGTCTCGAGCAAAGAATTGAACGAGACACAGAAATAAAGTGATGAAAGAATAGTTTATTAGAAGAGATAGTACACTCCAAAGAAATAGGAGTGGACCTGAGCAGCAGAGTGGCTAAGGAGGAAAAAGTACACTCCAAAGAGTTTGGAGTGGTCCCTTGAGCAAAGGCAGGGCTCAAAGGGCCCAGACTGGCAAGAACTTGGAGTTTTTATCCTTTTTTTCTTTAGAATGGGCTGTTCGTTTCCAGGCATGGGACCAATTGATTGACAAGAGGCTATTACCTCATCTTTTTAGACAGCGCATATTCCTTCCCAGAATTCAGTCTGTTATAGTGATATTAATGAGTTTTTCCAGGCATATGTATGATATTATAATGATGGTATAATGAAGCCCAGGTGAAATGAAGGTTGTTGTGGCCTTTGTACCCATTTGTTTCTCATAAATGTAGATAATTACAATGAAAAGGGGAAGTTTCAGTTGGAGAGGGGAGGTCTGTTGGGAGACTGCATTCTGTGTAGGAACGCAGAGACCCGATGCCTGTCTCTAACTGCCTGCCTTGTTTTCCCCTTGAGAGACATGATCCCCATAAAATCTCTATGGGAAGTTGAGGGACAGAAGGTCTTTTCTTCTGTATCTGCTTCCTGCTGGACAGGGGCGTAGAACTGTCCCTACCTATTGGGGGATTCACAGAATTCTTGCCCTAGCTGATCTTAGATGAGAGGAAGGGATCCCGAGATCCGACTGGAAGACCGTGTTGGCTTCTTTGGTTGCGACTGGCAATCTTGCTGCTGTATCCTTTGTATCCCCAAGGCCCCCAAATGAGGAAAAATAGATTTTAATTAATAAATCCATTAGCTCTATAGAGTCTGTGGCCATTATTCAATCAGTCATTCAGGTGTTGTCCAGGAGTTAGGCCCAGAACGGATAGGAGAGAACATTAAGCTTCAATGATTACAATCAAGCATGAATCACAAGTTTTAGGGTAATCATCTAAAGCAGGGGTAGGAGCTAAAAAACTGGGGGAAAGGAAACTTAGGAAGGAAACTTAAAATTTCTGTAGGAAAGAAAACTTAAAAGTTGTTCAGTGGTGGGAGGCTACTCGTTGGCCCATATCAGTTTGAGTGCTTCCTTCCTGAGCTGAAGTTTCAGTTATTTGAAGTTCTATGATTTCAGTTCCTTAAGAGAAAATATACCAGCTAAATCTGATGTAACAGCTACCACATACTTGGTAATGTTGTGAGTTCTAACAATGGACTTGGATGAATTATTCATTAATGTGTACATTTATTGGACAAGATAGTGGGCTACTCAGATTTGGGAGCTCATGATCTAATGAAAGACATAATCAGGTAAATAGACAAATACATTATATTTAATAAATATAAATAGAACTTACAGCTGTGATGAAGAAAACTGGGGGAACTGTGAGAAGATAGTAGAGAGGGGGGATTCTTGGAGGGCACAACATCTGAATTGAGTTTTGAGGATAATTAGAAGTTAGGTGAAGAGGATGGTAAGGGCATCCCAAGGAGGAAATCGTGTGTGAACAGACCCATACACATGAAGGAGAAGGGAAAATTTCGGGGGGAGGGGGGAGAAAGCGGAAGAAAGGGGAAAGAAAAACAAACAAACAAACAAACAAACAAACAAATAAATGCAGTTTCAACCTCTACGAGAAACATAATCTTAATCAACCAGTATGGAATTTTCTAATCAAGCACCTGTAAGGCAATCTGTTGAGTAAGCCCTCTCCATCCCCATAGAAAAAAGAGGCATTCTACATAATAAAAATCCTTCCCCTTCTTTTCCCCCAAAGAAAAGGTGTTCCAGCCCCCAAATAATCCTTTCTTTTCTTTCATTCATAGCTCCTTTGCCCCACCCTGCTTCCTATAAAACTTTCCAAGTTGTCAATCTCCTCAGAGCACCCTTCTAGTTGCTATACAAGATGCTTCTTGATTTGCTTAATGAATTGCTTATGAATTGCTTAATAAAGCCAATTAGAACTTCAAGTTTATTCGGTTGAATTTTGTTTTTTATCAGATGGGAGGGATCGCTATGAACTGGAGCCTACAGGTTTCTCGATGGCCATGGAACTAAACTGGGATGTAAACCTAGGACAGACTTTCACCAAGTAGCAACAAGTAAGAAAGAAGTTTCAGTGGCAGTGGCTGGAATATTTATGGTATGTTCCTGTGAGATAGCATACTCCTTTGCACTTGGGCCCAGGGTGGAAGGAATGCTGGATGGTCAGAAAGAATGCCTAATATGCTGACCACAAGAGTGTCACTACCTTGTCAACTTCTACACAAAAAAGCAGAAGTTGCTGATTATTATCTCACTTTCAACCATTTACTCCCTTGCAGATGTTGGAACCACAGTTCTGCATGTGCGGTTCATCAAGGTCAAGTTATATGACCTTCCTGGGGTGTCGATAGTGAACAGTCTGCCATATTGCCCCCACAGCACAGGTGATATGGGAGAGCCCCTCACTGTAAAAACTTTAAATTTCCTTTTCCCAAGTGTCTTAGCTCCATTGCCCTCGGTTATAATCATTTTTCAAATCAGTTTCTTAATCATAAACAATAGATTGTTTTTAACCTGAAGCATAGAAATCTCCTACCCCCTGCTTTAGACAATTACCCTAACGCTTGTTGACTATAGTCATTGTAGCACAGCGTTCTTTCCAGGCCTAGCTCCTGGGTGAGCAATAACTGAATAACCGGTTAAACCAGAAGAAAGTCCAAGCTCCATGAAGCTGAATAAATTTTTCATCACACAGTCACCCTGCATCAGTGGCTTTGAGTCCTGCTTCTTGGGCCACACTTTTAATTTTATTAACTAAAATCTATCTCTCTTCATCTAGGGGCCCTTAGGATACAAGTGATGCCCCACCAAGACTTCCAGTACATCCTGACCACAGAGGTCAACCTGGTCCTTCAGGCGGATCTCGAGATCCTTTCCCCTCATCTAAGATCAGATAGGGTGAGAGTCCCGTGAATCCCTAGTAGGCAGGAACAATGGCCACATTCAGTAGGACAGGAAGCAGATACAGAAGAGATTTCCTGTCCCTCAACTTCCCATAGAGACTTATGGGGATCATGTTTCTCAAGGGGGACATAAGGCAGGCAGTTAGAGACAGGAATTGGGTCTCTGAGATACCTGGATACATCAGGTAACATTCCTACATGTCCAACATAGTCTACAGGAAATGACTGCCCAAAAGACCTCTCCTCTCCACCAAAACTTGACCTTGTTTACCATAACCATTAGCCATTGTCAATCACAGGTACCAATCAAGTTGCCCCACACCTAGAGAGGAGTAGCCCATTCTAGAAGAGAAGGAAATAAAAATTCCAAGCCCTCACCAGTCAGCACCTTTGGAGCCACTCTTTTGTGCTGGCCGCTCCTATCTCTTTGGAATGTACTTTACTCCTAATAAACTGCTCTTTCACCACTGTATTTCTGTGTCTCATTCAATTCTTTGCTCAAGGTGCCAAGACCTGGACACCACATCAAGAAGGGTCTCTTCTCCAGTAACACAGGCACAAACATAGTTACCAAGCAACGTAGCCCATAAAGAAAACCTGCCTTTATGCGGGACCCTGCTTTGTCCCCCGCTTACAAAAGCAGCCAAGCAGAGTCATGCCCCCAGGTCAGTTCCCAGGACCGTCCCCTCCTCTGTGCTGCCTCCCTTGTCTTCGAGCACGTGCTTAATAAATTCTGGGGTTTCCTCTCAATTTCTAAGTTGAAAAACCCAAGAACCCAAACGCTGGTAACACCTGGCACTGTAAATGGCTAGGTATGACTGCTGTTAAGAGAAAAGTGAAGTGATTGATAGGAGATGAGGCTAGAGAGGTGGGAAGAAGTCAGAATATGGAGGAGATTATGTGCTGTGCTAAAGAAAGGTGATATACCTTGTAGGATAAGCACTTAATTTACATAGCAGATCCCAAAATTTGGATGGCAAAATTATGCTGGTGATTTTGAGGATCACAAAAGTTGCAGATAGTTTATCCATTGAAGTTTTTGGTTGCAAGCAACCCAAACTGTTACGGATTCCAGGACCGGAAAGAACCCAAGCGGCACTCAGAGAGCTAGGAAGGTGAACTTTATCATGCCGGCGGGCTCAGCCTAAAATAGACCACCCTAAAATATGACTGTAGGAGACCAAAACATGTCACCCCAAAATATGCCACTACATTTTGAAGCAGCATTTATCAAGTGAAAAACAACAACCGATATTCTCCATATGTAAATTGATCATTGGTGAAGAACTACTGGTTTAACACCAATCGCTTAAGAGTTTGGTTGGTACACGTCATCATCTCTCAGGTGTCTGCTCATCCCCAGGTGCACTAAAAGATTGCAAAGTTGAGGAGCTGCCCTTGGAACCTGATGACCAAGTTAGAATCATTGGCTACTCATTGAGGCCTGAGTTATAGGAAGGTGGGCAGTCACTTAATTGAACATGTTGATACCATGGCCTTTTCTCTAATTGTTTCAAGGCTGGAGTCATTCAACAGTGCAGGAGACTGAACACAGGTACTGTACTTAATGTTTGGTATTTCTCCTCCCCATACCTGCCCTAGGCAAAATTATATAAAGTGAGTATTTCTCTTACTCTGTATCTGTCTCCCCCATTTAGCAAACAGAATTCTAATGGACTCTACTTGTGTCCTCAACATTTCCTCCTCCATTACTTCCTCTTTTTTCCAACAGAATTTAAGTCTTAAGCCCCATTCTTCAAGAGGTACATTTTAAAGTCCTCCAACCCTACCCTATTTCTCTCCCAAGTGAAACTGATTATTATCAGATAAACTCAGTTGTGCTAATATCTTTTACGTAATATATTATTCCTCAGGAAACGTAATGCCTTAACCCATCTAAAATGCATTAGTCTCCTTAGAAACATTCTTAACAAATGAGTCCAGGAGGGATCTGTGTTGTTCTGTGGCTAGTGGAGAAGGTCCTTTATAATTCTGGGAACTCAGAGCTTTCATACAGATGACAGCCTACTGTATTTTCACATTAGAAATCTCTATCTTCTGGAGGCAGGGAGAGATGATTAATGGGTACTCATAATGTTGGTTTTTATCAAAGTCAAAATTAAAGCACCAAGCCAAATGACGGGAAAGGAAGAAAAATGTTGACTGAGCACCTACTATGAGCCAGGACCATGCTACATGTTTTATACCCAATCAGCTCTGCCAATGGCCCCCAATCTGGGTGGAACTCAGCACGTCAACACAATCAATGCCTAGGTAACAGCTGTTCCCCAGCTTAGCACATAAACATTTACACTCTCATCATACATAAGCATATTACACACATATAGCACACACCTTAAACCTATACATGGCACAAATTACATCTAAGCATAATCTATATCATACAGACCTCTAACACTTATACCAATCACGCAGCACATACTCTACACGTATAACATGATAAATGTCACACACATTGGAATAATATAATTTATTTAGGGAAGGGAAAATCATTCAGCATTGATAGGCATAAGGAGTCAATATCAGGAAAATTTCTGACTTAGTCAAAAAGAGATGACATATGAGCTGAATCTTTAAAAAAAAAAAAAGTAGGAATAAATCAGGTAAACAAGGACAGAAGGGTATTCCAGCCAGAGACCCAACAAGAAACAAAGTGATACATAACTCTAGTTGGGAAACATTGACACATAAATGCAAAGTGAGGAGTAGCAATGGTTATTGATGTAGGCAGGGGCCATCACTTGGGAAACACTAAACACTCTACTAAAACCTGGTGGTGTGGGTAGACTTTCTAGTTGCTGATAACCTCTAATAACCGGATGTCCTCTATGCTATCAACAAACCCATTCATGCCACAATGGAATTCAATGTAACTGTAGCTCCTGTGCTCTTTGTAGCTCTTTTTGTTATTCCCCAGGTAGCACTTGAGTATTTTGAAGGGATACTGGGCCCACATATACACATTCCTATAGCGATCCCTCCAGTTCCTGAGGCATATATGCTCGATTTTGTGCCATAAGGTATAGATGAAGATGTGATAGTTCTTGTCTTTTGGAGCTTCTCTTTCCCGCATGAGATCATTGCATCTGTACTCACTGAATTCCAAGCTTGAGCTCAGGTGGTGCTGTTTCATGAAGTCCCTCCAGGAAAGGTTCTGGCTTTGGAAAAGGAGCCCACATAGGGTGAGCAGCAGGATCAAGAGAGGGCCTAGGACTTTTAGAGAGGATGACATCTCAGTCACCAGGGCCACCTGTGGGTCCACAGGGAAGAGAGAGGAAAGCATTATTGCACCATTGTCCTAGATGCTGAGCTCCATCTTAAAATTCCTTTTTCTGCCAATGTAGACACTTGGACCTAATTTTACCATTTGGTTCCCAGACTAGCAGATAAGTCTCATTAGACAATAAAACTTATAATAACTGAAAATATGCTAGAGCCCAAGTGAGACAAGTGCAAAATTGTAAAATATAGATGAAGTTTATTATGAGAATTCCCAACCTCTCCAGGCTGCCCTTTTTTCTACCCATACTGAGGAGCCAATCACCCTCCAGCAAGCTCTGTTTTACAGTCCCTGTCAGTTCTCAGAAAAGCCTGTGTCCATGTGTCCGAAAGAGAATGGCATTTTAATGGTATCTGTGAAGCAGAAAGGGTTGTCACCTTTTAAGAGAATGTAGAAGATGAGTCAAGACTTGGGAGATATTTCCTAAGCAGAAAGACTTTGGTTCCCTGAAATCCTAGGCTGCAATTAAACTGACTCTGCCAATGATACTTATCTAATCTTGACTTCCTTAAACATTTCCCCAAAGCCTGTTTGAAATATGTCTCTTGTGACCACCCACTTTCCTTCTCAGAAATCATTTCCCTAATTACCATCATGATAAATGATCTTGATTTGTCATTAAGAATACCATTATAAAGTGCCACTGGGAATGACGTTGTATTGTAGTTCAGCTCTTCGTCTTCTTAAGGGAAAGAATTCAGTCAAGAGACAATTTTTTTTGTGCAGCATAGGATAGCAAGAAGTTTATTAGTACAAGAAATCACACTCCGAGACATGGGGTGGTCAGAACCACGAGAGGGAAGCAGTCGCACCTTACAAGGTATAAATGTTACTGCTATGAGTAGAATTGCCTCCCCTTCTCCCCTCTCTTATCTTTTGCCCCCTGAGCTGCCTAGTCCTCCCTTCTCTGGCATTTAGCAATGCACTGGGTTGATTCAGAAGTATGTGGAAGCCTGGAATTCTGCTGGGCACCTATTATGCAAGGGGTCTTGACTCAGTAGGAGTTGCAGCAAGGGGCTTTCTAAGCGGGCTAAGTCTCTCCTCCTGCTCATTTCTATTTACCTACCCTATCAAAAGGAACGCGTTTTGAAATATTCTTCTAATCAATCAAGGTACCAAGATCGAAACTGCCCTCACAGGACCTACACTTGTCAAAATCAAGGCCTAGAGATGTTTGAAAAGGTCTTCCCTTTAAACCAGCTCTCTGTCTTCTGTTACCTTGAGGAGTATACCTGGCCCTACAGAACCTCTAACCTTGTAAGCGTGAAATGCTGTTTCCCTACCTCTGACTTAGGCTAAGTAGCTTCTGCTATAGGTATGCTAATTAACTAGAGGAATTCTGCTTGAGGCTTGGGTATTTTCCTTGAGTATTCTGTAGAATAGCCCCTTGTCAGAGGGGCCTCTCCTGAAGAGGAGGGGAGTGTACAGAACAATGACTGTTTATTAAAGATTTGCAGGAGCCTCAGGGCTGAACTCAGATCAGTGGGGGTCAATAGACCAACTGGGAACAAAGAGATTTGGAGGTTTCATGCTCTTCTTTGGCACCTGGCTGTCTAGAGCCCTCATCTGCCTCTTGCCCCTTCCCTGGACATAGAGGATGAACTGGAGGTGCTATTAAGATGGATTTGAAGAACCACTGAGAGCTCCCATGTTCTCTGACAGTGCCTTCTCAAGTAACAAACCTTTCTTTATTCAAACTGATCTATTGAATATTGGCATTTTGAAGCGTCGGCCACAAGAACCTTGAACAGGTAACAACTTGATTCTCAACTCTCTCAGCATTGGTGCTCTGAAATGTGCCTAACAATAGCTCCCTTAGACCTGTGAGAGTCAAATGAGATTCGTATGAGAGCATGTCTGAGGGTATGAAGTGCTTTATCAGGCACAGAACAAGGGGTAGGCACTTTATCTTTTGTGGCACCTTATCCCTAGCTCAGACGGCCTAAACAGGATAAGAAGACCAGGATTCAAGCTGCTTCAACGTATTATGCTTTGAAAGATTAGGGAAGAACGGGTGTGAGGTGGGGGGAGGTGGTATCAGTGAGATTAATGCTGAGTTGAATTCAGGTCTTTGTTTCCTACAAGTTGGATCAGTTTCCATTCTTAACCCTTTTGCTGTGATGTTTGGATATATCCAAATGAATATTTCCATCCACTGACTGCAGATGGAAACTTCCAGAAAGTAAATTTAGGAAAGCAGATGTATATTTTTCTATATTTTTGCATTTTTCATTTTATACATAAAAATGTCATTTATATACAAAGCAGCTCAAATTGTTATTATTAATGCATAAAATAAGTCAAAATATCAACTTATTGTTTTTTTTGTGTGAATTTCTGACACATTTTGTAAAAAGAACTTGAAATCAATTAATGCAAAAAAGAGTTAACTCTGTAATCTAGAAGTTCAATCATGCCCCTCCCAGTGTTCCTGGGCCTTTTCCCACAAGCGTCCTCAGCATAAACCTTTCTAATTCTGACTGACCCTATTCAGATCTAGTACTCACGTCACTGGTCGTAGTGGGGATTGGTAGTGTGTGGATCTGAAGAGTACAGAGTCTGTGTTCTTCCCCTTTTCATAGAGCCAAGAAGTCTGCAGCAGTGAAGAAAGGAACAGATGTGGGAGGTACAGCACTCCCACAGGGTGGTTGGGGAGAGGGGACAGGCTGACTGTGTGAACCCGTTTTTATATCTTTTCATCTAGAATACTCAGGTCCACTCTGAGAATAGCCTGGAGCAGAGGTGTCAGATTTCAAAGACTGACTTCTGGGGAAGTCATAATGCATAAAATAAGGCCCTGGGAACAGGTGTTGAAGAATAAAATCCTACCAAGGAAGTTTGAAAATCTAATTGGCTTTATTAAGCAATTCATGAATCAGGCAATATGCCATCTAGCAACCAGAAGGGTGCTCCTATGAGTTGTACAAAATGGAAGGTTTTTATAGGCAAAAAAAGGGTGGGACTAAGTTCAAAGAGTGAATAATTTCAAGCCAAGACACCTTCTTTTCGGGGAAGGGAAAGGGTCTTATCAGGTAGATTACCTCATTAGTGTCGATCAGGAAATTCCAGACTGGTTGAATGTTCCACTTGTAGGAGAGGTTGAAACTGACGTTCCATTAATGATTAAGTTTTATTTTCGTGCTGTGGCTTAGCAAAAGTGACTCAGATTTTACTTATGATTTTTCGTGTTTAGGATTTTGTGACTTTATGATGGTGCGAAAGCGATCTGCATTCAGTAGAAACTGGTGGGGCTAAGTTATGATGTTCAATAGTGTTAAAAAAAGAGACAGCTGTCAAAAATGGAGTCACTTTTGGTGACCATGTGAGGTGATAGATATGATAATTAGTTTGATTGTAGTGATTATTTTACAATGCATATCTATGCTAAATCAGGTTGTACATTTTAAATATAAACTATATATACATATGACCCGGTATTTATTATATTATATATTATATTATACTTACACTAAAATAAGACCGGGTCTTATATTAATTTTTGCTCCAAAAGATGCAGTGGAGCTGATTGTCCGGCTAGGTCTTATTTTCAGGGAAACACAGTATACGCTGTAATTCAAATATTTTCAGTTTAGTTCTTTCACACACACACACACACACACACACTCACAAACATACTTTCCTTCTTTAGCTGCTAGCATCTCTGTTGACAATTTATTTCTAAATATTCAAAAGGAGAAGGGAGGGCTGTGAGAATTGTCTTTGAGAGGAATTGTTCCCTCAGGAGTAAATGAGACAAAGGCTTTTCTGTTGCAGTCATCAATCTGATAGGCTTTAGTCTTGGACCAGAGTTTATGAGGATATTAAGGTGTATGTGTTACCGTAGTTAGGAAGACTAGTGCTGGAGGGATAGGGGAGAAAAGGAAGGGGGAGGCAAGGTCAGCAGCTAAGGAGAAAGTACTACTATAATCTGGCCAGAATTGGATTTCAGTGGCTGAGAGAGAATCCAGGACGCCATCTTACCACTTTCCATCTTACCATTTTAGTGGATTATAATAGATTATAATGCTATTGGCATGGCACCCAAAAAATATCTGTACCCCCTGTGTCACCACGACACTTCCAAGAGAGCCAATAAGGACAAAAATGTCCCCTTCCTTGTTAGGTAGAAGTTAGAAAATGTAGGAGAAGGAGGAAGGGTGGAAGGGGGTCCATGGTACCTACAGAAAAAGGTCATAGATAGTTGTGATTAACTGCCTCAGCCACTATCTGTTTTTACAACAACAGATGACAAGAGGTGGTCTGGAGCAAGGTAAGGATCTTAATCAACAGACCTCTACTCATCTTAAGAGGTCACAACCTCCTGTGGAAGAGCATGTACCACGTTTTCCCGCCAAATCAATATGTAACTCCCTTACCCCACCCAGCAAACTATAAGTCCTCAGGATAAGGGGACCAGGGGCCTATGCCTCTCTCTCACACCTTGGCTATGCCTGTTCTCTTCCCTGAGAAGGTATCACTAACAAACCCTGCTTGCATATTAATCAGCTTGCTGACCTTTGAATCTTCACTTTGTCATAAGGAAGAACCAAGAGACTCCCGTATCATCCTGCCAGGAAGGAGTGGTCAGCAAGAACCTGTCTAGGAATGCCTACAACGACATCCTTAAATCCTGAATATTTCAGCCTTTCATTTTTAGTGTAATAAACTGCCAAACCCCACTTCTCTTCGGGGCAGCTGCTCTTCTCCGAGGCTGCCCATTCTCGCCATCTTGAGAGATTACTATCCTTTCCTCATAAATCTACTTGCTTGGCTAACTCGATGTGTCCTCCAATTCTTTCCTGCAACTAACACCAAAAACCCATTTTCTGGCAACATACGCATGTTTATAAACTACAGAAGAATTAAAAAAAGATAGAGGAAAAGATAATCCCTCACGCAAGAACCAAAGCACAGTCTTCACAGATACCTGAAGTTTGAGTTCTTTATTATAAGAAATACATGAAAAATCTTGCAGTCAGGAAGACTGAGTGAGTCTTAATGATCTAGTACATTCTTAATATTGTGATTTACTACAGTGATTCAAAAGTCTGGGAAGAAAATAAGAAAATTCCTTGTATAGTTTCTTGATCTTATTAGACCCACACATAAAAACGTTGCCAAATTATACAGATAGAGTTCCCATTTTACCAGCATATATTTCCAAATTTTTAATGCTTCCCCCAACAACTGACTTTTGGGGATCACAAAAAGCAGATACTTTCGAAACACTCCTTGTGATGAAGAGGGAAAAGCCCTGGGTTAGCAGTAACTAGTTGAAGTGGAATTTTGCCTCAGCTTTTCCACTAACTTCATGGTTTTCAGCAAATCCCTTAACTTTGGACTCCTATGAATAACAACATCAACATCACAAGGGTGCTGTAGTTTTAAAATGAGATAACTGAGATGAAAGAACTTTGAAATGCTTGAAGTGCTATAGAAATACATATAATGACTAAATTTCAGAGGCTAGGATCTGAGAGAGCTAAGCTGACCAGTATTACAAAAGGAAGCAGGAGAGTTTACAGAAAAGTTTATTACAGAAAAGCTCAGTCTCATTATAGGTTTATGTCTCCATTTCTCTTTGATGCAATGTATGTAACAAAATGGGTTTATAGAGAAAAAAAATAAGAAATAAGCAGAGGAGACAGAGCCTGGGACAGCTCACATGCATTACTCGCTGCTATTTAAAGAGTAAGTTAAAGGCCAACCACTGAGCCATAACACCTGCAGGGTGACATCTATCCGTCAAGGTGCACAGGCACCTCCGGATCACCCTCACAGGCAATGACAACACGCCGAGTTCTGGCTACGGCCCGGTATCTGCATTTGGGGGCCCTGGAACTTCCTGTATCCTTGCAGTCTGTGACATTCACTACACCCTCATGGCAGTTCATGTTACCATTCTTGCACAGGATACTGGTGGTGCTGCAGATACTATGAATGTTCCAGATGTTTTCATGGATGAAGGTGTTGAATTGCTTGCAATTATACATGGTCATCTTCCGTCTTTGCATCATTAGGTTGCAGTAGGCATCATTGCCACCTGTCACTGAAGGGTCCACATGCTGCCGCAGGAATCGTTTATACATGCGACTCTGGCCATAGGAGGGCTGCACCAGCACCAGCAGGGTCAGCAGTAAGAGCAGAAGCAACGAAAAGGTCCTCTGGAGAGCCATCTCTACCCTGGAGGTGCCTAGAGAGAAACCAACCGACAGGAGAAAGGAAGGTAAAAATTTGGCACCAGAGAGAGGTGTTGAGAATGGCAAGCTGATATTTCCTCAACTCTATAGTCTCCTCATATCTCCTTGTTATAGATACCATCTCTTCACTCTTCCCTGCTCACAACTTCTCTCAACACTGCTTCTCCCAGAGTAAACAGTTTGCAAACATGATCTTCTCTGAAAGCAAGAGTCTTTCTCTTTCATGGAGAGAGTTGCTGTAGTCAGTACAATGACTCAGGGTAGAGACTGATTGGGTGGCTGTCCAGGTAGATATGGCCTTTATGGTCAGGGTGTGAAAAGAGAAAAAAGGCAGACCTAAGTGAAATGGGACTTGTCTGTCTCTTGAGGGAATTCTCTAGTCATGTGATCTTTGGAGAGTGCTTGGTTCCCTGCAGACTCTGATTGCCAAAAGTTTGGATAGACTCAGGATATGTAAAAAAAAAAGTTTATGAACTGATTTTAATTCCTGACATGCGGGAATTGGGGAAGGTGCAGAAAAAAGTGTAGAGTAACATTTAGGTTTAGTCTTTCCTCTCAATGTATCTATTCTTTAAAAAAAATTAAAATTTTTTTAAAAATTACAGTTGACATATAATATTAGTTTCAGGTGTACAACTTAGTGATTAGACATTTATATACCTTATGAAGTCAGTCTAGTACCTATTTGACACCATACATAGTTATTACAATGCTATTGACTATATTCCTTATGCTTTACACAGGATGTAACTTTACATCCCTGTGACTATTTTTATAACTGGCAATTTGTACTTCTTAATTCCTTCACCTTTTTCACCCATGTGGCTATTCTTCCTTCTAATGGTATTAAAATCAGATCCTTTTGGAAATCATGTTAATCCTATAAAAAACAAAGTCAAAAACAGAATACTCAGCCACCGTGCTGGGAAGATAGTAAATATTGGTTAAATGAACAAGTAAACAAAATGAGCGAGCTAATGAACAAATGAAATGAAATGGGTATAGAGAATGAAGGTGTTTCTCAGGCTTGTGACGTTGACTGACAAGAAAAGACATGGGGGTGGCCGGTTAGCTCAGTTGGTTAGAGCATGGTGCTGGTAGCAGCAAGGTGCTGGTTCGATCTGCACATGGGCCACCATGAGCTGCACCCTCCTCAAAAAAACAAAACAAAACTATGAAACACTTAAAATATAAATCTAAACAGCACAATCTCCACAAAAGAGGACTTGGATGGTGTCTTGTTTCCTTGCTGTTTCTATGCACAACCCAAAAAACTAGGCACTGGTGGTATATCTATTGTCATGCATCTATCCTTGATGCTTTATATTGTCAATAGCTGTTGGTAGTTGTTGGTCTTCTCTAGTTGCAGAGTCATTTTGTTGGCACTTTTGGCAGTGGAAAATAAATGTGTTTTACAGACTTAAAAAATAAACAAACACAAATCTCCAGAGCTACAATAAAGAAAGCATTGCCTCGTAGTTTCAGAACATTGCTTTTGTTGACTGCAATGAGGGAAGGAATCCAGACCTATCTGACACTAAAATTTGTGCTCTTTCTACATCCTCTACTTCCTGTCTCATTTCACTCCCCAAATATTCGGGATATTAAAGACATTTATGTTCAGAGTTGCATCTCCCTAGCAACAGAGTTTAGTCAGGGCTGGAACAGGGTGGGAGTAGAGGTGGGAAATCACTCACCAATACTAACTAGCTAGATGCTGCCATCTGGCCGTCACTCCTGGGATTGGCATGAACTCATGAACTGTGAATCTACTTGACCCTGGCATTGAGGCAGGGCTGACTCACTAGAGCAAAGAAAAATCATCTCTGCTTCAACAGGAAGTGACCAAACCAAAATAGAAAGGACAATTTTTTGAGGGTCAGACAGGTCCATTTCTACATCTGCAATCCAAGGGCTGACCCCAGCTGATCTCCTGGTTTGATGTATAGGGGTCCTACTGTCCTTTGTTTTTAAAAAATGCTGCTTCGTGATGGCAGATCACACTGAGTGACTGAAATGGCTGATAAAGGACCTACATACCAGTATCAAACCTAACTTCATTCTTTTAAATCTATCTCCTATATTTACAGCCACTTCTTGCTCATTCACAGAAAAATAGAAAGCTCTATGTCACATTTCAGTTCACGCAACTGTAGATATGAGATATGGAGTTAGGAAGAGACAGAAGTGGACGGCTTGTGGGAAGGCTAGCAGGGAGAAATTAGGCTTGATTTACTTCTCACCTGTCATGCAGGGACTCTAGTCCTGCTCCCCGCAGAAGAGCACAGGATGTGGTGAGGCCAAAAAGGAACACTCACCGAGCCATAGATAGGGGAGTCATGCCATTATATTCTCACAAGTGGCTGGGTTGGAGACACAGGAAGCAGGAGCCACACTGTCTGCAGCCTGCCATCAGCTTCTCTGCCAACAAACCAACCCCTTGCTGACTGCAATCTACGCTTGCTAGCGTAGCCACAGCAGTTGTATCAGTGGCCAATGGCTCACTGGTTACAGGTGATGGCCAACTAGTTACAGCTGATGACCATCTACTACCCAAGCCAGCACCTTTTCATGTGGCTGAGAGCCTGGAAACTGTTCTTTGGGACTCTGTCCTCACATCACCCCAGGGCCAGTGGCTATAACTTATGAAAGTACACTTAGCATTTGGGTAATAGCTTCGTCACAACAATGTTCTTTGGATTGTTTTTGCCAAATCTAATCTTGCACCTCTAATTTTGCACATTCTGCCTACTTTTTCTCATTGTGCTTCTTTGTGTCCAAGAATATGGTTTGGAAAGATAATTAGCTACAAAGAATACCTAAACTATTCATGCAACAGCAAACCCACAGCCTCAGCCACACTAACCAACTGATTTAACAAGACATGGAAAAATATTTGCAAACAGAAGTCCAAAGTAGACATCAAATGGGTGTATCTCAAGGTTCTGGCTACAAAATGAAATGATCCCCAAATCATCCCAACACATACTCTTTGGTCAGAGCTTGCCCCAAAGGCTTTTCCACTGCACCACATTGATTCTCAACAAGACCTTCTTTTGATACTGTGATCCCAGAGCTCTGCCACACTAACTACCCTGTTTCCCCAAAAATAAGACCTAGTCGGACAATCAGCTCTAATGCATCTTTTGGAGCAAAACTTAATGTAAGACCCAGTATTATATTATATATTTTATATATATATATATATATATATATATATATATATATATATATATATATATATATAATATTATATTAATATATTATATTATAGTAAAATGAGACCAGGTCTTATATTAATTTTTGCTCCAAAAGACGCATTAGAGCTGATGGTCCGGCTAGGTCTTATTTTGGGGGAAACATGGTATTTGACCTTGGGGAAATTACTTAACCTCTCTCAGCATATTTCCTCATAAGTAAATGAGTATAATAATAATAATACCTACCTATTAGGGATGTTATGAAGAATAATGATAAAATCAATGTTCGTGCTTATCACAATGTCTAGCACATGGTAAGTGCTCAGTAAATGTTGGCAATTACCATTTTTACAATTTCCGTTTTTCTTGGTTTCCTTTGCTTCCTTCAATCTGGATAAAATAATGAATGACTACACCTAGTTGCATATATTATTGATCCCTTCCCCTTTATTTTGTAGAGTACCCATATTCCCACCCCCCACCCCCATTAGAAGGCTGTTTTTAAGCTGAACTACCTCTGCTACTAGAATTTATGCTGTGTCCCTAGAGAAAATTTTCCTCTCCACGTTGCTTGGAATTTTCTTCTGCGCATGTCATTGTTCTTCAAAGGACTTGATATTTTGAGGTTTTTCTTCTCTTTTTCTTTGCAAAGTTAACAAAACACAGATGACTAGGACTTGCATTCCTCAAATGATTTTCTTGAGATAAAGACTGACATGCCTGCCACTTGATATTTCATTCTAAACAGCTTTTGTTTGTGAGAGAACAAGAGACCCACAGCAAAAGGTACTACTTTCGGCCACCCAGCTGCTGACTCTATCAGCAGGTCAGGAAACACCCCCGTCAGATTGCCATGTCATTTCCTAGGAAAGGCATTTGCCCTAACACCAGAGCAGGGCATGCAATGGTAGTACTCTAAGCAGATGTTTGGAGAAGACGTGAGTTTTCACAGTTATGGCATGCTTAATATAATAATGGTCCATGCCTTTGACCTTCCCCATCAAAATCTTGAGTGGGGCGATGCTCTGTATGGAAGTCACCTTGTCTAATAACAAGGAGATGGTACTGGCTGGAGAACCTGGGTCCAAATATCCTACCCAAAACTGGACATTTCTCACTTCCTAAAGGGTTTTTGAGATTTTAGAATGAGGCAAATTTTCTAGTAAGAGAGGTTTGGGAAACTCTTCTCCCTACTTTCTTAGGAAATGACAGTGATTTCAATTTTGAAATAAATTAACTCAAAGTGAGGAGATTCATGTGCTGCGTGTGCACCAGTAACCTACTTCTCCACCCCTTCCTCCATAAATTTAAACACTTTTAGTGACGCGGGGCTCTCCCAAGTGGCACCTGGACACTGATCTATAACCTGGGTATTGAGGAATCAGGACTTTTGACCCATTTCAGGGCAATGTAGGCAGCAGGAGAGGCCACCATCGGGAATATATAGTCATATATTCATAAGACAGCAAAACTAATGATTTATAACTGTAATTTATTAACAACTACTTTGTAAATAAAATATCCAGGCACCCATTGATAGAAATTAGGTAACAAAATTAACAACGAAACCTGTGAATTGATTAGTGTATTTTACAAAAAGAGTGTCTGTTTACCTAAATTTGTGTTTACTTGAAAACAAATGTAGTCAAAGGGTAAGGAATAAGCTTGGAATCTTGCTATGAATTCTCTAAGACTTCACAGTTGCCAGACATCAGTTGATAAAGTAAAAGATTAAAGAGAAAATAATGTAATCAATTTTTGATCTTTATATAAAATAACCATGAGAATATCCTGGGAGAATTCCATTCAAAACAACATCAAAGTTACCTCCTGCCTAAGACAAGAGGTGGCTACCAGGAATGAATTTGGGTATTCATGCAGGATTACACACAGTATTTGTGTGTGTGTGTGTGTGTGTGTGTGTGTGTGTGTGTGTGTGTGAGAGAGAGAGAGAGAGAGACAGAGAGACAGAGAGACAGAGAGACAAAGAGAGACAGAGACAGAGACAGAGACAGAGAGGGAAGGAGAAAGTTTAATTAATCTGTTGGGTATTTAGTCCTACACTCTTCTCCGTAAAATATTGGCTTATATGACAGCAAAATAATTTGGCCCTCCTGAAAATTCTGCCCCAAAGCCATGAGCCCTGGAATTCCCAGTTCTCTCTGTGAGATGAATTTAACATCCTTACTTTCACAGAAAAGTAAAGTCCACCTCCCTGTTTATTAAGAAAGAATTAACCGATAGGGTAAAACATATTTCTATTCCATCCAGTCCTCTCAGGGCTCCACTGAGTAGAGAAAATGGCCAAAATAGGCCAACAATCGCTGAGAAGACTTTGAATCTTATTGATTTCAGAGACATTTTTATTTATTAATCATATTATAAAACAGGAAACATAAGATCCAGGTAGCTCATTTTTCTGGGCCCCTGGCAATGAATGTTGCCACCACTGTTCTAGAGTGGACAGGGGAAATGCAAGGAAAGGAGAGCAGAATTAACTCTGGGCCAGTGGCCTGCTGGTTATGGACGGAAAATGGATTCATCAAGGTGGACAGGCCAGCCATTTTCACAGCCAACAACAATGTTTCTGAACCCTCGCGTGGCTCTGTACCGGCAGGGAGGCTTGGGGGACCCTCCTGCATGCTTGCAAGTGGTGACCTGAAAGCGAGATTTGCTTATTCTGAAAGTTTCTTTGTAAGGCTCTCCATTGTTATCACAGATGGCCTTGATGTTGTTCTTGGTGTCATGAATAAAGGTGTTGATGTCTTTGCAGGGTTTCGTCAGGCGTCGTCTCGCCATCATGGTGTCACAGTATCTGCCATTCCGGCCACTTGGTTGGGCATCATAGTGCTGGCTCAGGAAGTGGTTGTACCTGTAGTTATTCTGAGCCAGGGTCGGTGGGATCAGACCCAGACCCAGCATGAAGGCCAAGACCAGGGGACCCAGGCCCATCAGCATCTCTTCCAGCAAAGGCTCCTGCTAAGGGCAAAAGGAGGTGTGGTAGAGCAAATCAGGCTAAAAGGACAGGGACTTTTCTCTCTGACAGGGCATCAGCAGTCAGGTATCTTCAGTCACCTAATTATATCTTTCTCTTCTCTTCCTTATTAATTTCACATTTCTTGTCAATCCATTCCTTTGGACATTCGATCTAAGTTTCTTGAACATAACTTCCATCCCCAACCATTTTTTCCTGTCCCTTAAGGATCACTGAGGATTTACTTTTTTCTATCAGTTGTAGCATTACAAAATCCATTCACACTCTTTAATTCATTTATTAATTAATTTACTAACAAACATTACATAAGCTCCTACTGGGTACAAGGCACTGGGCTAGGTCCTGGAACACACAGACCATTAAGACACACCAAACGCCTCCCTAAAAGGCAATGTGGCATCCTTAGGGAAGGGAGGGGAGCTCGAGTTCACTGAGATGAGACAGTAAGGCAGTAGGTGAGAGCTATAAAGAAGAGGGACTTTTAGGGAACCCCGAGCCCAGGGAAGGGTCAATCAGAGGATTGTTGAAGACAGGATTCCAGGTACTGAAATCAGTAAGTCAGCTGGCTGTGAGGAGAGCAGCTGAAAGCAGTTTTATCCTGAGGTGAAGGGAGACAGACCTAAGTCCCCAAGAAGTAGGTGATTCGTGGCCAAAGGTGGAATATTGTGTACTATTATATAGAGAGAAAACAGAGAAGAGCATGGAAGAATCTATGTAATGCTTAGAAGTGGGTCTGAGGTAAACTTTTATGGAAGACAGGAGGAAGAGGAATTCAAGCTTATTCTTAAGAGCTTCTTTCATGGGGAACAATGTGGATTATTCTTAGAGAATATTTTCTAGTTTCCCCTGCAGATGTACAAAGACTGTTACACAACAGGCAAATAATGTTACCAAGTGGAAAAAATAAAAACAAACAAAACAACTTCTTAGACCTTTTCATGAAATCAAAGGCCTTACAAATTGTTTTAATTTCTTAACAGCTTCCTCAAAAGAAGAAGAAAAAAAAGAAGAGGATTGCTGTCATCGTCTCTCAAGTGCTATCAGTCTCAAACTGTAAAACTCACACACCCCAGGGGTGGTGTGTCACAGACACCCATAAAGTAAATATGATGTTTCTTCCTGGAGCACGATTAAAAAATAAAATCAAACAAGTATAGATAATAACAAAGTAGAAAACAAATTTCTTATGAACTTTTAAGATTTTATTTCTTCAGAAATTTGCAGATTTGAGAATTGAAAAATATTTGGTGTTTACAAGCAGGTACCATGTTTCCCTGAAAATAAGACCTAGCCGGACAATCAACTCGAATGCGTCTTTTGGATCAAAAATTAATATAAGACCCGGTCTTGTTTTACTATAAGACCAGGTACAATATAATATAATATAATATAATATAATATAATATAATATAATATAATATAATACTGGATCTTATATTAATTTTTGCTCCAAAAGACACATTATAGCCGATGGTCCAGCTAGGTCTTATTTTCGGGGAAACAGGGTAGTTTCTGACTATACTTTTAATTTGCTGGAGAAAATCTTAAAACACATTCAGAGCCTTTAAAAACCATCAGAGTCCTACCCCATTGTATCAAATATATGTGAATGTCCCCACATCCAATAACAAAAATGACTTCACTATAAACTTGAAATTGATTTTTATAATTTTGCTTTTCAAATTGTTTGTCTATGAGTAACTGATTTACTTTATAATTGGCTATGATTCCTTGGCAATCATCACACATACTGAGAAATTCTTACAATTGGAGAAAAATTTGACCTTCAAATTATTCTTAAATGTAATTCATATAAATCCTAAATTTAAAAACGCATGGTATATTTTCATAGACATTAAATTAATTATGAATTTTTATTTTGTGCTTTTCTTGTGTGTAAGTCAATAAACATTATTATTATTTTTTTAATTAAATTTATTGGGGTGACAATTGTTAGTAAAATTACATAGATTTCAGGTGTACAATTCTATATTACATCATCTATAAATCCCATTGTGTGTTCATCACCCAGAGTCAGTTCTCCTTCCATCACCATATATTTGATCCCCCTTACCTTCATCTCCCACCCCCCACCCCCAACCCCTCTTACCCTCTGAATGAACATTATTTTCATATCCAATTCTTTATAGCCCTTAAAGATGCCACAGGTCCTAGCACTAAGCCTGTAGTGTTACCGAACAGCCCTGGGAGTATGACTGTAAATCTAGAAAGACAAGGGAATCCAGGGTTCTGATGGTACATGAGAAGGCATGTAACAGAACGAGCAATGTGAGCTCTTTCTCAACAGCATTTGGCATTGATCCACCCTGTCTGTTTCATAATAACTATAGACAAAATTGGCACACTGCTGAAGAATACCAAATTATACACTAAGAAAATTTTGGGTCATTCCACAATACTGAAATAAATAGCAGCTGAAAAAGTTGCCAATTAGCACACGGATTATAATTTGTAAAAAAATCAAGCAAAAGCGTGGTCTTGGGAGTTTAGCAAGAAAGTGGTACATGATTGCAGAGGGGAGAGACACCACTAAAAGAAAAACGAGTATTCATACACGGCCACTGCTTCAACACAGCTGCTGGCTTGCCATGCACCCCATTTACCAAACTCTTTACATTTATATTGTGCTTTTTAGTCTTTTGAGTGTGTTTTCTCTTTCTAGTTTTTTGGAAGATCTCATCAAAGTTTTATTGATTTGGATTCAGTTAGGTCTCTTGCTCTGCAATAGACAAATATATTGCCTTCTAACATCAAAGGTAACTGTAGAATCACGGGCTCCCAAGATCGAATAGGACCTCAGAGGTCACAGAGTCAACACCTCTCTGCCTGGGACCAGAATCCCAGAGTTCAAAATTATGAAGAACCAAGAGTTGGTAGTACTCAAAAGAGTCATTAGGTGGCAGTGATGGATAGAAATGTTGCCAATGTCTTCCACACTGCAGAGGACACACAGGGTCTTTGTAAAAGGTGCCAGCACCATACAGGTTGTGGAGATATTGTTGTTCATAGAAGGGAGTCTGAGGTGGCAGGCCTGTCTAGAGCCTCTGTCCAAACACTTTATGCTTTAGATATTAAGACCAAGGCCATCCCACTAGAGACAAGTGTCAAAGCAAAAGTCACAAAGCTCAGGATCTGCCCACAGGAACAGAGCAAAATAGATACCGTATTTCCCCCCAAAATAAGACCTAACTAGAAAATAAGCCCTAGCATGATTTTTTAGGATGCTGATAATAGTACAAGCCCTACCCCCAAAATAAGCCCCAGTTAAGATCATCAGCCAGATGGATGCATTTAGTACGTCTGTTGCAACACACGATGGATGTATTGAATTATGAAATAATAATATTAATACATAATTAATATAAATAAATAATATTTTTGATATTAATACTTAAAATAAATGATAATATAAATTATAATTAAGTAAATACACAAGCGGGCGCCTCTGGATGAGAGGTAAATGCCTATGTAAACAGATGAACTCCAGACTTATTGCCGAATGACCAATCGGAGTACAGACACAACGCACGAATAACGTGTGCACTTGATAAGTAATGGACATGGTTGTGTCTAATATGAATCTTCATAATTCAATACATCGTGTATTGTAACGGACGTACTTAATGCACTCATGTGAAATAAAAAAACGTTTTCTGAATTTTGGCGCCTGCAATTTTTCGTCGCTTTTGTGTGGACCATCATTCTTAACTGTCATCATTTTTGTTGCCACTCTTGTCTCGTAAGCCTCCAATTAACACTTGATAATAATGGTAGATTTAAAGGGAATGGTATTTTGACCCCCAGACAAGACGAGTGCAAAAAGAAACAGCTATTCTGTGGAGTACAAGAAAGGAATCGTGGAGGATTCCCAGGGCAAGAATCTTACGGCTTTCTGCAAAGAGAAGAAGTTGGATCTCCAAAGGGTCCGAAAATGGTGAGCAGAGACCATAACCTCAGTCAACAGGTGGACGAGGGAAATGCTAAAAAGCGCAAGTATGGATCGGGTCGGCAACCATTATTTCCTGAGCTGAAAAAATAAGACATCCCCTGAAAATAAGCCCTAATGCATCTTTTGGAGCAAAAATTAATGTAAGACCCAGTCTTATTTGGGGGGAAATACGATACCTAATGTCAGTTTTCATGGGTACTATTTCCAAGTCTTTATACATGTACTCTTGGACAAACAATTGCCTGTTTACTTGTCAGTGTTTCCCACTGGTGTATAAACAGAGCCCATATTACTCACTTTGAATCACACTGCCTGCCTCATAGTAGACCCTCAGTAACTTTTTTTTTGAAATAATTGACTTCATTTTCCTCTCCAGACCTAAGTTTATTCATTTATAAAATGATAAAGTTGCTAACTCTAAATTCTGAAATTCCATACTTCTCATTAAGCGTAAGAGAATTGTGTCTAGTTTCACTAGCAAAAGTAGAGTGACTGTAGAATTACAGAGACAAGTTTGTATAAGTTTAGTTGGTGGCACAGGGCACCAGGTGGAAGATGATAGCATGACCTGTGGCCCAGTCTCACTGAGATGCCTCATTTCTTAAGGTTCAGCACGTAAGCCCAGCCCATGGACCACCTCTAGTTAAGGCACTGGACTGACGCTGCACAAGGGCTCCACATCCTACACAGCCACTTGCTGGTTGGAGGTTGAACCCTCACCTCCCAGTCTGGAGAGGTAAAGGAGAATTTTTGGTTTTAATTTGTAGAATTTGCACATTCCTTCCGTAACAACTTAGCTAAATTTTGCTCAGGCTTTTTATAATCTTGACTCCCTAAGTCATGCAGAAACCAAATCCCAGCCAGTACACAGCATGGCCACCAGTAGCTAACATCTGCTCCCCTACTCACATCCTCATCCATGTATTCAGTTATAAATTTCCAAAATAAAGAGGACAATGGAACTGGGAGAAAACAAGTACGAGACAGATTATTTGTAGTGCGGAAGTGAATCTGCCTAGGCCAAGTGTGCACAGCCTCACATCTGGTGGTCAAACTCATTCACACATATCCTCCCATATACAAGCACATAACTGTCAGTCAGCTTTTTATCAGTGCAATTCGTCCCAACTGTTCTTTATATGAACTTTATCCTCTATCTCAAACGAAGCCCATTAGTTTTCACAAGAATCAATATTCTCTTTCTCTCTCCACTGACAATGTTTTATACTCAAGAGATCCATCCAACTTTACACACCAGGGAGCTAACTTGACAGTCTATGACGAGTAACAGTGGTTATAATTTCTATAAATGTAGTTTTACACTTTTTATATATTCTAGGGCACTCTCCCCCAAAGCGAAAGCATAACACTCTTTATCTCCTTTCCTTCTTTCTTCCCTTTGACCTGCAAGTGTACCTTCTTTTGATCTTGGGATGTGTACCACTTTGCTCTCACAGAGCAATCAAAACTTTTTTAAGGAAAAAAATTAGTAGGGAAGGTTAGAAGAAAACAGCTAAAAGCATACTTTCTGTTTCTTTCCTTGTTCCATCACAATATAATGCCTGTGCTCAGGGGGGCTCCAATGCTCTTCAGCAAATGGCTTCCCCAGGTCTTTGAAGATTTTATCACAGTTCAGGAATCCCTCTGAAACCTCCACTTACTCCCGGTCTCACTAAATGTCCCTTTATCCACATATAGGCTAGCCCAAAGGAAATCTGTTTTCATTTTAAACTTTAGAATCTGATTCATTTTTTCCTTAATTCATTAGCTTGGGCCCAGAGGCTTTAAAAAGGAGGGAAATGGCTGCATTGCAATGGATAGATGGCTAGAAATAATATATATATATATAAACAAATAGAACAATAGATTACCCAGGGGTGAGAATAATCTTACGAAAATCTGGAAATTTCCCTCCACCTGAAGGTGGCTTCCAGCTGTTTGTTCCAGGAGATGGGTTCCAGCTGCGTGAACCTAGAGGCCCCTATGGTTCTGATTATATAGTGATCAGATGAACTGGGTGGGGAGACTAGTTCCAAAGATCCTCAATCCTGGCAGAGATAGGAAAACCAAGGACACTTCTCTTGGACAAACAAAGAAAGTCATTCACCTTTTCCCTGGGTATGACTGGGTCAAATATTCACCCACTGGAATGGATTCGTGGATAAACATGGCCCCTTCTCCCAAAGCTGCTCTTTTTCTGATGTGCGTGGTTCTTACTCTTACCCATGACAAGACCGAGGTTTCGTTGTTCACACACAATGTTCTGGATCCAGAAGATGTTCCTGATCTCTGGACCAACTCCAAGAACTGCCTTGAAAGAAACCCGCAGAGCAAATGTGGTCTCCTAGCAGGATGCTGTTCCAGTGTACTTTGTATTTACCCACATAATTTGATTTAATGATTGGATGCCATGCCAGTAAGTAGTTTATTCCATAGATTTCAAGAGAACCAGGAAAGCACTTCTAGAGAAGGTTATGTGACAGCTATTAGACGGACGAGATCGGGTGCATTCAGGGTGGTATGGCCGTAGACTGTGACAGCTATTAGTACCCTGCCCCTGACCTCAACCCTCTGAAATATTCTTGCCATATTTCCTGGACTTCTCCTTCCTTTCATCCTTAGCTGTGCACTAGAGACTAACCATGAGCACTCAGTCTTCTATTGCTTGCAAAACTGATGATCTCCATCATCATTGCAACAGCTCCAGGTCCAGTTGCCGTTTTCAGGGGGCACAGCCCACCATCCCTTTCAGGAGTCGAACCGGCAACCTTGTGGTTGAGAGGACGCATTCCAACCAACTGAGCCATCCGGGAGCTCAGCGGCAGCTCAGCTCAGCTCAAGGTGCCGTGTTCAATTTTAGTTGCAGGGGGTGCTGCCCACCATCCCTTGCGGGAGTGGAGGAGTCAAACTGGCAACCTTGTGGTTGAGAGCCCACTGGCCCATGTGGGAATCGAACTGGCAGCCTTTGGAGTTAGGAGCATGGAGCTCTAATCGCCTGAGCCACCGGGCCGGCCCCTAATTGATCTTCTTGTCTCTCCATTAGATAGAACCCTTTGAGAGAAGAATCATTGTCTATTCATCTCTACAGTCTTAGTTTCTAAAACAGTGATTGACTTCTAGGGCCCAAGGTCTTTTTGTTATCCCTCATGGTTTAGCAACACTCTCTCTCTGGTCTCACTGTGGAGACTCCAACCATGCAAACTCTCCTGGCTTCTCTTAACCTTTTCACTGCGTTAATTGATTTCAAGTTTGTTCTCCAAAATGTGTCAAAAATCCACACAAAATAATTACAGTATTTATATTTTTAAGTAGATACAGTTAAGGTGCTACATTTTATTAAAATAAATAATTTTTAAAGTATAAAAATTTCCTATTATTATTAATTCTTGAAAAACACAAAAATATAGAAAAATGTATATCTGCTTTCCTAAACTTCCTTTCTGGAACACTGAGCTTGTGGGGTAAAGTCAAACACCGCAATCAGCAGCGAAAATGTTAAGGCTCACCGACACAACTGGGTTTGGTAGCAGTTACCAAACAAGGCAGAACTGATTCCCAGGTAGAACAGGGTGACTTCCAAGGGTCCCAGGAACGCTCTGCTTTTAGCTTACTGATAAATCCTGAAAGCCCACTGTTTATCTTCGTTTTTGAGGTATTGGTCCCTGTCCCAATGCAAAAATCCCTAGGAGAGATTAACTCTTTAAACAGCTGTCAGTGAGTCACACACCCCTGGGCATGTGCTCTACAGCCTATCTTAAGAACAGCTTTTGGTAACGGGAAGGGCCTGAGGCTTTGAGGAAGAAAAGTGGGCAGCATGGAGAACCTGAAAAAGAACAAACTTCACCTGCTTTTCAGTTGTGTTGGGACACAGTCCTGCCTGAGCTTCACGTTTTACCCCTGTCCTCTCCTTTCTTCCCTGCATCCCCAACTGAATCCTGAGCTAAAAGGGGAAAAGTTGGAGGTAGTGAGAAGAGTACCAAGCAAAGTGCCACAAATTGCCTTTCCCTCAGTACCTGGTGCCCCAGGGTTACTGAAGTCTCTGGAAGGGAAGAGACAGGCCCGTCTCTGATCAGTTGTTCTGCCAAACACCCAAGTTCAAAGACTTTTAGGAGCAAAAAGAAATAACAGGACATGGGGACCATAGAGTGAGGCCTCTGTTGGGACGGTTTTTTCCTGCGAGCACAGCTGCTAGAAGCTTTCCATCCCCCTCCTCCTCTGATATCTTATCGGAGCAGTTTCCTTCGAGCACAGCATTTAGAGGCTTTCCCGTCAAAACAGTATTGAGCGATCACGGCTGTTAGGGTCGGACCTCCACGGCACCCCGGCCAGATTTAACTAATCCCTAGCGCTGCAATAGCAATAGTGCGAATCCCCCCAAACCCGGAGGCCTGACCCTATAAAACAAAGCGTCCGACCCCAGTAAGTGCTCAGTCTTTGGGAACAATCCCATTGAGCCCACCGGCGTAATAAAGCTGTGTTCTCCCTGATCTCTGCATGCCACTTGATTCTCTTGGTCTCCGCCGTTTCCCACAACACCTCTACTGGCATCTAGCAGAGTGCCTAAATGCTCATTTTCCTTTTGTGGGCAGACAAACTATTTGAGAGCAGTGCCTATTTTAAGTTAATCACATATCACTTTTTAAAGACACACTGAAGAAGTGAGTTCTAAAAAGCTATCAACCAGTTATTTGTTAGGGAAGACAGCTGCCAGGCCCATTGCAACACCCCATGATTGCCTCAGCAGTCCCAAAAGACGGAATAAGCAGTCAACTCCCACAGCCTGTGGGGATCAAGATGACTTGATCAACACCACCCTTCTCTGATAAATGACCTAAGAGCAGAGATAAAGTACCCCACTCCAACATCACACACACACACCACAGACCAAAGACACACACACACCACACACAGCACACACACACAGCACACACACACACCCCACACACACCCCACACACACCCCACACACACACCACACATACACCACACACACACCGCACACACACTACACACACACACACACCATCCACACACCACCCACACACCACACACACACCACACATACACCGCACACACACCGCACACACACCGCACACACACACACACACACACACACACACACACACACACACAGAGTCCCATGGCCTGAAACACTAGTTCAAACACCAACTCATACAAACAGATCAGTCTCTGATTTTAGAGTTATGCAGTGGTGCTGAGTAGCAGCTTCCAGCCTCTGAACACAGCCACATCCCTTCTCTGCCTCTAGGATTTCACTGGACAACCTTGGGAGAATTCACAACCTGTCTACATAGTTGACAATGCAAAGAGTCAGGGTGAATGGGGAATGGTTGCTTTCATTCTAATTGTTTTTATTCTCAGCTTGGCACAATGTTACAAGTTATAATGAAACAGAAAATAAAGTTTTTTTGGGAAAAAAAGTTTTGTGATTTCATTAAAATGCATCTTAGTGCCTACTCCTTTGTATTTCAAAATACAAAGAATTATAATCTATGATTAATGAACATTATATCTTTGTCAATATTTTAAATAGGTGTGAAGCAATTGCCAATTGAAAAACATACTCATATATTTTTAACATGTTCTGACAGCTTCAACTTGAAAGTTATTCCCCTTCTTCTGAAATGTTTTTCTATGTCTCCACTTCAAGCCAATAGTTTTCTTGCACACAGATACAGGAAGCATGGGTTCTCCTTCTAAGGACTCTCGTGCCGGTGTACCTTCCCCCTTTGTACAAAGTACATGTGTTTACTTCTGTCCTAAAGACTAATTGTAAAGTTAGGTAATGGAGGGAAGGGGTTAGTTTTTAAGTTCCTTTATAATTCTTACATATTTTAGGTCTATAAGCATGAAACTGATTTAGTAACAGAAGTAGTGGTTAAAAGAGGAGGAAGCTCACATGATAAGAAGGATCATGCCTCCACCTCCAGGAAGGGGAAACACTATTGAAAGAGGGAGAATGAGGACAAAGTCCTGCTGACATGGCTCTATTTCCAAACAAACAACAATTAATCATTCACTTTTCAACAAACTCTGGGCTTTGTGCCCATTCTCTGTTTCCCAGCTATTTCAAAATGTTCTTCTGAGAATAACTGTTTACAGAAAGTGTTCTTTGCTCAAATGCAGATGAAAACAACTAAAGAAGGGTTTTGCTGGCCTGCTTTGGTCCACTTTCTTAGTCATCTACGTTAATTTATGAATCACACTGGAAAATGCTTCCAGCAATAACTGGACAAGCCTCTTACCTTTGCCTGCTTATAACCTGGCATCTGCACTTTTGACAATAGCCAGAGCCATTCCTCTTTTCCTGGAATGGTTTTCCCCATTCTCTCTGCCAAATGAGAGTTCTTCTTATTACTAGAGTATCTTCTTTTTTTATAAGAGTCCTGTTATAATACCTGGCCACTCGATGCAGTATAGAATAAGAAAGAAAGGGACCTCAGAGACCATCTGTTAACTCCTCATTTTACAGATGTAGAATCTGAAGAATAGAGAAAGAGAACATGTATTGCTCAAGGAACATCTAGCATTCCTACGACTAGAAGCTTTCCAATGCACCACATAGCTTTCATATTTTATACTAGTAATTCTAGAAAATCAAAGCTAATTTTAAAAGGGCTCATGAAAATTGCTGTTTATGAGAAAACTACTTTGAATATTTCCATAAATTCCAAAAATGCTTTTACTCCCCCTTTATCTGTTAAAAAAATTTTGCTTGAAATAAAGTGTCTGTAACACAATTATCCTCTGCACTAACTAGTTAGTAGCTGTATAGCTAAGTAGCTCTTTGAATACTTGAGGCTGCTTCTAGGAAGTTGGCCACGTGCTGTTCAGATAATTGTATCACTTGGGTTTCTGGTGGTTACATTTATGACTTGATTATAAGGTTCTTAATGACACAGAGGGAAGGTCTTGGCTCATTTTAGATTTCCCTAATCTCTAGAATGATGCTGAAACTGTTTTTACTGTCCTTCCTAAATAAAGATGTCTTGTTATGCCCATGTGCTGTTGTCACTTGATGTGTTGTCTCAGAGTAGGATCCTGATGTTCCACTAAGAAAGCTTCAAGAATCGGCTGTTGGCAGTGTCTGCAAGAACTTCACACACTGGCTGAGGGTGGGTGAAGGGTGAGGAGACAGCGGTGAGCAGACAGAAAATGAAAACACCAGTCCCCAAATGTCAGTTCCGCTTGCAAAAACTGCACAAGGCCTGCTTCGTAAATCTGCCGATCAATCTGGGTACCAAGCAAAGAATCCTTACTAGTTTGAGCTAATGCAGGCCTCCCCGGGGTCTCCCTGGGCTTCGCCAACGGGGTGATCCCCTCCAAGCTTACGTTCTAGGCAATAGGCATTTGTGCTGCCATCTCTGCCCAGCTGCAGAAAGTAAACATGGGGTGTGAATGTAGAATCGCTAACTCTACAAGTACAGCACTTTTATCTTCCTTCCCATTTCTCAGCTCCTCCAGTCTGGTTCCAAAAACTTCTCTCGGAGAAGCCCCCAACTGCCTCTGCTAAGAGAATCCCTCGGCCAAAACACCCCTGGTAAAGCTACAGACGAGGAGAAGGGGGAGCAGAAATGTGAACCCACCTAGGAATAAAGCTGCAGAAACGCGCAGGACAGTGGAAAGAGAAGTTTTTTTTCTCACCCGCTTCTTCTCCTTTGTATGATGGTGGGGAGCTGGTAGAAACGCAAAAGTGATGTTTTGAGTCCTGCTTTGGATCTGCGTCGGGTGAGCGTGAGTACACTGACCAGATGCGGGTGCAGCGAGGAGGGTGGGGTCGGCGGGCTAGGTCCTGGGTAGTTGGGACCGCACCCTGTTTCTCAGAGGGGACCCGTAGCGCCTGGACCCGCCTCCCAAGCAGGCTCCACAGCAGCCCCCGCCCCAGGCACAGCGGGGCGGGTCCCTGCTTGTGGTCTGGCGCATGTCGCGCTATTCCAGACTGGAGAGAGCCTGTAGTTGAGTACGAGACCCAGCGGCCTCGAAGACGCGGCCTGCCGGGACGACCCGCAGACCGCGCCACAATCGCCCTGGAGCCAAGGCACGACACGGGCCCCCGCTCCCAGGAGCGGGCAGGCCCCTAAAGTTCAGGAAGCCAGGCAATTTCGTCCCTCACAGGTCATCAGCCTCATCTGCCCTGTGTTTGTTAAGTGTACCTCTTTTGCAGAACAGTTCGGAACGCGTGAAAGTTTGCACGGAACTTTTGGGAAAGTTCCCAAAGGGGGCGCAAAAGAAATTCAGACAGTTAGGGCTTGTCCGGGATTTGAACCCGAGATCTCTCGCCCCCAAAGCGAGAATCATGCCTCTAGACCAACGAGCCACAAAGAATCAGCTTTCATCACTGTTTACCCTGGATTTCATTTTCCGGTCAGCAATTGGCTGCCACACTATTCTAGAGTTTTGTTTTCAGTCGTGAAATTACTTTTCGCCTTGCCTAGTTTTTCCTTCCATCTTCATGAAGTCTCACGTCTAACTCTAGCTCTGGCCTCGCTTATTCTCCCAGATTTACGTCCTGGACCCTTCCGGACGCTACATGGGGTGAGGAGAGGCAGCTTTTTCAGACTTTAGCCCACATTTCTGAGTTCCACCAAACCCCGCCCGAACCGGTGTAGCCACGTGCTCGAATCTTGAGGGAACCGGATTGGAGCCCGAGGGCCGGAGCGCGGTTGGGTTGCAACACTGTAGGGCCCTGAGCCCCAGGACAGACGCACAGGAAGTGTGCCGGTCGCATGCTGCAGTACCTCGCGCGAGCAGAAGATCCTAGGGCAGGACTGGTCGGCCACAAAATACCGCGAGCTGGAGTCAGTTGGAGGCGAGCCAGTCTGGCGAGTTTTGGGCTATTCCAGACCCCTCGCAGTCTTCCTGAAAGAGAGTCAGGTTTTCCATCTCCCCAAATTTGCTTAAATTGTTTGCTGGGTCTGGAATTCTCTCCCCAAGTCTCATCCCAATTCACGTCAAATCCTGTCCCTCCCTCCTGATCCGGCTCGAAATCTTTTCATGCAACTATAAAAATATATAAACAGCTAAATACATTTCTAGACCTCTTTTTGCATGGATGTGTGTATAGTGTGGATCAGACACTCGGGCTGAAAGTCCCAGTTAAGGGGTTTGTTCCGCAAATTACTCCCGAAGGCCGGAGAACACACACGAGTACGTACATTATTCAATAGTCTATACCAAGGAATGGTCTTGAGTCTCCGACCTTTGAAACTCAGGCAGCTGGGTTGCCAACCAGAAACCAGAACAAACAACGTCTTAGAGAAGGAATTAAAACCTTGCCACTTGGTTGGAAGAATTGTTGCATGCTTTAACAACCATAACCGACCGGATCAATTTTTCATGATGATGTAGGGTCTGGAGAAAGCGACTCCGGGAGATAGAGAATGAAAGAAACCGAATGCAACAGTTGTTCCAAAACATTAGCTCCTCCTTCGAGCCGGAATCGAACCAGCGACCTAAGGATAACTAGACAGGAATGTGCTACAGTCCTCCGCTCTACCAGCTGAGCTATCGAAGGGAGAACTGAGGTTTATCTTGTGTAACCTCCTATTCAGGATATCGATAAATAGAGGCGGGTATGGGATAGCCCTGTGGTTACTGGCGAGTGAACAGAGTAACCATCTCGTGAGAACGTCCTGCATTCGCAGTTCATTCGCAGTGCTGGAGACAGCCCTTTTAGAGGTGGATTCTCTTGTTTCACCGCGGGGCTTCCAAGCAGAGCCAACACGTGGGCTCTTCACAGGCGCCGCAAGAGCGGGTGGATCCCGAGGCAGCCCGCGGAGAGTGGGTGTGGGGGGGTCTGTTCGACCCGCGGGCTATTGTCTTCACCGAGCGCGCAGACCTGGGGCCTCCCTGGCATGATGTGTGTCTAGACTGGGAGCGGCCACCCAGGCATCAGAGAACCGGGGGCTGGGGCTGTGGGGCACAATTTTGACCGCGCAACTCGGAGCCCAGGGAGAAGGGCACGGGCCTCCCCTCATTTCCTCACTTCCTGCGCTCGCCTCCGGACCCAGGCCAGCTGCAGCTCCCTTCCGCTCACACATCGCAGACTCGGGGACCGAGAGGATGTGGAATAGAGTATATACCGGTAAGCCCAGTGTTTCTGTGAGAACTGACTTTTGGTGAAAATATTTTTAAGGTTTTCCAAACAGGAAGCCACAGTTTCTTTGAGTCAATAACAAATTTAGTGACCCAACCTGAATTCTCCCCGCTGACATCCTGAGTTGTTCGAAAACCCACAGAAACAGGAAACCTTGCCAGATTGCCCACGTTCTGCCGGACGGCTGAGGCCCGCAGGAGAATCTTGCCCTGGGCTGCAAGCCTGCCCAGAGCGGGTGTTGAGGGCTCGATCCCATTCTCTTACCCCACTGTCCTCCTCTCCGCTCCGGTTCCGGCCGCGCTCCCGGTTCTCGCAGCGCGCGGGTCCGCACAGGCCCGCAGCGATTCCCTGAGCTTGTAATGTACTCGGTTACAACCCAGGTAGCAAAGCACCACTTGCACACTGGCACAGGAACAAGAGAGGAAGCCGTTCTACTCAACGGTGGTTATTGCGGAGGTCTGGAGTGCGGAGAGAAGATATAAAGAGCGGAATTTCCACAGGAGTGAAGGTTACCGGAGAGAAGAAGGCTGGGGGTGAGAAGAATATTAAAATAATAATGAACGTCTGTAAGGCCCCAGCGAGATTTGAACTCGCGACCCCTGGTTTACAAGACCAGTGCTCTAACCCCTGAGCTATAGGGCCTGACGGGTAGCGCGCTCGATTCTTCCCTGAAAAGGAAGACTTTTATGCTGGGCTTTCGTTAACATATCTGAGTGCTGGAAACCAACAAAGCCCGAATATCATTTCAGTCTGTTTCCCTACTGTTGGAATTCAGTCTGCAGGTTCTTGCTGGGGATCGCGCAATATTGGGGTCAGTGACAGGACCAGCACTACTTTAAGATTAGAGAAGTCTACCCAACCCAACACAGTCTAACAAAATGAAAGACCTTTTTTTTTTTTTTTGCCCTCCCAGCAGCTGTTTATGAAAACTAAGCGAAACCCGGTACAGAGAAAGTTGCCTACCACAGTTCTCTGCCTTAAATTCCTTAGACAGAGGGACCTTTCTCACAGTTCAAGTCTCAGCGCCAGAACAGGCATTCATTAACTAGCTATTTAATTCATCCCTTTATTCATTAGACACTGAATTCTAATTCTGTGCAAGGCTCTGAAGTAGGAACAAGGCATCCAGATAGGGTCTTTACCTTGAAGTCATTGTCATGGTTTTGTGGAATAAAAGAACTTTAGCTTTCATGAAAGAGAACAAAAGTAGCTGTGCCAGGTGTGAGGGGACGGTGGACAGTGCCAAGATTTACAAATTTACAGCGTGAGCTATGATAGACACAGGCCTTCAGGAGAGGATGGGCTTGAGCGGCACTTTGAAGGGAGGTTAAGGCTTACACAAGTTTGAGGGCAGTGTGATCTCTGGTAGGAGAAAAGTTATGAGCAAAGTTTGAGAAAAAGACTGAAGCATTTAAGGGGCCAAGGCAGAGAGCACTGGCTGGGGCAGATAACTGCCCTCCTGAAAGTGAGAGAAGGTAAGAACACAGGTTAGTAGGAGACAGAGAGATTTCTGGAATGAAATTTTGTCCTTTTAAAAACTGAAAATGGAAATTCACCAAGCATAGATATACAGAATGAATTGAAGGAACGAGAAACTAGAGTCAAGGGAACACCAGAGATTGGCCATGGTGCAAACGCTCAAACATAAAGCTGCAAGAGGGCAACAGTTACGGACTGGAAAGGAAAAAAATGAATGGAGGAGACACAGCGAAGACAGATTCTGCTGAAGTTAGACATGAATAAAGAAGAAATAAGAGACAATAAAGAGGAAAGAGCCAGGGAGGACTCTAAAATATTAAAGCTTGAAGAAACAAGAACATAGTTGCAAAGGAAAAAAAAAGTCTAAAGGAGACATAGGTATCTGGAGAGGGCAGAGGGGTACGAGGATTTAGGTAGGCTGAATCTGAGGTGACTGTTTTTCCCAATGGTTAAGGTGTCAGATTCTTGGGTATGGGATTTCATAAATCTGTAGATTGTTGTCTTTCTTCAGTTCTGGAAAATTCCCAGCCATGTTTTCAAACGTTGTTGCTCTATTTTTTTCTCCATTTATAAAACTGAAATTAAACCTATATTAGACCTTCACACCCTGTCCTCCATTTCTTTTAACCTCTCTTCCACATTTTCTGTCTATTTGTCTTTCCATGTTGCATTCTGGATTACATGTTCTTACCCATAATCTATCAATTCTCCCTACAGCTGTTAAATCTACCCACTGAGTCAATTATAATTATAAATTATAATTTTCAATTCTAGAAGTTCAATTTAATTCCTTTTTAAAACTACTAGGCCATTTTTTTTCTGGTTTTATTGAGATATAATTGACATACATCACTGTATAAGTTTAAGGTATACAGCATAATGGTTTGACTTACATATATTGTGAAATGATTACCACTTTAAATTTAGTTAGCATCCATCATCTCATATAGATATAATAAAAAGAGAAAGAAAAAGTTTTTCCTTATGATAAGAACACTTTGGATTTGCTCTCTTAATTATTTTCAAATATATCATGCAGCATTGTTAACAATTTTCATAGTAATCATGCTGTACATTACATGTACTTAAAAACTTAATTATCTAATAACTGGAAGCTTGTATTTCTTGACCATCTTTCTCCTATTTCCCCCTCCCAACACCCCTCACCTTTGATAACCGATCCCATTTTTCTATGAGTTTGGGTTTTATTTTAGATCTCACATATAAGTGAAATCTTACAGTATTAGTCTTTCTCTTTCTGACTTATTTTACATAGCATAATGCTCTCAAGGTCCATCTATGTTGTTGCAAATTGCAGGATTTCGTCTTTTCTATTGCTGAATAATATTCCATTGTATACACATACCACAACTTCTTTATCCATTTATCTTTATCCACTTAGGTTGTTTTCATGTCTTGGCTACTGTAAATAATAAATAATGCTGCTTGTGAACATGAGGTTGTAGATCATCTTTTTTTTTCCCCTCAAATTTAAATCATTTTGTATTTAAGCACTGATTTTACAAAACGTGGTATAAAGGTGAACTAAATTTACAACTTAATTTGTTCATGTAAATTGCCTTCAAAATACATTGCACCTAAGATATATATATATATATATATATATATATATATATATATATATATATATATATATATATTTTACATGCATTTTGGAAGAAATCACACAGAAACAGCTACTTTTTCAATAAACTTGGCCAGTTTCACATCTCTTTTGGTCAGTCCACCACTGTTATGTGAGGTGAGTGTTATCTGGACCTTGTTGTACACATTGAACCATTCTGGGTGATGATTCATCTTCTCTGCTTGTAGGGCAACTCATGACATAAAACAAAATGTCTGATTAAAATTTTTGAAGGAGAACTTTTTGTAGATGGCATCTCTTTCACTTAATTCCGACTATGGTGTTGCTTTAAGGTCAAGTATAACTTATTTCCTTTCCTCTGCTGTCAACCAATGGGCATCTGCTGACATGGCTGGGAGAGCTGGGGTCCAGCCCCGCAGAGCCACCAGCAAGCACCTTGTCACCTCCCACCCCCCACCCCACTCCTATGGCCCCAGAGCTGCCACCATGGCTGCATGCCAAGGGCTGCCCCTAGATAATCTTTTTGAGTTAATGTTTTCATTTCCTTTGGATATATTCCCAGAAGAGGGATTGCTAGATCATATGGTACTTCTATTTTTAATTTTTTGAGGATTCTCCATACTTGTTTTCCATAGTGGCTACACCAGTTTGCAATCCCACCAACAGGCCAAATTTTGTAATTTTCTATTCCTCGCAAATATTTGCCAGCTTATCTTTTATTTCTTTAAACATGGCAATTATAGCTATTTTAACATCTATAACTGATAATCTCAATGTTATTTTATCTGTTGTTTTAATTGATTCTTACTCATGTCACTTTGTTTCCTTGTGTAATTGGTCATCTTTGAATGTCTACTGCTCAATATCTTTGCAAAATTAGATGCAGAGAATTTTTGAGGCTAGGATGAAGCTCTCTTCCCAAAAAAAGAAATCTATATATTCCTTTTATTTTTCATAGGCACCTGGAGCACTATCAACCCAGAAGGACCCTAAAAAAGACATTCATGACCAGACATTACTTGGGCTTCCAAAATGATGTAAATCCAAGATGCAAATCAGGAAGAAGGTAAACCTGTGGTCATAGCTTCTCAGGAAAAGTTGAAAGCTTATCCTTTGTATTTTCCCTTGCTACACTCAGATGATTTCTGCTGCACTTCACAACAATTACCAGAAATGGGAGGATAGCGGTAGGTTTAGTTCTTGTTCATCTGTACTTTATAGGAATAGCTCTTTGGATTTTCAACTTAATGTTTGGGAAAGTGTCTTACTAGACTTTCTACCTTTGGTAGTTGCTGGTCATGACATCTGTCCCTCTTGTTTCTCCCACCCAAAGAGGCTGCCAAAACTATACCCCAGTTTTGCAGTAATTAGCAAATGTCTTCAGGTCTACAAAGGTCAATGCTCCCCTTACCTCTTGGATTCCATATTTTCCTTAGATTCTGGCCTATTAGTTGTTTATCAGTACCTTGATGCTTTTAAGGAGATATGGTAAAATTGTATCCAATATTTTTATCACTTTTCCTCCAGGAGGTTGGTCCAAATAATTAGCCCACAATTACTAGAAAGGAAATTGGAGTTGTAGTAGCTGTTATGGTTTGGGGTGATAATAATATGTCAATTGTTGGTTTATAGATTGTAACAAATGTATCACTCTGGTGTGGTATGTTAATCAATCATATTCTACCACATGGACTGAGAAGCAGAGAAAGCATTACTCCAGAAAGAGTGTAAGTGAGAGAATGCCAAGGCACATAAAAGAGGAAAGGTGATAGCCAGAAAGGGAGCCTAGATACTTTCCAAGTCCCTAGCTATGGCCCACTCCAGAGGGAGGCCTCACTGTATTCCACTCTTGGAATCTATGAGACTTCCCTGAATCCTTACAGAAACCCCCCCCTTTTTATTTTAGCAAAAATTATTTTCAACTTAAAGACTCTTAACTAACATTGAAGATGCTTTCAGTATGTGCCTCTTTACCTTACTGCTTTTGTCTTCTAATATTTAAACTAACACTTATCAAATAACAGTTGAGGATGGGGCCCTCCTGATGAGATTGGAGCCCTTATAAGGAGAGACACCTGAGAGCTTGCTTTCTCTGTCTATGTCTCTGCCATGTGAGGACACAGTGAGAAAGTGTCTATCTGCAAGCTGGGAAGAAAGCTCTCACCAGACCCCACCATGTTGGCACCCTGCTGTTGGACTTCCAGCTCCCAAAACTGTGAGAAAATAAAGTTTTGTTGTTTAAGTCACCCAGTCAATGGTATTTTGTATGGCAGCCCAAACTGACTATGACAAAAAACTTAAATGCATATTACTAAGTGAAATCTGAAAAGGCTACATACTGTATGATTCCAACTATATGACATTCTGGACAAAGGAAAAACTATGGTCAAAGTAAAAAAAAATCCATGTTTGCCAGGGGTTAGGGGGAGACAGGGATGATACGCAAAGCACAGAAGTTTTTTTAGAGCAGTGAAACTATTCCATTTGATACAGTGGATATATGTCATTATATATTGGTGAAAACCCATAGAATGTGCAACACCAAGAGTGAACTTTAATATAAATTTGGGGTGATAATAATGTGTCAATGTTGGTTCATCGATTGTAGCAAATGTACAAGTCTGGTGTGGAGTGTTGATGGTGAAAGAGGCTGGGGGTGGGGTGGGGTCAGGAAGTATATGGGAGTTCTGTACTTTTTACTTAATTTTGCCATGAATCTAAAACTGCTCTAAAAAATAAATTCTATTTAAAGACCCCACAATATTTCTGAATTTATATGTACCTAATAATATAACTTGAAGATATAAAAAGCAAAAGTTGACAGAACTAAGAGGAGAAATCGAAAAATATATAATCATTATTGGATATTTGAACAATCTTCTCTCTTAGTAAGTGATAAACAAGTAGTCAAAAAATCAGTAAAGACATCGAACATTGGACCAACACAGTAACCCAAATCTGGTATTAAGTGATAATTGGATGGGTTTCTAAAAAAAGACATTTGCATAAAGTTTACTATCCATCCTTTGATAGCTCAGTTGACAGAGTGGAGGACAGGAAGATGTATATCCTGGTAGACATGCTCAGTCCTGATTAAGGCTCAAAGGAAAATACAGGTATCTTGCATAGTACTGTCAAGGTTGCAGACTTCACCTTGTCTAAGTCCATAAAATGGACATGATAAAAAATACACATGGACTTAGAAGATCAAGTGAGATAGACTGTAAATATAAACTGTGTTTATAATTTATTTGGTTTCTCTGAATACTGAGCACAGTTGTTACAGGATCAAAGCTGCCAGAGTCATGCAGAGGTCTATAGTAAGTCTCTGAAATTGGGAGACAAAGTATTCTACATTTGAGAGTCAAACAAGAAAGAAGCCAAAAAATAGTGGATGAGATTCCCTATTCTTGGACTGACATCTTGCAGGTGCATTGTTCCTGGACCTCAGACTCCCAGGCTTCAAATCTCAAGTTCTTTCACAGATGAGAAAGATCCCTGGCAGCGAGGGTCCCAGTGAGCTCAGGTAGTTATTTTGGACACGTGCAGAGCTTTCCATGTGGCCCAGGAGAGGGTTAGGTTGCTAAAGCATTTCTCCTAGTTTCTCTGGAATACTCATTTATCATTGTGTCATGCCCAACATGGCCAGAGACCTCAGAAGATAGCATCATTTGATTCCATTTTTGTGTAGTTCATCTGAGACCTCTAGTGTTTATAGAGCTGGCGTCCTTGAGACGACTGTCTTATACATGTCCTATGGGTAGTAAAGTGGCCACTACAGTTTCCCAGTATTGGAAGGCCCATTTCCCTGTCCTTAACAGTAGGCTTCACTATTTTGCCAGGCTTTTCCTTCTCGTTTATAAATGAGGCCTCTTGTTTATTCCTAGTGCTATCACACTGAGCACAAATCTCTTCCCCGATACTACTCCCAAGAGGTCTGTAGGTCTTTGACTCCTCCAATTCTCCTTCCTCACTTCTATAAGAATTCCAAAATACAAAACTGATCTCTACTGCAGTGGTTCTCAAAGCATGGTCCCTGGATTAGCAGTGCCAGCATCACCCAGCAACCTACTAGAAATGAAACTTCTCAGGTACCAGGTTTACTAAGTCAGAAGTTCCAGGAGTTGACTCCAGCAATCTGTCTTTTTTATTAGAACAAGGCCTGCAGGTGATTGTGACGCGTGCTGGGTTGAGAACCACTGCTGCTTGAAACTTGGCATCTTTCTCTCCGTAATCTCTCTCCATACCAGAAGGGAGCTCCAGCCCCAACATGCTTACACTGCGACCTTTGAAAATGCATTTCAATTCTTGTTCAGAGATCCCACAGATCTCAGAGTTAGCAATCTTCCTTCCCCGCCTGCTCCCTTCACTTTTAGGTCGAAACTTACGGGATTTCAGGAAGAGATCTGAGTCCACATTTCCTCCCTTTTTAAGGACACCAGTCATATTGGATTAGGGCCTATACTAAGGACCTCATTTTAACTTGATTACCTCTGTAAGGACCCTATTTCCAAATAAGGTCACATTTTGAGGTACTGGGAATTAGAACGTCTATATATGTTTTTTTTGGGGGGAAAACATTCCATCCATAACAAAGACCATAGAATTTTATGGGAGGCTTTTCTGAATATGCCCTTTATGTGTCCTGAAAGCCGCCACTACCATCATGGGATTAATTTTCCCGTCTCTTGGGAAGCATAAGTGATTAAGAGACAATGACTATTGTCTACTTTAAAAAGTTAAGCCAGATCTGGGGGCTTCTTCCGTAATAGAGACTGTATATTTGCAAGAGAGGGTGAAACATAGAACATGAACATATACAACATCCCTGTTTAAAGCCTCTTTGTGGAAATTTGCCCCCAAATATTATTAATTTTATCAAATGAAGGATGTAATTGGATGTCACCAGGGAGCCACAATTTCTGCCCTTGGAAGGCAGAAAACTGCCCCAAACATGCCCGAGCTTTTTGCTGAGACAGTCACCTGTTTTTCTCTGCAAGTCTAGGCAGTAGTTGTGAATTAAATCCTCTGCTCCTGCCACACACTAGCAAAAGAGACACATTTCCGCCTATGGGTGTTCTGTAATTTCCACCTCGTTGTAATCAAAAGGAGCAAGAGTTCCTTTTCACATAAGGACCGTGGAAAATCGAGTTTGGTGGACCCTAAGACAGAAGCTCTAACGTTTGAGGTGAGGCTCAGACTGACGTGTGGCTATTCTTTCCTGTGTCAAGAGGAGTGGGAGTGTGAATCTATTTTTCTCGCCCATTCTGGCCCTGCTTCCATGCTCCTGTCCCGAGGCCTGAAGGCTTGGGCCGCAGGAGAAGATGAGGAGCAGAAGCACACTGAGTTCTCAGGCATTAGAACACCAGCCTGTGCTCAGAATCTGGGCTCAGTCCCTAGGGAAGGGGTGGGGTGGGGCGGGGATCCCGTCATCTCCTTCCCCATTAGCCAGTAACAATAGCCGTCGCGTGGCGGACCGCGCGCCTAAGACAGCGCAGGGGAAAGGGACCCCTCTCTGGGAGACGCAGAGATTTACGTTCCAAAGAAAAGCACCGGAGGCTTCCCAGCTGCATGCAGGAACCGATCCGACTTGAAAGGCATGCAGAATGGGGGGAGGAAGACGGCAGCCTCGGCTCAGGCCTAAGGAAGGAGCTGGCATGCTTTAGCGCTGACTGCCTTCACGTTAGGTCGCAGGGAGCAAAAGGCAGCTAGGAGACAAGAATTTTTCTTGGTTGTTTAACGCACAGCGTACGCCTCCAAGAGATGCGAAGACTCATCTCCCGGTTTCAGAATCGAAAAGTATCAAACTCAAAAATTAGCAAAGAACTGAAGTCCAGGCAAGAGGTGGAGCCAGGGAAAGCCAGCTTTGCTGTTCTTTATTGCACACCACAATCCTCAGCACTACCCCCAAGCAATCTGGAGCCTAAATCAGGGAGTTCACTGGTCCGTTGCATAAATAAATAAACCTGTGGGTGTTTACTGGGCTTCAAGCTGATGCTGACGCGATCCCTGCCTTTCCGAAGACAATACGGTCTAGATCCTAAGAGATTTGCTTCCTTCCGGAGCAGCCAGTTTGTTTTGAAGATCTCTCCTGGAGTAAGAAGAGCTGTTCAAGGTGGGAGCATGTAGGTTCGAGTCCTAGTGGAGCGGAAGAGAGAATAATTTACTTAGCATCCTTCGTTGATATTTAGAATCAGGGTTTAGAGTTGAAAATATAGAAGCCTGAAAATTTCGGGCAAAATGATATAATTGCTAATTATAGAGAAAAGCACTTTATAGTCTTGGTGGTGTGGCCAAGCGGTCTAAGGCGCTGGATTTAGGTTCCAGTCTCTTCGTAGGCGTGGGTTTGAATCCCTCCGCTGCCAGTGTCTTGTTTTTAACTTGTTGATAACTGTTGATGTTATCACTCCGGTTATACGTTCTGTAAATCCATGCAGGGGGTCCCCTAGTATCTGACTTTTTTGAACACTGACCTCTGGACTGGGGGGATAAGACCAGTGAATGAATGATTCACACATAACTTCCCGCAAGGCAGCTCACAGGTCAGTCTGATACTTGGACCACCAAAAGACCCACTTCTTCTGATCTACGTGTTCTGTTTGGAAGGAATCCCATAAGGTTTTGCCAAAGGGATGACATTTAGCTGGGGCTTTCAAGTCGAGAGAGGAGAGGTAGAGAGTCTTGGAACCTTGAAAGTGCAGGGTGTGTCCTATAAAGTCAGGCACAGAGGCAGCAAGGAGTGAATGAGCCTTTGACTCATCATACCTTCCTAAGTAATCACTTGGAATGCTTTCCCAAGTATTCACTCAGAATACTTTTGTAAGTATTCACTCAGAAAAAAAAAGTCCCAAGCAGAGCTGAAGAAAATATTTGGTCAGTTGCACACAGCACCAGAAGTGTCCCTGTTGCTGTCTTTCAGAAGCTTACTGTGTTTCCCACAGGATTTTCTCTTATTTCTCCACCTGCTGCTGGTCTCCCCACACAAGGGCACTCCCCCCACCCCCCACTGTCACCTACCCTCTCTTTTCATCTCTCTCTCCAGGCTCACCTCCAGCAAAGGAGATGGTTAATCAGGAAGTGAATCATCAAGGGAGGCAACTGCTCATCAACTCAGAGAACTGATTCAACTCCCAGACTTGAGCCAGCCAAGGAAGACCATTCTGACCCCCACCTAGCTGGCAAAGAGTCCTAGGATGGGTTCAAAGTCAGAATTTGATCTTAAAAAGGAACATTTTCAGTTTTTGACCCTTGAGGGCAGTGCCCTTCCGGCCTGGTGTGCATGGCCTTTGATACCTAGAGAGTACTTTGGGCTCCACTGTACCCAGGTTTGAATCCAAACATTGTCCTTTCCTCTGGTCTTTGAGAAGGAGTCACTGGTTAATTTTAGTAGGTGGTAATGGAACCTGACTGGCCTGTGGTCTAAAAGAGGCAAGAGTTAAGTTTGTTTATGTGGCTTGTTACTCTAGTCAACCTTGACGATAGTAACATTTTGTACTGGATAATTCTTTACTGTGAGCATCTGTTATGTGTTTTATAGGGTGTTTAGCGGCATTCCTGGCCTTTACCCACTAGATACCAGTAGTACTATACCAGCTGTGACAACCAAAAACATCTCCAGACATTGTCAAATGCCCCCTAGGAGAAAAGACTAAAGGTGCAACTATTATCTCCTGTGTGTACTTGTCTTTTCAGTCTCTTAACAGTGTCTTTTGAAAGGAAGAGATTCTTAATTTTGATGAAATATAATTAATCATGTTTTTCTTTTATAGGTCATGCTTTTGCTGTTGCATCGAAGAAATCTTTCCCCAACACAACTTGACAAAGATTAAATTCTAAATATTTTACAGTTTTGGTTTATGATCCATTTTGAGTTAATTTTTGTATACGGTGTGACAAACAGAGAGACCTAGAGGGACTAGGAAAGGGCCCTTTCTATATTTTTGGTTTCTCATTTTAATCTATGAACAACCTCACTTTATTCTGGTACACCATGCCTGGCACTCCACATGCAGTGGTTTGTGGTCTGGCGATGGCAACCAAGTAGTATTTGGTGACTGCCAAATACTGTACCCCACACTTTACCCCAATGTTTAAATACATTAACTCCACACTGAACTTTATTGGCTGCGATGCAGCAGGCATATGGAGAACAAGCTGCTGGCCCAAGCAGATTTTGAATTAACAGGCAGGACAAGTAAGATGTCCTTAAAAGAAATAGAATGGCTTATTGGAATATCCTCAGGCACTGGAGTTGGCTGCACTTGGGAAATGTGACAAAATATTGATGCTCCAATACAACCCATAGAGAGTCTGACGTCATTGGTCTAGGGTGCGGCCTCGACGTCAGAATTTTTGTAAGTTCCACACGTGATTCTAAAGAACAGCCAGGGTTGAGAACTACTGCTCTAGGGATATAATTCTTATTTTAGATGCGATGTGCCAAGTTAAAACCTGACTGAGCCCTAATTCTCTTTTGAAAAATGGTGTCAGCCATCAAATGAAAGTTATGTGTAAAGGAGGACAGACTCTTCTGTGATAGTAAAAATTGCCTGATGGGAGAGGGTAGCTGCAGGTATTGGAAGCCCAAGTCTGGCCTCTGTATAGCTGCAGGACTTTCTCCTATCACTTCTCACCAAAATGTTTTTCTTGGAAAAATGAGCATACTCGTATTGTGTCACTGGGCTAGGAGGAAGGCCTAGAGATGGTGTTCCTTCTGGGGCCTGGGCATAACTTTGCAGGGGTGTATTGATGGTTCTGCTCAGGGAGACACTGAGTTTGTCAGCAGGGAGCTTTAGCACTGTCCTCTGTTCTTGACATTTCCCTGCAAAGTTCCAGAGCAACAAGAACAGACTCAGAGGGTCAATTTGCAACGTTGAGATGCCCTGGGAGACCCCTAACCCATCAAATTCAAATGATGTTATCATCTGCGCTCTCTCTGTCTCTCTCTCTCTCTCTCTCTCTCTCAACAGAAAGAAGACATCTCCAAATGTCTTAGGAACAGAGGGTAAAACCATGTGAGGGCTTTCACCTTCTCTGAAGAAATAATTTGGTGGAGCCTGTGTGCACCCTTTGCTATCTCAGTTGGTAAAAGGGAGGGCTGTAGAGTTCCATTGGCATCTTTAGTTTGTTGGTTAGATTCCAGCACTAAGTAGGTGCTCAATCATTTGCAAATCCTTAAAACTCTGTTATGAGTCATACTCCTTTGAAGCTAGGATTTTGTGGCCTTAACTAGTTTCAACCTTTGTTTATCTTCCTAAGAAATTTGTGGCAAGTCTGAAAGGAAGCCAACCAACAAGAATAAAACAATCAACACGTGTAAAAGGCAGGCAGCCCCAGTGTGTGATACAGATTTCATAGGCCCTGCCCCTCTGCTGAGTGACTGGGCTTCCCGCACATCCTTGGGGATTCGAAGGCTCAGGGTGACACAGAATTCAGCGATTGTGACTTTGTGATTCAGGAGTTGAGGTTTGTGGTCCTGTTTCCAAGAGGGTGGGTCAGAGAGGGCAGCATCTGGGCCTGAAGCTATCCAGCCAATCCTCGATCCTCGCCAGGTCAGGTGCAGGTCCTTGAAGCAGGAACAGCAGAAGGAAGGGATGAGGGTCATAAACTGGTACCCGAAAACTCCTGGTCTGTTACCCACAAGGCATTTCTCGATCATCTGGAAATGGCTGTTGAGTGGGACCTGTTTAATCAAAATCTCTGAATGGTGTGGACCGAGATATACAGATACAGATATCTTTAATTCCCCAGGTGATTGATTCTAAGGCTGTTTGGACTCTATTGACTTCAAGATTTTCAGAACTTCATAAGGGCAGGTGCAACAGCTACCCTCCCAGGTGGTTCCAAAAACTCGATTTCTCCACTTTGTCTTCTAAAATAAAATGCCTTGTTTGGTGTTTACATCTCCACTAAGAAGAAACAAATCCTAGTCAACTGATGTGCCCTCTGACATATCTGGTAGATCGGAAGACATTCTAGATCACCAGTTTGATTCCAGCTCGAAGGAGATGTTCAGGTTTTCTGTACATCAGTGGTACTCAACCATGGGTGATTTTACCTGCCCCTTTCCAAAGAGGAAAAAAATAGCAAGTTGTAAAGTACTGGGAACCATATTGGCTTAGGACTTTTCAATACCAACTCTGGAAGCTTGCAGACAAGGAAGAAAATGCTTCAAAATAGTGAAGGAAGATGTTTTCTAACAGAATTCTATAACCAGTCATATTATCAGTTAAGCAGTAGTGTAGAATGCATTTTCAGGCACTCTAAAAGATCTGAAAGGCTTCAGGTTTCAAAAATTACATTTTTTTTTGGGGGGGGGTAAAAAATTACAAAAAGATTACCACAAAATTTATAAGGTCTCAAAAATTTACTTCCTACACATTCTCATGAAATTATTGGATGATCTAAACAAAGAGAAAGACAGAAAACAGGGATAGTACACTCTGATATAAGAGAGATGAAGAGAATTCCTGAAACTGTGGAGAAACAGGATTCTACCATGCATGAGGGCTTGTATCACTCAAGATGCTTTCTCTCATCATATTCTCTTAAACGTTAGGAAGAAAACTCATATTTAGAGAAAAAAATTACTTTGGACAACAAAATCAGACCCTAAAAATAAATGAATGCTTTATATATTAAAAAGTTATATTCTGTCTTCATATTTGGAATCAAAAGGTCTATCCTGGGGTGAATTTTTTGGTATCTGTCCTGATGGTGTCCCTTCAACAGTGTCTCTATGTGAGGTTTGACCTCTTATTAAAAAAAATCTGACATAACACACTGTTTTCTTCTAGAGAGGTACTAGTGTCAAAAGCTCTAAGGAAGAAATGTAGAGAGTTCTGGACAATGCTAAAAAATGGTTAACTTTATTAAATAAAGATCGGTTCATTTGAAAAATTTTTTTAAACTATGTGAAAACCTGGACAAAGAGCATGTAAATATCCTGTTACATAATGAAATCTTGTAGCTTAGTAAAGTTCTAACAGTATTTGAACTAAAAGAGGTGACTTGCCAGAGCAATTTCAAGAAAATACTGTCTGAATTTGTCGTGTGATTCAAAAATGAAGGGAAAAGGAAGCCTACTTAGCAGATCTTTTTTATCACATGAGTCTGTTGAACTCTGTTGTACAGGATCTTGAAACGTTTCCATTGCTACTTGGGCTTGAGATTGAGTAAGACTATCATCGTTTATTTGAAACCATCTGGATGAACTGTAGAAAAAATTTAACTATTTTCTTTCCCTTTCTAAAAAAGTGATTGAATGAGGGACCCTTTCTCTGAATCTTCTGTTCAGTCTATGAATTTGACTTTGAGCCAATGTCAGATCGTACACACAAGATGAGATTTACTGATTTGCCCCTAGAAAAGTTTTGGATTTTTCCCATTTAGAGGAAATTCATCAATATTTTGTTGCACTTTTTGATTTCTTACATGTGTGAGCAAGCTTATTCTGCTTAAGTATAAGTATCAAGGACAAAAACCATCTCCTCCCAGTTGAAAATGAAATTTATGTATGCTTATCTCAAGTTTGACTCATAATTGAGTATTTATGCAGCAAACTCAAGTACAGGCTTCACATTAAAAGGTAAATTTCATTTAAAAATTCTTTTTAATTAAAAAAGTTACATGTTGTAAAACCTAACATATGTATAGTGATTTTATAATTGTTAGAGATGTATTTAAACTTGATCATGTCATTCAGTAAGATTTCTTTTTCAAAGTGTTATATAAAATCATGTCAGTTAAAATGTATGAATTTGAGTGTCAGTTAAAATGTATGAATCAAGGACTGTGGAGTAGGTATCTCCTGTTTGTATTTTAGATTTGCATTGTATTTCTCTGTTCTTTTTAATTCAGTTCTATCTGCTATTTGTTTTTTCTTGGAAGCTCCCTTTATGTAAATATTTGGTAATGGTATTCTGTCTTGTTTTCCTATGTTGTTATGTACTTCCCTTTTAAAACATGGAAAGGGAAGAAAAGAAGAAAGAGAATAACTGTTCATTTGAAGGAATTTGTCATAATGAAAAAGATAGGCTTTTGCATTCAATGTATTATTTTGAATCCTATTTCCTTAGTTTGAACTGTGATTCTCTGTGTTTGTTTGGGGGGTGGTGGTGGTAAAAACACAGAGAATCCACTACTTTAGGATCAGAAAGCAGGTTGTTGCTGAGAGGGTTGAATTCCTGTTGGAACTGGTAGCTCATTATTTACACTTCCTGGCTCTAAGTAGCCCACATGGTATTTGACATTCCCCAGTGGCTGGTTTGTTAATTTTGTGGAATTAGAGTTGTCATCTTCAGGGAAGTATTCTAACATTCATTAAATTTTACTGAAGAAATTGTGTATTCCTAAAAACTTAGAGTCTTTAAATAGATACCTGATTGTCACTACATATTTCTGAGGCTTTTTTAGTATGAAAAATTTCAAACATACTAAAAATAGAATAGTATAAGGAATCACAGTGTAAGCAATGCATAGTTCCATGAATTACCAATTCATGGCCAAGCTAATTTTATCTAAACCCCCACTCACTTTATTTTGAAGCAAACTGATACCATACCATTTTGCTGTAACTTGTTTTACTTACAAATTGATACTTAAATATTTTGATGTGATTTCTACCACAATAGGATTTTTACTGATGAGGAAAACTGAAGTCAAAGAGATATCAAACAATAATTAAAGCAGAAGTATAATTCAAGAATGTTACAATTCACTCATTCAACAGATTTGTCAAGCTAATAGTCACCTTAGTTTAAATATTTTTCTTCTGCTCCCTATGTACAGACAAAGTTTTCCAGGGTATCTTGTAAGCAAGAAACAAGGTGAAGAACAGCATAAGAAGGTCACAGGTAAATAAATAAGCATTTTGACATATATATATGTCTCACTGGAAAGATGCACAATAAAATAATGAAAATGGTTAATTAGGGAAGGAAATATGGTATGGATGGGGATGGGGGACTAGGACTTTTTAATCTATAACTTGTTATGTTTTTATTTTTGAGCCATGTGAGTATGTTTTATATTTTTAAAATAAATGCAATATATAAATGCAATATTTTCTTCTAACACATTCTATTTAATGCAAAAACTAGGATAGTCCTATGATCAAGTCCATTTGAAAGTATTATAAGCTGAATACCAAAACAATTGTCAATTGGATAATAAGCTATGTAATTTTAAAAAACTACCTGACTTTGATCTCATCTTTCTGCTGTAGCCTTAATCCTTATAGTTCAATTAAAAACTTAAAAACATTTTTTATTTTTTAAAATTATTTAAACTGCAAGCAAAAACAGTTCATCCATTTCTCCCACCACCTGTCTGTTCTCTATATCTATGAACGACATTATTTATTTATTTAGATTCCACATATAAGAGAGATCATATGGTATTTGTCTTTCTCTGACTTCTTTCACTTAGCATAATGCCCTCAAGTTTCATTCATGTTGCAAATGGTAGGATTTCATTCTTTTTTACATCTAAATAACATTTCATTGTATTTGTGTGTGTGTGTGTGCATATATATATATATATATATATATATATATATATATATATATACATATCTCACATTTTCTTTATCCATTCATCCATCAATGGACACAGGTTGTTTCCATATCTTGGCTCTTATAAATAATGCTGCAATGAACATGGGGGTGCATATATCTTTTTGAGCTAGGTTTTCATGTTTGTCAGGTAAATACCCAGCAGTGGAATTTCTGTGTCATATGGTGATTCTATTCTTAGTTTTTTTGAGGAATCTCCATACCGTTTTCCATAGTGGCTGCACCAATTTATACTCCAACCAACAGTGCACAAGTGTTCCCTTTTCTCCACATCCTTGCCAACACTATTATTTCTAGTCTTTTTGATAATAGTCATTCTAACAGGCATGAGGTGATATCCCATTGTGGTTTTGACTTGCATTTCCCAGATGATTATTGATATAAAGCAAAACATTTTCATGCACCTCTTGGCCATCTGTATGTCTCATTTGGAAAAATGTTTATTCAGATCTTCTGCCCATTTTAAAAAAAATTTTATGGGGGAATATTGGGGAACAGTGTGTTTCTCCAAGTTGCTGTACCTCAATCCAGCTGTGGAGGGCGCAGCCCAGCTCCAAGTCCAGTTGCCGTTTTCAATCTTCAGTTGCAGGGGGCACAGCCCACCATACTATGTGGGAACTGAACTGGCAACCTTGCTGTTCAGAGCTTGTGCTCTAACCAACTGAGCCATCCGGCCGCCCCTCTTCTGCCCGTTTTTTAATCAGATGGTTTTCTTTTTGCTATTGAGTTGTATGAATTCTTTATATATTTTGGATTTTAGCCCCTTATCTGCTATAAGATTTACAAATATTTGCAAAACCCATTCACTAGGTTGCTTTTTCATCTTGTTGATGGTTTCCTTTGCTGTACAGAAGCTTTATAGTTTGATGTAGTCCCACTTGTTGATTTTTGCTTTTGTTATTTTTGCTTTTGGTGTCAGATTCAAAAAATCACTACCAAGACCTATGTCGAGGAGCTTACCACCTACGTTTTCTCTAGGAGTTTTATGGTTTCAGGTCCTATGTTCAAGTTTTTAATCAATTTTGAATTAATTTTGTATGGTATAAGATAGTGGTCCTGTTTTATTCTTTTGCATGTGACTGTCCAATTTTCCCATTATATATTCTTGGCTCCTTTGTCATAAATTAATTGACCATACATGAGTGGATTTTTTTTCTGGGCTCTCCATTATGTTCCATTGATCTTTGTATCTGTTTTTATGCCAATATCATACTGTTTTAATTACTATAATTTTGAAATATAGTTTAAAATCAGGGAATGTAATGCCTCTGGCTTTAATCTTCTTTCTCAAGATTACTTTGGCTATTCAGGGTCTTTTACAGATTTTAGCATTGTTTGTTCTATTTCTGTGAAAAATGTCATTGGAATTTTGATAAGGATTGCATTGAATCTATATACTGCTTTGAGTAGTATGGCATTTTAACAATATTAGTTCTTCCAATCTGTAAGTATGGAATATCTTTTTATTTATTTGTGTGTTTAATTTCTTTCTTAAATATCTTATAGCTTTCAGTGTGCAGGCCGTTCACCTTCTTGGTTATATTTATTTCTAGGTATTTTATTCTTTTTGATGTAATTGTTAATGGGATTGTTTTCTTAATTTCTCTTTCTGAGAGTTAATTATTACTGCATAGAAACACATCTGATTTTTGTGTATTGATTTTTATCCTTCAGCTTTACTGAATTTATTACTTCTAAGAGTTGTTTAATGGAGTCTTTAGGGTTTTCTATATATAATATCATGTCATCCATAAATAATGACAGTTTTACTTCTTTCCAATTTGAAAAGGACTTTTATTTATTTTTTTGCTTAATTGCTCTGGCTAGGACTTCCAATGCTATGCTGAATAAAAGTGGTGAGAGTGAGCAGCCTAGTCTTTTTCCTGATATTAGATGAAAAGCTTTTCACCACTGAGTATGATGTTAGTTGTGGGTGTTTCATTTATGGCCTTTATTATGTTGAAGTACATTCCCTCTATCCCTGCTTTGTTGAGAGTTTTTGTCAAAAATGGGTGTTGAATTTTTGTCAAATGCCTTTTTTTTGCATCTACTGAGATGATCATATGATTTTTACCTTTCGTTTTGTTAATGCGATGTATCACATTGACTATTTACAGATTTTGAACCACCTTGCATTCCCTAGAACAAATCCCACTCAATCATGGTGCTTGATCCTTTTAATGTGTTGTCCAATTTTGTTGGCTAATCTTTTATTGAGGATTTTGCATCCACGTTCATGAGGGATATTGTTGGCCTATAATTTTTTTTTTCTTGTGGCCTCCTTGTCTGGTTTTGGTATCAGGGTAGTGCTGGCCTTGTAAAATTAGTTTGAAAGAGTTCCCTTCTCTTCAACTCTTTTGGAAGAGTTTGAGTATTAATTCTTTTTAGAATGTTTGGTAGAATTCACCAATGAAGCCACCTGGTCCTGGTTTTTTGTTTGTTCAGAGATTTTTGATTACTGATTTGATCTTCTTACTAGTAATTGGTCTGTTCAGATTTTCTATTTTATCACTATTCAGTTTTGGTAGGTTGTATGTTTCTAGAAATTTATCCATTCTTTCTATGTTGTCCAATTTGTTGGCATATAATTGCTCATGTTCATAGTAGTCTCATATGATCCTTTGTATTACTATGGTATCAGTTGTAACATCTCTTTGAGTTCTGATTTTATTTATTTGGGTCCTCTTTCTGGGTGAGTCTAGGTAAAAATTTGTCAATTTTGTTCATTTTTTCAAAGAACTAGCTCTTAGTTTTACTGATCTTTTTAATTGTTGTTTTGGTTTCTGTTTTTATTTATTTCTGCTCTAATCTTTGCTATTTCCTTTCTTCTACTGATTTTGGGCTTCATTTGTTATTTTTCTAGTTCCTTGAGGTGTAAAGTTAAGTTGTTTATTTGAAACTTTCTTGTCTTTTGAGATAGGCATTTACCTCTATGAATTTCCCTCTTTGAGCTGCTTTTGCTGCATTTTGCTTTAAAATTTAAAAAACATGTATGGCTCAAATGTGATTTACTAGCTCTTAGATCTTATGGTCTATCTTTTTGCTTAGATCTTTCTTTCCCACAGCTCAACAAACAAGAGCTTCAGTTTCTAGTTTAATTTTTTTCAGCTGAGCTCATCCAATTCTACCAGCTCCACTCCTTCCTCAGAATATAAAGTGATGGCACTTCTCATACCTCATCCATGCTTCATTTAGGTATTTTCTTTTCTCTAAAAAGGAGTATGGAATTCAGCCAAACTGAGTTCCAGGGGGACCTGTATACCGTTCCTCTCAGCTCAAGATTTAACTGGTGTTCATCTCACAAGAGCAGCTGCTCCTTAAGTTGGGGTTCAGAGAATTTTAGCTCACATAATTTATTAAGCACCTAATGTATGCCAGGTACTTGCTTTGTGCTGGATATGTAAAGATCAAAATATAATTTCTGCCTTAGGAGTGCAGAGTCTGGCAGGGAACACAGATGAAAATGCAGAGTTACAATACAATGGATTAAGTATTGAGACTGAGATCAACAGAATGTGCCACAGTTCAGGTCGGAGAATGGGAAGAGTGGTGGGATTGAGAGGGGTGGATAGGGGAAGTTACTCAGAAGAACTCATATGCACCAGAGTAAATAGAGTTTGAATAGGAGTTAGTCAAGTTTTTAGTCAGGGGCATATATGGAATACAAATGGAAAAATGTTAACATTGGTTCAGAATTCTAAATAAAGTTTTGAGTGTATGGTATAGTATATGCTATTACTAGAGGATAAAACACAAGGCTGGGAGAAGCAGAAGAAACTGGAGATAATGCAGGGAATCTTCTCCTATCTTGTCACACCCTTGGGGCTCCTATCACTTCCCAACCTAGAAGCCAGGGAAGGAATTCCCAATACCATTTTAAGTCTTCAGGGAGAAGATACTATGTCTGTGTTACTTGGGAAATAGACATTTCCTCTGAGTGCCATGTAGGAGAAAATTGGATGATGATTGTGGCCTTCCATAGCTGATTAAACTCGATTCTTTCTCTTATTCCCACTTTGTTGCCCCAGTACTTTTGCAGGGCTCTGGCTTGTGGTGGTTGACAGATAAAGGCAGAAACATTCCCAGTCATCCACTGTTGAATGAAGGTTCAGCCTCCTTTACAGATTTATCAGTCAATTTCCATTGAATCACAGATCTGCCTTGGTTCTTTTAAGAATTATTTTCTCTTTGTCTTTCTTACTCTCTTATGGTTTTATATCCTCACCATTTTTTCTAGCAGGCACTACTGCTAGCTGGGCTCCTGATATCTGGATCAACCAATCTCTGTTTTGGAGCATCTCCATTGGAAGCTCAAGTTATGCATGAAGGATCCTACCTTTCACTAGAGGGATTGGTTAGAAGCCAATGACTTCTTTAACCATATCCTTCCCTGCACTCTGGCTAATGCCAGGAACCAGGGAAGATGGGGTCTAAAACAGGAAAACTGAGAGTTTATACATAAAACACATCAGCAAAAAAAATGAAGACCTGGCTTTGAATGGAACATTTTTTTAACCATTTAGAGATGAAAAGAACTGTAGGTAAATGCATTATGTCTTTTCATAGATAGATGAATGGTTTAACACCGTCCTATTCAGCCCTTGCCTTTCAGCCTCATGTTGTTCTTATAGTGACATAGCTTGCAGCATAGTGAGATTATTGTCCTGCACTGGAAGTGTGCCTGTTCAAGCCTAAGGCAGTGATCACATTGCTGAAGACACTCTTTCTAAGGGAAGAGAAAGATGGACCCTGATGGTTGACTTGACCATGACCTGAGGAAGGGGCAGCATGATACAGCCTCCTTAGAATCAGAAAGCCCCTTTGTTTACAAGGCAGAACAGGAGCATCTGAGGAATTATCCCTGGAAGAAAAGCACAAAAGAAGCAGATTATCCCATTGCTGCCTGTTTTCCTGGTCCTCATTGAATGGAAATCATATTCTTCATAAACTCATTTCTCTGATATTTTTGCCCCACTTGGATGCACAGTGATACAGTTATTATAATAATGAAGTATCACCATTTAAGATCTGAGAATAGGAGATGTGAAGATGGAGGCTCTTGGCATTTTCATACCTAAATTTTAACTACCCTTTGTGGAAAATCTATACCAGTTCCAAATTCAATTAGATGAGAACTTCAGATCTTTCAAATCTTAAGAGGATTTGTGATTGGAGAAAGTGGGGATATGTGTGCCATATCATGATTAAATAGGTTTCAGGATTGTTCTGGGGAAGACCTGTCCTCACCAAAATTATGTTCATTTTGTTGCACAGGAAGTGAAGGTAATGGCTCCTGCTGGGAACCAGAGCGGTGCTGTGACAGAGTTCATCCTGGCAGGTGTCCCGAATCTCAACAGCACAAAAGCAGAACTGTTTTCTATCTTCCTTCTTGTCTATCTGGTGACTCTAACAGGCAACATGTTGATTGTTGGGGTGGTAGGAGCTGATACTCGCCTGCAGACTCCCATGTACTTCTTTCTGGGTAACCTGTCCTGCTTAGAGATCTTACTCACTTCCATCATCATTCCCAAGATGCTGAGCAATTTCCTCTCAAGGCAACACACTATTTCCTTTGCTGCATGTATTACCCAATTCTATTTCTACTTCTTTCTTGGGGCCTCTGAGTTCTTGCTTTTGGCCATCATGTCTGTGGATCGCTACCTGGCCATCTGTCACCCTCTGCACTACCCCTTGCTCATGAATGGTACTGTGTGCTTTCAAGTGGCCTTGGCTTGCTGGCTCGGGGGCCTTCTCTCAGTGCTTGGCCCCACAGTGGCTGTGTCCTTGCTTCCTTTCTGTGAACAGGATGCTGTGGTGCAGCACTTCTTCTGTGACAGTGGCCCACTGCTCCGCCTGGCATGCACCAACACCAAGAAACTGGAGGAAACTGACTTTATCCTGGCTTCTCTTGTCATTGTGTCCTCACTTATGATTACTGCTGTGTCCTATGGTCACATCGTCCTGGCTGTCCTGCGCATCCCCTCTGCTTCAGGCCGTCAGAAAGCCTTCTCGACCTGTACCTCCCACTTGATGGTGGTGACCCTCTTCTATGGAAGTGCCATTTTTCTCTATGTGCGGCCATCACAGAGTGACTCTGTGGACACTAACTGGGCAGTGACAGTGGTAACGACATTTGTGACACCACTGCTGAATCCATTCATCTATGCCTTGCGCAATGAGCAAGTCAAGGAAGCTTTGAAGGATCTGCTAAGGAAGGTGGTAGCAGGCTTTTGGGGGGATTTTTCACTTGCTAAGAGTTTCAACAAGAAAACAATGAGGTGAAAGTGGATGGATGTAATAACTACTCAACTCCAAGTTTTCTCTATTGTCACTCTCTTTCTTATTGTCATCATGGACATCACCAAATGACTGAGTTCTGGAACTACTACAGAACTGGAGTCATCAAGTCTATCCTTCTCTTTCAGGCAAAATTCCTTTATTTTATCTCATACATAGATCCATATTATTATTGATATATCATAATCAATGCCATCATTACATCATAAGACCCTCCAACCTGTGAGGTCTTAACCTAAAAGTCCATGGTCACTGGGGAGTCTGAGGATGGACTTCAGAAAACTTATAAGCTGCATTGGTATGTGAATTTATGTGTTTGAGGTTATATGTATTTGTCTGGGAAGGGAATCTATAGCTCTAATCCAATTCTCAGAGGGATCTATATGTGACCTTCACCGCAAGTTAAAAATGACTAAAATTCTCAGTAGAGTCTTCCAATTGTTCATGAAAATCAAGAATTAAAAAAAAAAATCCTTATAGGGCCAGCCTGGTGGCTCAGGTGGTTGGAGCTCTGTGCTCCTAACTCTGAAGGCTGCTGGTTTGGTTCCCACATGGGCCAGTGGGCTCTCAATTACATGGTTGCTGGTTTAGCTCCTCGACTCCCGCAAGGGATGGTGGGCTGTGCCCCCTGCAACTAAGATTGAACACAGCACCTTGAGCTGAGCTCCCGGATGGCTCAGTTGGTTGGAGCGGGACCTCTCAACCACAAGGTTGCCTGTTCGACTCCCGCAAGGGATGATGGGATGTGCCCCCTGCATGGGATGTGCCCCCTGCAACTAACAACGTCAGCTGGACGTGGAGCTGAGCTGTGCCCTCCACAACTAAGATTGAAAAGACAACTTGACTTGGAAGAAGACCTGGATGGAAGTACACATTGTTCCTCAATAAAGTCCTGTTCCCTTTCCCCAATAAAAAAAAATATATCTAAAAAAAATCCTTATAATAAAAAATGAATAAAAACAAAACCTAGAAATTATCTGGATATTTTTGTATATATTTTCTCCAAAAAAATGCATTTACTGCCAGGTGGGAAAAAGGTAAAACAAATATTAATAAGTGACTTATTCACTTCTCCACAGAAATCCAAGGTGCCTTTGGAAAAGCAGATCAAAGAGAAATTTCATGAATAGTAGCATTTAATGTGTTTTTCTAATTTGCACTTTATTACAAAGATGAATTAAAGACATCTCTACTCGTTTGTCACTGGATTGTTTTCCTTTCATTTGTCCATATTTTTACAGTCTTATATATCTGTTGTCGTTAATCTTTTTTTGTTTTTGATAAAATTGGGCTTGGGATGAAGACTTGTAATATCAAAGAGCTAAGCATTACAGATGTCTGAAATAATTCAAGATCTGACAATACAAAAAAAGTATAGGGGAGTTCTGTGCCCCCTAACATTCCCTGGTTGATGAAGATGAACTGGTGGTTCTCAGCCCCAAGAATTAACAAAATTACTTATTAGAAATGTCAGCAGCAAGACAGTGGGATGGCTCAGTTGGTTACAGCGTGGGGCTCTTAACAAGGTTGCCGGTTTGATTCCCACATGGGCCAGTGAACTGTGCCCCCCACAACTAGATTGAAAAGCAACGACAACGTGATCAAGTCCCAATTCCTGCCACTAAATATGCCTGCTGAATCTTCAGCCAGATGCTCTCTTTTTGGTTCCCAATGGTCATGATTTTCTTTAAGGTCAAAAGAGCTTATTTTGGGTTTTGAAACCCTCACCCCACTACTACGTAAGATCATCCTAAACTTATTTCTGCTTTTCAGAACTAGTTTTCCTTCTTTCACCTTCCTTCTCAAAACACAAGATATTTATTCCCCCTTTAATTTGCTCCTCTGTGCCTTTGTTCAAGTGCTGCCAAGTTGTCCCGGTCTTGATTGTAGAGCCCAGCCAGTATTTCTGCTTCTACCATGGTAATAGAAGGAGGAATGGCACCGCTTTCATCTGCAGTGGTGATAAAAGACCTTAAGAGTCAGAACATATGTAGGCCAACGAGCTCACTCTTGGTAACCCAACACACCCTTGCCCAGGTTTCAAGGCAGAGAAAGAAAGGATCCATTAAATAATTCTGGAGCTACCCAATGACCTCAGAGCCAAACATATGTACTGACCAAATCCTGCCCCTCACAGGCAAGCTCCTAAAAAAGAATGATTTGCTATGTTCCACACCTTCCCCTTATTCTCCAACCCACGATCGTCTTCCCTAAATTTTCTGCTTTAAATGCTGGTAATGATTGTCAATAATGCCTGAGTAACCAAATCAGGGCCTATCCAGGCTAGGTATATCACCTTTCTGATGGAACAACCAGCCTGGAAGTCAGGTCATCCTGGCAGATTCTACCCTCTCTTCCCTTCCTCCAACCACCAATCACAAAGCTTTTCTTGCCGGCCACATAACTTTTCCAAGAGAGGAACCTCCAAAAGGAGGAATATGATTGGGTCAGACAAATTCTGTCAAAGACTCCCCGTGTACAAGTAGTTTAGGAAGATAAGCAAGTTTCAAGGCCTTATCCCAGCAGTTCATAAGTTTGGGCAACCTCTATTATACAAACCGGAATCAACCACGCTCTATGGTTACAGGTAGACACTTCATACTACAGCTGGCTGTTTTTTCCAGGTGAATAATGAAAGAGCACTAAAGTGGATTCTTAGAGCTACCCTAAGACCTCAGAACCAAATCTCAGAGTCTAGTGGATTCTTGCCAGAAATGGCAAGACGATTGTCACTATGCTATATTGCGTTTTGGAAAATAATGCCTGGAAATAATTCAATTGCGCTCTCTTTGGAAGGAATGAATGTCCACCGTTTGAGCCCGAGGGTTCCCAGAACCCAAACTTCACATTAGAAAGACTGGTACAGCATTTGCGACGGTGGGGTAGACGGACCAGGGCCTCATAAAGAGAGTTCTGTCCCTGCATTGCGACCCCAACACACTCCAGGTACCACTGTTTTCCCTGTGAAATGCCCTACTGAGAAGTGCACTTGTATTTTCTGCGGGAAGTGCTAGGGTAAGAACTACTGGAACAAGCTTTTCTTTTTTTTCTTTTCTTTTTTTTTTTTTTTTTGAGCATATATTTGCATGCTACACCCTTAAAGTACGTGTTCCTGTTTGCGATATAGTCATTTGGGCTTGTGCCAGTCAAAGGCTGCCGGATTATTTGACCTGATAACATCACTTTGATTAAGAATAGTTCTACAGTGTAACTTTCCCTCTAAGTTTCGATTAAAATGACGTTACAGTAGGGTGTTCTCCAACGCTCTGCCACATCTTTTCTTCCATTTTATCATTGTTTCAGCATTGCTTTATATGTTGCATATGCAATTATCCAGGTTTTACATCTTAGGAACTGTACAACAGAGATAGGGGGAGGGGTGAAGGGCACAGGCTTTCTTGTACACCGTTAGGAAAACACTTTGCGATGAGCTTTTCTTTGTACGCCCTAGAAAATGTCAAATTTCAGTTTTCATTGTAAACTCAAACTTCTTCGCCAAATATTCAGAGCAGAAGGGTTACCGTCTGAAGCCCGCAAGATGCCTCCCTGGGTTTGCGGAGCCTGAAATCGCGTTTGCAGCCCCGGAGCGGCCCCAGCGAGACATATTCAAGGGGAACCCAGAATATCTGCGGTGTCGGGTAAAGAGGCGGTTCGGGAACCGGCGACTGGAATTCGAGTCCCCTCGGGAAGCTGCCGGCGAGGGACCGCATACCCAGAGTCCCAACCAGTAAGGCCATGCGGGGAGGTGGAGTTCAACTGCCGGCGCCTGCAGCTGTGTCCGGGTGGCGGCGCCCAGTCCCCCATGGGCCGGAGGGTGGCGGGAGGGTGAGAAGGGCGGGTGCGCGGGGTCCCCGGAATAAGTTATTATTCACAATAAAAGCCTGTCAGAGCTGCACTAAGGGCCCCGATCTCCAACGAAGCCTTTGGCCCACAGTAGCATCTTCGTTGTCCCTGAGTGGGACAGAAGAAGCCAATTTACAGCCTGGGTGGACCTAGGCTTGGTGGTGGCGTTGGCTTCGTTTGGCTTTTATAGAAAGAGGGGCTTCTCCCGGATTTGAACCCTGGATCTCTCTCACCTAAAGCAAAATAAAACCATACCACTAGATCAACCAGCTAGCCACCAACACAATTCCTCTCTTTTAAATGTATGGCTGTTGAATGTATGGCTGAATTTCATGGACTAGGCGCCAGACTCCTGGGCGGACTGAGACCCGAGGAGAGAAAAGGGGAAGAGGAGCTCTCCCTTTCCAACCCTTCTATGTGTGGCCACTTTCTATTTGTTCTGGACTTAAGGCTGAACATATAGAAGAGTCCAGGGGTCCAGACAGAGAAAGCTGCTGCTCGGACTCCCAGTTATTAGGAAAGTGTATTAAAGGACCGAGAAAAGGGTCAGTCCCCTTCTAAGTCAGCTTCTGCTTCAGGAAATCTGGAGGAATCTCAGGCTCAGATTGGCTGTGACTGAGCCCGACTGTGCTGAAAGGGCAGGGGGTGGAGGTGGAGGGAAGCCTGGATGCCTTCACGCCCTCACTGTCTTATCCTCCAAGTTCTGAGGGTTCCAGGGGTACATCCTGTGCTTGGAGAAAGGGGCCTCCCTTTAAAAACAAAACAAAATAACAAAACACAACCCCAGTCTTAGTCTGAGATAGCTGTAGCACTTTTATGGGTCCAAGCAGATTGGTGACAATGACACTAATGACATGTCTTGCATCCTTCACTTCTGTAAGACACCCACACCCTACCCCCACCTTACCCTAGGGCTCCACTCGTGGCCCTGGTGTTGCCTGAGCTGGGGTCTGAGGCTGACAAGCATGTACTGAGGGCACTAGTCTTTCAGCGACTTACATTCCAGTTTGGTCCTGATCAGGAACGTTTCTTTCTCATATATAAGGAGGTACTTTTTTTCAAAACAAATTTCTTTTAATTATTTGTTAAATTTTGTTTGGACATATATACTATTTAACTGAAATTTTAAAAATGTAGGTGATTCAAAATTAAATAGCAGCCTGTTATTTGATCCTGTAGTTCAGGGGTTACCGCATTGGCCCCAGAAAGCAGCTATCGCGAGTTCAAATCTCACTTGTAACCTGAGGAGAGTGCCTCAGTTTCCCCTAGGCTTACAAAGAAAGCAGTGTGCTATATTTTGGTCCATGCGTTGAAGCAGTCTTGAAGAAAAGAAACACTGTGTGATCTTTCCGGGAAAATCAGGTCCTGGAGCTTTGGGACGAACGACCTTAGAATCGGGGCTCCTATAATCCCGGAAAAGAAAGTAGGTGTTTTTGCCTTTCAGTAAATAGGGGAGAAACTAGATTTCTCAGATCTCTGCGACAGGACTCCGCGATTTGGGGGAGTCCAGGGACCTCTGCGGAAGAGATCAAATTAGCCGCGGCTCACTGGTAGTCATGACCTCCCACCCCCACACCTGGCAGACGCCAGAGCTCGGAGTCCAGAGCGCTTTCCTGCTTTGCCGCCTGCCTGGTGCCTCAGGTTCTACTGCGCTCCTGGAGCGAGAACTGGATGATCTTCCTCTGGGGGAGCGTAGTCCAGAAGCTACGCAGATACGACCCAAACCGGGTATTTTCTGCTCTGAGATTTCGTCCTCAATTCCTCAGACTCAGACTCTCCGGAGCCTGGGGCACAGGACGATTTACTATAATTTCGACAATTCTTAAGTTCCAATCGGAGTTCAAGCCTCAAACACAAAGAAGTCAAGCCCTGAGTAGCTGTTATTATATACACAAAAATCTCTACTAAGCCTCACAGGTCGTACCCTTCGATAGCTCAGCTGGTAGAGCGGAGGACTGTAGAGTATAATTGACTACTGGTATCCTTAGGTCGCTGGTTCGATTCCGGCTCGAAGGAAGTACTTGGGATTTTGCTATTGTCCCCTACCTACTCAATTTCCAGAAGGCTTTATCCAACTAACCCAACGACTGTGAAACATTTCTTTTAATTCTGTGCTCAGGCAATGACAGAACAGATTTTTGCCGACCATAAACTTGATTTTACGTGTCCTGTTTGTGATTATACAAATGTGGTTTTGTTTACTCAGATGTGAATTGATGGCTTTCATTTTAGATTTGAATGTTGACTCCTAATCTTTAAGACCAGCTAGCGCTGACTGAATATTGGGTAACACCCCTCAACCCCTCCTCCTTCCATAGACTTTTTCATTATCTTGAATAATTCATACTGGGCAATTCAAGGTTTAAAGAGAAACACTGTAGAAAGGCCAGCCTTTGGAAACAATACAGGGAGTAAACAATGCAAAAGACCAAATATACATATGGAAATGTTCCTTCATTAATAAGAAGAAATACACATTAAAACAAGGAGAAATTGATAAATGATAAAAATGTTAATATTTAATACTGGCAAGAATACAATGAGGACATTCTTGTAGAATGTCACTACTTTTTGGAGGACAGTTGGGCATTAAAAATCAGGAAACTTAAAAATACATTGTGTTTGATTAAGTAGTCTATTTCTATTTTTAGAAATTTATTATTCATATATGAAAAAAGAAGATGTGGCAAAAAATGTTTATCTGTGGTGATTTGTATTCTTCATACTTTTATGCATTTTTTCAAAATATGCTATGTGTATGCTTTACATTAAAGAAATAACAGTGTTTTAACCTTACAAAATAAAGTTTAAAAAAACCCTGTGTCACTATGGAAGACATTTTGGCAGTTTCTTACAAAACTAAACATACTGTTACCATATAATTCAAGAATCATGTTCCTAGGTCCTTACCCAAATAAGTTGAAAATGTATGTCCACATAAAAACCTGCCCATTAATGTTTATAGCAGCTTTATATATAATTGCCAAAATTTGAAAGCAATAAAGATGCCCTTCAATAGGTGAATAGAAAAAAAAACTGTAGTGCATCCATACAGTGCAATATTATTCAGCACTAAGAAGAGATACCAAGTTATGAAATGATATGGAGGAACTTGCATTGCATATTCCTAAGTGAAAGAAGCCAATTGAAAAAAGCTACATACTGTATGATTCTAAATATATGATATTCTAGAAAAGGCAAACGTATGGAGACAGTAATAAGATCAGTGGTTGGAGTGGGTATGGAGTAAAGGGGAGGGAGGCGATGCATTGGTGAAACACAAAGGAATTTTAGGGCAGTGAAACTATTCTGTATGATACTATAATGATGGATGCGAGGTCTGACAATTAAGTTCGCGAACTGGTTGCAATGATGTTGCTAATCTTTTTTGATATCAGAGGGATTGTTCATTATGAATTTGTACCAACTGGACAAACAGTTAATCAAGTTTACTCTTTGGAAGTGCTGAAAAGGCTGCCTGAAAAAGTTAAACGACCTGAACTTTCCGTCAACAGTTCATGGCCCTTGCAGACAATGCACCTGCTCACACAGCACTGTCTGTGAGGGAGTTTTTAGTCAGTAAACAAAAAACTGTATTGGAACACCCTCCCTACTCACCTGATCTGGCCCCTAATGACTTCTTTCTTTACCCAAAGGTGAAGGAAATATTGAAAGGAAGACATTTTGATGACATTCAGGACATCAAGGGTAATATGATGACAGCTCTGATGGCCATTCCAGAAAATGAGTTTCAAAATTGCTCTGAAGGGTGGACTAGGCTCTGGCATTGGTGCATAGCTTCCCAAGGGGAGTATTGCGAAGGTGACCTTAGTGATAGTCAACAATGAGGTATGTAGCACTTTTCCTAGGATGAGTTCGTGAACTTAATGTCTGACTTTCATATATGTCTTTATATGTTTGTCAAAATCCTTAGAATGTACAACACAAAGAGTAAGCCCTAATGTAAACTATGGACTTTGGTTGATAATGATTTATCATTATCCCTAGTATAGTGTTGATTCATTGATTGTAATAAATGTATGACCCTAGTACAGATGTTAATGGTAGAAAGGTTGTGGGGTGGGGAAGGAGGGTATGTAGGACCTCTGTACATTCCACTCAGTTTTGCTGTAAACCTAAAACTAGTTGTCTTAGTTTAGGCTGCTATAACAAAAATACCATAGACTGGGTGGCTTAAACCAAACATTTATTTCTCACAGATATGGAAGCTGGAAGGTCCAAAATCAAGGTGCCAGCATATTCAGTGTCTGATGAGAGCCCACTTCCTGGACAGCCAGGAAGTGGCTTCTCTCTGTATTCTCACATGGCACAGAGAGAAATCTCTCATCTCTCTTTTTATAAGGGCAGTAATACCATTCATGAGGGCTCCACCCTTATTACCTCCCAAAGGCCCCACCTCTAAACATTATCACTTTGGGGATTAAGGCTTCAACATATGAATCTTTGGTGGGGGGGGAGGGTACATTAAAACTGAGTCCACAGTCCTGCTCTGAAACAAGGTCTATTAATTAAAAAACAAACAAACAGTGACTTAGTAATTCACAGTTTAGTTGAAGGAACAAAATAGATAATGCTGTATTGATATATCGATTGTATTAGTGAACATTTACAAAACAATATGGGAGCACATTCAGGACAATGAAAAGGAGTGATCAGAATGGAGGGCAAGGGACTAACCAAAGAGAGCTTTCTTAAGTTGACTTTTAAGCTAGAATTTGACAGAAATATTGATTGAGTGAGGGTGCTTTTAGGTATGTATGTATGGTGAAATGACAAAAAAAAGCTAACAAAAGTGACAGGTGTATCAGGAGGGGCGGCAGGATGAGTGCTAGAAAAGAGGGGGGGAGGAGGTATGGCAGGTGTGGCAGCTTGTGGCTGAAGGAGTGGCAGAGGATGTCCAGAGAAATTAGAGGAGTGGCAAGTGGATAGAAGGAAGGATGGGGTTCAGTTTGGTGGCAGCAGAGGTGATGGGAGCAGAAAAGGGATAGGGGCTGGTGTGAGTGAATGGTGATAGAAGCAAGCCTCTTTCCATCAACAAGGAGATGGAATTGACTGGAACTAAGGGCCTATGAAGGTGCTACAGGTGAAAGAGGCAAAGGAGTAAAACAATGCAAATGAAAACCCTCCAAGGTGGAGCTCTAGCAAACCTGGGAAATGCTAGTGTCATTGGTGAATGTAGAGAATGCTGGGAAATGGTCTGATTGGGGCGGAGCTAAGTAGGAGATGAGTGGGAGGGGATTTCAGGCTAACTCTCTTTTGGTTGGGCACCATGACCCAGCTGGAGACATTCTCTAGGTAGCTGAAAATATACAACTAGAGAGATCAGGTTTCTGGGAGTCATTAGAGGGAGATGAACAGAAGTATAAAAATTAAATGAATCTTGGGATAATGCACGGAATTAAATTTCAGGAACAAGGAAAAACAAACATTGAAGGAGACAGAACAATTGCCCTGTAAAGAAAAAGACAGTGTATGGTAATACAAAATGGGAATTTATAGAAATGTCAGCAAGTCCAATTTATCCACAGGTATAGAGGCTTTTCCCCCCTACAAAGCACTGGTAGCAAAGCAAGCCTGATTTCTCAATTTCTGAGAAAAATATGACCTCTTTTGTGAAGACCTCCAGGGCCCAAAATATTTCTTGGTGAGAAGTGAGTGAAAAGGAAGGGAACTAGTCTGGAGGAGTCATCAAAGTGAAATGGGAGGCGGCCTGGGAGAACATGGAAGAGAATTTTGAATGAGGGGTAAAGACATTAAAAGGAAAGTGGAATAAAAAAATGACATGAAAAAACCCAAGACCTTGGTTCCTGCACAGTCTTAGTTCTCTGCTCTTTTTCTTTCATTCATTCCTCATGGCACTGCAGGTAAATTCTCTGTCTTCTTGAGGGAGCTGCCCAGCCAAATCCATTAACACTACTGTAGGTAACAGTAGACTGAAAAGTGCAATGGGACAAGCCTTTGGAGAGCACAGAGTACACCACTAAACAGACCTGGAGTGTATCCCCTCCTCTTTCCTGCACTGAGTTAGATATGCACAGGCATTGCAATTGGGTGGTTCAGAGAACTGGACAGTCTCCAAGACAAGTAGATTCAATTGGAAGGAACAGGAGAGTGGCTAAACCAACAAAATCCACAGCACACTTTTCTGGGCCTAACGAACGGAGTCAGCCAAGAATGAACTTGGAAGTGTTTGGAATCACACACCCACCTGCAAAGTCAAATTTAAAATAACTGTCTACCAACCTCCTCTGCCCCCTTTCCACCTGAGGCAATACTGCCTGTGAGAGCTTGATGCCTGGTAAGTACTGGCTTCATTCATTCATTCATTCATTCATTCATTCATTCATTCATTCTATTCAACTACAAAAGTAAGGTAATTGAAACCCAAATCGGGTCTGCGCAGTTATTTCGCTAGTTCCAGTGCTGACGGTAGGCTAATAGGGGCAGCGGGTACTTTCTGGGAAGTCTTCTGGACCGGATGATGCCTAAACCAGGTCAAGGGAACGATTCAACGTGAGCATGGATTTTTAGAAGGGGAGAACGAGGAGTATTCTCCATTGCGCCAACACAGAAGCCAGGCAAAAGCTCGACATAAGTAAAGTCGGGTGCAAATAGTAAATGGCAAGGAGGGGGCTATCAGGAGAGGAGCAGGAGGATTTTAACCAGAAAACCAATGTGACTTGATTTACAAGTAGGGAATTCCAAGAAGAACTGAGAAGCCCAGTGACCAGGAAAGAGGATTTCTAGGGTACATGCACACCCTAAAACTCTTGGCTTAATCAGAAATGTAATGCTTCGGACTTGTACCTAGAGTAAAACACATTGCTGGCGGTGGTGGGATCCAGAGAGAGCGCCTAAATCCAGCGCCTTAGATCGCTTGGCCACATTACACAAAATGCAGACGCATTTTATATTTGAGCTATTTTCCTCAGCGGTCCCCAGTAGCGTTTCCATTCATTCCTAGGAATCTGAGCAAATCCGGGGAGAGGAGGAATCATCGCATTCTCACACGCCTAAGTGAGCTAGAAGGCAGTCAACAGCTTTGAAAGACTTCTACCTGTTTTTTAACCCAGGCAATTAGAGTCAGAAAGAAAAATAAATAATCCCACTAGCGATTTATTGCAAAGGCTTACAGAAGACTGAATAAGGCGTTCCTTGCTGTTGGGTCGTTGATTTGTGGCTGTGAATCTCACTCAGAGTGCGAATGGGGCGGAATTCAGATTCAGTATGCGGCACCCTTTCGTTCCCAGATGTGACAGATCTGGCAAACCTGTCATCGTGTTGAAGAACTCTACCGGGTCTCCCCCTCCAGCAGGTTCAGTCAGAACCGGGAGGTTGGATTTAATTGCTAGCCTTCTTGGTGAGTAACTGAGAAAGAAGTCCTGTAGGGTAGACGGACGCACACCTGAGCCATTTCCCTTACATAGGAACCAAAGTGATTCTCTGGGGTGTTGAATTCCAAGAGCGTCCTCAGCCCACAAAACCGTGGGTCCCCCGCTTCCCTTGTGTCCCAGCGCCACTAGCTCCATTCCGTTTCTTTCGAAGGGAGTAGAGGGAAAGCTAGGGAAAAGTTTCAGAAGAGATACCCGGGGTTTCCAGCACCCAAAGTAGTATCTCGTACCTGTCCACGAACGCTACTCGGTGCAAAACCCTGGGTGATGTTATATCTATAGTCTTTTTTACTGCTCCTGATTGGCCATTTCTGGGTCTCTGCCGCCAGAAATTCTCCTAGCAGTCGAATTAAAGTTTACTAACTTACGGTGCCCCCTCCGCTTCCCTCCTCGATCACTCCAAAAACCACAGCACCCCACTCTTGCCGGCCTTGTCCAAGGGCTCTCCGAGGTCTTCCCCAAGTCCTGAGTAATCGGGGTCGGGAAGTGCGCAGACAGAGACAAAATTGTCTTTCACTGGCTCTTCACTGGGCGAAGGAAGGTCCTGCTAGTTCCCTGTCATCGCTGCCAGGGGTGGGGGACGATGAACACAAGTTCTAGAAAAGCTGCTGTGAAATAGAGTTCAGGGAACCAGGGGTGAATGTAGACCAAGGCAGGGAAGCTGGGGCGGAGAAGGCTGGGGCCGGCGTGGGAAGGGGATCCAACAGTCCCAGGCCCGAGGCGGGTTCTCCTCAGAAGCCCCATCAGCACCCCACACCCACCCTCCACCCCCACCTCATCTCACCCCGGCCCCAACACCCCGCGGACACCGCGTTATGGGCCCCCTAGTCGCTCCTGTTCGCCCTCTTGTTTCCTCACTCTTGTCCCAGTTCACGGGTGGATCTCCCCGTGAGGAGCAGGGTGTCCACCCGTAGGCTCCAACCAAGTTCTCTTTCTCTCCAGGAGCTAGCGGAGCCAGGAAAGGCCAGCGTGCACCATTGAGTCTAGAGGAAAGGTCAAAGGTGTGTGTGGCTTCCACGCCACTGGAGGCGGAGGGATTCAAAAACTTGGCGCTAGCCCCTTGGGCTGAAGGGTATGACTTCTAAGAAACTTCACTTGGCGTTTTTGCGCTTTTTGAGAATCCTCAGAAAAAATCGATCCTGAGCTTATTGCCTTTGCAGTACACAAGTCTTTGCCACATGCCACAGCACTGGAAAGACTGATGTTAATATCAAGTTGGAGACAACCTAGAACTCACGTACAACCACCGTAGTGTGTCAGATGAGGAAACAACAGTGTGAGAGGGAGAAAAGAGCCTAGGAGACTATTACTTGATAGGACGGGAAAAGGGGCTATTAGACGGAAGGGGAGAGAACAAATATTTAAAGTATCTATTGAGTTATTATGTCTAGTATATGTACAGATAGTATAGTATAGTATGGTATAGTATAATACAGTATAGTATGCCTAGTATATGCCTGGTATTGAACTATTATGCCAAACAAGAGTCTCATAGTCCATGGCTAGGTCTTGGGAAACCTCATGTTGAGGGTTTTGATGAGATCACCAAGTGAGATTATATAGTCTTTATGTTTCTGTGTGTTTGTGCTAATTTAGTAAACATACCCATTTAAATAAACCACAGTTTCTGTAACTATGTTTTAACTTCTGTTTTAAAAATCCAGAGATTCTTATAAGATGGAAGAGACCTGAGCCCTTCTTGATCTTTTCTAGTGCTAGATCAGGCAACAAAAGGAACCAGTCAACAGGAGAGAACCCGATCATTATAGCAGTGCTCCCTTTGAGCCTGGGGTGCTTCATGTTCCCCTTCCCCAAACTGACAGACTTCAAACCACTTTCTTATCAGGAGAGAAAGTACCACACTCACTGGCTGAAGTTCCTTTACTAACCAGTGGGCCTGGGTTCCCCTATTCAATCACAGGGTGTTGCTTGAGCACTCATTGCCTGTCTTGAACTCATTGACTCCTTCAATGGAGGAAGGACCCTTGGTTTATTCTCAAGAAGTAGATCACTTATTGGATTGCAGTTCATACAAGAAGTGCCCTGAACCAGCAAGCCAAGTGTCTCAGCTCTACTAGTGGAGCGCCAACTTTGCCAAATACTTAATTGTCCAGTAACCTAAGCAAATAGAAAACCATCCCTTTGGAAAGATACCTAATAGTTAAATGCAATATGTTTGTTTGGCACATGCCTACCCCTTCAGTCTTCAGTGAGAAATGCCAGTATCATAGGCTCTAGCATTCTGCAGTGTTGCTGGAGAAATTAATCTTGGCTTTTCTGCTATCTATGCCTTTCTAATAGTCCAGGTGATGAAAATGTATATACAAGCAGGAAATTTACTTGAAGGCCTTGATACTCACAGTGTGATCCAGGGACCAGCAACATCAAAATCTGGTAACTTATTAGAAATGCAGAATCTTGGGCCTATTGAATCAGAATCTTAACAAGCTCCCCAAATGCTCTATGCTCAATTTAGGGCATTTGAAAGTTCTCACCTGAATCTTTCTGAATCAACAGAAGACTTGCACTACATTGCAATGAAAAGTGCTGTCCCAAGCTCCAGTAGAGAGCCATCCAGATATTGATTGGCCTGTGGCCTCCTTCTACATGTGCTATAAAATTTTTGCTGAAAATTAAATACTAGTAAGTAATATGTTCCTTTTGATGGATGTATCAGATAGTCCTTTCAGCATTTATTAAGCTCCTACTTAAATATTTAGCTCCTATATGGTCTCATATGTTTATCACATTGACCATCACAGTAATTCAAAGTACTGTGATGTAGTGATATTTACAAATTTTCTGAAGTAAATATTCAAAGAACATTTCTTGATTCGAATGTTGGTCAGCTTCTCAATGAACACACAAGTGTTTACAATGGATTTAGGCATTTAGGGTTAGGCTGTGGGGAGCATCTGCCAGGAGGCCTTTGAGGACTTGGAAATAGGATCTTCCTTTGGCACTTCAAGGTAGCACACAACCCATTTCACATCCACCAAATAAATCTGTGCTGACCATTTGGTCTGTTTTGGGAGAAAACAAACAAGGTTATTATCTCTGCTTGTTGGGAGCTTGTAGTTGAATAAAAGAAAATATCTTCTCCTTTTGTAATACATACAATATAAACCAAAGAGTGAACACACACACACAGTACAGTTAGGTGACAACAGAAGTAGTAACAGATAATCACCAGAGTGAGTATAGCCTCAGTTTCCCAAAGGTGAGAAGTCTGTAGAAACTAAAGAAAATAAATTTGAGAAAGCACAAATTGAGGCCAGCACATTTTTTTTCTTTTTGGTTAAAGTTTTGCAAAGACATGTGCCTTGATATTCTAGATAAATAGTCCATGTACCTTAAAAACCAGTCTGCTTATCCATAGGTGTCCTTGGATGTTGCTAAGGTAAATAATTGATTGGACTCTGGTAACTGTGCCTAATTTTCTGAGATATAAATGCCTGGCCTTTTAAGGTACTTTATAGTCAGCAAAGCTGAAAAATACATGGTCTCCACCCAAGTAGATTAAGAAGTCTCTTTTGTGAACAAAAGCTTCTTGAATGGTAAGTAACGCATTTTCATGCAAATAGATAAAAGAATCTCATTAGACTTCATTCTTCTTCTGCTTGGTTACTAGAAAGTAAAATCTTCCTAAAGTTTAGACAATTTATCCTGGAAAATTATTGGGTTCTTCAGACTATGTAGTCTAAAACCTGTGTAGTAGTGTTCTTGACAAAAAATATTTAACCTGAATCTAATCAAGAGAAAATAACCATGTTAAACTGAATCTAATATGAGGAAATATTCAGACAAATCCAGAATGTGAGACTTCTTATAAGACAACTGCTGTGGAAGAGGAAAGGCTGAGAGGAGGGAAGTTTTCTAGATTAAAAGAGAGTAAAGAGACTCTCTTGAAGAAACACTGTGTGAATCTAGATTTTTTTTTTTTATTTGGAGGAAGCTAATTGGGGAAATTTGAAAATATGGACTATGTATCTATTAGGTTACATAAAATTATTGTAAATATTCTTAGGTGTGATATAGTACTGAAGTTATACTTTTATTCTTAGTTCTTATTTTAGGAGATGCATGTTGAGGTATTTATGTGTGAAAGGTCATGGATATGAGCTATACATATGAGATTATTATTCTTGTTTGTTGGAAGGTTGCATTTGAATAAAAGAAAATATCTTCTCCTTTTGTCATACATACAATATAAACCTAGAAGAAGGAATATGCACACACACACACACACACACACACACACACACACTCTATGGTTAGGTGGCAACACAAGTAGAAAATGTGGCAAATGTTAATAATTATTGATCCTAGGTAAGAGGTATACAGGTATGATTGTACTATTTTTTTCAACTTTTCTCTAGTGGGAAACTGGATATACAAATGGGCAGTGATCAGACCATATATAACAATAGGACTCTGACCTAAAACATACAGCAACCAGCTCAGGAAACCAACCCATTATCTACAGTAAACAGCCCAGGATGCCAGGCTACTATCTTTAATTCAGACTTACAGGAACTCAGAAGCCAAACAATAAACCCTGTAACAATCAGCCCCAAATAGCCAGGACTTGATTAGTAACTGGCTTTCCTAATACTTACTACTTAGGACCAACCAAAGAAAGTTAAATATGCATCCCTCAGCAATGACATAGGATGCCTGACTTCTAATTAGCTCACTTACAGCTTTCCCAGGCCAACAGCATCCTATCAGTTGAAGGCTTCCCTTTTTCCCACTCTAAAGCTTTCCCACTCCTCTGTCTGCCTTTGAATCACTGCCAAAACTCAATCATTGCTGACTCCCTTGCTACAGCAAGCTCTGAATATATAGATTTTGCTTGTTCTTCTTTAGTTGGTCTTAATTTATTTTCACATTAGGATTAAAATTTTGCAAAATAAAAAGTTGAAGAAAAAATGATAGAAACACAGACAAACAAAAAAGTAATTAAAAATATTCCTAAGATTCCTAATAGGGGCCAAGTTATTTGAAAGAAGAGCTTCAGGTGGGCCACAGCACACTGGAACATACTCATTTTTGATATTTCTCACTGGGTATGATAAACTACAGTTGACCCTTGAACAACATGGGTTTGAACTGCATTGGTCCACTTATATGCTGATTTTTTTCAATAAATACTATAAATGTATTTTCACTCCCTTATGATTTTCTTAATAACATTTCCTTTTCTAAAGAATACAGGGTACAATACACGTAATATACAAAATATGTATTAATCAACTGTTTATGCTATTGGTAAGGCTTCCTGTCAACAGTAGGCTGTTAGCAGTTAAGTTTTGGAGGAGTCAAAGTTATAATGCGTATTTTTGACTGCATGTGGGTCCACACCCTTAACTTCTGCACTATTCAAGGGCCAAGTGTAGTGGAAAGGGCACTTGGAACTTCCTGGAGTTGGAAGACCAAACAAAGTGTCCTGTGGGCAGTTTGTGGCTGGAAGAATGAAAGAGATTGACATAAGGTCTTGGGATAACCTTCGGGGGTAGGAGGTAGGTGGAATGTAGATAAGGTCTATTGGTTAAACATTTATTTGTCTTGGTAGAGGAGTGAGAACCCTGCCTTGGAAGCAAACCTCTGTCTCCAAGAGATAAAAAAACATCACACCCTTGGTTGTTGCCCTGCCTTCTCTTCTTGGCACACTCCTTTGAGCATTTTAAATTCCTTTTAGATGGGTAACAAGCTGTCTATGGTTAAAAGAGAAGAAATCAGTCCATGTAGGGAATAAAAGTGAGCTTGCTGATTGTGACAGGGTCCAGATAAGGGAACAGATTCTAAGAAAAGGTAAGAGGAGCCAAGAATACAACCAAAGAATAGCTATTGGAGAGACAGTTTCCACTGTTTAGTAATTTTGCCTGAGGGCTGTCTCCCTGAAAGTAATAACAATAATAAAGATGATAACAACAATGATGATAATAATGAATCCTCACAAATTTCCTAAACTAGGACACTGGGATTCTCCAAGTTTGACCACTATACTGCATACTTAGTGTCTACACACACCAACATGACACATAACTTATGATTCAAAGTTTGTTTTGATTTGATTTTCCTGTCCCAGAAAAAAAGTCGGGCACCCTGACCCTTCCTTAAGAATTATGATGCCTATTCGTAGGTCCAAAAAGATTACCCCACTGATTCCTGGGAGGTTTCCTTTAGTGAAATGCCTCACAGAGGCAAATGGGGTACAGAGACCTGATTCTTGATTCTGGCAGTCAGGGAAGTCAGTTAAAACAAAGTCTTGTAGTTCTCTTGGGGGTATGAAAGATATTGCCCCGTGTAGAAAGACTAAAGGTTGAACACCAAGGGAGTATAGGAGAGGCAGCTCTTGTCAAGCCACAGAAGATGCTATTATCTTCTTCACCCTTATACATGTTCGTCACACCTTAGGACAACATTGGGAGGCTTCTCCATGACTCATCCCTGAACTAAAGATACCTGCCATGAATGCCTTACTTTGCCTATCTAAATAGAGAATTTCTCTTCCTTAAAATTGTGTAAGGTCAGTGGCACCATGCATTACATTTACACAGTGAAAATTAAAGGACACAATGAATCTTATATCTGTATTCTTTCTGGGCACTAGAGGCACAGGAGGCATTGTTTCAGGAAAGCATCCAGATGCGGGATGAGAAGACAGCTTGGTAATGGCTCTGCTCAAAGCAGTCTTTTTGAAGGGTTGAGGGGACATGGAAAGATTCCGATTTTATAGGAGAATGTTCTAATTTTTGCTCACGTTAAAATTCTGATACCGCTAGATAGTAGACTTACTGTATATATCTGTAAGGTAAGACATGCAGCACAATTTCTCAAGTAAGGGCTCCATAGCTCAGGGGTTAGAGCACTGGTCTTGTAAACCAGGGGTCGCGAGTTCAAATCTCGCTGGGGCCTGTGGTTTCCTTTTCTCCGGACTCGGGAATCACGCAGCGGTGCTGGGCAGATCTCCCTTATCCTTGGCACCGCCTGAAAAAACGTTCAGGCAAAGTGGATGTGTACTGCACCTTGGGTCTGAATTCACACGATCAGCTGAGAAATGACTTGCCACTTTGAGGCTTTGCTTCATGGATAAACAAATTCCTGTCCATAGAAAGCGCTCAGATAAACAATTATTTAGGAAACGACTAGTGACATGAATAAACGTTGAGACAAGTTGGAAACGTGTTATGTGTTGGCCTAGGAATATGGCTCTTGCTTAAGATGCGAGGAGTTCTGGGTTCAAACCCGCGGCAAGCCTTTATTTTCGCCTCCAATAAGTGGTTTAAATGTTTCTGTTACTACATTTTGTTCTCTACTCTGCTTTGAAAACTTGCAACCAAATACCGCCAGAGACGTGAAATAGTAACGTAGAGACAGTCCTTTGAATTCTGCATGACAGTGTTTTCCCACTCCCCCGGGCAGGCGGGCAGGGCAGGTCCGAGAGCAGATAATTCTCTTGGCCTCTCAGTGCATATGTTCCCTTCCCTTCCCTACTTCTAGGAATCCTGTTCAGCCAAATAAAAGAGCATATGGGAAATTGCTTGGAAACTAAATAGTGCTAAATATAAGGAGCTGTTTTCTTTTCTGGGAGCTGACGCATACTAACATGATCGCCATTTTATAAGTGTGTGATGTGTTATTCACCTACTTGATGTCTTACAGCATTTCAAGACCGTTTTGTACGGCTTGCTTTTCCAGTTTGGTCTGTGAGCTTGCCTCGTGGGCAAGCATTACGTTTTGTTCGTCTTTTCTGTGTTCCTCAACAGTAGAATAGTGCCAATAACAAGTGCTCAAAATATGCTCTTCGGCTGAGTGAAAGAAGGCAAGCAAAGCTTATAGGCTTATGGTATTAAAGTCCTAGCACTTTACCTTTGGGAAACTATGGGTTCATAAGGCATCATGACGATCTTGCTATGGTGTCTTTCATTAAGAACTTTGAATTATGAAATGCTGAAAAATACGAGGAGCCGCTAAACAGTCCGGTGCGTACGCAGATTCTAACTAGAGACGAACGGTTGGGCGCGTAAGGATAGGTGGGGATTTTAGTGGGGATTTGACGTCTCCGCTTGGCATGACTAATGCAATCAGTACATTCATCGCGGTCTGATCAAAAACATGTGGCAGCGGTGGGATTCGAACCCACGCCCCCGAAGAGACTGGAGCCTTAATCCAGCGCCTTAGACCGCTCGGCCACGCTACCGCTTGTGGCAAAGCACGGGAACATATTGTGTATCCTTTACTCTCCTTCTTGCACTTTCACCCATCCTATGGTTTACATATTTGTAATTTGATGGGGTTCATTATATCTCTTCCTCCCCCCATTTCTTCCTGGTTTGTTTTGCTTCCTTTCTTCTTTTGAGCCACAATGCTTGAGCTTGGTGGAAAGCGCTGATACACATCTTGCGTGGCGTCCCGAGAGACAGGACGACTTTTGTTAGGTCAAACGTGTACAGAGCGCCTGCCCAGGCTTGTCACCCCGGAGATCCCGGCCCTCTCTTGCCTCGGACGGCTCCCCTCGGAGGCAGCCACGCAGTGAGAGCTTTCGCTACGCGTAGGATGCTGAGTCTGGGGTCGTCCCGGAGGAGACGCGGAAAGTTTCCGGGAGGTAAGAATCTACGGCAGGGCCAAGCCGAGCCCAGGAACGGGTCGGTCAGTCTTGTGCCCAGGCTAGAGGAAACCTCTCTACACCGCCCCTGCTCTCCCGCCAGCCACAGGCAAAGCGGTCGGTACCGGTCCTGGAGACGCCCTCTGGGAAGGAAGGTGCGTCCTCTCCCCTCCCCGGAATCACCCCTCAACCTGTGACTGTCCATGATGCGATTGCCTTCCACCACGCCCGCAGCATCTTTGGCCCACTCGGAAGCGAAAACGTGCAGCGAAATTATTCTCTTTCATCCTGACATTTTTTTCCTAAAAGATATCTGTAGTCTAAGGGAATCGCCTTTTGAAATTTGAGTAAAGGAGACTGTAGTGATTTGTTCGTCCACTAGGCGGTACTCCACACCCATAATTATTAAAAAAAGATTTTATAGCCAACTATGGACATGGCTAAAAGTTTCTTTAGTAAAGTTTGAAAACTAAAACATAAGCAACACTGGCTCGTTGGTCTAGGGGTATGATTCTCGCTTAGGGTGCGAGAGGTCCCGGGTTCAAATCCCGGACGAGCCCTACTTTTCATTCAAAATCAGTTGTCTTCCCAGTGCCCTTAAATTTGCACATGTGTTGATGTTAAGCACCATCACAAAGCAAACACCTTTTGGAGGTATTATTACTGTATGAACACCATTTTATTCTCCACCATTTCAGATTTGTACACTTAATCCTTAGACAAATGGAATTGTGTTGGTAAATCACCAGGATAAATAGACATTATTATTACCCGTGACTTTTATTTCTTTTACAAAATCATTATTTCTAAAATCAACCATCTTTTGTGCTTTTTTGTACATCTTTCGTATTTTTCAATTATCCAGAAATTGTTCATTTAGGACTTAGGGAGGCATATTTTATATCAATAGTTTCACATACCCTCAGTTTTCCACCACTTGTAGGCATGAGGGACCTCCACTAGTCGGTAAATGTGGCAGGTGTCTTGTCACACAAAGCCAGTCTGGACTCCCTCCGTCATTCAAGCCGAACATTCCAAGGCCAGTGTGTGTGTGTGTGTGTGTGTGTGTGTGTGTGTGTTGGTGTGGGGGTGGGGGTCTCAGGTGGTGTAGCACCTTGGGAATGAACTTCTCAACAGGGACACTCAAGCCTGCCTGAATATTAGACTCACGTTGAAGCTTTTAAATCATTCACTGTGGGGTCCAGCCCTAGGCCAATTAAATTGGATTATTCTAGGATGGATCCCCAGGTGTGATTAGGTTTGGCCTGGGAGCTACAGCTGCTACCCAGTTGCTTTACAGGCCACAGCTGGAGACCATGCTAGTCTCCCAGTAACTAGGCATTCTGTGTCCCACTCCACCCTCCTCAGAATCACCCTTTTCCAGCAGCTACTTCATCTTACCCAGTTAGGTTTAGTTCTGGGTACAACCATGAGCTAAACTTAGGTTCTCCCTGTGATCCTCCTTACTTCCCCAAGCCACAGAAACAGACTGTGCTAAGAGAAGGAAACTCCAAGGGAATAAAGACAGCCTAGTGTTTCAGCCTGCTTTGAGGGTGTGTGTGTGGATATGGGCATGGAGAGGGTGGCTTTCATTCCCTACACAGATCACACTCTTCACCCCCATTCCCTCCCTTCCTCCTTGCTGGGTATTCAGTGCTCACGGTCTCCTCTTTCAGTCAGATGTGCCCTGACTCACCAGATGAAGAGCCAGAAACCACACTGAGGAATTTTTGACCTCACTCTTAGCTACGCTATTTAACTTCCAGAATCTCTTCAGATATTTGGAAGAACCGTGAAACGAATAACCTTAGATTCATCCTGTAGTCCTTTCTTACAACCCACATTCAATCCTTTAACAAATGATGTTGACTGCACCTTTAGACTATTTCCGAAATCCAAACACTTCTCACCATCTCCACCACCACCCCTGTAGGTGGTGCACTGAGGCACCACCATTTCTCACCTGCACCATTGCAGTAGCCCCTTAGCAGGTCTCCCTGCTTGGCCCTTGTGCCCCTTTAGTCTATCCTCAACAGGGAAGACAGAATGATCCTGTTAAAACCTCAGTCGGAGTTGTTCTGCTTAAAACCCTCTGTGCATTTCCATTTCATTCAGCATAAAATCAAAATTCCTTGCCATGGCTATAAAAATCCCTACGTGATTCTGCCACTTCTTGGGTTCCCCTCACTTCTCCCACCTCATCTCCTTACCACCCTCTCCGTTTGCTGGCTGCATCAGCCTCTAGTGCTCCTCAGAAATTCCCACCTCCGTGCCTTTGGATGTGTTCTTCTCTCTGCTTTGAGTCTTATCTCCCTCACACCTGCATGGCTCAATCCCTCACTGCTGTTAAGATTTCTGCTCAGATGTTGCCTACAGAGATGACTTCTCTGACCACTCTGTATGAAACGGCACCCACTCCCTTTGCTTTTTATTCCTCTTCTCTAATTTCCTTCTTTGCACATACCACAACCTCACTTTTGCTGCTGCTGCTATTTTTATTCATTCTTCCTCCCCCACCACTAAGTTGGAAGCACTGTGAGAATAGGGTGTTTTTTACTGCTGAAGTCTCAGAGCCTGGAACTGTGTTTAGCATCTAATAGATAATAAATATTTGGTTAATGAATTGTGTGAATTGTTGTTTTAAATCAAAAAGTTATACAGGCTTTTTAGGAATACCCGATCCTGTGACACTGGCAGAGATAAGGAGCATGGAGGTATTGGAGGCTTGACTAGAGGGCTCTTGTAGTGTGGGGAATGTGTAATCCTCTAGGAGAGGCTGAGGGGGGGCCATGACTGAAAAATATTCTGTGGCAGCTCTCCCTTTGGGCCACAGTATGGTTCTAGAAATGCTTTAAAGAAGCATTGAAAGGTGCTTCCGACTGGACATAAAGCAAGGTACGAACTAAACTCTCAGGAGCTATAAGGAGCATCAGTGTGCCACTGGCTCCTTTGCAAACTTGCTTCAGGCACAGCTGCTTAAGTGCAGGGCTGCTTCAGGCTTTTATGGCTTTGAGGAAATTCAGAACCACATGATGTTTGGGGGTCACATTGTAGGATTGCACATAGCAGAGCTATCCATCCTGTAAGAGTCTGTAAAATAACTGATTCCATAAGCTGAGGAACAAAAGTCCCCAATAGGGAGACAAGAGAGGAAAAGGAAAACAGGTTAGGAAAGGACCTGTATAACCAACAGGACTTCATCAACCTAAGTTGACCAGGTTTTGTAACGAGGGATCACTGTGAATACGAGCCCTAAGGAAGCATTGCTGGCATGTGGGGAGGATGCCTGGAGGACGATATGGAGCAGGGGGTGAGAACCTCTGCTAGTCACAAAATATTTATAAATAGGCAGTGTCTCTGCTCCCAGAAGCTAGGAGGGTAAACTGCCCCCTTGTGGACAAATCGAGTACTGTCATGGATTTTACCTTAACGGTCTTACTGAGAGAATGTAGATTAAAAATTAATTTCTAGGGACCCCACTACTTTTTGCTGATCTTCTGCGTGCATGATATGGAGGTGGAACTAATAGGGGAGAGAGCTGTGTTATTATCCAGGGAGATGGTGTTCATGGGATTAAGTTAAACTACTTATTAAGGTAGATGGCCTCCCGTGGATATGGAGAGAAAGCAGAAAACAGAGGTAGCACCCACTAGCAAACCTCTTGAGTTGGTCTTTAACAGCTGAAGTGAGGGGTTCAGAGGGACAATCACAGATTAAGGCCTTGAGTAGTAATTAGAGATGAATCAACATTTTCTTTCATTGTCTTTCTGACCTTATGCCCATGTGATGCTGCAGGGTCCCACCAAAGAAACCCTTAAAAAGGATTCTTGAGTTTTACAAAAAATAGCCCTTATACTACGGTTAAAAAGCAAAATATAATTCTTTTATATCATTCAGTTATACATTCTTCCATTCAATTAATGTTTACTGAATATCAATTGTGCAAACGTGTTGAACATCTATTGTATTCCAGGCATTGCGCTTAAACAGAGATTACTGCGGGGAACCAGACAGAGGAGGTTTCTCCCTCATGAAACAATCAGATAACTTTTTAAAACCAAGAAATACAATGGTTATTATGCTAGCGAAAAGGGCCTCAAAGGAAAAGTACAGAGTGTTACACAAGCAAAACAGAGGCTATTCACTCCCCCTGGAGGTTCTGGGAAGGCTTGTCTAAGAAAATGAGAAACAGGATTTAACCAGACAGAATGGGGAGGGGTGAGTGGAGTAAGGAACTTTCCATAATGAGAAAATCAGATGTTAGGAAGCCTGATCAGTTGGAACTGAAAGGAGGAGTGTATGGAGGGATACAGAGAGAGGAGAGTGGTTTGAGGTGAGGCTCTCTATGCAAGGCTTGGTAGGCAGAGGTAAGGACTGTGGTCATTACTTTAAGACTTATGAAAAGCCATTGACACATTTTAGGTGGGGATGTGATGGACAGCACAGGCACAGAACTAGATTTGTGTTTTAGAAAGATTACTGTGGTCCAGTATAGTTGACAAAAAGCCCCGGGGAGCCCTGTTTCAACTTCCTAATAAGCAAGCCTAACCCGGCATCAGGGAGTGTTTTATCAATTCTCAGTTGTTACTTGTTTTCACCTCCTGCCTTCCACTACTCTGCCAGCTCCCAGACACTTGAAAAGGAGATCAATGAGGCCCCTTGAATTAAGCTCAGGGTCACAGAGCTAGTTAGTGGCAGAACCAGTGTCAAGACAGGAACCTAGCTTTCACGACTACTGGGCCACTGCTCATTCTGCTCTAGCTGGGTGATTCCAAGAAAAGGAAGGGTTTGTTTTGTTTTTAATGCATCTGGAATCTTTAGGGCCTGTGTGATTATTTGAGGTCAGGGGACAGTCATTTATCTTTTTTTAAGGAATCTTATCTGACTTTCAGGGAAGCTGGAACCCAGAGAGGAGAGCAGAGCCTGTGAGTGGTATGACAGATCCGAGTGTCCTTGGAGGGGCTTCAGGAGAAGGCTGGATTAGTGGTCCTGCCTCAATGAGGATTCAAAGGAAACCATTGAAGGCTCAGCCTGGGGACACACTTGAGAAGCCAGATATGCTATGATCAAAGCATTCTCAGAAGTAGAAAACTGAAGGGACAGGGCCTACTAAAATAGCTATTAGAAAGACTTGCTTAGGGCAACCTCCCCTCAACCTTGCCTCCCGTGGGTTATCACCTGGTGGCAGTCATTTCTGGGATACAAGTAAAATTACAAAACAAGAAATGGCTTGGTTTGCCCCCAGGGGAGAATTGGACCTTCCTCCGTGTTCATAGCCTGGGGTTGTAACTGCAAGGCTGAGACTGACAGGCTCCAGTCTGATTCTAAACATGTTGTGCCCAAATCAGGAGCAGCTTGTTCTTGGATATTTGCAAGCTCCAATCTGTCCACTTCACCGAACAAAGGGACAAGTGAGGTCATGGGATGGCAGTTGGCAAAGTGACTGGAGACTTGAAGGTGTTGTATAAATCCTGCAGTTAATAGCTTGTCTAGCTCTCCAGTTGCCAAAGATAGCCAACAAACCCCTCCAGAGGAGGGGTCCTTTGTGCCCTTTTTTGTTTTTCCAGTAGTAAGTGTTCTTGATTTAGGGAGGTGTCCCTTTGACCAGAATGCCAATTCCCTAGGCCATTTCACAGGGCTCCTCCACCCACTTCTGAGTCTGGTGCCCAGGCTCCAGCTCCCATTTCCCCATTGTTCACCCTGACTCCAGGCTGGGAGGCAGATGCAACAGTCCTACTTCGCCCCCCACCCCCACTCCCACAGTGTCAGGGGAAATAGAAGTAGTAACTAGAGAATTGTCATCTTAAGGGACTAGCCATTGGAATCACTTTAATTTAGCTCAGAACCTTAGTTTGTGACAGCAGAAAGGAACCTTAGAGGAAGTCCAATTCTTCCCTTATTCTTTCCTACCACCTCCATCTTAGAGATGAAGAAACTGAGACTCTGAGAAATGCCATGGCTTTCTAAGATCACACAGCTAGTTAGCAGCAGAAGAATGAGATCCAAAGTGTTTCATCCTTTTGTTCACCACAAACACTTTTTGTTCTCCTGTGAAGTACCAGGCAGTGTGCTAAAGCAAACGAGTACATTGTTCTGGCTCCCCAGAAGCACACAGCATGCGAGTGTGAAGGCCAAATACACCCTTTGCTGCACCTCATGGTAACTGTGAAGACTACATCATGTACAGGAAGCTTGGAGGAGGGCTTTTTACGGAATCTCAAAAAAAGAGATGGAGGTGGTTCATGTAAAGAAGGATTCCTGGAGGAGTTGATAAAGTCTCATGCCCTTTGCCCTGCACTTAGAGATATTTCTTGACATGTGGGCTTACATTGGATGCCTGAGAGTTTGTGAGAACCAGCATAGATTTCCTCATGGGCAAGGCCCACTTTCAAGGTTAGAAAGAAACTCGAGATATCATCTGATTGTTCTCCATTCCAGGGTAGTAGGTGAAAATGGTTTGGGAGGGTTCCTTAGTGAAAATGAACAGGAGGAAAGAAATGGACCCCAACTCAAAAGTAAAAGACTAAGACAGGTGCTAAGAGATGGCATCAGAGTGATAGGGAAGTAGGAAGCAAAGGTTAGAGAATGGTGCGGGGAGAAGAATACCTTCTGCTTTCAATGACCTTCCTGAATCTAAGGTGTGCCCAGCGTTTTCACTGCCAGTCATCCTGTCTTGGCTACTTCCAAACCACAGACATATTCTCACTTCTCCTTCGCCCCTGCCTGGCCCTGCGACCTCTCCTCCTGGTGGAACCCAGTTCACTCTGCTCTTCTTTAGCATCCCCTATGAACTGTTTTCCAGAACTGCTGAAAGAACACAGGTAATTAAGGACTATAACTAAGAAATATAGACCAATCCTTCCTCCTCCAGTGGTGTGTTTGGGAGGCCGGCCCTCCCAGTGTCCAGGGAGGAAGCGCTCTGTTTTAGTTACGTGATGTGAGGCAAACACACCTTCACCTTGTGGAAGCTGAGAGCCACGGCAGTCATCAGACGCAGGGTTTCACATGGGGTATTGAGTATTCCACATAATAATGTAAAAGTTGGTTTTGTTGTGGGGTGGGTGCAATTCTTTAGAAATTATTATACTTTGTGTGGTATATAAATGTCTAATGCTATGTTGTTTTTTACACCTGAAATGAATTAAAAAAAAAGAGAGAGGAAAAAAAAAGAATGCAAGTAAAAAAGAAAAAAGAAAAAGAAAAAGAAAGTATTATGCTGTTTACCAATTCAGGGCTCATCTATTGTGGTGATCCCTAAACATCAGTGTGCATTATAATCACCATAGTTGTGCTACTGGTTACAAATGCAGGTTCCAGGGCCTCATCCCAGAGACTTTCATTCAATAGGTCTGGGGTAAGGCCCAGGTTTCTGTATTTTTAATTAGTAGCCAAGAGACTCTGATGAATTTCACTTAGAAACCACCTCCCACTACCTTAAAAAAAAAAAAAATCTGTAGGAGCCAGGCAGCGGCAGACTAAGGAGTGGTTGAGGGCTGGTGGTGAGGTCTTTTGTCCTCCCCAATATGCTCTGCACTCTGCTTCCACTCCCAGTCTTTGATACGGGCAGTTCACATTTCCTCTGTTGTGTGTAAAGGACTCAGAAAATGCATCTTCCAGAAGAGAACCCCAACCCCCTCTTGAGAATGGTCATCGTTTCCTGGGGCCCAAGACTTAAGGAAAAGGGGATATAAAGCAGAGGGTGATAGGGAGAAGAAGCACAAGCACACCCCACATCCAAATGGCCAAGGAAAGGGACAATTTGAAAGGGAGTCCTTGTGAGGGGCCTGCAGTGGCTGTTACGAGTAGTAAATGTGTGAATTGGTGTTAGGATTTTTTTTCTCTCCTGTAATTAATATTTTTCAGAAAGTCTGTTAAACCTCATATCCTGTGTTAAGTGTGCATTAGCGTATCCAGGCTTTGGGAGGAGCTTGAAGCAAACCACAGGCAACCGCTGCATCGTGGAGAAGCACTGATTAGAAACCAGGATGAACAGAGAGGAAGTCTGGAGGACTGGCTGTGGACAAGACAGAAAAGCACTTCCCAGAGAGCACCTGAAACATTTCAGGAAAAGAACTAGAATCCTACTAATAGTGAAGGATAGGCTTGAATTGTTAGCATGCGGATTTTAAAGGGAGGGCAGTCACCATTGTCTAAAAATCTGGGCCTATTTAGACTCCATTCCCTTTTGCTTGTTGTGGCCTTTGTTCCCACGCAGGTGCCTGGGTCCGAGGTTACCATTTATGGCTCCTAGTCACCTGCAGCGTTTCCCAAACTGGTGTTCCATAGAACCCTGCTCCTTAGGATGTACATACTGGTGTCCCTCAAATGAAGTTCCATACTCAAATCAATTTGTAAAATTCTGAATCAAATGAAATTAGTTAAGCTTCTGTATTGCTGGGTTTCTCAGAATCTTGTGCTTTGTGGATCTTTTGACTCTCCAAGGGCAGAAATATAATTAACAATATTTCTCAAACTTTTCATCATGAAACTTTTTTCTTGAAGCACACTCATTAACATTTTCCAGAACAATGTTTGTCTGAAGGCAAGTAGAAAAAATGCTGCTATGCAGTTGTCCTCCAGTGTTTATTCTCCCCTTCTTCCTTTGTAATTGGAAACCAGAATTTTAGCTGAGTACATGCACACCCAGAATAAGCCTTACATTTCCCAGTGTTCCTTGCAGTTGGATGTGACTATGTAACTAAATTATTTCCAGTGAGATGTAAATGGAAATAGTGTGTGAAACTTTGGAATGTGTCCTTAGAAGGCAGTGCCATGCCCATTTTGACCTTGAAGCACCTCACCAATCCTGGACTAACGATCCCAGGCTTTCTTTTACATGAGAAATAAACTTCCATCTTCTTTAGACTACTGTTCCTCTGGGTTTGCTGTCATTAGCAGCCATTTGGGAAATATGTAACGATCACTTCTTTAGATAGATTTCTCTTCATACAATGAAATGTTTCTGCAAGATGATGTGCAAATCAAAATTTGTTAATTGGAAAATTCATCAATTAATTATGTACTTGTATCTTTGTGGCATTGTGCAACACATATCCAAAACAGGACAGTTTGAATTCTGAATGGACACCCAGAATGAAAGTTTTTGGAAAGTAAGTAATAACCTCTTGGTTGTTCATTATCATGGCCTGGAATTGTACTTTTGTTGTATAGAAAGAGACACATTCTTTGAACCCCTTTTCAGGATTCTCTATCCTTCCTAGACCATTTTTCACCCTACAATGTATTTCTTCTTACCAATTACAAAGACACAGATATGTACAGAGGAGACTATGGAGCTGTCTCTCCAAAAGAGAAATCATTTTAGAGGAAGTGAGAAAATTAAGTCTGTTTTCCCCATTCCTATATCAAATGACCAGGAGATGAAAGCAACAAAAAATAATTCTATTGCCTCCATACCTTGATCTTTTACCAAGTCCTCATCCATTAATTTTTCATGTAGGTTTCCATAGTACACCATAGTTCAATAGTTCCCAGATTTTGCTACATATTAGAATCACTGGAAGAGCTTTTATTAATCCCCAAACCCAGGTCATACCCGATACCAATTAAAGCAGAATGTCTCAAGGTGGCATTTAAAAATGCCCAGGTGGGTCCAACGTTCATCAGAGTTTGGGAACCATTGCCATATTCTCCGGGGCTTTATCAAGACTAATGTTAACATCAGGGAACTGTTTCTGCCCTGTCCTAGACACCACGTGGGAATTAAACTTGCTGAAACTGGAGTTCAAGTGTCAAATATTGAGAAGGTGAGACTGGTGTCATTCTTGTCATCTCCCATCTCCACCTGAACTGTTCTGCAATTAATTTCTTCATTAATGAAATGAAGATAATAGCTCCTTCACAGGTTTGAAGTAAGGACTTACTGAAAATTTGGAAAACAGACAGTACTGTGTCTGGCATATCAGGACTTTAATAAATGTTTTGAGAAGGACACATTCAGGAGCTGTCTGACCCAACTCTCCCTCAGAAGGTAACGTCTCTTCTTTCCCAGTGGCACCCAAGCACACTCCTTTGCAGGCCCCTCCCTTTCCGCTCTTTTTACTCTGGCCCTCCCCACACTCCACTGGCTCCCTAACAGTTATTGTCAGGGAACAGAGAGACACAAAGGACTTTCTCAGACCCATGATCACAAGGATATGTTACTTGTCAGAGCTACAGCAAAAAGAAAAGGTACGAGGAACTAGCACAGGGCCAAATAGGATCGACAGGAGGAGAGATTGGGAAGGAATTGGGAAGAACAGATTAGAAGACAGTGCTAAAAGCATGTGGAATTGGGTGGAATTACAGTTGAGACAATTATGGGAAGGAAGTCATTCAGCAATAGGAAAGAAACAATCAGCCATGGGTACTTTTGAGCACCTCTCTGTGTTCAGCTGTGTGTTAAGCACTCTGATGGATTCAGGAGAACTAGGAGATTAGATACCTGCTATCAAGGAGCTTGTGGAAGCAAAATGAAAGGGAATAACTAGAGAACAGTTCAATACAAAACTCTGAGAGCTGAAATGGTCAGAGAGGACTTTCTTGGAGAGCTGTACCTCCACTGGATCTTGTAGGGTCAGCATGATTTTAATTAACAGAGTAAAGGAAATAAAATATCCTAAGGATGGGCAAGCAAAGTCAGGGGATGGCGCTGGAGGAATCTGATTACTCTGCTACTTTCTGTCTCCTTTACTCTATAGGAGTTAAAGCAAAAGATGTGAAGGGACTCTTACCCCTGATGATACTAATGGTAATAATTTTCCTGCTGCTTCTGTTCTGGGAAAACGAGATGTATGAGGAAGAAGTGTCATCAACCATGGAGCACTTGCACGTGGACTACCCTCAGAGTGACATTCCTGTAAGGTACTGCAACCACATGATCTTCCAAAGAATCATCAAGGAACCCGACAACATCTGCAAAAAGGAGCATGTCTTCATCCATGAGAGGCCTCGAAAAATCAATAATGTTTGCACTTCTCCCAAGAAAATGGCTTGCCCAAACCATTCCACCATTTTATGCTTCCAGAGTGAGACAAGGTTTAAAATGACAATCTGTAAGCTCATTGAAGGTACCAGATATCCTGCCTGCAGGTACCACATTTCCCCCAGAGAGGGGTTTATTCTTGTCAGTTGTGATGACATGAGGCCAGTTAATTTCCAGAGCTATATTTTATAACTTGAGACCAGTGCCTGGATCTGGAATCTTCTCTTCTCTCTCGGGGCACTGGTGCTGGTTTTCCCTGATGCACACCTGAGCTGTGGACATGGGTAATGCCTTTAGTGAAATGGGTAGCCACTGCTAATTCATTTACCTTTCCAGTATTTCTGAGCTGGAATCCTTTTAGTCTGCTTCAATAAAAAAAGAAATAAATGTCTACTGGATTAAACTATAAACTATGTATGTGTTTCAATTGCCTCTTTTCTTTGGGTCATTGGATAAGAGCCAAGAGTGGACTCTACACAAGATAAGGTGAGTGAGGCATTCACTTCACATGCAAAATGTAAGGGGCACAACCCCCCCGTTCAGTAATCTAAATAAATAACTTTTTTTTTAATCAAAATTAATGCAAAAAATCCCTGATGAAAAAAATATCTAAATTTTAAATCAAGGGTTGATATTAGGGTGAGGTGAGGTACATGAGTTGTGCCAGTGCAGGGTCAGATCCTGTTATTCAAATTTTTGATATTTGTTCATCTGGGATTGTTTTGAATTAAGTTTATTTTTAAATGTTGCATTAAAATATTATTTCTCTTGATTACTGGGCTTTATGGTACCCCGTTAAATTTTGTATCTGGAGTGCCTCATTCATTTCACCTTAATCCCAGACTTGGTCCTAGGTGTAGAGGTAACTGGGTGACCTCTTAGGGGTATATATAACCTAAACTGCATCTGCTCCTGTTCAGCAACTCCCTCTGTGCCTTGAAAGAAAGGGAAAAGGAGATCAGAAAAAGCCTGGCTGGTCAGAAACCATTTCCCTGGAAGATTGGAGAGAAATGGCTAAGGGTTTCCCAGGGAGGGATTGAGACTGTCAGAGCTCAGTGTACTTCCTCTTTGCATGCCCAGAGGAAACAGACGGACTTTGACCCAGGCTACTAACTCTTTTCCTCTTTTAGTTCTTACAACTGAACTGGTTGTTTAGTTCTTTCACATTCAACTATGGGCAGAGTATCTTTAGCGTTAGAGGTCAAAGGAAGAGAAGGAAGGGAAAGAGAGTCTCCTAACTCTGGGAATCTGATGAAGTCCTGTTCCTCTCTGAGCCTTAGTTTTCTCATCTGTAAAGTGAGAGGACTTGAACTAGATAATCTTTGAGATTCTTTCTAGGCTTAATATGCCACAATTCTGTTTCTTAGAAGTATGGAAGTGAACCTTGTTTGGGGGGAGGGTTGTGAGTACTGGGGAGTAGTAAGACATAAGAGGTGCCAGATTATGGGGTCACTAATTCTGAGCTGTGATAGTTCAGTCCTGCAAGTGAGAGCCAGAAAGTCGTACAGTGCGTTAGAGCAGGCGCCAGCAATGCATGAGGTTCAGCCAGCCCTTTCTGTTCTGATCTTTGCAGTTGAGAGACTTCAACGATTGCATTATTTATTTGTACTTCATTCAAGATCATATCAAAAAAGGAGGTACATCTATGCTAGTTGTTAACTCTTTTGTAAGCATCAAGTTCTGATCGATTCGATTTATGGAGAGAGGAGGGTGACAATTGTGAGTAAAGGACACTTTGCAACCTTGTAAATGGAGAAGGCTTACCCATTTAGGGTGGCCCTCTCACAGTTGAGTTTCATTACCCACTTCTCTATGGGAATTCCATTGTCACTGTTGTCTTCATAGAATTTTGGATGTCACTAAGGAAGCAGAGCCTTCAGCATCTGAGATGCTGAGCAGGAACCGGTGGTCCCTAGTATGTAACTTGTTGGGTCCTGCTAGCAACATCATTTCCTGGGCAAAACTTTAAAGTGGCTGAAATGTGTCCTTTAAGGCCAGTTTCTTTGTTCTGAATTCTAATTCTCTTTCCTGTTTCTTTCTCTAGGCTTTATTGTCCTTCCCAATGATTTTTCTCCCTTTCCTCACCCAACCTCCCTTCTTCTGATTAAAAACAAAATTTTGCAGACAAATGCACTTCCACCGAAGTGTCAGTAGGCAACTGAGACTGTCCAATGGAATCTATTCTTAGAATATTTTCATTCAATTGTCATCAAAGCCCACTTCAAATGACATTTGTAGTTTGGGTTTGTTTATTTTTCTTCAAATGGGCACCCAGCAGCCCAACTCAAACCCAGGTAGCTGTGAATTCTGCTCACTTGAAATACATGTTTCAGAAAAACTGGGACTCTCTGCACTGCTCTTCTTCTTGTTTATTTTCCTCATTATTGTCTTTCTGTTTCCCTACTATCAGCTTAATATTGATGTCAATGGTAGAGGATGTTTAGGAAACAATCTAAATCCTTCTTCCCTCCTCCCTTCAATCTGTACCATGCTCAAGGCACACACGTGAACACACCCACTTAATTCTTAATAATTTATCAATAATCAATCAACCCAATTATTACGGCTTATATATTTTTAGTGCTCTAATTTTACACACAGTATATTTTTAAATTAAATATAATAAAAAGATACAAGTCCAGTATACTAATGTCAAATGAGTGGTATAAGAAGTGAGAGGTAAGAAGTTCAAAGGAGTGAGAAATGGGTTTGGTAGACTTAAGTAGTAAGAAAATGTGTCAAAGAAAGAATGGGCTTTGAAGGATTTCAAGAGGCAGAAAAGAGTAGGCATTCAAAAAAGGAGCACCAATGGGGAGATGGAATAGGGTGCATTCAGAGAGAGCGGATCACATTGATTTGACTACAGAAGGTTTGCATACCAAAATAATGGGAGATGAGCCTTGAAAAGTAGTTGGGATTAGATCAAGGAGAGCCTTGACCAAGTGGCCTCAGGCGATTAGATTACCTCTTATAGGCAATGAGGAATACTTCAAGGTTTCCGAAGAGATGTCATTATAAGTGGTGTTTTTAGAAAAGTAGTGCTTTGAAAGAATTGGAGGGCAAGGAATGGTGATTAGAAGGTAAGTGTGATAATGCTGAAGATATAAGCATAGGGGAAGGAGGCTTTTAGAAGTAGGAGAGAAAGAATGAGATCTTTCTAGAGCAAGAGAAAGAATCATCACCTTAAATAACCATTCTCTCTGGGATTCTCATTATGAATTGTCCGGCACTGACCTCAAGTAAAGGATTTTCTACACGAGTCAAGCCATGCTATGTTGTTAATAAAGATTGTTGAGAAACCAGTGTATAACTGTTCAGTGTTTGATTCTGTACAGAATAAAAAGGAGAAACTATGTTCCAGGCTCAAGGAATTTTTAGCTTTAGTAAGAGGAGAAAAGACTAACATGAATCAACTAACGGACAAGAAAAAAGAACATATAAAATGAAGAGCAATGTAATCTATGTTGTAGGGTTTCAAAGACGCAGAAAAAAAATCACTTTGGGTTATAGTATAAATAGACAGGGAAGATTTCACAGAAGAGGAGGCAGTAATGCTGCCTAGGTCACTGGGATTCTGACCACCAGACGGACACTTCGTTCAGTTCTCTGAGCATCCTGGGCTCCACACTGTCTCCTTCTATCTCATACTATTCTACCTACCCCTTTTTTGCCCCTCCTTCCCTCTGTTAGACCCAGTCACAGAAACTCCCAGGAAACAAATACAATTTCACCTCTTGCTCTGCCACAAGCTGGAAGCTTTCTCTACAGGATCAACTTACCAAAGAAACTGGTAAAGACAGATAGACCATGACTAAGAATTGGTGGGGGAAAAAATGAGGGGGGGGGTAAAAATTGTGGGCTTTTTTCAAATGGCTACCAGGTGCCGGGTACTGTGTGAGGCTGTAGGAGAGGTAACAATAATGAGGAACGTGTTGGGTAAGATTCTTGTGACCCACTGTGAAGATTAGAGACCCTGCCAATGAGATTTTAGACAAGGAGGAAAGGAAGAAAAATAACCACTTGGTTCTGGACACTTTAAATGTATTATCTTATATAATTCTCACATTTCCTATTTTTTCACATGGGGAAACTGAGGTTAGTTAAATGAGGTAAATTGTTAATGGATAAGCAAGGGTTTAAAGCTGGGTTTTCAGACTCAGCTGGGTCTTTTCACTTCATCAATACTTCCATTAACAGATGTAGGAGTCTTAAGTTACATAGTCAATACTGGGAGCTGTCATGAAGAAGAGAGCTATCTTTTTAATGTTCTCTTTATTTTTGTCTTTTACTCTTTATTTTAATTCTATGCAGAAGAGATTACCCTAGATCTGTGATGAAGACTTATCTGCTGCTACTCGGCCTGGGGTTGATTCTTGTAGGATCTTCAGGAAGCAAGATGGAGACAATTAAAAAATTTTCAGAGGAAGAGATGCAATATGACATGGTAAAAAGTGACCATGAAAAACAGACCATTGCGGTGTTAATGAACTTGATTCTGCTATGTAAAAATACCAGCCTTAGTATGTCCAAGGATGTTATTCTGTCTTCCTCATTGTTGACATTTAGAAGATTACATTATGGCTTCCCTAAGGGAAACAGTACAGGTAATGACGAAGAGTATTGTAATGATATGGTGGTCTGGAGAAAAGTTTCAGAAGCTAATGGGTCATGCAAGTTGAGCAACAACTTTATTCTTGGCTCCATGAAAGTGATCTGTGGGGTCTCCAAGGCCCTCAGCTGTAAGTGTGGACAGAATCTTGGCATAAGCTGCTCTGAGAGCTCAGAACTGGAGACCACTATGCCCCAGCTCACTCTGGGCAAACTGTTCCCCAGGTGCCAGTATCATAGTGTTAGCTCACTAAAGAAAATATTGACAGTGCTAACAACTCATTCTCTGATGAGCTGGTTGGTTAGTGGCTCTAAGTTATAAATCCCACGGGGCCGTGAGACTATAGTCTATCTAAAGAAGGACATATGAGTATCATCATTATTATTTATTGCCTTCTATTATCCATATCTACCCTTTCAGCACTATAGTGAACTTGTTTACTTATACTAACTTGAGGAATGAAAAATCCAAAATTGTGGATAATTCAATTAAAATTTATAACTGATCCTGGAGTGCAGATACTTGCTCTTTTTTTCTTTTACACGTGCACACATACACACACAACACACGTACAACACACAAACACACTTTCCATGAACTGACTTCCATCCTAGCTCAGCTATAAAGCCAAGAAGCCCAGCTTACCCAGCTTGATAGAATTAAGGAGAGAAGGCCCAACACCAATATAGATAATTGAAAGTTAATTGTACTGCCACCGAGATTATTCAGAGGAATAGTGAATAAGCATAGGGGATATTATTTCACTGCTTCTCTTCAAAGAAATGTGTGTGTTGATGTGTGCACACAAATGTGAGTACCCACCTATGCAACCAGAGGTCTGCCTGTCCTCCAGAAGATGCCAGAGGGAAAAGATACTGTGCCTGAGCTCCTGACCTCAGTCAACAGCTCCAGCCCTTCCTTCCTCCAACCACATCCCTATCTACTTCACAGGCTGCTATAGAAGGAAGAAATAAAGCACTTACTGCAATTGTTACTCAAGCATAGTCTTGATTCCCCGAGGGAGAGGAATGGCAAGCCACGGAAGAATAGAGGAGGTAGAAAGATGGGAAATAGGAACTCTATGTCAAGTACCGGGAAGAATTCGTCTTCAATCTTGTTGCTTTCTGATGTGGTAGTGAACTTTTATCATTACTTCAAATTGTTTATTTGTAAGTCTTTATGATTCAATACTCTACATAAAATATGGGCAGTTATCTTGTTCATTAATATGTGCCTATGTACTCATGTTTTCTAATCTTACATCCTCCCTCTATCCTGAGACCACTCTTTTTTAATGTCCTAATTTTAAATAAATGAATGCCACATCACTGTTATACTTTTTCTTGTTGTATTATCACTCTTTATATGTCAATTTTCTTAGTGTTTTTCACATTTGGTGCAGAATTCTCATTATATCAAAAGTGCAAACTCTGACAATCAACCAACATGCAGCAGTAGGGCTGATATTTTTGTATCTTTTAGCTGGGTTTTCCTTGCCAGTGTGGTGATTGCTTAAATAAACAATCACTATGGGCTTGGCCAAGTAGGTATGTAATTAGCATTCAATTTGCATTTGGCAGCCAGAGGAGAAAGTGATAGAGGGAGATGCCTAGGGCCCAAAGTTCTCTCTCTGTTGGAAGAGAACCCAGGGCTTTGGAAGGGAGATGTGTTCACTGGGTTCCATTCCAGGGATAGTTCCACGTGGTTGGGCTGGTGCCACCTCACCACACATGGGGTGGCGTTGGGGGTGGGGTGAGATGTCTATGGCAGAGCAGTCCAACCTCTTGGTTCAAATTTGAGTAACTTCTTTCCCACTGGGATTCAATTTCCTTATCTACACAATGCGGAGGTGGGGGTAGCTGTGGGTTCTCAGTGACGAGAATCATCAGAATCAGAACCAATGTGGTGAAGCTTTCAGGTTGCCCACCCAAAACCACTCCACTTGCTTGTACAACAAAGAGATACAGTGAAGCACAGGGCTGCCCAGCCAGGCATCCTTTCCCAGGCTCTCTGAGCAGAAGTGATATGTGCCACTTGTAGGTCCAGGTCTTATGACATTGGACTGGCTCCTCCTCCGTGGATTATTTTCTTACGAACAGCTAGCTCCCCAAAATAGACATGAATGTGACTCAACCTTAATCATGTAGGTGACGATAAAGTCCTAGGAATGGCCAGAAGAGCAAAAGGGAAGAAAGCCATGTGTCTGAATAACTGTGAAGCAGAGTTATTTTGCCAAGCTGGACTACTCATCTTGGGACTTGATGAGACAAGCAAAGAGTTAACAGGAGCGGGCTTGTGAGCTGGCAGGAACAAGCTTAAACATTAACCACTTGGCTCTGAATCCCCTGTCTAGTACTGTACCTGCAGGCTGACAAACACCTCACATCCATCATAGGTGGGAACAGAACAGTTCCCAACTGCAACTGCAGCCCCCTGCAAACTGACATCCATCATAGCTGGGAATAGGACAGTTCCCAGGAGAACACAATTGTAACGGCAGACCCCCTGCAAGCTGACATCCTACATCCTGCATGGAAAGATATAATACCCCAGAACTCTTTCTCATTGGTATAGCTGTCTCCATTAGACTCTGCCCTGGCAAACTTCTGCCAGTATCTCTCTTGCCCCTCTGTCTCCGCAGCTGTCTCTCTCAGACTGCCCTGGCAAAATTTCTGCCAGTTCCAAACAGAACTCTCTCTCTTTGACTTTCAGTAAATCTTTTCTTACTCTTGTAGAGTCTTGTAAAATGCTTTTACATTCTGTAAACGACCAGGGGTTAATTCTACGACAAGACAGGACTGTTCATAAATATGTAGTTTTTAAAATCTACTATACTTTGAGATTTTGTTCCATCAACTTAGCCTTACCCTAACAAATTTGATAACTTTGGGAGCTGTGATTAAATTCCTGAGCCCGAATCCAGAAGTTTTGGGTTCTACAGGTTGGAGAAAGGACTATATAGCATGTGGGGTTTTTATAAGAGTGTTAGGTTTGCTGATGTGTTCCAAAGTTTCAATATCACTAGATTAGATGAACTAAGCTTTCTTTCTAGTTAGAGAACATTCTGATTCTAGTTGCAGTTAGGGGGAAAAAAACATTGCTGCCTATGTATTCAGAGCTCCCAAGGACAACACTGCGACCAAACAATTCGATTTAAGTCAAAGAGCATCCATTCCCTACACAGTGTCCCAGAACTATCAAGGCAGGGTTTTTACCCCGAAACTCCTGAGCCATGGATATATATGGGAGCGAACACAAGGCCACTATAATCAGGACTCAGGTTTCCAAAACAGTAGCTGAGAAGTTGGAAGGAGTGTCACGTACATGAAATGCATCCCTTTTACTCCAGCAACCAGAGAACTGGCAGGTTTGGGATAAGACAACTATTTAAAATCCCTACACCTTCATGTTTATAAAGTATGTTCAACTTTTTCAAGATCACATATAATTACCACAAGGATGATTAATAGGTAATAACAATAATTAATAACAATAATTGAGGTCTTATGTGCCAGGCACTAGTCTAAAATATGTATATGTATATATATATATTATGTATATATATATATATATATATATATATATATATATATATATATTCTCAGAACAACCTCCATGAGGTAGATTATTATTATCTCCACTTCAGTGATGAAGCAACTGAAGAATAAAGACTTTAGGTAACGTACAAAGTCACACACATTCTAAGTGGTCCCCCGGAAGAAACAAGGACAGTCTGATTCCACAGGCCATGCTTTTAGCCATTCATCTTTATTTGACAGGGAAAAGCAAACTTACCCATAACCATATAGAAAGATAATGGTGGAACACTCCTGAATAAACTCCATCTCATAAGATTGTTTTGACGATTAAATGGTAACTGCCATTATTATTTTCATTATGATTAGATCAGGGCACTTTGTTAAGCACACAATTGAAGAGAAACATCTGCAATATATATGACTGACAAAGGGTTGATATCTTCTATGTATAAATAGATATGTCAGTTTAATAAGGTAAAAATGGACAGACCCACAGAAAAATAAGCAAGGGACACAAACATAAATTTGAAGAAAGAAATAAAAAGTCTTTAAATATTTGGAAACGTTCCTTCCTGCTAAAGGTAATATAAATAAAAACAATGTAATATAATTTTTTACCTTCCCAGTCAGCAGAAATAAGATTTTAAATATAACAGTGCTGGTATAGGTACAGAGAAGGGGACATTCTCATGTGCTCCTCCTGGGAAAACAAATTGGTAAATTTGCTGTCTTTCTGGGGAACATTTGAATTAAGCTCCATTCTAGTTTTCAGACCTCTGCACCTTTGATTTCTTTACCGATGATACAACTCCCTCCTCTTACACATCCTTTACGTAAGAAACTTAACTCAGTCAATTCTGGCCCTGATGACTCTTTGAGTCTGGGACCTCAGTGAAAGGCCTGAGCAGGCCCCGGGGCTTGTCGGACTTATCACTCTATACCTGAACAGTGAGTTCAAATGCAAGACACACAGAGAAGAACACATAAAGTCAAGTGGTGCAAAGCCTGGAAGGAAAGCAGAAGCCATGCGAGGCACAGCAGGGAGGTGTGTGTTGAGGGCACAATCTGGTAAAGAGAAGAGAACGTGAAAGTTGGATGAAGAAGGGACAGAAAAGGATAAAAGGGGACAGGTGTCAGAAAGGGAGAGGTGAGAGTGGTGACTCTTTGTGTGGGTATGTTTTAAGAGCCCATCCTCCCAACCTTGCCTTGCCCCCCCACCCCAGCCCGGCCAATAATTCTTCTTCTAACAGGCCTCCTGTGACCAGGACAGCTCTCAGAAGGGTCTAAGAGTAGGGCCGCAGGAGCTGGCAGAGCCTTGGGCATGTGAGAGCTGCAGGCTATGCTGCTTGCTTGTGCTCTCTCTGCTCTCCCCAGCTCAGGCTGTTCCAAGAACTCCATGTTATCATTATGGGAATGTGGGCTGAGCTCTCAGACCTGTCACATGAACTGCCCCTTCTCAGAGCTCTCCTGGGCACAGGAGGTCTGTTAGAGGAAGAATTGGCAGTGGGGAGCAAGATTGGGAGGACGGGTACTTGAAACATGCCCACACAAAGAGTCACCACTCTTACCCCCCCTTCTGACACCTGTGCCCTTCTATCCTTTTCTGTCCCTTCTTCATCCAACTTTCATGTTCTCTTCTCTTTACCAGATTGTGCCCTCAACACACACCTCCCTGCTGTGCCTCACATGGCTTCTGCTTTCCTTCCAGGCTTTGCACCACTTGACTTTATGTGTTCTTCTCTGTGTGTCTTGCATTTGAACTCACTGTTCAGGCACAGAGTGACAAGTCAGACAGATTTCTGGAGCCAGGCCACCCATATGACTTTCACTCAAAGGCCACTATTCCATCTGCCCTGGTTTCAGCCCCTGTAGGGCAACCTATTTATCCAGGGCTCATGAAACACATGGCCCTGATTTGTCCAGGTGGAAAAGGACAAGAGCGGCATGAATTGCTGGACTTACCCTGGGTACACATCAAGCCCTGCTGGGATGGGGGCAGGTGGGGGTTGTCCCTGAGCAGCTTCCTAACCTGATCATACTCATTGTAAGCATTTTTATGAGAAGGCACAAATAATGTATCCTCACTATACAAAGTATTGGATACAGGACAATAATATAATATCTTAAGAGAGAAAGATATCTCTGTTGTCTGAAGTGATCATTGCAGGCACCTGTAAAAGAAGAACTAATATCTTGAATTTGGTAGAAGAAGAAAAAGGGGCTAGGAATGGGAAAAAAACACATGAATAGGAGTAGGTGAAACTAGAGTTGATACTGCTATAGCCACTTCAGCTTTCTTTTGACTAGAATTATCATGATATATAATTTCACATCCTTTACTGTTAACCACTTCGTGTCTTCATATAAAGTTCATTTCTTATAGACAGTGTATAGTTGACTTTTTCTTTAATCCAGTCTATCACTTGCTGTTAATTGGTTTGCTTAGACCATTCCCATTTAATGATATTATTAATATGATTAGTTTGAATCTAGCATCTTACTTTTGGTTTTCTGTTTCTCTTCTATTTTTGTGCTCCCTTTTTACTGATTTATGGGCCTTCATTTGGATTTATCAAAGTATTTAATAATTCCATTTTACCTCCTTTTTTGACTTTTTAGCCGTATCTCTTTATTTTGTTAATTCAGTGGTTGAATCAGGATTTTTAGTATATATCTTTAACTTATTATCATAGCCCACTTTCAACTGATACGTATTACTTCATTTATAGTACAAGAACCTTATGATAATATACCTCCATTTCTCTCCTTTCAGATTTTATGTTATTGTTGTCATACATCTTACTTTGAAATGTGATGTAAATCCCATTATACATTGCTACTATTTTTTCTTTAAGCAGTCGATTATATTTTAAATAAATTTAAGTAATAAGAAAAGTCATATTCATTTGTGGTTACCATTTGCAATGTTCTTCACTCCTTGGTGTAGCTCCAGATTTCCAACTGGTATAATTTTCCCTCTGCCTGTTTGATTTTCCTTTAACATTTCTTATAGTGTGAGTTTGCTGGTGAGTAATTCCTTGAGCTTCACAATCTGAGAATGTTTTTATTTTGCTTTAGTGTTTTAAAGATATTTTTGCCAGGTATAGAATTTCTAAGTTGACAGTTTTCTTACTTTGAGTATTTTAATATTTTCCCATGTATTCTTACTTATAGTGTTTCAGATGAGAAATCTAATGTCGCTATTGTCTTTGTTTTTCTGGCTGTAGCATGTCTTTTTTTCTCAGACTACGTCTGTGGTTTTCGCTATATTGCTATTTTTTTTCTCCTCAGTTTGATTATGACATGTCTTGGTATAGTTTTCTTCATGTTTTTGTGTGTGGGGTTTGTTGAGCTTTTTTGGATTTGTGAATTTATACTATTCATTAAGTTTTGAAAGTTTTTGGTTATTCTTTCTTCCAATTTTTTCCCCATCCCCCTGTCTCTTTTCTTCAGGGTCAGATTATCCATCTGAGTCACTGGAATTCATTCTACAGCTTACTGTGCTCTTTTTATTTTTGTTTTGTTGTCTATGTCTGTGTTTCATTCGCATCATTTCTATTGCTTCCAGATGCACTAATCTTTCTTCTGCAATGTCTAATCTGTCATTAATCGCATCCAATGTATTTTTCATCTCATGCATTGTAGTTTTTATCTTTACAAGTTTGATTTTTTTCTATTGTCCATGATTCTACTTAACTTTTTGCACATATGTAAAAAATATAGTTATAATGGTGGTTTTAATGTCTTTAATCTGTGCCTGTTCTGGGTCAATTTCTCTCTCTCTCTTTCTTTCTTTCTTTCTCTCTCTTTCTCTCTCTCTCTCTCTCTCTCTCTCTCTCTCTCTCTCTCTCTTTCTTTCTTTCTTTGTCAATTTCAATTGATTGATTATTGTCCTCATTATGGTTTGTGCTTTCCCGCTTCCTTTCATGCTTAGCAATCTTTGATTGGATGCCAAACATTTTGAATTTTACCTCATTAGTTTACCTTGTATAGACATTTTTGTATTCCTATAAATCTTCTTGAACTTTTTCTCAGGGACACCATATGGATCCTTTTGATTTCTTAGGTAGGTCCAGAGTAGTAACAGTCTAGGGCTAATTATTCCCCACTACTGAGGCAAGACCTTCCTGAGTACTCTACCTACTGCCCCATGAATTTTGACTTTTTTCAGTCTGGCTAGTGGGAGTAGGCACTATTCCCTCTGATCCTTTTAAATGGTTCTTTCCCCATCTTCAGGTGGTTTTCTCCCACACATATGATAAATAGTACTTTGCTGAATACTTGAGGGGAACCCTTTGCAGATCTCCAAGATTCTGTCTGGAGGCAGCTCTCTCCTTTCTGGTACTTTGTCCTACGGACTCAAGTTTCCTTGGCTTCCTCATTTCCTCAATTCTACCTCCTCGATTCAGGTAGTTTTCAGGCTCTTCCTAAATTTGCCCTCCCTTCACTTTTGCATGAAATCTCTCCCAAGATAGCAAGCCAAGTGAATTGTAGGGCTCAGCTTGCTTGTTTCCCATCTTTGAAGGATCAGTGTGTTTTGTTGCCTGGATGTCCCCTATCTTAAAAATAATTTTTCTGGCATTTTGTCGGTTTTTAAAATTGTTTCAGGTGGGAGGGTAAATCAGGTCCATTTTATTCATTCTTGACTGGAAGATGATATTAGGCCTTTTTTATTTTATTTTAAAACAAAGTCTAAAATATTTTTATCCAAACAGACTCCCTTCAAATTTTTGGAGTTAAATGACTTTCCTTGGTCTTCTAGTAGGGAAGTAGATATATCATGGCAGAGTTGCACTCATGATGCGCATCTGTAATGATGCAAAAGCTAAAAAATACATGGGTTGAGTGGAGACTTCATAGGAAATAAGAATACTTTGCTAAGGTATAAATTGGCATTTTGTTTTTATTGCTGTAGAATGTTGGGAAATAAGACAAAAATTCTTCATTTCTGTAACACAAGAAGTTGTCATACTTTTGGGTCTTGACAGCTCAAAAGGAATGTTAATGGCTTTTGTGTTAACTTTAAACACTTTTAGTGATCTAAAAAGTGAGGGGAAAAATAACATTGTGCTCATCATTAGGACAATTTATAACAGAAAGAGAAACTGATGATGTCAAACAACACCTACATAGAAAGAACTGAACTTGCTGGTTTTTTTTTAGGACAAATCCAGATGCGTTGATTTTTCTTTTTTAATTGTGTAAGAAAGGTGAAAGACACCTAAAATAATAACCGAGGTAATTTTGCTGTCACCCTTGGCAGTTGTGGTTTTGGGGAAGATATGCTGGATTTAGAAAGAAACTCACACTTTTTTTGCACTTGAATTTGAGAAGCAATTTCACACTGCACGTAGTTTGAAATTTGTTGTTGTTTGTTTGTTTTCAAGCTGTTGTTGGTTTTTTGAAATTTATTTCTGGTGTCTTCTACCATTGAGATTATTATTATGTTATTTGTTTTTGGTGACATTTTCTATGTACTTGTGTAATGGGTATGTAATTCAGCCTATATGTGTGTAATCAAATATTTCAATAATTTTCTTTATGTCTGTGCTTTTGTTTTGTTTAATAAAGACATCCCTTACTAACTCCAAAATTATGAAAAATATTCTATGTATTTTTGTTATTAATTCTATTTATAACATAAATATCAATCTTATTAGTTTTATTTTTAAAAATATTATTTTGGTCTCTAGTCCCTCCTGCATTAAAGACTCTGTGTGGGGGGGTGGTACGGACACTGGAATCTATGTTATTTTTTTCTTGATAGAGAGCCCATTGTCTCACTGGATTTATTTTCCTTTTCCCAAGCAAAAGCTATGATATATTCTATCCAAATATATTCTATACTTCTATTTTCCTGTTATTCCTGATCTCTGAGAAGGATTAAATTATGAAGTCAAACCAAACCAGTGGCCATATCTAGTTCTTTGTGAATAAATCCTAGAGTAGCTCTTAGTTAAATTGTATAAGGAAAATGTAGTCTTTAGCCATCTTCAAATGTATACTTTTCACACACATTTTTAGGCAATATTTAATGCTTCAGATTTTCACACCTATAACCAAACTGAGAATGATGTTAGGTTGAGGAAATTTGGGGAAAAGTGTGATTCTTTTGGGTCATAAAAGGATCAGTGAGTTTTCTGAAACTCTCATCTTTTGCTCAAAAAAATTTCTTCTCCTTAGGGCCACTGTAAAGACTTGAGTAGTCTTTTTTATGTCTTCAAACTTCTTAATCCTTTATGAATTCGACTTAATGGTTTCATGCTTCTCAAAATCCTTTCTCACCCCAAAAGTATCTGCATTTTCATTTATACTCTACTTTATTACTTTTATTGATTTTTAAATTTTTGTTCTTTCATCCATCTCAGATTTATTTTGAAGTATAATGAGAGGGTTTTTTTTCCCCCACATGGTTTATACATAATCTTAGTACCAATTATTTGTGGAATAAAATCCATTCTCTCACCTTTAATTTAAAAGTTACCTTATATATTAAATAATTCTGTTTCTGAATGATCTATTTGTGTTTTGAGAATAGGTTTATCTATTCATGTGCCAATAATATGCTTTTACTTATGATCATTTTATAAAACATTTTGATATCTAACAAAGCAATTACATTCATACCGCTTCTTGTTCAAAGTTTTAGTCCAGATACAAAAGAGAAAGTAGATTAGTGGCTGCCTGGGGCAGAGTTTAGGAATGGGATTAATTAAATTGGTGAGAAAGAGACAGACAGAGACAGACATGGGCAGAAATAGAGATGGAGGACACAGAGGACATAACATTGAAGCATGCTCATGCTTGATCCCTTCTCCAAGGACGTCTATGGTGAGAGGTGAATAAGAGGAGAAAATTCCAAGATGAAGAATTTTCCTCATAATAGCAGATTGTTAATGAGGGGAGGGCGGATCACTCATGGCTCTTTTCAGTGCAAGTTCTTTACTCCTAAAAAGGAAACTGATGCATTCTACCAGCTGGAAGGAGCATGTGAGCCTTTTTATCCTCCTCTCTCCCCACTGCTGTCTTGATCTCCTTTCTCTTTCCCTCCAGCCCTTTGTCTCCCTTGCTCACTCCCTCTTTCCTTCATCTCCCTCTCATACCCCCAGTCTTCTAGACTGAACATAGGCCTAGTAAGGTCAGTTTTTAAGCAATATTTCAAAGGTATTTAAATAGATACTGAGTTGTCAATTTTAAAATGATCCAAAGTCTTAGAGCTCAGAAAAGCAATTGGTGGTGGAAATGGAGCCTGAATAGGAATAGAGGCAGGCACAGCACCACAGTAGAACATGTCTCCTTATCTCTTCTCTTCTATTCCTCACAGGGAAATATGGGAACTTTGCTCACCATGCAGGCCCTGCCTCTGCTCCTCCTGCTGCTACAGCCATTTCCGTTTCAGTTTCTAAAGCTACGTAAATATTTGAATTTCTCACCTTCTGAGCAAGAAGCATTTGACGATTACGTGGCGGAATTATTTAGTACGGGGCCTACCAAACCACCTACCAAAGAACTTTTCCAAAAGGATGTTATAATTGATTATGAAAGACCATTATCTGATTCCGACTACTGTTCTGAAGAAGTTAAGCTAAAAAGTGTTCATAACAGGTTGCACTGTAAAAAAGAACATTTCTTTCTTGGCGTAGAATATGAGGAGTTGCAACAGTTGTGTAGACAAAGGTTTGTGGCATGTAGGAATGGAGTTAAGAGATGTCACAGGAGCCAGAAACTAATAGAAGGAGTGTATTGTAATTTAACAGATGGAGTCATGATGCCAGATTGTCAATATAAATCTGTTTACAAGAAGGGATATGTCCTTATCACTTGTCGATGGCAAGACGATATCAGACAAATTATTCCTAGTCATGTAAATGATATTTTGGAAATACATGACCAGCACTAAAGCATCAGCCACCAGAAAGATATCTTCGTCCCAGCATTCTAGAAGAGTATTCTCTAAGAGGTTAGAGTGAGAGCATATACCCCTCTCCATGCTGATTCTTCTACGTCAAAACTGAGAATGGTAATTTTGATCCCCTTCATTTTAATCATTTACTTTCCTCTGTTCTTCCCCAATATGATGCACAAGCAATGTGGGCTAGGTTCACAGGTAGTACTCTGAGATGTGGTTTCAAACAGGCCATGTAATTTAGTCCATTTTAAATGCATTATACAGATGAATGCCTGTAGTGAAAGATGACCAGCACCTAAAGGAACAGGAAATGGTTGCTTGAAATGTGCTCCAAAGTTGTTTTCATGTGAATCTCTAGTTCAGTAGAAATAATAAAGTACAGTGACCTAGAAAAGTGTCTCTGGTATGGTTCTGTGGGGTTTCTGAGTTTGGAATTATTAACCTTTCTCTGTGACACAATTTTGCAGCAAAAAGATCCTGAAGTCCCTTGAGAAATTGTGTAATTCATCTTTCTAGTGCAATATGTATAGAGATTTCGCTTGTTCTGTTCTTTCCATACAACACAGTATTCATGGGAAAATGAAGGTGTAGATTCTAATAGGAGACATCTCAGGATAAATACCTCAATATTCAGGACAGCAAAATCCCCAGAGTACTTTTCAATTGTCCAATGCTGCTTTTGTGGTTTCCCATATTTTTTATTTAACTTAGACATCACTGTTCACAAAACTACAAACATTTCATCACTTTCTGATATAGTCACATTTATTCACAATTTCTTTCCTCATTTTCCATAGATATGGCTTTATCTGAGAGTATCCTACTTCCAAAAAAGGCTGAAGAATCAGTATGATGAAAGAAATCTATCTGTCCAGTTTAGGTAATAATTTCTTTCCTTTCATATGTGAAACTTCTTAATATCTTTTTATCATTATTCCCTACAATTAACTTATGGAAAATGGGATAAGGAGAGTAATAATGGGTGACGGTAGGGAGAATGTCTATTGCTCTTGCATACTTCAATGCAATCCAATCCACTCATCTTTTTTCCATTCCCTATCCTTCAGACTCAGAGATAAGGTCTTAATTCATTAATTAGTTGATGTAAATAGGGACCTATGGCCAAGGGATTCCAGACTCCATTTCAGTGGCTAAGGAAAGGATACCAGAAAATCAAGCCTCTAGATACCACTATTCACTTGGAAGCTCGTGGCTTTTAAGTGTAATGTCTTAGTGAGTGAGGATCCTATCAAAGTTTTGGGAATCTCCATGACACAGTCTAAAACCAACCTTTTATACATCAGCTGAGGAAGATCTGCACATAGGCTAGTCTGGGTATGTGCTATGGACATCTCTCCTGGGCCATGTTCATCTCATTTATTTTGGGGTTATACAACAAACAAAATATTTATGACAGTACGATATAGTACAATAAATAAGGCATGAAATAATCATCATGTATCTCCTTCTCTCCAAGTAAATGATCTGATTCATATACATTTTAGAATGAAAGACATGGAAATAGAACAAGGATTATTTACAAAGATTGTTTCTCTCATTCAATATTGCATAAGAAATTCAAATCCTGGCTTCTACCCACCATATTCCTTAAGATAAGTTAAAACTATAATTTTTAGCTTCATCCATTGTAAAATTTCAAAAGATTATTGTTCAATCTCCATTAGCACTCCCTCCTTAATAATACCAACCTAATAAGATGAATATTGTCCATAACCTCGACTCACATAATTTATTCTTTATGTTAGAGTCTCTTGAGGTGATGCAATATTAATTTTTTAAATTGTGGTGAAATATATATAGCATAAAATTTACCATTTTAGCCATTTTTAAGTGTACAGTTCAGTAACATTAACTGCATTCACATTGTTGTACAAGCATCATCACCAACTAACTCCAGAAATTTTTTATCTTGCAAAACAAAACTCTGTACCCATTAAATGATAACTCCCCATTCACCCTTCCCTTCAGCCCCTGGCAATACCATTCTACTTTCTGTCTCTATAAATTTGACTACTGTAGGTGCTTCTTATAAGTGGAACCATACAGAATTTGTCCGTTTGTAACTGGCTTATTTCACTTAGCATAATGTCCTTAAGTTTTAACCACTTTGTATCATGTGACAAAATTTCCTTCCTTTTTAAGGCTAAAAATATTCCATTAAATGTATATACTACGTGCTGTTTTTCTATTCATCCATCGATGGACCCTTGGGTGATTTTCGCCATTTGGCTATTGTGAATAATGTTCCTATGAACATGGATCTACAAATATCTGTTTGAGTCTTTGCTTTTAATTCTTTTGAATATATACTCAGAAGAGAAATTGCTGAGTCACATGGTAATTCTATTTTTAATATTTTGAGGAACCACCACACTCTTCCATAGCAGCTACATTTTACATTCTTACCAGCAGGGCACTAAGGCTCCAATTTCCCCAGTCCTCAGCAACACTTGCTAGTTTCTGTTTGTTTGTTTTTTCCAAATAGCCATCCTAATGGATGTGAAGTAGTGACAACAATAATTTTAAATTTTAGTTATTCAGTGAAAGAATGTAGGCAACAGCATTTGCAAGACTAAGAAAAAAGAGGCTCAGATTATTGATGAAAATATAAATTGATAAAATGATTTCTTGAGAAAAATTGAGAAGATGTGTCTGATGTTTTGACAACATAAAACACAATTTCACTTTCAGAAATTTACCTTAAGGAAGTATTTTTGCAAGTGCACAAATATATATATATATATATATATATATATATATATATATATATATATATCTATCTCAAGATGTTCACTGCCACTCTAATCCCAGGAAGCATACAGAGAGTAGCTGCATTAATTAGGACCAACTCTAATCCCTTAAAAGTGTTTGCCTTGTACCTGAAACTAATTGTATGTCAACTGTAATTGAAAATTAAAACATTATTTAAAAAAATAATATCAAGAGTAAAAAAAAAGAAAGAGCTTGCCTTGTACTGTGTAGGTGGCACATGAGAAAAGAGTTTTCAAAGTTTCTTTCTATTGATCACTGAGGGTGGGCAGATGCTACCAGGTAGGGCAGAAACAAAAGCTGTTAAAGCTCGGAGATATAAGATTATGAGACTGGGGGGCCCGGCCCGGTGGCTCAGGCGGTTAGAGCTCCATGCTCCTAACTCCGAAGGCTGCGGGTTCGATTCCCACATGGGCCAGTGGGCTCTCAACCACAAGGTTGCCAGTTCAACTCCTCGAGTCCTGCAAGGGATGGTGAGCAGCGACCCCTGCAACTAAGATTGAACACGGCACCTTGAGCTGAGCTGCCTCCCAGATGGCTCAGTTGGTTGGAGCGCATCCTCTCAACCACAAGGTTGCCGGTTTGACTCCCGCAAGGGATGGTGGGCTGTGCCCCCTGCAACTAGCAATGGCAACTGGACATGGAGCTGAGCTGTGCCCTCCACAACTAAGACTGAAAGAACAACAACTTGACTTGGAAAAAAAGGCCTGGAAGTACACAGTGTTCCCCAATAAAGTCCTGTTCCCCTTCCCCAATAAAATCTTTAAAAAAAAAAAAACAACAACCCTCAAATTAAAAAAAAAAAAAAATGTCATAAAAAAAAAAAAGATTATGAGACTGGACCTAGGTTTAGTCCTAGAGTGCTAAAGAGAGGCTACATTGGACCAAAAGTTAGGCCTTGCTTTTTCAGCTCTCTAAGGCCCTCTGTTGAGGAATGGAGAGGGTGACAAATTTTTCAGAAATAAGAGGACATGAAAAGATTTGACCCAATTCTACATCATTCACATTTTCCACCCATTACAAACTATGTTGCATGATAATTTCACAGTTGTTTCAATTTTCTCCTATGACATTATGAATCTCTAGTCTTCCAAGATATCCTCCCAGAAAAGGTGGTCATCTTCACAGCTGTTAATCTCGGTATACTCAGCTACACTGCCAGTTTCAAAGTGTTATTTGTTTTCTCCCCCATGAAAAGTTACAGCATTATAACTTCCTGAATTCCAAAGGAATGGAAGAAGATTAGCGCCTCACTGTTGGTGGCCCAGTTCGTTGGTGAAAGGTAGATCTTACTTTTAACTAATAAGCAGACTTGTTAGAAAATACTGTAGAGGGATATACAAAATAAGAAATTATCATTTTTTTCCCCCAAACTTGGAGATGATTTTTTTATCTTCCTCAGTAAGAAGCACATTATTCTGTTTTGTGCTTTAACTTAGACCATCTGCCTATTTGGGGATGGTAGCAGTGCTCTGACTGAGATTATGAGGAGTGGCTAGTCTCTTCACTATCCATGGTATTGCAAGTATCCCTTTCTGGCCCTACTTAAACATATGCTCATTCATTTATTCAATAAGTATTTGTTAAGTGTCTATGCATGGCAGTCACTTTGCCAGCTATTGGACCCAAAGTGAAATATGGTTATCTGGTTATAGGTTAAGTTGTTCCTAAAACCAGAATTCAAACAGATTCAGGCATACATGATTAACTAGTGAGGCAGTGTTTGTAAGAATTCTAGTTGCATGAGGAGAATTGTTGAAGAGGAAGGATTCTGCATAACAGAAAAGAAAATGAAAACTATGACAAAAAAGAATGGTGTTTCATTTCTATCTACCTCCTTATCCAATGCTTCACATACACACTAACATACACCTGGCCTTTTTGACCAGTGTTTGAACACTACGGAAAGAAAAGCTTTAAGTAGAATATGGTAGAGCAATATTGATGAAAGACTCTAAGAGACTAAGGAACAAATAGTACTGTTTTGGTGCTTAGGGGATAAAGCGTAACACCAAGTGATAAAGGCATAATCTGTCCATTTCCCAAAGGAAAACCACACACATCTAAAACCTCCACCTGAACAGATTTGATGTTGTTGGAAGAAAGCACATCTTGGTATAGAAGCCAAGTGTCATGGAGGCAACTGGCAGCCATGACATCAATCAAGCCAACACAAGTGTCTTTGAGGGTAAAGAATACCATCAAGAAGGACTGAGTTGAAGAAAAAAAAGACACCACATGATACACATGGCCTAGTGGTCTGGGAGCATTTTGAGACTTCCTTTAGAGAATCCTAGATATGACAGATATGACCTGGGTGAGATTTTTAAGAGCATCCAGAGGGTTATAGGAGTGCAGACACTACCATTGTCTCTCAATTAGTGTAATCCTTTTCTTCATTTGGGGTTATAATAAGAGCCTCAAATTTTACCTGAGCACATCGCCACCCAAAATAAAAGAGATATTTCCCAGTTTTCTTTGCAAGTAAAATTGGCCATGTGACTAATTTGTAAACAATGGGATGTCTAGGGAGAATAAGTGAAATGAATGAAACAATTCTGGGATGTGTCTTTGAAAGAAAGAGGAATTCTCTTATTTTTTCTTTCTCTTTTTTCTAATGGCTGAAGCTAGAGCAGCCATCTTGGATCCTGATATGGAAGCCCTGTGCTAGGTTTGGCAGAGCAACAAAATAGAAAGAACCTGGATATCTGACTCCATGGAACTCCATACCAGACTATCCCTGGACTTTAGAAAAAGACATGTGAGCGAGAAACAAATACCCTCTCGTTTCAGCCACTGCCATTAGAAATTTAGGTCACTGTCAAACCAATTCTAATGAATACATACAGGAATTAAAATCATGTGAGATATAGGTGGTTACTGTTAAAATGATCCAATCAATAACCCAAGACTGATGAGACCTGAGGAGATTTAGGCTGTCCAAACATAGGCCTGGTGTAAATTTTAAGAATTACATGTAATGATATGATTATAAAAACAGAAGCACAACAGCTGACAATATGTTAGAGAAATGGCAAACCTCTTCTAACTACTGTCTTATTTCCATTCTTTATGTCAAATATTCTGGCATAGGAGCACAACAAAAGAAAATTCAAACATAAGGATTAGTAGAAACAACTCTTAGTTTGGGAATTATAGTTTGGGATGCATCACAGATCTTTTTCTGAGCCTGGAGAACCACAGAAATCCTTTGTGCTTCATTAGACTCAGATTATTCTTCTTAATCTTGAGACTATTACAGGAAGAAGTTAGGCTCTTTGGTCAGTCCCTAAACCAAGACCCAAACTGAGATTCCCAGTGTTCCACATCCTTGGTATCCATCTCGTGATTTATCACAGGTCATAAGACAGCTTTGTGAGATACCCAAAATGCACTCAGGTATCTTCTGAATTTATGAATTAAATAACAAAATTGCAAATTAAGTTTAAAAGCCTAAGGAAGAACTAATTTTTTGTTTTAAACAGATTAATTCCCATTGTTAAAATCAAAATAAACTTCTTAATAAGTGTTCTGGAAAAACTATTTTGAGTGCACCAAAAAACTTGAGTCAACCCCCACACCTTCTGATTCTCAATAGCCTGATACCATTGGCATGCCCTTGGCTGCTGCCCAGTGCTTATTGGCGGGGGTGGGGGTGGGGGGGGGAAATCTGCCGCTAGGCCTGAAGGCTGACCTGGGCCTTCTGTTTCTGGCTGAGAGCCAAGACAAATTGAATGATGACCTTACTGGGAGACCCTTGGGGCACCGCTTGGGCATGATCAAAGGACAGAGTTGACAGTGTAAAAAAAAAAAATAATGTAGGAGATCTGGAACATTCTGATGTGTGTGGTACACGCACACATTGACCTTATTCGCCTCATTATTCAGGACATATCAGAAGTCAACTGTTCTCCCTAAGTGGGAACAGGTACTCACTTCCTCTTATTTCAAATAGTAATGATAAAAATCGTGAAAGCAACATGTACAGGCTTCAATAGCCTATAAATATACAGGGTAAGGCTATATTTCCATTAAAAAAACAACAACAACAAATTTTAAAGACTTCAAATGCCTATGTCCCCAATCAGGAACGTAATCTCCCTTTAATGTCCTTGGGTCATTTCTGAACCCCCTGGGGGTGTGGGCTTCATGCAATCTCACATCCTTCCTACTGCTCTCTCTGTCCAGGGGTCATGTCCACTGACTGTCCTGTCAGAGAGTGTTGCAGGCCTGTCTCCACTCTACTGATGCTGCTTCCAACATTGCTTCAGTTTCAGGGGAGAGAGCACTGCTTCCCCTTTACTTTCAGATGCCAAGATACACTGCTCTTCTCTAGTTATCCAGAGCAGAGCTGTGAACAGATAGAAATATCTTTAAAATTAAATTTAAGAAAATTGGAGTGAAAAAATTCAAACAGTAATAAAATATGCAGAAGTTAATATCTTAGTATAAACCTTTTGTTTGCCTTTGGGTACATTTCCAAAGGATAGAGCAAGTAAACTTCATGGGTTAAAGAGTATTTGATTTGTGATTATCACTGAGATGTACGTGTATGTTTTGTGCACTTTTCTATAACTGTGTTATACTTCAATTTTAATGTTTAAATTTCTTCTGGATCAAAGCAAAATTACATTTTAAAATCAAGTTACATTGACAAATTTTCTCCCCAAAAGCTATATCAGTACAAACTCTCACAAAAGATTTTTCTAAATCCTTCTAACATTATTATCAAATATATCATATTCTATTTCAATAGATTAAAAAAAACACCTGATTCTCTTTGGATATCAATGAGGTTAATCTTCTCAAATGTTTTCTGTTAATTTATTTTTTGTGTGTGAATTTCCTATTCATATCCTCTGCATATCTTTATTTATTGACTTTAGGAGCACTTTTCATACAATAGATATTAATCCTTCTTCTAGTATATGCTGCAAATAGTTTTTTTTAGTTGGATGTTTTCCTTTAAAACTTTGTTTATGATACCTTTGGTCATCCAGAGGTCTTAAATTTTATGCACTGAATTACAACCTATGGTTTGCATACCCTTTAATATTATAAATACGATTTTTCATATTTTCTGTTTGTGTGTTTATAAAGTGATTTTTAAATGTCTTACATTTCAAATATTTAATTTGTAGTCTTTTTTAGTTTCTGAAGTGAAGTAGAAATCCAACTCTACTGACTTTCAAAGGATAGTCAGCATATCTCCACTAGTTTGCAATTCCACTATCTCAGCTGCTGGCGTGGTAGAACAGGTGGTTGCACACCAGCCGCTTGCTAAAATAATTGCAAGAGCTGAACAAAAAAAAAAAAATTATCTTTTTGAAGGCATCAGAGAGAGTCAGGTTAGTGAAAAATTGTGGAGCCAAGTTTCAGGAAAGGTATAGCTGAGCCTGGCATTTGAGATCACTTTCCCCCTCAAGGCAATACAATTTCAAAGTGGCATATGAGAAGTTGAGACAAGCTTTATTCAGATTCAGAGGCCTGAGGAAACAAAAATTTAAATTTGAAAGCCTAGAATGAGGAGATATTTGGTAATATCTAAGGCGTTTAGTTAGAATGCTGAGATATCTAGGAGTAAGAATGAATCAGAAATAGACTTACCCTCACATAGACTAAACCCTAGCCTTGAAGCACTTAAAACCCTGATGAATAAGTTTAATTAGGATTACTAATGGTCCAATGCCTACTTCCTGCAAAAAGCAATTTTTTTCCTCATGGAGGAACATAACATCTTCCAGAGCTTCAAAGTATAATATCTTTACAATTTTCATATACAATGAAATTGTATATGAAATATATACAATTTTCAATATACAATGAAAAATAACCAATATACAAGAAGATAAGTCATGATAGTAAACCCAAGAACAAAAGAGACTGAGAAGACACATTACGTAATTAAGAAAATGGAGTTATTAGACAAGAATTTTTATATTACTAATATGTCCACATACATAAAAATATGTCCATCCATAAATACAGCATGGTAGTCTAGTTCTAGTACTAAAAGTTGTCTTCCAAGATCCCCCTCCTGTTGTATATGCCCTGCATTGTCTCTTCCACTGGAGTGTGGCAGGACTTCTGAATATGATGGGATAGTCACTTCATGATGTTATGGTTTATGGAAGAGTTGACTTGAAAGAAGGGAGGACATGCTTGGTGGACCTGATTTGATTAGGTGGACTGAAAAAAAAAAGATTTGAAATTTGAGAGGAAGTTGATTTGAGGGGATTTTCCACTATTGTCTTTAATACGGAGACAGGGAATAGCAGGTGACCTCTGGATGCTGAGAGTGACTGCTAGCCAACATCCAGCTAACGGGCAAGGACCTCAGTCCTACAACCAAAAGGAACTGGATTCAGCCACCACATGGATGAGTTTGGAAGTGAATTCTTTCCCCCAAAGCCTCCAAGAGTGTGCAGCCTAGCTGACTTCTGGAGCATGAGACACTGGGTGGAGTACCGAGCTGAGCAAAAATTCAGACTGACAGACTGCGAGATAATAGGTATTGTTTTAAGCCACTAAGGTTGTGGTAATTTGTTATAAGCAATAAAATAACTAATACAACAAGATTGAAATTTTTGACAGGCAACAAAAAATAAAGACAAAGAAATAAATGGAATACCAGAACTAAAAACTTCCACTGAAATAAAAACCTGATGCAGGGGTTTAAAAACAGATAGACACAGCTGGGCCCTGCAACACAGGTGGGTTCCAATTTCTCCACATCTTCAACAGCACTTGCTACGTTCACAGTTTTTTGATGATGGATAAACACATTGTGGTATATGCATATAATGCAATATTATTCAACCACAGAAAATGAAAGAAGTACTGATACATGTCCCAATGTGGGCAAACCTGGAAAACAGTAAGCTAACTGAAAGAAGCCAGACATAAAATGTCAATATTGTATGATTCTATTTGGGTGAAATATCCAATATAGGTACATACACAGAGACAGAAAGCAGATTGGTGTTTGCCGGGGGGTAAAAAGAGGGCAGAATCAGGAGTGACTACTTAATGGACATGAGGTTTTCCTTGGGGATGTGAAATATTTGGCATCTATATAGAGGTGGTGGTTACACAACATTGTAAATGCACTAAATGCTACTGAGGTATATTTTAAGTGTTTGTAATATGTTATCAGGTGTACAGCATAGTGGTTAGACATTTATATAATTTAAGAAGTGATCCCGCTGATTCGTCTAGTACCCACCTGGCACTATAAATAGTTATTACCATATAATTGACTATATTCCTTATGCTTTACTTTACATCCCCATGACTATTTTGTAACTACCAAGTTGTACTTCTTAATCCCTTCACCTTTTTCACCCTGTTCCTTAACCCCTCTCCCATCTATCACCCTGATAAATCCAGTGCCCATCTGACACTATACATAGTTATCACAATATTATTGACTATATTCCCTATGCTTTACTCTACATTCCCGTGACTACTTGTGTAATAACCAATTTGTACTTCATCCCTTCCCCTTTTTTACTCACCCCTGATCTCCCTGCCATCTGGCAACCATCAAAATCTTTTCTGTATCTGTGAGGTGTTTCTATTTTGTTTGTTTATTTTGGTCTTTAGATTCCACATATAAGCAAAATCACATTACATCTGTCTTTCTCTGTCTGACATTCTCCCTCCAGGCCTATCTATGCCACTGCAGATGGCAAGAACCCATTCCCTTCCATGGCTGAGCAGTATTCCATTGTATATTGTACCACCTACTTTTTATCCATTCATCCATCAACAGACACCCAGGCTGCCTCCATATCTTGGCCATTTTAAACAATGCTGCAGTGAACATGGATGCACACCTCCCCTCAAAGCAGCATTTTGGGTTTCTTCGGATAAATACCCAGAAGTAGGATTATTGACTCCTTCTTTGTCACTTGTTATAGCCTTTGTTTTCAAGTCTATTTTGTCTGGTATAAGTATTGCTACCCCAACTTTTTTGCTTGTTTCCATTTTCATGAAATACTTTTTTCCATCTCTTTACTTTCAGTCTGTGTGTGTCTTTCAATCTGAAGTGAGTCTCTTCTAGGCAGCATATGAAAGGGTTTTGTTTTCTTAGCCATTCAGCCACCCTATGTCTTTTGATTGGAGCATTTAATTCATTTACATTGGAAGTAATTGTTGATAGATATGTAGCTCTTGCCATTTTATTATTCATATTTTTAATTTTTTTTCCATCTTAAAGGAGTCCCTCTAACATTCCTTGTAATACTGGTAATACTGGTTTGGTGGTGATGAACTCCTTTATCTTTTTCTTGTCTGGGAAGTTCTTTATCTGCCCTTTGATATTAAATGATAGCCTTGCTGGGTAGAATGCTCATGGGTGTAGATCCTTGCTTTTCATCACATTGATTATTTTGTGCCAGTCTCTTCTAGCTTGCAAAGTTTCTGCTGAGAAATCAGCTGACAATCTTAAGGGGGCTCCCTCATAAGTGACTGGTGATTAGTCTACCGGTGATTACTTCTAGTGCATTTTTCATTTCAGTTATTGTATTCTTCACTTCTGACTGGTTCTTTTTTTATGTCCCTTTTTATACCTGCTATCTCTTAGTTGAAGTTTTCACTAAGTTCCCTGAGCATCCTTACAACCATTGTTTTGAACTCTGTATCTGGTAGGTTGCTTGCCTCCATTTCGTTTAATTCTTTTTCTGGAGTTTTCTCCTGTTCTTTCATTTGGAACATATTTCTTTGTTTCCTCATTTTGGCTGCTCTATGTGTTTGTTTCTGTGTATTAGGTAGATCTGTTATGTCTCCCAGTCTTGGCCCTGTGGCCTTATGTAGTAGGTGTGCTGTGCACTGGGGCAACCTTGGTCACCTGAGCCAGGTGCTCCAGGTGTGTCCTTCATGTGGGTTATAGTTAAATTTGAGCCTTGATTGCTATTGACACATCAGTGGGTAGGATTTACCCTGAGGCTAACTGACCGTGGGGTTTGGCCACAACCACAGGCAGCTGTACAGGGGGCTTACCCCACTGAGTGGGATTCATGCCACTGGGCTCTGGTGCTTATTGAGACTGCCCTTTGGGTGTACTCCCTGTGGGCAAATTGGGTGGTGCTCTGCTGTGGTCTGAAGCCAACCTCCAAGTGTGTTGGTCTGGGGCCTCCTGGAAGGGACTCTGGTGCTGGCCCAGGTCACCCGCTACCTATGACCAGCCAGGGACTACCTGGTAGGAGCTACAAAGTGATCCACAGCTGTTCACTGCCTGTGCTAAACCTGGAGGCACGTGGGAGAGGCCACGCTGTAAACTAAGGACAGCTGCCACCAGTACTGGCCCTTGAGTAGCTCCACAAAAAGCCAAGACAACCTGCTGCCACCTGCTGACTCCCATAAGGTTCAGCCATTGATAAAGCCTTGTGTGGTACACAAGTTGGATGAGGCAGGGTCTAAGGGAATCACTCAAGTGGGAAGAGTAGTTTTTATCAGGTCAATGTAATTCTTGTTTGGTGCCAGTGAGGAGCCTGGAGCTACTCAGCAAAAGTGTCAGAGCACACTGAGGCTAGTTGTCACCTGTCTGGGACCCCAATAGTTTTCCAAGAAAGAGTGCAATGTGGGTGGGGTTGATTGCTGAGAAAATGCCTCTGGCATTGAGGGAGTTGGGCAGGGCAGGCTCCCAGGGAGACAGCAGGGTGGAGCAGCTGAGCTCAACAGGCTAATTCAGATTCAGATTTGGCTGTATGGGGAAGGGCTCAACATAGGAGCCCTCCTGCCTGCTGGCTGCTTGGGAGGAGGACCTCAAACAGGGAAAATGGGGACTATCCCTCCAGTCTTTGCCTGACCCACACAATTCAGTCTCTCCCCATCTGTTTCTGATGCCCCCTTGGTCACCATCCCTCCGCTGGAGCCCAGGGTGAGTGTTTGTGCGTGAGTGTCTGTGTGCGGGCCTTTTAAGGGGTTGTCTGGGTTTTCCACAGCCTTCCATGCTACCTGGACAGTTGGAACACCCACTGTTTTTCACAGCCAGATGTTATGGGGGCTCCATTTCCTGGCACCAATACTCCAGGCTGGGGAGCCCAGTGTGGGGCTGGGGTCCTTCATTCTTCTGGGGTTGGCAGGGGCCTCTGCAGCTGAGATATCCCTCCTGATTCTCTGTGTCTAGTGTTTTAAAGGGGATTAGATGAAAAGAAACATCCTGATAAATCTTTCTATGAAATTAGCTTTGGACTAATAATTTAGAATAGTGATAGGAAAATAAACAGTGAGTCACCAATTTGTACCTATATGTCAATTTCTTCCCCTCCCCAATGTTAAGAGCTATATATTGTAACTTGATGTTGAAAATCAACTGTTTTACAGAGATACATCCTTTTGATTTGTATCACTTGAATAATGCATATCAATTATTGAAGACTAAGAAAAGAGTACTATTCAAAGATTAACTGTATTCCATCATCCAGGGAAATTATGATTAACTTATTGGTATATACCTCCCAGATTTTACTCAGTAAAATAGGTGCTAAAATACTCAAATTTACTTAAAAAACTTGAGACCTGAAAAGTCAAGGACCCACTTTACAGTGCTGATCATAAGATTAGTGCATTGGTGCCATCTGGTGGCATACCTTGCACACATTGTAGATGCTGGAAGTTTTGTTATTTTTCAGAAGTAAATAAGTACAAGAGGAAAAATTAGAACTGCCATAAATTCAGCACCTACCATTTGCCTACACACACACACACACACACACACACACTAGACATGCACATACATATATACACATGTATATAATCTTTTAAGAATATTGAATTTTTTATTTTATAGAAAAATTTATTTGCCCACTGCTACAAAATTAGTTTTGTTTGCAAGTCCATTGTCTTCACATACTGAATTGCCTCCACATCCCTTTGAAGATTGCACTTAGAAAACATAAAGTGAAGGCAAACATCACAAAGCATTTTAGAGGATAAAGTCTTAATATTTAATAATAATTAAATATTAATATATTTAATATTATTATACTATATTATGAGTTATTTATGTATAGTATATTCTGAGTTATTTCAGGAAGTACTGCTTTCATAAAACAAAAACCAGGATGCTCTGAAAAAGTAACAATTAAAAAAGAATAAACACTCAGAAAATAGATACGTAAATGTCCGGGGAAACAAAAGAATCAGTATTGGGGTCAAAAAATAGTCAAAGAAATTTCCAGGAAATTAGTTCCAAAATGTGAGAAAAACATAGAAGAAAGAATAAGATATATAGAAGAGCAATTCAAGAGCTCCAATATTTGATTCATAGAGTTTCGGAAAGAAAAGAGAGAGAAAAAGGAAAACTGAAAATTTAATGAAGTAAATTTCTCAGACCTGAACATTTGAATGTCCAGATGAAACCCTGCCATCACCACCATATCTCCTCCCCCAGTGCAGGATACAATGACCTATACCTATGCACATCAACGTGAAAATTAAGAACACAGGCATAAAAAGATCCTAAAAGCTTGTTAGTGAAATAAAAAAGACCATTTACAAAGACTGCAAATGATACCAGACTTCTCAACAATAGCATTGGTAGGAATACAATAATTATTAGTTACAAAAGAAAAATAACGGTAGCTTCAGTAGAGAAACTTGGCAAATTCCACCTTAACCAAGTAAACAAACATCATCGGTAATGGATCAAATTGGAATTGAACGGGAACTGCTAGGATGCCGTGAGAAGACAACATTAGCGTTCCTGTGACATCTCTGCCAAAGATGCAGAATCTGGATCATATTAGGACAAACCCACATTGAGTGACAGTCTAACTGGCCTATAATCTTTTGTCACACTGAGTGACAAAGTAACTGGCCTATAATCTTCAAAAGAGTCAAAGTCATGAATCAAAGAAAGCCTAACGAACTATATCAGACCCAAGGAGAATAAAGAAATATGACAGAAGAAACACATGACTCTCAATTGTGTCTTTTTGCTATAAAGGACTTTATTGGGACAAACAGTAAAATTTGAATAAGGTCTGAATTAGATGGTATCATAATGTCAGTGCTAATGCCCTGGTTTTGATGATTGTATTATGGTTACGTATGCAAATATCCTTGTTTGTAAAAAAGACACACTAATGTGTTCAGGGATTAAGGAGCACTCAGCAAGTTACTTTCAAATATTAATAGTTCAGGAAAAAAAGTTCTTTGTATGGTACTTGCAACTTTTCTGTGAGCTTGGTATTACTTCGGACATTTAAATATGTTAAAAGTATAATACAAAACTGTAAATAGCATTTTATTCTAATTTTGCTTTTTAAAGATATTCATGTTTGTATTTATATTTGCACATAAAAAGACTAAAAGTATATGCAACAAAATCTTACGTGATTAACTTTGAATAGTGTAAGTACATTTGAGCATGACTCTTCTGTATTTTTCTAATTTTCTACAATGAGTTTTATTGCTTTTTTTCTTGATTCATTAAATTGCTAGAAGAAAAATTAGAAAATACATATAACCGAAAAATAATTAATTAAAATTGCCCTAAACCTCATCACTGAAAGTTAACCACCGATAACATTTTGACATATAACATTTCAGGATTTTTAAAATATGAATAGATACATATAGATTTTTTTTTTTTTACAAATACATGCATGTTTTCATAAAATGGAATCATAACAAACACACTATAAACACATTTTCAGTGAGCACATTTCTATTCTTTCATGCTAATAAATGTAGTTTTTATTATCACTTTAAGGAGCTGAATAGTGTTTCACCATTACATTACTATTACTTATTTAAATAATTCCTACTGTTGAGCATTTAGGATTTTCTACTTTTTACTATTGTAAACTGTGCTGCTGTGAATATCCTTGGTCATACAGCTTTATGCACTTGCCAAATTAAGTTCTTAGGATCAATTATGAAAAGCAGAATCCCTGGATCAAAGAATATGAAAAAAAATATATTAGGAGCTTTTATGTTTATTACCAAATTGCCCTCTAGAAAGTATGTATCTTTAAGTTTATATTCTTACCAACCTGTATACTAAGACATGACAACATGGAATATTATCATCTTTTTTTCTTTGTGAGGAACTTATATGATCAGAATAAGTAGTAATCTTTAACATTCCTGCAGACAAATTGATAAACAAATACATTTCGAAAGTTTATAAATGTCCTGGAAATGATATTCTAAGGTTTTTAACTAAGATAGTGGGTCATTTATCAGCTGGGGTGGGAGGGAAGCATAATCAACTTTAAGTCCCAGATAATGAAAATAAAATAATGATCAAGAACAGAGAAATGAAAAACAAAAAAACAACAACTAAGATGCACCATAATGAGCCAGGGTAGAAATCTTGCATTTTATACCTGCACTGATCACTTACTGCTTTGTAACAAATTATCCCAAAACTTAGCAGCTTAAGGCAACAAATATTCATTATGTTTCTAAGTGTCAAGAGTTTGGAAGCTGGTTAGCTGGGTGGATCTGGTTTAGGGTTTTCTCATGAGGTTGCTGTTGGGATATCAGCCAGGGTTGCAATCATTGGAAGGCTTGATGAGCTGGAGGATTCATTTCCAAGACTTTTGGGAGGAGGCCTTAATTCCTTACTGATGTCAGCAGGAACTCAGTTCCTCACCACATGGTGCTCTCCATAGGACTGCCTGAGTGTCTCAGGACATGGCCGCTAACTTAACCCAGAGCAAATGATTCAAGTGCAAGAGCAAGGAGGAAGCCAAACACTTCCTTGGACCTACCTATCTTGGATGCAGCATTCCATCACTCTGATCACCTTCTATTCATTAGAAGGGAATCATCAAGTGCAGTCCACACTCAAGGAAAGGGGAATTAAGCTCACCTTTTGAAGGGAACAGTATCAGTGAATCTGTGGACATTAAAGCCACCACGATAACTAAAAACCATGGAGTTCTTCTCAAGCAACCTCTGTAAGTCTCCGATACTGATGAGAGATGGCTGACTGTCCCTAGATCAAGAAAGTTGGAAATACGGTATAATGGTACCACTATTGATTTAAAGGCCAAGAGATCTAGTCCATCTTTCTCTTGAGGGGTATCGACCATACCTAAAAGGAGGATCAGGGCGTGTTAACCAATGTTTGAGAATGGGCCATGCAAAAAATATGAGTTTAACTCAATACATACACATTGAACGCCTAAAATGTACAAGGCATTCTGTAAGTTCTGCTCATATTCCCTACTTACTAATAAACAAGAACCAGAGAGTTTACTTACCCACGATCAGCTAATAAATGTTAGAATTCAGATCTGAACCTAGACTGTGAAGTTCCAGATCCCATGTGCTTGACCATTATGCCACACTGACATTCTACAGTCTTCCCTGCCTGCCTGCCTACCTGAAGTGACCCTCAACTTGGGCCCTTGCCTTTCAGCTCCTTGAAGACCTTCAAGTCAAATAAGTTATCCATCCTTTCCTTGGACTATGTGCAACCTAAAGAACCAGCCTCTGTCAGGGCTTGCCCTTAGCAAAGCTATTAGGCCAGGTGACTTAAAAGCAGAGCCTCACATGGAGATTTTTGAGCTAGTGATTCACTGAGGGAGTGCTTTCAGAAGAAACCCTGTAAGTAAGTCAGGGAAGCAGGATAAGGTAGAAGAAAAAACTAAACAAAGACGTGATTTTAGTTTCAAGTCTAGCCTCAAACCCGACTCCATTGGGAGCTCTAGAACATGATTGACATAAAATGAAGGCAAGAGGTCCAGGTTCTTGTACATGTATCTGTGTCAGTCAGTCATTGGCTGTGGGCCACCCTTTGGGGAAGAGTGTAACCTGTTAGGCATTGCCAAGCAGGAGGCCCCCTTGGGCTGGAGGTGATTCTCCAGAGAAGAGTGCACTGTGAATTCTCAGTATGCTCACAGCAGCTGGGGGCATGGCTACACCTCCCCAGTAAAGGATATCGATCTTCATCAGTTGACCCTTTGAATACCCTTTCCTTCACCTTGGAAATACATTCTAACTCCAGTCTCCTAATATAGTTGCTTGCTGTATGGTGGCCCTTAGCCAGACCAGCTTTCCAGAGCAGGGCTGAGGGCTGGATCTAATCACATCTCTTTCCTTCTTCTTATCATAATTATCCCCCAGGGGTCTCATTTGTGGATGTGCTCCAAAGGCAGATACAATGCCTGGTTTTAGTTTTTGTTGTTGTTGATGTGTTGATGTGTTGTTGTTGTTGTTTTTAATGAATTAGCACCCAGTAATTAGCACACTGCCAACCTCAAGCAAAAGCATTCATAGAGTAAGTGCTGTTTTGCTTTTTGCTTTTCTTATTGTCACATATGAAGGTGCTAAAAATTCCACTCATTCTTTGAAGTTAAAAATTTTATATCCTGTGTATAGTGATACATGATAAACTTATAAAGGTATAATTCCCAACACTGGCCTCATGCTGATACTGGAGAGCTGATATTTACAAACAGTGGGGCATCCCAGTGCCTCCTGAAATGCTATATAAATAGGTAAGGCTATTATGCCTCAACATGAGCACTCAGGATTTCCTCATAATCCCTTCTGCCTAGACTTAATACCACCATTTTCCTCTTCCCCTTTATTCGTCCCCTAAATCCAACTTTTACCTTGTTTCTGAATCATAATTCTAATAAAGAGGCAGCCCAACTTCTCCTGGAGGTGACATCTCTGTGATTTGAACCACTTTCTGGAAATTCACTGAAGGCCAGTCTGTAAATATGAAGAGGAAAGGGCAGGTCTATGGGCAGGGTGCAAGGGCTGGAACAGCAATAAATTACAAGCTAAATCAAAACTTTGTTAAAAATAGCAACAACTCTGTCCCTTGGAGTCCCTTTTCATTTCCCCAGGAGTGAGTCTCTGCCTGATGATGTAGCTATACAACCTTGGGAAAAATAAGGGATGAAGAGGGCCAGCTCAGTCTACACTGCCTGCCAAGAGTGAGCCCTTCAGAGATCTCAGGAGAGTCCCAACAATGACATGATACATGAGACTTTATCTTGGGTTTGGCTGTAAGCAGAGCTGCCCCTAGGGTGTGTATGGCCCTAGCCAAATTGGGGTGGGAGGGTGGGTATAGGGCTCCTATCTATATAAACAATTTGATTTTTAAATATATTATAAAATTCATGGGCCCATGTGAAGTATAGTGACTTACTGATGAAGATTTAGAATTATGGGTAGATACTTGCATATTTGTTTATTGTCTAATCAGTGCACATGAGGATTCTTTGTAGTGTCCAGGCTCTATCTCTTCCTGTTAGATCTAGGAACAATTTCTTTGTGTTCTTTATTGTCAAATGTATCATTCTTGGATAATTCCATATCTCCCACCACAGGAAAAAGGTAGCACAATGTCATGACTATTCAAAATCTGTCTGAAACAACATAGATCTTGCCTCTGCAGTTTCCTAATGCCATTTATTCAGTGTTGGCTATAGCGTAACTCATGCTGAATCATCCACTGTCTGTCTGTGAATACCAGCTTCCAATGATTCTCTCAAAAGTTACTTTGTTACTTTACATTGTTGATAACGACCACAAGTGCGAGTCTTACATAGTACTATAGTCCATTTGGGCTGCTAGAACAAAATACTACAGATCAGCCATCTTATAAACAACAGGAATTTATATCTCACAGTTTTGGAGGCTGTAAGTCCAAGATCAGGGTGTCGGCATGGTCAGGTAGGGCTCTTTTCTGGGTTGCAGACTTTAATATATATATTCACAAGAAGTGGAGTACAGCATAAGGAATAGAGACAGTGGAAATGTAATGGCTGTGTGCGATGTCAGAGGGGTAGTAGATTGGGGGAGGGGTTATCATTTTATGAGGGGCATAAATGTCTAACTCTTACATTGTTTTGTACACTTGAAACTAATAATAATAAAAAATGCATATTGCTCTCTATGCACAGTGAATCCAGCAACATCACCACCAAATGCAGCTGCCATTCACCTGGCCCGACTATGGGCCATTTAATCTCATATAATCCTCATAACAACCCAAAAAGTAGGTACTACTGTTTATCTCATTTTACAATAAGGAACTTGAGGTTCTGAAAACCAAAAGTTATTATCCATAGTCACACCTGCCTTTAAGTAGCAAAGCTTCAGTTTTATTCCAGGTCTATCTGATTGCCAAGAAGCAGTTCTTTTCTTCTACAGCACACCATCGTGAGATTAGTTGATAATCTGAGTATAGATTACTTTATACTCTCACCTAGGTCTCAGTCTTTAAGATAGGTCCCATGATAACTATATTAGATCGACAAAGCCAAGTGAAGGGCTTAGAAAAGTCTAGAACAACTCCTTCCAACTAGAAACACTAGTTCTAGAAACTGATTATTAAATGATTAAGGAGAAGGGAGAGGAATTTCATGGTGAAATGAATTTAGAAGTGCTGAATATGATCTCTGCCTCTTAGAGATTCACAAGCCATGTTAATATTAAAGGTTGTGAGATCTGCATAAAAGAAACCTACTTAACTCTGTTTAACCCAGAATCTCCCAAATCATTTTAATATCTCTGTTCATAGCCATTGAAATACCAATTTACAGAAAAACTGCCACGGGAAAGATAGTAATGGACGCCCCAAAATGCCTGGGCTCCACCTGACGCACAAGTCCCAGCCCAGACTAATTCAATGAATATCTCTGGAAAAAGAACCCTGGGATTGTACTTATTATATTTTTTAAACTCCCCAAGATGATTCTAAGAGTAGCCGAGGTTGAGAGAGTCTTGTGTAGAGTGCTCTGAAGACATTTGAGTATCTTGCAAATAGTAAGGGAGTCATTTTCTGGCCTTGGTTCCTCCCTCCCAACCACCTTTCAGCACTACATTACCCAATGCTCGCAAAGCAACAGCCAAAAAGATTGATTTTGGGAAAATAAAATTGTTCCATATTTTTAAAAAGGATTAAAGTAGTCATCCTGGTAAAAATCCAAACTTTGTTGAACTTTCTTACACATATACTATGATTTTTATTTTTTTTTTAATATCCTGTCAGGGAGTGTCCATAATCATCCAGAATGTTAGGCCTCTAGCGTCATACTCTGCCCTGTGTTCATATCCTGAGAGAAGGACTCAGACCTAGAGATTTTCTCTCCTGCACCCATTCTGGCTCTTGCTCATTTTCCTATAGTACCTGATACATATGAGCTTCGCACAATACATGTTTTTTGACTGACACCAAGGCAAAAATTCCAGATCCAAAACTCTACTTAGAGTTGAATCACACCCTTTGGGGTGTGAGTGAGCAAACTGAATGGTGCCTTAAATTGGCAAACAGCAAATGGAGGGAAGGTCAGGGATCCTCAGTTTGAATTACAGATCAGCTATTTATGAGTTGGGTGATCTTGGTCAAGGTAAACTTGGCCCCTCTGAGCCTGTTACTTAACATCTGTAAAATGCAGCTACTATAATATCGCTTCCTTCCAGGCATTACATAAAACAAAATATGTGATAGCACTTAGTAGATTGCCCAGCATACAATGAGAGTTTCCTTCCTGCTTGTCTTGAAAAGAAAAGAATTCATGTTGAGTGCTTTGAAAGACGGATTAGGCTACTCAGCTCTTTTTATTCGACTGTGCAGTATTTCACAGGAGTCAGCCAACTTACTGCTCTCAAATGACTCTGTTTCATACAATTTTTATAACTTCTGAGGAGGTACCAGAATCAATAAGCAGGTAATCATCGATCAATAAATGTATTGAAGAATATAGAAGAAACTTAGAGTTGCTTCCACAAAAATGCTTATAGCCTAACTAGGGTCATATATTGTATATGCAAATTAATTAAGGACTAATTAAATAGTATATACAGGTCCATGATCCCTTACCTGAAAATTTGGGGGCCAATGCATTTTGAAGCTTAGAGTTTTTCAGATTTTAAGAAGCAATATTATGGGAGTGAGTGTGTGTATGTGTCGTATATTACTTAAACACTCCTAGAAGAGTCTATCTGAGGCAATATTCATAATCAAACACACTGATGTTTCCTCAGTGAAATGTGTAATGGTCATATAGCATGAGTAAAGATAATAAATAGCCTTGCACCATCAATTCAGTCAGATTTTGCATCCTAATCATAAATGAATTTTGGAGCCTTTGAAAGAAAAGTTTTTAGAGCTTTGGGGATTGAGGAACAGTGGGTAAGGGGCTGAGGACCTGTTGTGTGGCTTACAGCATATACACTGGACATACAAAGAAGGAGCTACTTGAGAGCTGAAGGAGCTGGTGAAAGTTTTGAGAGTGAGGCAGCATTTGGGCTATAATGAGTTACTTGTCTGTCCCTACTGAGTAAAGTGTCCACCTCTTGTCACCATGCACCGTGTTGTGTTTTCCTGCTTAAGCCACTAAGGACCCTCAGAACATATGAAGTTGCTTTCCTGAGATAGTCTCCACAGTCTAATAAAAGCCTGATCACTGAGATTTGTCCAGGGTGAAGACTACAAGGAGGAGCTAGGAGGACAGTGTGGGAACCTTTAAGGAGAGAAACTGGTGGGAAAGTATAAGAGGGTGTTGACTCATCTGCAGACGAGAGAATACAGGCTTCAAATCCTTGCTAATTCTCTTCTTGCTAAGTCTCTTAATAGTCCTCCTCATACAATGGATCCTTTGGCTTTTGGTTAAGAAGTCAGACTTGGAACGCTTTCACATTCCATTCCCAATCCTCAATGCGTTTTGTTTACTTACTGGACAAATTCCTAACATGGCTGATTTTCTCTGACATCTACTTTTCTTTCCTCTCCTCCCACCTCACTTCTCATTTTCTCTCTTGCCTTTGATAATCTTCTGTCTGTCCCCCCGGAAAGGGATTCCCTGTCAGGAAGGACACGACCCTTGGCCTGGTCCTCACCTGCTGCCACTCCTCCATCAACCTCTAAATTTCAGAGTGTCCCACAGATTCAGACACACTTCCTGCCAAACAGCACTGTTCCTAAGAGGTCATTGCCAGGGGAGGGGCATCAGAGGCATAAAGGTAAATGTTAAATCAGAGGAGTCTGAGAGCCTACTAGAGTCAACACGTTTAAGTAGTTGCCTGCCTGCAATAACAGGAAGGATAAGGGAACATGGGGAATAAGGGAGGAAAAAACAGGAAAGTAAAAGCCAGGTCAGAGTAAGCTAAACATTTGCTTCCCTCCAGTCTCCCATTGATGTATGCCCCTGACTCCAGGAGAGTGAAGCAGAGAAAAACCTTAGGGGGAGGATTTAAAAACCAAGTCACACAGCAAATCCTTATGACCATTTTCTCGGATTTCCTCCTGCACCCACACATGTCTATTTCTTGATTGATTTGAATTCAGAGGAAATAGGCTGAGGGCAGCCACTTATGTCCTCTATTTATTCAACCCCAAGCTTTCTTCTCCTTGAGTAGATGCAAAACCTCCCTGCTGAAATTATTCTTTCATCAACTTTCTTGTCCTTCAGAGCAAAAAAGGGGAAGAGGTGCTAAGTGAGAATGAGTTTGTTTGATCCCATTCATTCTACATCTATTGAGCACCTAATGTGAGCACTATTCTGTCTGGACCAAATTTGGGAAAATGGTACTCCCTCTTCCTCTCTCTCCTCATCACTCTCTTGATTCATTCACCTTCCCTCCAATCCTCTATGCCAGACTCTGACTATAGGACCAACATCTTCTTACCTGGCATTGCATAAGTGATTAGTGTTGGCTGAATAAGTTTCTAAAAGGATTTGGAGAAAGAAAAGGAAGGGCCCAAAAGAAGAGGAAAAGAAGGGGCGGGGCGGGGGGTGGGGGAAGAAGCAAAGGAAAAAAGCAAAGGAAAGAGAGGGAGAAAAGAAGCAAAGTGAAGAGCAGGTAGTAAAAGATGAGATGAAAGAGAAAAGAGGACAGAAGGATCAAGAAAAAGAGGGTTGTCCTTGCCCCAACACAAGTTGTATCTTGGTCTGTACCACCAGAGAACCTTACCAGCTGACCCCTAAATCTAGGCCCTATATTTTTTCAGACTCAAGAAACCCGTTCTGCAGATGCAGTCACAGATGCAATCACTTTAATTTGCATCTGCAGTGGAGAAGCGCTGTGTGCAAAGTCCAGGAGGCTTAGGTAATTTCCCTAGTGTCTCATGGTGGGTAGCAGGGAAGGATATGGGTAAAAGAACCATTAAACTCTTGTAGTCTACACCCAAAGACCAGGGAACAAACTGATGACCAAGACCACAGGAGAGCCATTCTTCATTTATCTCTTCAAAGGGCAGGAGATAGGGTCCAGAAAGGAAGAACCTAGAGAATCTAGATATCATTAACCTATTCTGCCACCTCTGATCTCAGGAGCAACATGCAAGTTAGGTGAACCCTCAGGCAAAGGAGAATTAAATTTTCAGGGGAGAATGATAAAGAATAAACCAGCTTGTGTCCCCAGAACCTTTTTTGCAGAATACCTAAGAGGAGGAAAACAGCATGAGAAAGAGGAAGTGGAACGAAAGGTAGAAGAGAAGGTTAAGAGGATAAGTTGCTTCATTATCCAGACGTTTCCTGGACTTTCATGTCATTACAGGATATAATAACGAACTTTTCAAAAATGAAAGTTACGTAATGGCAGTGAGGAGTGACTTGGCCTGGTTTGGATAACTTGCAGACTGTCAAATCAAAAGGTCGGGAGCTTTTGTGACATTTGCCTCCCTTGAGCTCACAGGCAACAACAGGACTTTTACAGACAGCTTTGACTGCATCTGGCTCCTCGTGGATGAATGTGTACTGGGTTATGCATGTGTGGTTGTGCTCCTTCATCTTGTGTGCCATCAAGGCATTGCATTCCCGGGCCATCAGGTCCAGCCTGGGATAGTCTTTGTTGCTCTGAAATAGAGCCTCAGATCTGAGCATCTTGTTTCCTCCAACTTCATCTTCATTGAGGATGGTCTCTTCTGGCCAGCCGGGTTGCACCACTCCTTTGTTGCTAAGCAGCAGGGTTTCTGTTGTTCGGATGCCCTCTCCCTCCTTAGTGGCCTCAGCCTTGTCCTGTGAGTCACTGGACCAAAACTCATTCAGTGACTGATCACTGTCCTCCAGGACTGCTGCGGCCATCTGAAGCCCCAACCCCAGGCCCATCCCCAGGCCCAGCAACAGCAGCAACATCATGAAAAAGATCTGCACCAGCGTCAGCTTCATTTTGCCTGGAGGGGAGGAGGGAAAAGGAAGGACTGATTTGAGATGAAACTTGGAGACTCTAGACTCCTTACACCCTGTCAGCATAATTTCTGGGGTCTCCTCTCCCTTCTCCATATTACCCTATTCCCCTGAAGGCAGAGATCCTTTCTCATTCTTTTCCCATTTCTCCTGTCCCTCTGTCCTTGCCCACCCCTCTGTCCTTCCCTGAGTCTGGGTAATAATGTGTGGATCCTGCAGAACCGGAAAAACCAGGGAAAGCAGTTTTGAAACTTGACCTCAACTGACTCTTAAACAGAAGTTAGTTCCAAGTAACACAAAAGAACAATTGAGAAGATAAACAAGTATAGTGTCAAAATTTCCTTGAGAGAAATTCTTGTAGAAAGCTTTATTCTCAGTAAAGGACTAGAATTACTATAGGAGACCATCTCTATTTTTATCCCAAATTTATTTTGCTCATTCAAATATTTATTACTTTCCTTGCTAACCACCCTCCCCAAAAAAGATCAAAAGGAATAGAAAAAGGACAATAGTCCGTTCTCGGTCCTAAAGTGAGGTGAGGCAGGGAAGTGTGTGTGTGTGTGTGTGTGTGTGTGTGTGTGTCCAATTTCACATCTCAGGACCTTGCTAAAACTACACCTTGTCATGCCAGATCTCTTCTATTTACTGAAGGTCTCTTAGCACTTGAGTATCTCCTGCTGATTCCTTTTGTACACTTAGGGGAAAATGGAATGAAAATGAAACAAAAGAAAACCAAGCGACTCACTTGTTGGGGTTCCTAAACTAAAAAAGACACTAATGAGAGCTGAGAGAAGAGGCACACATTTTTGTCCTGCTAGGTCAGTCTCAGCCCCCATCAAAAAGAGAACTACCCTACTAGAAAATAAATTTAAAAAATGCTATAGTTTGTTGAGTGGGTATGAGTATTATATCAATATTTGATATAATGAATTTGAAAATTGTACTATGATTATTTAAGAGACTATCTTTGTTCTTAGAAAATGAACACTGAAATACTAAGGAGCAAAGGGTCATGGAGTATGCAAACTATTCTCAAACCTCAAACAGTTCAAAATATAGATTATATGTATGTAGGTATATGTGTGTTTAGAGAGAAAGAAAGAAAATGATTTTTAAAAGTGTGAAAACATTTTTTGTTTTTTTAAATAATATATCTGGATAAAGGGTATTCAGGAGTTTCTTGTGCTATTATTGTAACTTTTCTTTAAAGCTGAAAATACTTCAAAAATTTTTTAAAAATTTTAAAAGAGAGAATCACTCATGTTGTTCCCTGGGGGCACCCAACACTACTGTGACTTACCTATACACCTAAGTAGCTTCAAAGATTCTTGTTTCCTCTTGTTTAACAAGTTCTTCCCTCCCAGGATTTTCTTCCCTCTGAGAAGTGCCTTAGATGCTAGTCTTCAGAAAAATGGTTATCTCCTTGTGGTCCATGTGCTCTTAAACTCAGATTTTTCCCTCAGCCCACCCTCCTCCCACTCCCCAACCCAGCACTGAATAAACACACTGAGCCAATTCTTCTTTCTGCTCCCACAGATACTTTGAAGTAAGGCTATTTGGGCATTGAGACAGACCCAGACACCCAAGACAGGAAATGTCTCAGCCTGGGAAACTGCAGTTTGATTCGGTCAGTAATTTGTTCTACCCTTGAATTACACCCACTCTCCTGTAGTTCATAGCAGCCTGCTCTTGACCATGAATTTCAAACCAAGTCATTTCCTTATATTTTCCATATGTACTTCCCTTAAGCCTTTCCTGTCGTTTTAGGAATGTCAAGATCTTTGGCCTTTATTTGGGTCATCTCTCCAACATGGTTATATTGTTTTTCACATTTTAGAATGGTATTATGACTTCACTTGAAGATTTGGAATATTTGAGTCAGTCATGAATTTTCACATCTTTCCTATGAAGCCCATTCCAACTTTCCACCCTCCACTCCCTCTTTCCAACCCTCAGCCAATAACCGCATTCCCTTAAGAATACTCAGATTTACCCTCTGTGGTGCTGGCCGTCCAACCCCAGGCGTGGGGCCAGATGCAGGGAATGTCCCTGGCCTGGCTTGTTGAGACTGCTCGCTCTGCTCCACCCAGATCTGCTGGTGTCTGCAGGGCCTGAGGCTGTCCGTGTTCCAACACGGCTGAGCAGTGGGACAAGGACATTAAGTACTTCACCCTGAAAGAGGTCCAGAAGCACAACCACAGCCAAGCACCTGGTTGGTGCTGCACCACAAGATGTACAATTTGACCAAATTTTTGGAGGAGCATACTGGTGGGTAAGAAGTCTTAAGGGAACAAGCTGGAGGTGATACTACTGAAAACTTTGAGGATGTTGGGTACTCTAAGATGCTAGAGAATTGTCCAAAACATAAATCATTGGGGAGCTTCATCCAGATGCTTGATCAAAGATAACCAAGCCTTCAGAAATTCTTATTACTACTGTTGACTCTAATTCCAGCTGGTGGACCAATTGGGTGATCCCAGCCACACAGCACTGGTCGTAGCCCTGATGTATCATCTCTACACAGTGGAAGACTAAATACATCCTCAGAGGCAAATGAAAGAAAAGACTGCTTTGGACCAAGTTAAAAGAAGCCAACGTAACTGCTCCCACTGACAGAAACCTTCACCTGAAAAGTAATTTTAATACATCTCTTTTCCTTTCCTACTATGTTAGAAACAAAATGAATCGAAAAAGGACTTCTATTCTTTCTACTCTTGAACTTCTGCAGTGTGCCTTTTTATTCATCAACTTTATTTTGATGTTCCATGACTATATAATTTACTTATCATAGGCATGATCTTTTAAAAATATATCTGGTTTAAAAAAGAACAAAACACCCAGATTTTGCAAACCTGATAATTTACCTCTAGATAAGAGAAATATCCAAAGCAGCAGCATCTTTATCAGTCCTTATAGCCTGGGAGAGTAAAACTGGAAGGGTTACAATGTTGACTCTAGTCACTTCTTTAGCTAAAAGTGCCATCATGATATAATATTTTTAAAAATACTCTGGAAATCATTAAAGAAGCACTGTAAAACCCTCTCTAAACATAAGCAAGCCCTTTATAAGAAGATATTTTATTTTGTAATTTAGGCAGAAGTTTTCAAACGGTGGTCTGGGAGCCACTTCCGTGATCTGCAAAGTCTAGCAGGCTGAAATTTTGCAGTGCTGATGTTGATAGTTTACAATAATAATAACAACAACTAATCAATATTGAGCGCTTGCTTCACTCTAGGCATCGATTGCATTTTGCCCTCAAAATATGCTTGTGCTATCCCTCTTTGGTGTCCATTTTACCCACTCACTGTTGTGAGGTCTATTTGCAACAGGAAGAGGGAATAAAGAATCCTCTGCTGAACCTAGTAGCTGCTTAGAGTCAACAGGGATGATATATTCAACTACACACATCACCTGCTTCTTTATACTTGGGGTGTTACTATTAGAAATGATTTGAAATTAACTCTTGATTAAATATGAAGAAAGGACCTAGGTGTGTGGTCTCAGTATAACCTTTAGATTGAACAGGTTTTTATTTTTGTTTTTTCCTCTTCTAGGTTACAATTTTCTCATCTTCTAAATTTGAATAATTGTAGCTCTTATCTCATAGGGATGTTGTGAATAGTATAGAAGACACTACATGTAAAAAGATAAATGTATTAGCTATTGTGGTTATTGTTATTGCTGGTACATAACAATTACCAACACATGCTCATTATTCTAGCAATGCCATTTTCCTATTTAGAAATAACATGCCAAGGACCACAACTACTGACATTGCTCACTGCTTCTAGAAGAATTCAATATCCTAGAATCTCACAGTAGGAATTAACTCTCCTATTGACCAACGCTCATTTTATAAATACAGAAAGTGACTCAAAGAAGTTAATGTCTCAGATGCTGTAGATAAATAATGGCAGCTCTGATAGAACTCCTGAGTTTTAGTTAAACAAAATGTATGATGATAGATTAGATAGATAGATATAGAGATAGATAGATAGATAGATAGATAGATAGATAGATAGATAGATAGATATAGAGATAGAACAGATACTCTGATTAGAAAATTGACAAATGAATCCATCTAAGACTTAGGTTCTAAGCATAAGCACTAATTCTCAGTGTAAATTAATCTAAAATACGAACTTCCACTTGTCCTTGAGATGGAATAACAGTGACTGGAATTTGCTTTAAAAAAGCTCTTAGATTGAGATTCCAAGGAGGCCGACACAGCTAGAGTTTACAGGGCAGAGTGCAAGAGGAGACCAGACTGAAGAGGAAGAACTCCAGAGTTCTGCAGTAAGGAGATGTCACTAAACATTCATTAGAATGGCTAACATAAAAAAAAAAAAAAAAGTGACAATATCAAACACTGATAAGGATGCAGAGAAACTGGATCTTTCATACGTTACTGGTGGGAATTTAAAATGGTACAGTCATCCTGGGAAATAATTTGGCAGACTCTTAAAATACTAAATATACACTTACATAACCCAGCAATCACACTCCTGGGCGTTTAGCTCAGAGAAACAAAGAAACAAAAACATGTCCACACAAAAACCTGTACATGGATGTTAACAGCAGTTTTATACAGATTAGTCAAAAACTTGCAACAGCCCAAATCTCCTTCAATAGGTGAAGGGCTTCACAAAGCGTGGTACACGTATAGCATGGAATATCACATTCAGCAATAAAGAGGGATGAGCTACTCATACAACAGCCTGGATGGATCTCAAGGGCATTATGCTAAATGAAAAATATAATAATATCAAATGGTCACGTACTGTATGATTTCATTTATGTGATATGGAGAACATAGTAGTGGTCCAGGGGTTAGGATGGTGGAGATAGAGATACAGGGGTGACTATAAAGCGGCACCACAGAGAGATCTTTGTGGTGATGAAATAATTTTGTATCTTGATTGCAGTGGTGGTTACGTGAATCTACACATGAAATGAAATGACAGAACTACATACACACGTACACACACACACACAAATACACACATTATGCTAATGCCAATTTCCTGCTCTTATTATGGTTAGGTAAGATGTAATCACTAGGGGAAACTGGGTGAAGGATACATAGGTCTGTTAGGCAGATTTAAGCCAGGAACAGGAATCTTCTTATCTTAAAAGCCATCTTGTCTTGCTTTGTACTTTGTACCTGGCAGCTTGTTTTTGTCTTAGGACTGGAGAAGCCACATGGAATGTAGAAACCATCTTATCCTGTCTTGCTTTGTACTTTGTTTGTCTCCTAGGGGCTTGTGATCAGAGCAGGCCTGGGATGGAGGCCTGGGGGCCAGGGTGTGGAGCCCGAGGGCTTGGTCATGCCCCAAAACCCTTGGTTTGCTAGAGACAATGCAATGAAAACCCCCTGAAGCATTGAAGGGGGAACAACCTCTTTTACCCTCTCCTATAAAACTCCATACCCGTTTTTGCTCCGGGAGGTTATGGTCTTTTCTAGCGTGACCTCCCGCGGCTCAAACACGCCAAATAAATTCTAATAGACCAATTTTGGTCTCTTGCGACTCATTCCTCTGGCTGTGCAATTTTCTCTGAATCAATAATTATTTCAAAATAAAAAAAAAGTTTTTAAAGTGTTAATGCTCTTTATAGAAGTTTTACATAATGCTATAGATAAACACACACAAGACCCTCATCAAGACTATTATTTACATTTTGGTGTAGTTCCTTTCAGTTTTCTCCCACGCCACTCAACCCTGTGTTGATGTTAAGTTCAACATGCCTACTAAAACCACAAATTGAAATGTCAAATGGCAGTTGAACAGAATGAATGTAGGAGTCTGGAGTCCAGAAGATTATGAACTCGAGGTACAAATTTGGACGCATCACCATATGGTGAAGTATCTAAAGTCATGAGATGGAATGAGAGTGAGTGCAAGAGAAGGTTGATTTTTCGTTTTGTTTTATTTTTTCAAGATGAGAAAAATAACAGCTTGTTTATTGATAATAAAGATCAAATAGAAATGAAAAACTGATAATGCAGGAGAGAATTGTTGGAGCAATGATTTTGTGTGTTCAGTCTCTGAAAATGGATTGCCTGGGTTTGTGTGTGTAACTGTGTTATTTTATCTATGAATTACACTCAGGGTAGTAAAGGAGACATATAACATGTTTGCTGTAAAAGGTTGGATCTGGTGACCTGGTTGAGAAACACTGGTTTAAAAGAATTAGTAGTTTTCTGGCAGCCGCAGCCATGAAGGTCAAGCTGTGCAGTTTCAGTGGGTACAAGATTAACCCCTGACACGGGAGGCGCTACGCCAGGACCGATGGGAAGGTTTTCCAATTTCTTAATGCAAAATGCGAGTCGTCATTCCTTTCCAAGAGGAATCCTCGACAGATAAACTGGACAGTCCTCTACAGAAGAAAGCACAAAAAAGGACAGTTGGAAGAAATTCAAAAGAAAAGAACCTGCCCAGCGGTCAAATTCCAGAGGACCATCACTGGTGCGTCTCTGGCTGATATAATGGCCAAGAGGAATCAGAAAACTGAAGTTAGGAAGGGTCAACGTGACCAAGCTCTCAGGGCTGCCAAGGAAACAAAAAAGGCTAAGCAAGCATCTAAAAAGACAGCAATGGCTGCTGCTAAGGCTCCCACAAAGGCAGCACCTAAACAAAAGATTGTGAAGCCTGTGAAGGTTTCTGCTCCCCGAGTTGGTGGAAAACACTAAGTTGGCAGATGAAAATGTTAAATAATGATCTGACTATAAAAAAAAAAAGTAAAAAAAGAAAAAGAAATAGTAATAGTCAGGGGTCTTGCTACATGAGCGCTTTTCCTTCATCCTGCAGTTGCAGCTACTTCTTCCTAGTGACAGTTGACTGTCTATGAGAATCCAGCTCAGCCTTGGGCTGAGGTTTTCCAGCTGTGAAAAGTTTCTTAGTGTGGAAGACATGGAAACAAAAGAAAGAAGAGGATGCTGAACAATGTTTTACTAATAAGGAATCTAACTGTGCTGTGGGTCCCAAATAAGCCATTGGCTTTTTTTCCCAGGGTTTTTGTCACTTCCATGCCCACCAGATACACAAAAGTCCAGGGTGGGGGCAGACAGAGGGGGGGCGGGATGCATTTTTTCACATATTATTTGAGATGGTGTCTAAATACTGACCTCCGTTAGGATCCCAGTGTGCTCAATTGTGTGCAGAATATAGCATCGGTTTACCTTGACCCACCAAACCAAAGGGATCTAGCCTGTTAAAGATATTCAGTAAACATCTTAACAGTGAACACCTCCTTACAGAAGCAGTTCTGAGGGTTATGCTCTGCTCAAGCATGGCCAGCCAAGTGGATAAGTAGAGACTGAAACCTAACCCATGCTCTGCTCACCAAATTATACAAACTGGTACAGAATTGACCTCACCCAGAAAAGGGGCTTTTCCTCCAAATCTATACAAAAGTATTGTTTAGGCTTTCTAGGGACCTAAATAGATGGCTTTACATTTTAGTTTATTTTCATATAAATGACCTCATATGACCCTCACAACTGTCTACCAGGCAAGAACTAGAATTATTTCTTTTGCTTTACCATAAACTTGAGGCCTTCAGATGTTAAGTGACTTGCCTAAGGCCAGAACAGAAATTGGACACTGACGTACTGACTCCCACCATTGTTCCTTCTCTTACACTGTCTGCTTTGCCCCTGACAGTGTGTTCAGTTGAAGTCATTTCCTCATGGATCTAGAGAACAATTGGTTACCATTGATGCCAAAAATAACCTTGCATAATTAAGATGGATATTTTTAGTTATTATTAAGCATCAGAACAACTCACATTTGTAAGATGAACTCACACAAACCTGCTCACAATCCACAGAACTCAGTCCTAACTTCTGCCAGATCTTTCACTGTTATAATCCTTTTATCCCCTTTAACTGTCCAGGTCCTGCATAGCCTGGTAGATGATCCTCTGGGGGAGTTATCACAACTATGTCATTTTGTTTCTAATTGAGTGATTTTGGCAGCATCACTAGAGGTAGAGGAGTTTTGTTAATAACATATGATCAATAAAACAGACAACAACCATCCCACACTGGTGCAATAGGAAGTTCTAGACTCCAACAAAGTCTGCAGAAGGAAATTCCCCAAACCACATCTAACCTATGAATCTCTTTACCAAGTTCTCTGTCATTTCACAGCCTACCCCTCTGCTAGGAAAGATGCCATCTCACTCATCTTCTGGATTGTATCCTCTGTAAAAGTTATGTTCATCCATCTTTATGAATTGGCGTAAGTAACATTCATTGGCTTCTTTGAAATAGGCTTAGCAATTCTCTTTAGAGACATTTTGTCTAAAAATATTTTTGAAATGGTTTAGTTAGCTGGTTTTGCATGCCAAAGAAACAACCAAATTTCCCTGTAAGTTGCATTATTCTTATTAGGATTCTTCATAACCTTTCACATTGGAAAGTTATCAGATATAAATTAAGTACGGGCATTTTAAGGCTCTGTCACCTACACATAGTTTTTGTTTCACTCTAACGTTTGCCTACAGGCTCTGCTATAAACTACAGGCCAGAATTTGTGTCTTCAACAAAGAAGGTCAGTCTCATAGCCTCATAAAAAGACTGTACTAGATACTTGAACTATTGATGCTTTGAAGCATAGACTCAGCTACATTTGTTAAGTTACAATTATTTGTCTTGCTTAGACTGAGATGAGATAACAAAGGCATCCAGAAAAACCAGATGGCCACCCAGGAAGGGCTTCAGGAGGTGGAAGCAGCACAATTACCCAAGCCACACTGAGTCCTGTTCTCAACTCCACACTTCATTTTGTCTCTGCATCCCAACTCACAGGATGGACTCACACCAATCAATCCCAAAATAATACCGTAAATTTTTAGTAAAGAGCTACATTGAAAATACGTGCATTCGGAAATAAACCTGCCCCACACATTCTTTCCCTGACTTAAGTGGGAGGCCAAACCATGGAGATGTTTTGCCTGCTGAGCAGAGCTGGTGAGTAATGTTCACTCAGGCCAAAATTAGGGTGGGGAAACATTTCTGACTCAGAATTAAGGACCGAGTTAGCATTTTGTCCCTGAACAGTGGTGGTTTATAAGGAAGCAATGCTGAAAATTTAGAATTTCCCTTTCTAATCTCCAAGCTGCCCAATCTCCTTCTTAAAATATATTAGCATGCTTGTTGGTTTGTATTCTTTCGTATTCCACCTTGTTCCAAGATAGGATTAAAGGGAGCTTGCAAAACTATCTGTGATAAATGATAACAAATCAAATTAAGGTTAAGAGAAAAGAGTCAGGATGCAGTTTGATTAATTGATTTTTAGTTGTGAGGATGCCAGAATCGCTATTCTTCCCTAAGCCTGAATTTTGGTCCCCAAAACTAGAAACTGTGGGTTCTTTGTGCTCTTCCACTCTTGTGATAGATTAGGAGTTCCAGTTAGCATGTTGTAGTCTTATTCAGAGTAAATTTGTGGTTTTCATTAAGATTTCTAAAATGTTAACATTAAACTCAGAGACCTCCGAGTTTACATTCTTACATCTAGGAACAATCTTGAAAGACTAGCCAACAACGGCTTCAAACAAAAATAAATAAACAAAACTTACATCAAGAAAGTAGACACACGTGCCCCTCAATCTGCAAATCAGATATTTTCCTGCACAAAAATCATCCCATGGGAGAGCAATTAAGCTAAAATTTTAAGGTGTAGGGGCTTGCTTTCTTGTCATGAAACTGTGTCTGATGCTCTGGTCAGGTAATGATCATAATCAGGGCAACTAGCAGTCTAAGAAGTAGAGCTTTTTTCTCTATGAGAAGCCCATATTCCCCAGTAAGGTCACCAGATGGACAAGCCAGTCCTATGGGCATGATGCTCCTAAAGGCAGGTTACAGAGCCAAGAAAAGGCATCACTCACCAAAGAGAAACTGTCTTTTCTGTACTTTCTTGAGATCAGAGACCAAGTTCACTTGAGTCAGCAGACCCTGGTGCAGAAGTTAGCTTTTTGTGAAGTGCAAATAAGATTGATTAGCGCACAGTAAGATTTGGTGAAAGAGAGAAGAAGGGAGGAAAGGAGAGCAAGGAGGAGGGAGGGAGGGACTGCAAAACAAAGCACTAGCCCATAGCCAGGAGAGCAGCTGAGATGAGCTCAGGGGAAAGAAAGAGTCCTGGACTCTGAGAGAGGCCCTTCTGACAGGCTCCTGCGGACCCACGCTCCTGGCCAGTTTCTTTTCTACCTTCTCCAGCGTAGAGTTGCCTTGGTCTAGCTGGCCAGGTAAAATGATTGAGGTTCTGCCTTCAAAGATGAGAGCTGGAGAAATAAGAAAAGAAAAAGTACTTATAATCTGTGGTGGGACATATGCAGATGTTACTGAATTAATATCAATCTTCTTAAGTGAGATCATGGTAATGTTATGTAGGGGAATGTCCTTATTCTTAGAGATGCATGCCAATGTATTTAAAAGTGAACTGACATGATGTCTGCAACAACTTACTTTCAAATGGCTCAGGAAAAAGAAGGAAGTGTGCATGTGGCAAGATATTAACAATTGATGACTTAGGTAGAAAGTATGTATGAGGTATGATCACAAAATGCGGTGAATATTTAAATTTTTAAAAATTATTACAGTAAAACATACATTGCCATTAATCCCCCTCACTTCAAACACACTTATCCCATCGTTCTTGCCACTTTCTGAAGCAGTTCTGGAAGTCCTTTCTCGTGAGTGTCTTTATTTCATCCTCCATCCATGACAACACTCTGTGTCACACATCACTTCTGGTACGGCAATTTCTGTCACATAAAAACATTACAGTGTGTTCTCATCCACTTTATTTACAGGATATGGGACTGTGCGACTTCTGGCTCTTTCCTAAAGTCAAAATAACCGTGAAAGGAAAACATTTTGAATCAATTCAGGACATCGAAGCAGCCATGGCAGTGCAACTAAAGACACTCACGAAAGAGGACTTCCAGAACTGCTTCAGAAAGTGGCAAGAATGGTGGGATAAGTGTGTTTGAAGAGAGGGGGAGTATTTTGAGGAGGGTTGATGGCAATGTGTCTTTTACTGTAATAATTTTTTTTATTTAAGTACTCACCGTATTTGTTGATCGCACCTTGTATACTAGTGTTCATCACACTATTCTTTCAACTTTTTTATGAGCTTGACAATTTTCAAAGTAAAAAGTTGAGGACAAAGTAGACATTAAAAATTTCTAAAACATATTGAATCCATAGTAAGTACACCAAACTGGTAACAGTGAGGGAACAAAGGCCCTCTTTTTTGTTCTATTTTTGTTGCTGTTCTTTATATTGTCCAATTGTTCTACTTTAATATGTATTGTTTTAATTTATTTTTATTTTTTATTTTTTTATTGGGGAATATTGGGGAACAGTGTGTTTTTCCAGGACCCATCAGCTCCAAGTCAAGTCATTGTTTTCACTCTAGTTGTGGAGGGCGCAGCTCACTGGTCCATGTGGAAATGGAACCGTCAATCTTGGTGTTATAAGCACTGCACTCCAACCACTGAGCGAACCGGCCACCAAATATGTATTGTTTTATAATCATAAGATTTTAATTATATATATGTGTATATATATATATGCGTGTGTGTATGTATGCATATATATATATATATATATATATATATATATATATATATTACTTGAAAGGCCACAACAAGGACTCTTCCTTTCGCTCCTATGGCCTCTCTCACTGTACAAAACACCTCCCTCACCACCCCTCAAAACAAACCCCTACAAACCGCATTTCTCAACAAGCGCTCCCGTGTTTATCACTAGTCCCATAAACTTCTCCCTGACAAACGCTTTACTCATAAACTACTGCCCACACAAAACATACTCCTTCTAAACTGCTCTCCCAGAACAAATGGCTCTCACCACCGAATGAACCTCTGGGAAAGGCTTCTACCCATAAACCACTTCTTCCTCAAAGTTCCTGTGTAATCCTTCCCCCTCCCATCCTCTCTGAGACAGTGCCTCAATATCCTGGTGAATTCCTCCCAGTATGCTGCTGCAGATTTCTCAATTGCTGAACTAAAGGGTTGCCCTTCCTGCTTGTTAATTGTTGCCACTTTTGTCTGGGGTCAGTCATAGTTCCCTACTCTCCCTAACCTAGCCACCCTCCCCACTATCCCGCCTCAAACTCCTCCCCTCATTGAGGTTCTGGGAAGGAAGGAGAACGTTCCCTGTAATATCTTTGAAGTGTATATAACAGTCATCATTATCCTGAAGAGACCACTTTGCCAAGCAATTTCTTTATTTCCTAGTTCTGCTACCCTCTTATGCACCACTATCAAGTCAAAGCTAAGCTCCCAATGTGGACTCACTTCCTTTCATTATCAAGTGTCCTTATCGCACAGCGCAGTTGTAACTGAACTATAAGCATGACTTAGGGTACTTTATCAATTAAACTTGTCCCATTTAACTTCCATCTTCTCTCCTCCTTCATATCACACCCAAGTCCTAGCTGGTTCCTTTCCATTTAAAAATGTTTTCCATCAAAAAAGTGAAAATAAATGTCCCTTCCCTTGATTCCACAGCCTTTCTCCAGCCACCATTTCCTATGTAGCAAAATTTCTCAAGGGGGTTTTTTGTACATGCTGTCTCTGCTTCCTTATCTCTCATTTTTTTTGGTGTCCATTCCAATCAAAGTATCATCCTTGTTGCTGCACTGAGACAACTTGTGAAGGTCAGCAGGGACTTTCTAAACTTTTACAGCTGTAAAAGCAAACTCTTGATCATCTGCCAAAACTGCTCCTCCCTTAAGGGTTTCATCTCAGGAAATGGCAACTCCATTCACCTCATATGTCAGGCCAAAAACTTAGGAATATGCGTGATTCTTCTTTTTCTCATACCCTATTTCCAAGTCATATCTGCTATACCTTCAAAATATCTCCAGAATCTGACCTCTTCTCACCACCTCCATCACTACCACTGGTCCAAGCCAAAGCCAACTTCTACTGCAGTGGTCTCCTATTTGATCTCCCTTCTTCCATTTTGCCTCATACTGTTGATTGTCTACAAAGCAGTGAGGCCTTTTTTTGGTTTAAGGTAAATCAGTTAAAAATCCTTTCAGTGGCCTCCTTTCATGCTCAAAATAATACTCAATGTTCTTACCATGACCTACAACACCTGCCTACATCTCCAAACTTAGGTCCCGCCACTATTCCTGTTCCCTCTACTCTAATAACACTCGTCTTCTTTCTGTTGCTAAATTCCTAAGTTCCTCTCAGAACCTTTATGCTAACTGTTTGAACACTCTGTTTGAACACTCTTCCATAATCATTGCATTGCTCACTCCCTCATTTATTCAGGCCTCTGTTCAAATGCTAGCTCCTCAGGACAGCCTTCCCTGACAGCCGATTTGAAATCACCCACTCCTTTATTACTTTCTTTTTCATTGCCTTACTGAGGTATATTTTATGTACCATAAGATTCACCTGTTTCAAATGGACAATTCAATGATTTTTAGTAACTTTACTCAGTGTTGCAACCATTACCATAGATCAGTTTGGGAACATTTTCACCACCACCACCCCCCCCGCAAATAAGATCCCTTATGCCCCTTTACATTAATCTCCATTTCCACCCTGAGTCCCAGGAAACCAGTAATCTACTTGCTATAAGTTTGCTTCTTCTGGACATTTCATATAAATAGAATCATAGGATGCACATTCTTTCATGTCTGGATTATTTTACTTAGCATGTCTTTGAAGTTAAGCCATGACATAGCAGGTATCAGTATTTTGTCCCCTTTTGTTGCTGAACAGTATTCCATTGTATGGATATACCTTTGTCTATCCATTCACCAGTTGTTTCCAGTTTGGGGTTTTTATGAGTAATGTTGCCGTGAACATTTGTGTGTATGTCTTTGTGTGGATATGTTTTGATTTCTCTTGGTAGATACCTAAAAGTGAAATTGCTGGGTCATCTAGTAGTATTATACTTCACGTATTATACTGAAACCACCAAACTGTTTTCTAAAGTGGCTACACCATTTTACATTCCCACCAGCAATGGGTGTGGGTTCTTAGTCCTCTGTGTCCTTGCCAACATTTGTTAATAATTGTTTTATCTATTATAGACATTCCAGTGAGTGTGAAATGGTATCTCATTGTCGTTTTAACTTGCTTTTCTTTCCTCTATTACTTTCCATTCCTTTACTTTGATTATTTTTTCTTAACACTTATTATCATAGCGTTTTTTTTACATTTATATTTATTTATAGTCTGACTCCGCTAATTTAATGTAAACCTTATAAAGGCAGGAACATTATCATGTTTTTCTGTGTATCCCCAATCTCTAGAACAGTTGTAAGTAAACAGAAAAATACACCTTCCTCATGTGTTCATTTCTCTTTGCTCAGCAGCCTAGAAATATACACTTGACAGGTGCCTTATCTCAGACATTGAAAAGCTTCCAGCTTCCTCAAGGTTTCATAGGCAGACAAGAGTTTACAAGTTGATAATTTTGGTTTTTGCATTGTATATGTATACGCACACACAAACACACACAAAACATCAGCATTTCTATTTAAGTCTTAATATATCTGATTATCAAAAGGACAAAGTTAAAAATAAATGGAGAAAAAATGGACAGAGATAAATGCGATGCAAGGTTGTCAAGTAAATGTTATGGCAAGCTGAGCGGACACTATATTGAAAAATGTAAATATTAGGTACAGATTGATGGCAACACCTGACATAGACATCACTTGAATAAATCAAACAGGGCTATTTGTCTGAAAAGGACAGAATAAAGTCAGTTCACTCAGAGATGAAAAAATTTTCCAATTCACACAGAAATACAAACATCTTGACTCCAACACCTGCATCATTACTGAAAACTCTAAATAAGTGACAACCATATTAGACTCCATGCAAATATAACAGTGTCTCTCAGTCTACCCTAGTTGTACTCATAAGCAAGTACAGAGACCCTCCTTGAGCAAAGGTACCTCATGTGTCTAAGGGTTATACAATGCACAATACTACTGCGGGATACAGTTAGGTTCTCTTAGGCACCTCTTTTATTCTGTCCAGGCTAGTATATTCTGGTCTGAGAACATTACTAAACCCAGTATTGTGGAAACATAACAAAGATCCTTGGGAGTCCTGCTAACAAGCCCTTACACCAGCCATACAGTAATCCTAAAGTGAAGTGTCAGTAGATAGAAAATATTTTGGAAGCTGGACATCCAGAAAGAATGGAAAATTTAGGGAAAGGAAAAAAAAAAAGGAAGATTGGCAGAAAATTACTATTACCACAATCCCATCTTTGTTTTTTGTGTCTTTAAATGAATGGTTTTTATACATTTGTGAGGAAGGAGGTAGAGATGGTAGAGTGAGCATCCAAGGAAACCTAAGAACTTTCTCCTATCCCTGAAAATTCAGACACACACATACTCTTGCATTTCAGGGGCTTCACAGGATCCATGAAGCCCCTGAACATCCTATCTATGGATGTCCCGAGTGAGAACCATCCCACCTCCAAAACAAACATACCTAAAACAACCACTGTGCCAAATATCAACTTTATCCCCTATGGAAATTAAATTATTTTCATACTTTGATGGATTTAGTGGGATACTAACAATGGTGGTAGCTATATGTTATTATTATTTGGGGGAGGGGGAGGCGGAGCAGTGGGGATTAATACTGTGAACTTGAATTGACCTTAGACAACCTTTGATGGGTAAAAAGGACACTTGATAGAACTAGAACAGGTTGGGCTATATGTAAAGTAGTATTGTATTCCTACTACTCTTTTATTATAAAATTATAGCAGGAGCTCAGGTAGAAAGAGTTCAAAATAAAATAGGAAAAGGAAAGACTAAGGTTGGAATCAAGTAGCTGACAAGAAAATGGCACAAAAAACATGAATAACAGAAGCAGAGAAAGAGAACAAGAAGAAAAGAGACTGGCAAGCACGATAAAGTAAGCTTCCTAAAATGAACAAACTCAGAAGGGAAGTGAAAGTGAAAGCCAGATGGAATAGTGCGGGTTCTTTGACCTAAAACAAGAACATAAAAGCAGATTAATCCCAAACAATATCAAATCAAATTTAGTCCAAAATTTAAAATGTGGCAAAAAAAATTACAGACAGCAAATTTTTCCTTTTTATTAAAATCCAAATTTACAATGACAGAAAAACCAGGCAGTTAGCCAATGTTTGTTCAAAGGTGTCGCTTAGAAACAAAAGGTAATAATGAAAAGCAGAGGCCTATTTACAAGAAAAAAGGCAATGCAAATCTAAGCCAAATAAATTTATACAGAAAGCAAAGCACAGAATGAACGGTTCTATTCCCCCCATTTGCTTTAAAGATGGCAGCGAGTGACATGATCTCTGTCTCTATTTCTATTAGTAATCAACAAACAAAATGGGAATTGGCTAAAAAATATTTGAAGACTGTGTTCTTCCTTTGCTTCTGAAAAATCTGAGGAGACAGACATGTATCCATGTATCCTGGAAAGCATTGATCTAATTCATCAAGAAAGCACACTAATTTATTAATGTGAAAAGATTTCTAAGATATATCAAGATAAAATAAAATAGCAAGATGCAGAACAGTACATATAACATGATAACTTCTATGTTTAATAATAAGAGGAGAAAAAATAAGAATATGTACTTTTATTTGTTTATATACTTTTAAATCCTGGAAGAACACACAAGAAACTAATGAAAGTGGTTACCAGTGTGGTGGGGAAGAAAAGGCAAATGGAAGACAGGATGAAGGCAAAATTTCTCACTGTATACATTTAATGTTGCTTAATTTTTTAGCTATGTGATTACATCACCTATTCAAAATTTTATCTAAACAAAGAGAAAACTACTAATTTGACTTAAATATATATTTTCATTTCTAAATTCTTTCACTTTTGACTTTACATTTTATTTTATAACAGCATATTCTTTTAAACACTACAAAAGACCTCAACCTGGTTAACAAATAAGTACTTGCCACCAATTGTGCTATTCAATACAGCTAGTTGGGGGTGAAAGTAATTCTACCATCAAAACAAGCCTTCCTACTTCTAGTTAAACTTCAATCCATCAAAACACTACCGTGTGATTTTCACCTATCAGTCCTTAGTTTAAAAGCCTTCGATGGCTGGCCATCTGACCTCGAGAATAAGATTCTTACTCCTCAGCCTGGAATCAGAGCCCAAAACAATCTGGTCCCTCTGCACCTTACCTCCCACTGCTCCCATTCATGATTTCTTCAATTTAACCATTTCAATCTTTAAATGATTAAACATTTCCTGAATTTGCCTGCATGTAGTGCCTTCTGCCCCTTCCTCTTCACCTCTCTTTCCTGTAAAACTTAACTCAAGTCTCACCAATCCCTTTCCCACTCCCCATCCAGTGATGGTTCTCTCCTCCGAATTCCTATAGCACAAGCCATCATTGGCACTTAAGCATATGTGATTTTTCACACATTATTGTAGTCTTTTTCCAAAAAGTTAGTCCCTCTTACAGTTCAGTGGAGAAAGCCGATTCTAAACAATGACAATATAACATATAAAAAGATTAAAAGTAGGCATAGAGGGCACAACTAATTCAGCCTTGTTTTTCCTTTTATGCATATATCCTGTCTCCCATCTAGATTGCAAGCATTTTGTCTTATTACCAATTTATGGTATGGTTTTTAGGACAGTGTTCTATTTGAAGTACATGATTAATAAACATTATTAACGTTAATAGAGATGACTGTGACAGGGCCAGGGAAGAAAGCCTAACTTGATGGAAAGTGTGTTTTGACACCTATCATGAGATTCAGGAAAAACAACCCATTTTGCAGGCATTCTGCAGGCCCCTCTGGAGAACAGTCTCATCACAGTCTCATCAGGAGAACTAGCCTTCTCTAGGTGGCCCTCCCAGACCTATCTCCCTGGACTTTGTGCTTTTCTTCTCAGGCTCACCTAAACTGATACATTCAGTTTAGGTGGGTTGTTTGGCACTTTGAAACTGGACGTCTTTGACAAATGAAATGTGGTTTATCCATACACGGGAATATTATTTGGTCATACAAAGGAAGTACTGATACATACTACATCTTGGATGAAACTTGAAAACATTATGCTAAGTGAAAGAAACCAGTAACAAAAGTCCACATGATTCCATGTATTTTTCCATTCATATGAAAGTCCAAAATAATTCAATCTATAGAGACAGAAAGTAGATTAGTGGTGGGTTGGGCTGTTGGGGGAAGCAGAGTGACAGCTAAAAGGTACAAGATTTCCTTTTGATGTGATGAAAATGTTCTAAAATTGACTGTGGCGGTGATTGCACTTATCTGTGAATATACTCAAAACCATTGAATTACACACTTTAAATGTGTACATTTTATTATATGTGAATTGCATCTCAGTAAAGCTTTTTTTGTTTTGTTTTTTCTTTCTTTATAGTATAGTAAAGCTGTTTTTAAAAAGAAATTGCAGACACTGTGTTCATGTTTTCTCTCCACATGCCATATACTCCCTCAAACCTAGGATTCTAGTGAATTAACTTAGAATTAATACTTATCACCTATAATTAAATGACTATTACTTACCCATAGCTACTTTCCTTGTTACACCTCTTGGTTTGTATTATAAAAAATGTACAATTTTCTTTCGTCACCATGGGGGTATATTTAATGCTGTAATATGAATATAGTAATATGTACACTTGATATATGTATATACACATAAAGTAGGTAAGTCCTACTTTTTCTACTTCAGTTTAGAACCAAGGAATTAGACTACTGCATTAGGACATCAAATGCATAATCTCCATGAAGCTACTTGTAGGGTTCTATCATGAAACTCAACACCCTCTGCAAAGTAAATGTGCAAACCCATTTACTAAATCTAAAAATGCCCTTAAATATTCAAGTCTTGTCCGATGTTTTTCAGGTGGCACCATTCTGATGCCTGATCCTTCTCACCAAGAGGCAACTCAGGGGGTAAGAAATCTAGGCACCAAATGCAGTCCTCCTTTGACCTCCAAAAACCTGTCTGCCAATGTCTCATTAGAGCCCTCCATGTCCTCTATTCTGGTCACACCTGTTGTAACAATGACCCATGAACATGCCTAGTGCTTTTCATAGCTCTGTGCTTTTCTCGCCCTGATATGAAAACCTCTTCCTCCCTTCCATCCTTTAAGGCCAAGCTCAAAGTTTTCTATACAACTTTACCTAAACAACCAATCCTCATGGTCCATGTATACAATCAGTTCGTCCTTTGGGCTCCCATCACATGTGACTTGTACCTATTTTATACCGCATTATAGTAATAGATAATGGTTTTATAAATGTATCTCTCTTAAGATTGCAGGGCACTTGAGAAAATACCATTTTTAGGCTCTCAGTTCAACATTATTATCTTAGGCAAAGTGTTATATAGACATTCAATAACTTGATTAAAAAGAAATGTCTATAAACATCTCATTAGATGAACAAGTTACAGTTGCGTATATATCTAGAAGATGTACAGCGCTTTCCTCTACACCAGCTCTCTGAGAGACAAATGACAGCTGTTACAGACTGCCTAAAGAGCCAGGTAGGGTTTTAGAGCTGGGTGGAGGTACAAGAACTGATGAAAGGAAGAGTGGTGACAGGGCCATTCCAGGATGCTTTTTCTTTGTGGTGGGCTCAGCTAACGTAGGTCAGTTATCAAGGATGATTTGAAAGATTTCAAAAGCTTTCCATCCAAAATGCCTCTTCCATATTATACTACTAATAATTGAAATGTCACCTCTACTAGAGGCTCATCCAGTACCACCCTTTCTACAAAGGCAAATAGGCCTGGGAGGGTAGTGTGGTTTTCAAACACGCCAGCCTGCTGAATGCAAGTGGAGCCCAAATAGTGCGGTGAGCCAAAAAAGGGCCATGTTGGCTGCTGCATCACAGGGAAGTTCTGACCCAGCAAAAGTGAAAGAAAGACTAGAACCAGAACAGAAGCAACAGGGGGAAAGGTAGTGCTCCAAGAGAAGAAGCTTGAGTAGGAGTCAATGTCACAGGTTGCCTGGGGTTGGCAGGACTCTACTCAGCAGTGAAGTGGCTGGCAGCACATAAAGGGGTATTTGCCACTGCACTGTCAGAATGGAGTGAAGGAGGGTATAAGTTCTGACAATTAAGTTCAAGAACTTGTTGCAACGATGTTGCTAACTGTTTTTGGTATCAGAGGGATTATTCATTATGAATTTGCACCAACTAGAGAAACAGTTAACCAAGTTTAGTATTTGGAAGTGCCGAAAGGACTGCATGAAAAAGTTAGACAAGCTGAAGTTTTCACCACCAATTCATGGCTCTTGCATCACAATACACCAGCTCACACGGCATTGTCTGTGAGGAAGTTTTTAGCCAGTAAACACATAACTGTACTGGAACACGCTCCCTACTCAACTGATCTGGATCCCAATGACTTCTTTCCTTACCTGAAGAAAAAGGAAATATGGAAAGGAAGACATTTTAATGACATTAAGGGCATCAGGGTACTATGATGACAACTCTGATGGTCATTCCAGGAAAAGAGTTCCCAAATTGCTTTGAAGAGTGGATTAGGCACAGACGTTGATGCATAGCTACCCAAGGAGAGTACTTAGAAGCTGACCATAGTGATATTCAGCAATGAGGTATGTAGCACTTTTTCTAGGATGAGTTCGTAAATTTAATTGTCCGACCTTGTATAGTTGCCATCAATTATGGAAGACGTTAGAGTAGTGGAGAGAGGGAAATCAAGAGGAAATATAATTCGGGCACAAGAAGGAACTAGCAACAATGGAATAGAAGGAACAGAAATGAAGATCCATGAACTGATACAGATATTCAGGAGAGAGTAGACAGGGAGCGAAACAATCAGAAGGCAAGGGACAGAGAGACAAGACTGGTCTGAGGGAAGCAGCTATCACGTGCCCAAAGCTAGCCCTTCCTTCCTTATCATCTTGTAACATCTGTATCTTTTATCATCTTGTCTTTTCTTCATTCTTTCCTGAATTCATACATGACCTCATCTCAGTTCTTAGCTACTTGTCTGGGAAGCAGATAGTCACACAAGACTATGGTCTCGCAGCCTTTCATGCCAATCACGGCCTATAAGCAGCCCTCTGCCAAATGACACAAAAATGAAGAAATTATTTCATCTTTCTCTTTATTCTAAAAATACAGGTATGATAATATCAAAGTACAAGAAATATTGGGCTGGTCCTTGTATGGTTTCTCATACTTTGGGGAGGCTGCACTGAACCCCCTGGAATGTGACAGCATTATCTCAAAAAGCTAGCAGAAACTACTAACGTGTCAAGTTCAACAGCACATAGGAAATCCTGTGAATATCATAGACGTGTAGTAGGGCTTGGTTTGGGCTCCGGCTCTTGTGAAAGAAGGGCAGTGGAAACTGTTTTGAAAAGACAATTGAGCAAGAGGACTCAGCACCAGAAAAGTGTGGTGGAAGTGGGTGGAAAGTGAAGGACGGGAATTTTCCTCTTTTCTGCTACTAGCTGAAGGCAGAGGCACATGACCCCAGCAAGGGGCCAAACTAGACAGCAAGCAGCTGCTTGGATCCCATAAGGGAGAGGCCAGACAATCCCAGGGCTGGTTAAGGAGCAGGGTCAGGAATGCTAGCCATCAGAATGGAGACAAACTGTTCCAGTTTCTGTGCAGCTTGCTTCCCGGCCTCTAGTACTTCCAAGTGGTTGGCTTTCTCTCGGCTTTCATAATCCGTGACGACCTTGTTAGTGATGAGGGAGAAGCCAAAGACTCGAAGTCCACAGTGCCTTGCCACTATAACTTCTGGTACTGTACTCATGCCTGGTGGGGAGAAAGAGGAAACCAAGGGTCAGCATCCTCAAATGGCTCTTTTGCTCACCTCTTAGCCCAATTGCTATTCATCACCTCATTGGCAATTTGGCATCTCAAAACACAACCAAAGAAGCAGATAAATTAGTGTCAAGCTTAGACTGTTCTATATTGCTTAAAAGAGTAGGGCTTCAGCGGGCCTTACACATTTCCTGTAAATATTACCATTGCGATGCTTTATTTCCGTATCTGATTGTGGTAATTTTGAAGTCAGTTCTAATGATGTAGTCCCATTTCCAGCCAGAGGTACAGAAGGTGGTTATGATGTTTGGTAGAATAATCCTTAGACAGTTATCAAATGACGGATAGGACATCAGCAGGACACCTGTTAAAGTCCTTGATGCTACAACACACCAAACCTCACCACCGTGATATCTTTCTAGAAATAAGTTTAATTTAGTCTTCCCTTATGTCCGATCCTCTCTGAACCCACTATCACGTCGGCAATCTTTTACTCCTTCCCTCTCTGTTTTACCAGATCCCTCCCGCTTCAAGCGTCCCTCTGGCACATCCCCCTTCTCACCGACAGCATCTGCACCCAGCATTTTCAGCATACGACACTCTGCCACAGTCTCAAAGTTGGGGCCTGCCAACACAACGTAGGTGCCTTCCTGTAGCTCTCTCTGCTCCTTCATTTGTTTCCAGACACTGTGAGCCTTCTGCCTCATCTCCCGGTCGTAGGCGTCAGACATGGCAGGAAAACGAACTCCAAACCTAGGTCACAGGGTGGCTTCTCTCAGATGAATCGCATACAATGAGCCCACTCCTAACTCCCAAACAAGGCTTTAATCCCCCATCTACAAACAAAGGAGCAAACACGTACCTCTCATCATTGGGCCCTATGAGAGCATTCTCGCCCCCAAAACCAGGTAGGTTGATGTGATCGCGGATCAACATGATGTCTCCCACCTCAAACTTGGGGTTGAGCCCTCCAGCTGCATTGGTGACCACCAGGGTGTGCACACCCAGAAGGTGGAACACCCTCACTGGGAAGGTCACCTTAGAAGCAAACGATGACACATCAGAAAGTGTTCTTTGAAATTGCATCAGTCCGCCACGCAGATATGCATGATCTACATCATGAACGGAGGGGACCAAAAATCTGCACAGCCCAGGTAGTTCGGCAATAAAGTAGGAGAGCTCGCCGCCCCCTCCCCTTCTTCCACATGCAACCAGGCTTATGCCCCTATTTACCTTCCAGAGTGGGTAGCCTTCATACATGTGGAACCGGCCCTGCATCATCACACAGGCTTTGCCATTCAGGAACCCAAACACCAGTCGACCAGCGTGACCTGGCACTGAATACAAAGAAAGAAAGGGAAATGAATGGCATGATGTTTTCCTATAACACATACCCATTGAGAACCTACTGTGAGCCAGCTCACTATGCTTCACGTGGGAGGGTGTCATTAGGCAAAAGAAGACATTGTTATCTCCACTTTCAGAAAGTTTAAGTCTGGTGGATACAGAAATTAATCAGAAACTTACAAGTAAGTGTATAAGGACATCCCGAGATTAGCGCGATGGGGGTAAACATGTTCAAAGTGAACATATATCAAAGGAAAGAAGGAAAGGCTTTCTAAAGTCATTTCAAATGAATGAGAGGCCAAACTGCAAGAGCTCAAAGTAAAAAAAATATGGAGTGAGTGAGTACTAATGAATGCAGTAATTATAGACCCTTTTGCAGACTTTCCAAAATTCTCAAGATGTGTATTCTTATCTATTACCTTAACTAAACTGAATGCGTCCTCACTCCCGAAAGGGAGTTCATGGTCTATTCTGCTTCCTAAAGAGGCTGCTGAGCAAGGGAAAAGGGCTGAGTTTGGAGCCATACAAGGCTCTTCCAGTATGACCCACATACAGTCCTGTGGGATTACAAGCCCAAGATGAAGCACGCAGGGGCACAGGAGTGCAAAGGGGACTCCCCGCAGACATAACCATCATTACTATTTCCCTTCTCTGATATTTCTCCTCTAACGGGCATGGCCAACCTAGCCTTCAAGGAATGGATGCTCTGGGAAATGGACCAAGAGGAAGAGCTGAGAGATACTCAGAGATATAGGAGTTTATTTAAAATAAAAAATTACTAGTAATAGGGACACAGTTTGGAAACCTAAAGAGAGTAAAAACAATAAGATGATAAAGCTTAAAAAAATTAATTTGCTATCACTTAGTGTAGCGCCCTTCTCATCAGGGCTACAAGGGCAGGTGGAGGTGATATCACTGCTATCTCCCTTAGAAAACTTGGCTCTCCCTCTCTCTTTTCAGTATTTCCTTCTCCAACCCCCATTCCACTTCCCTGCTCTGGCCTCCCAGTCTTGCTTCGAAGAAACTGAAAAAACTGAGAAAAGTCATAACTCTCCAGGGAAAAGAGGAAGTAAAGTAGAAGTCCAAAGATGTATAAAATTAACCAAGGTAAGTTTATTACCTGAGAAATTAATAAGTAAAGCAAATAAACTACCTTTGCCCTTTGCTTGCCACTGTGTCTCTGGCCCCTTTCCAAACTTTAGCTGTAGATCTTTCCAGCTGCTATTGGGATACTGGATACATAATCCTCAGAGCTCCCCTGTGCCTAGGGGACATCTGCCCTTTCCCCGATCCAAAGGGTCAGTGTATCAGGTCTGTGTATTTGCGCATTATTTGCAAGAATGCAGTAGTCTGTATGTTCATCTGTTGCTGTGCAGTAGCGTGGTCCTTATCCTAGGATGGAGCTAGAGCAGGGAAAAGGCAGGAGGACGTAGGTCAGGGGAGGCCCGACTTTGTCGTGGGAGGTTATAGGCACTGCTTTTTCCATTTAAGCTGCAGAGTCATAGTAATGAGATGGGTGTGTGAGTGTGTAGTGATCCTGGTGTGTATAGGGGAGGCATTATAGAGATTAAGGAGCCCTGAGTATTAAAGCATAAGAAATATGACATCGAATAATACCACTAGGGACACAGGCCACCTATCTAGAAGGGGAATTCTAGAAGGGAAATTTCTTTAAGTCATTCTGGTTGGCACTGGTCTTTATCCCTCTCCTACAACAGTTGTTTTTAGTCCAGTGCTACAGAGGATAACCAGGTCTGGGCACAGAAGCACTGCCCTCCCATCAGAATCCCATCAGTACCCCTCAGTCCCATCCCTCTCCCCTCCTGCCAGTACCTGTACTTTGGGGAAAGTTTGGTATCTCACTGTAGTCAAAGGCCTGCGTCTGAGTTAATTTATTAGTCAGGCCTCCTAACCCAGAACCACAGATCACTGCCACTTGAGGTCGGTGCTTGGTGTGGGACAGGAGCCACTCTGCAGTGTTCTTACAATCTTCATATGTGAATCTAGGAAAAAAGAACAGTCATGGTGAGTCTTGCTCCCATCCCAAGGGAATCATAGAACAATGACCTTTAGTGCAGACAGGCTGGCAGGTATTCCGAGGTGGCAGGGGATGGAGAAGCTGGCCAACGACCTGCTCCAGAGGGGAGGTTCCTCTTGTTCAGGAGAGGCCACACTAAGCTCACCCACCAACCCATCCACTCCTCTTTCTGAATCAGACCCATTGAAAGTCTGAAATGAAATTTTTTCCAGCTATCCCAAAACATCACTGACAAGGTCTTTATACCTATGGATTGATATTAAACTCAGGACCTCCTTCCCCAAAAAATTTATTCCAGAGCCTGACAAAGTTAATGACGTCTATGTTTCCACCACCAGCCCCAACTCCAGTTTTACTACCACTGTCAGGGTTGATGGCTGTCCTTATGACAAAGATTTAGAGAGGAAGGGGCCACAGAGTCTACAGAAGGACAGTCGAAATAATCAAATCAAAGAAGGTAAAGAGCCCCCCTATCTTATAGGCTTGGTTTTAAAATTATTTAAAACTTGTTGCTAATAAGTTGCAAAGTCCTATGACTCCACAAATCATGGTTCATTTAGCCCCACAGCTCTTGAGTCTTTCTTTCACTTTCTCCTCTGCTGTGTTCTCCCTGCCTTCTCCCATCTTCCCTTCTCTTCAAAGTTCTTTGACCTTCAGAGACCTTAGGACATGCACATACCCAGAACCTGTATATGCCCAAAAAGAAACCTAGAAGTTTTCTCACAAGTCCAGACCAATTATCTCAAATTCATCTGGAAAGACCAAAGATTGAAGTGAGAAAAAATTGAGAACTGCAACTGGAGTTGTGACAGAGCTGAACACAACTACCCAGCTTGCAGAGGAAATCCTTTCTTTCAAAAGCAGAGCCTTTGAAACCAGATGACTCTGCAATACAATACAGTGGGCTACCCTCAGGAAAATAGCTGGGTAAGAGACAAGGGTAGGGGCCACCGGACATGGAGAAGAGAAGCAGTAAAGTGGTAAGAAAAGTTAATCAAATAGCATCCCCAAAGACGCGCAAAGGAAAAGAAAGCACTGTGAAGCCCTGGACACCTAGCATATCTAGCCACAGCTCATATGAAGTCCTCATTGGCCATCAGTCCCCCAGGAACACCCTGGATCCCTGAGCATGCAAAAGCCAGTGGTCCCCACACAGGACACATGGACTGCCATATCCTGGACCAACGCAGAGAGAAGGGTTTTCAAAGCTGTGAGGTGGGGTTGGGGAGGGGGGGAGTGGGCAGGGTCTGTTGCTCAGTTCACTGAATAAGGATTGCCTTTTCTCCTTGGACACTCCAGCCCAAGTTTATTGGACCTCCAATTAGGAGGGGAGAGGTGTTGCCCCGGACGTGAGCAACCTCTTCTCTGAAGGAGGGACTCTAGATATGGTCATCAAAGTACCTCAGGGCTTTACCAAGACTCTAGAATGGAATCTGTGAAGAGCTATGGGGTGGGAAGACCCTGTGTGTGTGTGTGTGTGTTGGGGGGGTGGGGTATGTCTCCCTCTACACGCACCCCAAACACGCCCGCGTGAACATACACACATACCGGTTCCTTTTTCGAGTAGACTACACTGTACTATCCCGTCCCTGTCCTGCTCCGGTGGCGCCACCCCAACTGATTCCCACTTGCGCCCCTGCCGGCGCTGACCGCCCCATTGCTGTGCCGCCTTGTTCCAGACACCGGGCTCCGCGCCAGGCCTTTCTGCATCTTCAGGGCACTCGCTCCCTCTCCCGCCCAGAATGCCAGGTTTCCAGGGCACGGTGACAGCCATTTCCGCTCCCCAGGGGCCTCCGGGATTCCCCAACCCTGGAGGCCGCCTCACCGGTTCTCCATGGTCCCGCGGACGCCCTGTCGATGAGCCGGCCCTTCTCCGCGAGGTTCTGCTCGGATGACTTGAGCTGCTGTCGCCGAGGCTGGTCCGCACCGTTAGAGCGCTGTTTGACGAGTGCAGTGTCTTTCCCCAGCCCGGGAGTCCCAGCCAATGGTAGCCGAGCACGCGGGCCCGCCCCATCTCCACGGTGACACACCCCTTTCCAATCGCGGGAGGCTGGACTCTAAACCTAATCTGAGTTCTTGCCAGCGCCGGATCATTTCCCGTATCCCACACGCCAACCCCGACGCAGGGACGGGTAAGGAGGGCATCCAGCATTTCTTCTCTGTACCCATTCCCGCAGATCCCGGTTTTCAGGCAAGGAAGCCTATGTGGGAAGAGGACTAGAAGTGGGAGGGAACCGCCCCCAGCTCCACCCATCTGTCTGCAACCCCGTTTCCGGGTTGTGTGTGCAGCAAACCCTGAGGTTTAAAAAGAGAAAATGTTAAACCTTAGATCGTGCAACCCCAGAATAAAATTAAGCCTGTGTCTGAGTTGTTTCCTGGACAAAGGAAACAGGGCAACCGTCGCAACACTGCAAACCTGGAGGTTACAGGACTGGGGAGAACATAACAGGTCTAGATCTAGGCCCAGATGGAGAAAAGAAAATGCTCAGGCCTATAGAATTAGTGGATTCTCCACACTGACAAGGGGTGGGGATGAGACTGACACTCCCTTGTTTTCAATACTGGATCAAAATAATTCCCGGATCCAAGCAATTCCGGTAACCAGAAAGTCTCCACCCAAGATGAAAATTCCTGGAAACAGAATTACATAATGTGATGTTTTTGTAATAGTTCAGCTATTTCCTCTCCCTACTTTTACCAGCTTAAAAGTTCTGTGACAGAATGACACTGTATAATGTTTTTGTATAAATTCAGCAATTACCTCTCCCCACTTTTACAAGTTTAACCAGCCTCACAGTAATATCACAAATCAATGGTCCTTGCTTAGCTATTGGAGTCCTCCACCTGTTTCCATTCTCCTAAACTCTAATTTTCCAGGTTGCCATTTTACCCCTTACCATGACCCAACCACCCTTTCCCAACCTGTTTCTATCTCATTTATGTAAGAAATGTTTCTTGAGGATCAACTATGTATCAGAACTGTTCTAGTACGAGGGGCATAACAGTAAAGACAGTGTACATAAAGAAAAAAGTAATATGTATAAAGCACGAAAACCAGTACCAAATAAATGTTTTATTCTATCATCCATATTGTTATTACTGATATTATTATTACTATTCTTATTCATCCGTATTTTTACCAAAGATAACAACAGTGTGAAGTAAAGTAAATTTTAGTGATCTTGATAATGAAGACTGTGAACAACTGCAACATCGAAAGCATGATTTTAAGTGATGGGTAAGATCAGTCATAGGTAAAAATCAGCTCCAGGAAATATCTAGCCAAGTTGATTGCTGAAAGCCTTGTTTTTCTAACACCCCAAATGCAATCCAGTTTACACAAACGTCAACATTAGAACATCGTTATATCTCAGAAAGTGCAAACAGTTAGTAATTTCAATGGTCTCTGTGTAAAGTAAGTGTATGCAAACTGAAAGAAGATGAGCTGCAATATATCAACAAAATGAAAATTGGGCGACAGGCTCAATCTTCTGTAGTGTTTTTCCAGCACCATGTGGGGAAGAGTATATATAAAGTATATATAAAGTATATATATAGTATATATAAAGTAGTATATATAAAGATTCCTGACACCAAAGAAATGTACTGTTATGTGACAAGCAAGGACAGTTTACAGACCCTCCCTACCTTAGTCAGGGTGACAAGCTTCAGAACTACACGACAGACTTTATTCTGAATTCAAGCTCAGCAACCAACGTTCTGCATAATCACGTGAACCCCCAGTCACTTTAATCTCACCAATGGCCCAGAGAGGAGTCTGTCCTGCCAGGCTCAACAGGCCTCCTCAGACCACAGCATTATCTTGTGATCTGTTCAACAAGAGGGCCCAGGCTCTAGGTCGCATTAAACCCTGCCTGGGGTGCTGTCCTGCCCCTAACCTTGGTTTGTTTATATCTCTTTCTGCTTTCCTCACAGGTTTTGACCTGTAAAGGGTACAGACCCAGGTGCTGTGTGTGTGTGCATTTGCTGCACTTGTGAGCACTGGTACACAGCACGTACCAAATGGTCAAAAATATAAAATGTATAGTAAGTGTGTATTATATTTCTCTGGGTCACATTAACCTAAAAATAAAAGGCCAAAGTGAGAGGAGACAAACAAGTGTTTGAGACCTAAAAAAGGAGCTATTCAGGAAGCACTGATTCAGGCATAAATCCAAATTCAAAATGAAAGGAAGGGATATTTATGAGAAAAGTGGAGAGCAGAATGTAAGCTGATGAGGACCTTGCAGCCTGCAAGGTCATTCAAGGGAAGCCTCGCCTCAACTTCTTCCCCTAGAAAGAACAAGATAACACAAATTACAGTCACAGGCATACAAACTTACATATTCACAGAACAGTATGTTCTTCCAATACTTGCTTGTTCTACTAATACTAGCTGTATAGGCAATTGTTCTAAGACTGTAAAAACCGTGTGTGAAATAAAAACTGCTCCACTGCTCCACCATCCGTGGACAGTGGACATCTGATCCCAGCTTTCCTGTCTCTGTGTCTTTCTTAATCTCCCACCCTTCCCCCTCAGGCCTAGCCCTCCTGGCCGTGCGGGTCACGGCAAGTGGCGTCTGAACAGGGACCTGAGTATGGGAAGAAGAAACGGTGTAGCGCCCACCCGAGCAGGTGAGGAGACTCCCCTTGAGGTTATATAGAGAGGAGGGGAGCAAGTTAAGTTTAATTGGGAGTAAAACATGGGATAGCATGGGCCCAAAGAAAGGGACGTCTTTGCGCAAATGCTAAAGGCTATGCTTAAGGCTCGTGGCTGTAGTATTCGCTCAGGCCAGGTAATGGAATTCCTGTCTTTTATACAGGAGACATGCCCTTGGTTCCCCGAAGAGGGCACGGTCAATTCCGCTACATGGGAGAGAGTGGGGCAGCAGCTCCGTGACCGCTTCACAGCTGAAGGTCCCTCTAAGTTTCCCATCCCCACCTTTGTGCTTTGGAACTTAGTGAAGGAGTCACTTGACCCCTCAAGGAAGGTTTCAAGGTTACCATCCCCCTCAACACAGGGAGGACTCTCTCAGGTCTTACACCATGCAGTGGAGGGGTATGAGGCGTTGAAGCACTCTGGCTTTCCCTCGGTGCCGCCAGTACGAGATAAACAGTTATTGCTCGATTAGGAAAAAGAGCTTCAGGATGAGGAACAAAAATGTTATGACCTTCCCGAAACCTCCGGCCCTCAGGACTCTGATACAGAGGATGAGTCTTACCCTTAGGCCGACCTCCTTGGGGCCTTTGCTAAGCTCTCTTGTGGAGTGCTGCCACAAGCTACCTACCCCGAGCTGCTGCCCCGATCTTGGACACCAAACGTCCCCTTGCGCCTGCTCCCGGCCTCCTCTGGTCCCTATCCCTACATGCTCTGCTTTGCAAAGGGGTGTTTTCCAGGCTAGAGAAAGAGGGGGAGACACTCCCAGGCTATAATTGTACCCTATACCCAAAACCCACAACATTGACTATTCCAAAACTCAGATACCTGGCAGCTGGCGCTTGTCCAATTCCCTGCAAACATCCTGCCGCCATTTACTTACCTGTTTTTCTATCATGGGGCTCCCTCAAGTGATCAAAATGGACAATGGCCCTGCTTATAACAGTACAAAGTTTACAAAGTTCTGTGAACACACACAGGGTCAAGCCATTGTTCGACGTGCTAATTCCACATTAACAAAACAATTACAAAAACAAAAAGGGGGAGAAATAGGGACCCCCCACAGATACAATTAACAACAGCTATGTCTACTTTAAATTTTTTTAATTCTTCTGGTTCTAGCACAGAACCACACCTTAGCACAAAGCTACAGAAAGACATTTTAACAATCTCCATAGTCCTAAAGCCTTGGAGAATGTGCCCATTTGGTGGAAAGATATTCAAACTAATCAATCACAGTTAGGAACCTTGTTAACATGGGGGTGAGGTTATGCTTGTGTTTCTCCAGGACCGGAAGAACATCCTTTGTGGGTGCCCAGTGGGTATATTAAACCATATCATAAACAACGCACCGAAGACCAGCCTGACAGTCAACCGCGGGAAGAACCAAAAGATTTATTGGACTTTTAATTGCAGCTATTATGGGAATAATTGCTATAGCCACTGTAGCTGCCATTTCTGGAATAACTCTACACCAAACAGTACAGACCACTAAATTTGTACAAAAATGGCATGAAAATACTAGTAAATCTTGGAATCAACAAGTTAAGGTAGATCAGAAAAAATTAATGTTAGATTAGCTGACTTAGAAACTACTGTTGTATTTCTTGGTGATCAATTAAAAAATCTCCATACTATGATTACTTTAAAATGTGATTGGAATATATCTACCTATTGTGTAACCCCTTTCTCTTATAATCAACCTCGTATCCCTTGGTCTGAAGTATGAGCCTATCTCCTGGGACATATGCCCAATCTCACTGTGGACATTTCACAACTACAACAAGAAGTTGACCAGATGTCTAACGCCAAGCTTCAACTCCTCCCTGGAGAGGAGATACTTTCTGCAGCTACAAAAGGACTTTCTACTTTAAACCCTGTCAATTGGATAAAGACTTTAGGTGGAAGGTTTGCGGGTGCTATTGCTATTCTGTTTATTGTTTTATGTTTATTTTGTTTAGTCCTCAGAAGTGGACAACCAGCCCTCCGACAGACAATGAATAAAAAATCTACAAGGTCTGTGTTTTTCATATTTCAAAAACAAAAAGAAAAGGGGGAGATGTCAAGAACAGGATGTAGCTGACAAGGTCCTTGAAGCCTGCAAGGTCATCCAGAGAGGGCTTGCCTCAGCATCTTCCCCCAGAAAGAACAAGATAATACAGATACAGCCGCAGGGTATAAAACCTTACAAATACTCAGTACAGAGAGTCTCATGCCTAGCCCTCCTAATAAAAATAAGAGTCTGTGAGACTGATCCTTTCAGGGACTTTACTTCACCTTGTGCTTACACCTTACATTTCCCTGTTTGGCCCCAAAAGGATGTCTGGTTAGTCAATGACAGGTAAGATTCCTCAAGGAAGGAACAACCTATGACAGACACAGCTTCATAGGGGCCATCTGGAGAACTTGACCCCAAAAAGATGGCTGGTTAGTGAATGATGGGTAAGACTCCTCAAGGAAGGAACAATCTAAGACAGCCACAGTCGCATAAGGGTCATCTAAATACTCACGGGGTTGATAGAGGTGGACATAGATCCCCACCTTCCCCCTGGCTAGGAGAGCTTCTGCCTCTGTGGCTATATTCAATGATGTGAGTAATTCTTGATGTGATAACATCAGGTCTCCATCTATTCTTTTCAGTAAGTATCAACATAAAGGTTTTGTGCCCTGAAAGGGTACTATAACAATTACTATTACATTCATGACACTTTCGACAGACAAGGCCTAAATCTATTTTATTTTGGTTTAAATCTATTTTCCGATATGATATAGGAGACTCATAAACTGCAGCTTAAGCAAAAAAGAGAAGGGGGAGATGTGGAGAGCAGGATGTAAGCTGATAAGGACTGTGGGGACAGAGCCAGGAGTGCAGTTTCCAGGCTCTCATCCTCACGTGGAAAGGTGCTGGCTCAGGTAGTAAATGGCCATCAACTGTGATTGGATGGCCATCAGCTGTGGCTAGTTGGCCGTCAGCTGTAACCAGTGAGCCATTGGCCACTAATATAACTGCTGTGGCCACGCTAGCACCAAATGGGGGCCAGCAAGAAGATGGTGGCTGGCAGGGTGGATTGCAGTTAGCAAGTGAGGTTGGTTGGCAGAGAGAAGTGGACGGCGGGTTGCGGATCATGTGGCTCCTGCCTCCTGTGTCAACAACCCAGGTGCTAGCGAGAATATAGTGACATGACTCCCCTATCTATGCCTCCGTGGGTGTTCCTTTTTGGCCTCACCATATCCTACATTCTTATGTGGGGAGCGGGAGTAGAGACCCTGCCCGTCACCCTGAATGACAAATGGGTGCAGCGAGCAGGGTACAGTGCCGACCAAAGCTCTCCAAAGGGTGGTGGAGCAGTTTGTACGTATGAACACTCAGTCTCAGGAAGACCAGGAGGAGCAGCTGCTGGAGAGCTGGACCCCCATGGAGGGGTGGGAAGACGTGGACAGTTCTCCAACCAGCATAGGCTGGAGAAAGCGAAGGTCGTTTTGGCCGTGTGGGCTGGGAAGTTCTTGCTGAGGCAGCCCGGATGCGGGACTTGTCCCAGGAGGAAACACTTGCTGAGTCCTCCATGGGAGATGAGGGTGAGGTCAAGGTTGTCCCTCACCCCCAGGACAGCCCTGGCGAATGACTATGGACTATGGGGAATTGCCTTCTATCCCTAATTTAATGGATTGCTTGACTGTTTGCTTGGGAACTTACCACCATGTATTGGAACTGGCAGATTCCTTTTGTGTCTTGACTGGCCACCATCGAGAATATATAAGCATCTTGACTGTGAATCGCTGTTGTTCCAGCACAGTACCCTGAGAGACCCAGAGAGAGTGGCAGTGCCCTGAGAACCCTGGCTGAGTCCAGGAGTCTGGCTGTGCCCAGGGATAGTGGCAGTGCCCTGAGAAGCCCTGGCTGTGACTGGGGAGACACTGACGGTACCCTAAGAAGCCCAGGAAGTCTGGCTGTGCCCAGAAGGACTGATGGTGACCTGAGAAACCCTGGCTGTGTCCGGGGAGACTGGTGGTACCCTACGAAGCCCAGGAAGTCCCAGGATATTGCATTCACCTCCAGGCTCCTTGCACAGAGCCCCTTGTTGTCGCATAGATTGTGAGGTGAGACCCTGTAAGGATGGAGTGTGGGGACAGAGCCAGGAATGGTTTCCAGGCTCTCGGCCTCACGTGGAAAGGTGCTGGCTCAGGTAGTAAATGGCCATCAACTGTGATTGGATGGCTATCAGCTGTGGCTAGTTGGCTGTCAGCTATAACCAGTGAGCCATTGGCCACTAATATAACTGCCTGGCCTACGCTAGCAGCAAATGGGAGTTAGCAAGAAGATGGTGGCTGAGCTAGCAAGTGAGGATTGCAGAGAGGCATGGAGTATAGCGGTATGACTCCCCTATCTATGGCTCTGTGAGTGTTCCTTTTTGGCCTCACCATGTCCTGCGTTCTTATGTGGGGAGCAGGAGCTGAGTCCCTGCCTGACACCCTGCATGACAGGACCTTGCAGCCTGCAAGGTCTTTCAAGGGAGGCCTCGCCTCAACATCTTACCCTACAAAGAACAAGGTAATACAATTACAGCCACAGACATACAAACTTACATATTCACAGAACAGTATGTTCTTCCAATACTTGCTTGTTCTACTAATACTAGCTTGTATAGGCAATTGTTCTGTATAAAAACCATGTGAGAAATAAATACTGTGACACTGCTCCACCATCCATAGACAGTGGACCTCCTGATCCCAGCTTTCCTGTCTCTGTGTCTTTCTTAATCTTCCACCCTTCCCCCTCAGGCCTAGCCCTCCTGGCCGCAGGTTGCTGGCAAGAAAGGGAAGGGGAACAATTACATGAACAGAACGAATTTCAGTAGATGCAGATAAACTAATATAATGATGCTAATTTTAAAGAATGTTTTAAATTTTCAGTCCTGTAGTCATAATATATGCTTTCCTGTTATCTTTGGAAAAGGTTGTTTGGGATACAATGCTGTCTTAGGCCCAGTCTAAAGGTAATTTTGCCTAGTGTTAAGATTTAAAGGGTTTGAGGAATAAGGCAAGCAAGGCAGCCGCTGGCATGGCAATTCCAATTCTATTTTAAAGTGGCTCCGTTTATATTGCTTCTTCCAGCCATCTCAAGCCAAGTTCCCATACTCTATTCCTTTATGACCATTTTGATCTTCGATCTGTTTTCAGCGCCCAGTCTAGAGGTTCCCAATTTCTTATAGTATGCTTACTATCTCAGCATTTTTTTTACAGCACCCCTAGATCAAAAGAAATAAATACCTAACAGTTTTCCTTTTCAAGTAGTTGGTTCAATTGCTTAGCAACTTAGTTAACCACTGTTAAACAATACGTACAAGTTAGAAGAAATTTTTTACTTCAGAATCCACAAATAGTTACTAATGGAATGTATGTGCCATTGGGCACAGCAAAAATTCTCAGAATTTGGGATCAAACACTGCTACCCCCATTTCCTATCTGGGTTGATTTTCACACAATACCTATTTTTTATTTTTTTCTATATTTAAGGAGTGTGCAGCTCAGTGTGGCCCATCTGGGAATCAAATCGACAACTTTAGTGTTATCAGCACCACACTCTAACCAACTGAGCTAACCGGCCACACCCAGTACTTACTTTTACATCGCAGGGATCTCCTAAAATCTAGCTAACAAAGATATTTTGAAATCAAGGAATGTAGCACAACCTAATGTTCAAATTGTGAATTACATCGAGCTAAGTAGTTTTGCATGGTTTAGAGGAAATGTGGACTTTGCTGTGTTTCCTTTAAAATTTTTAAATATCCCGTGGTGCCTCTGTAAATTTGCACTTTGGCACAGATTCAGAATGCAAGCTGATAAGCACAAATAGTGCGGTGAGCCAAAAAAGGGTCATGTTGGATAATGTATCACAGGGAACTTCTGACGAAGCAAAAGTAAAGAGAAAGACTAGAACAAGAACAGAAGCAACAGGGTTTTCGAAAAGGCAGTGCTCCAAGGGAAGAAGCTGAGTAGGAGTCAATGTCACAGGTTGCCTGGGGTTGGCAGGAGTCTACCCTGCAGTGAAGTGGCTGGCACCAGATAAAGGGGTATTTGCCACTGCACTGTCAGAGATACAGAAGGCGGCTATGATGTTTGGTATAGTTACCATTCATTATAGAAGACGTTAGAGTAGTGGAGAGAGGGAAATCAAGAGGAAATATAATTCGGGCTCAAGAAGGAACTAGCAACAATGGAATAGAAGGAACAGAAATGAAGATCCATGAACTGATACAGATATTCAGGAGAGAGCAGACAGGGAGCGAAACAATCAGAAGGCAAGGGACAGAGAGACAAGACTGGTCTGAGGGAAGCGGCCATCACGTGCCCGAAGTTTGCCCTTCCTTCCTTATCATCTTGTAACATCTGTATCTTTTATCATCTTATCTTTTCTTCATTCTTTCCTCCATTCACACATGACTTCATTTCAGTTCTTAGCTACTTGTCTGGGAAGCAGATAGTCACACAAGACTATGGTCTTGCAGCCTTTCATGCCAATCACGGCCTATAAGCGGCCTTCTGCCAAATGACACAAAAATGAAGAAATTATTTCATCTTTCTCTTTATTCTAAAAGTATGATAGTACTTTGATACAAGTATGATAGTATCAAAGTACAAGAAATATTGGGCTGGTCCTTGTATGGTTTCTCATACTTTGACGGAGGCAGAATTGAGCCCCCTGGAATGTGACAGCATTATCTCAAAAAGCTAGCAGAAACTACTAACGTGTCAAGTTCAAAAGCACACAGGAAATCCTGTGAATAGCATGGATGTGTAGTAGGGCTTGGTTTGGGCACCGGCTCTTGTGAGAGAAGGGCAGTGGAAACTGTTTTGAGAAGACAATTGAGCAAGAGGACTCAGCACCAGAAAAGTGTCGTGGGAGAAGTGGGTGGAAAAGAAGGACAGGAATTTTCCTCTTTTCTGCTACTAGCTGAAGGCAGAGGCACATGACCCCAGCAAGGGGCCAAAGTAGATAGCAAGCAGCTGCTTGGATCCCATAAGGGAGAGGCCAGACAATCCCAGAGGCTGGTTAACAAGCAGGGTCAGGAATGCTAGCCATCAGAATGGAAACAAACTGTTCCAGTTTCTGCGCAGCTTGCTTCCCGGCCTCTAGTACTTCCAAGTGGTTGGCTTTCTCTCGGCTTTCATAATCCGTGACGACCTTGTTAGTGATGAGGGAGAAGCCAAAGACTCGAAGTCCACAGTGCCTTGCCACTATAACTTCTGGTACTGTACTCATGCCTGGTGGGGAGGAAGAGGAAACCAAGGGTCAGCATCCTCAAACGGCTCTTTTGCTCACTCCTTAGCCCAATCGCTATTCATCACCTCGTTGGCAATTTGGCATCTCAAAAAACAACCAAAGAAGCAGATAAATTAGTGTAGAGCTTAGACTGTTCTATATTACTTAAAGAGTAGGGCTTCAGCGGGCCTTACACATTTCTTGTAAATATTACCATGGCGATGCTTTATTTCCATATCTGATTGTGGTAATTTTGAAGTCAGTTCTAATGATGTTTTCTTTCCAGCCAGAGGTACAGAAGGTGGTTATGATGTTTGGTAGAATAATCCTTAGACAGTTATCAAATGACGGATAGGACATCAGCAGGACACCTGTTAAAGTCCTTGATGCTACAACACACCAAACCTCACCACCGTGATATCTTTCTAGAAATAAGTTTAATTTAGTCTTCCCTTATGTCCGATCCTCTCTCAACCCACTATCACGTCGGCAATCTTTTACTCCTTCCCTCTCTGTTTTACCAGATCCCTCCCGCTTCAAGCGTCCCTCTGGCACATCCCCCTTCTCACCGACAGCATCTGCACCCAGCATTTTCAGCATACGACACTCTGCCACAGTCTCAAAGTTGGGGCCTGCCAACACAACGTAGGTGCCTTCCTGTAGCTCTCTCTGCTCATTCATTTGTTTCCAGACACTGTGAGCCTTCTGCCTCATCTCCCGGTCGTAGGCGTCAGACATGGCAGGAAAACGAACTCCAAACCTAGGTCACAGGTTGGCTTCTCTCAGTTGAATCGAATACAATGAGCCCACTCCTAACTCCCAAACAAGGCTTTAATCCCCCATCTACAAACAAAGGAGCAAACACGTACCTCTCATCATTGGGCCCTATGAGAGCATTCTCGCCCCCAAAACCAGGTAGGTTGATGTGATCGCGGATCAACATGATGTCTCCCACCTCAAACTTGGGGTTGAGCCCTCCAGCTGCATTGGTGACCACCAGGGTGTGCACACCCAGAAGGTGGAACACCCTCACTGGGAAGGTCACCTTAGAAGCAAACGATGACACATCAGAAAGTGTTCTTTGAAATTGCACCAGTCCGCCACGCAGATATGCATGATCTACATCATGAACGGAGGGGACCAAAAATCTGCACAGCCCAGGTAGTTCGGCAATAAAGTAGGAGAGCTCGCCGCCCCCTCCCCTTCTTCCACATGCAACCAGGCTTATGCCCCTACTTACCTTCCAGAGTGGGTAGCCTTCATACATGTGGAACCGGCCCTGCATCATCACACAGGCTTTGCCATTCAGGAACCCAAACACCAGTCGACCAGCGTGACCTGGCACTGAATACAAAGAAAGAAAGGGAAATGAATGGCATGATGTTTTCCTATAACACATACCCATTGAGAACCTACTGTGAGCCAGCTCACTATGCTTCACGTGGGAGGGTGTCATTAGGCAAAAGAAGACATTGTTATCTCCACTTTCAGAAAGTTTAAGTCTGGTGGATACAGAAATTAATCAGAAACTTACAAGTAAGTGTATAAGGACATCCCGAGATTAGAGTGATGGGGGTAAAGATGTTCAAAGTGAACATATATCAAAGGAAGGAATGAAAGGTTTTCTAAAGTCATTTCAAACGAATGAGAGGCCAAACTGCAAGAGCTCAAAGTAAAAAAAATATGGAGTGAGTGAGTACTAATGAATGCAGTAATTATAGACCCTTTCGTAGACTTTCCAAAATTCTCAAAATGTGTATTCTTATCTATTACCTTAACTAAACTGTATGCGTTCTCACTCCCAAAAGGGAGTTCATGGTCTATTCTGCTTCCTAAAGAGGCTGCTGAGCAAGGGAAAAGGGCTGAGTTGGGAGCCATACAAGGCTCTTCCAGTACGACCCACATACAGTCCTGTGGGATTACAAGCCCGAGATGAGGCACGCAGGGGCACGGGAGTGCAAAGGGGACTCCCCGCAGACATAACCATCATTACTATTTCCCTTCTCTGGCATTTCTACTCTGAATGACATGACCAACCCAGGCTTCAAGGAATGGATGCTCTGGGGAAGGGACCGAGAGGAAGAGCTGAGAGATATTCAGAGATAGAGGAGTTCATTTAAAATAAAGAATTACCAGTAATAGAGCAGAGGTGACACAGTTTGGAAACCTAAATAGAGTAAAAACAGTAAGTTGATAAAGCGTAAAAAAATCAATGTGCTATACCTTAGTGTAGCGCCCTTCTTTTCGGGAGTACAAGTGGCAGGTGGAGCTGATATCACTGCTATCTCCCTTAGAAAACTTGGCTCTCCCTCTCTCTTTTCAGTATTTCCTTCTCCAACCCCCATTCCACCTCCTCCTCTGGCCTCCCAGTCTTGCTTCGAAGAAACTGAAAAAACTGTGAAAAGTAATAACACTCCAGGGAAAAGAGGCAGGAGTGTAGAAGTCCAAAGATGTATAAATATAACCAAGGTAAGTTTATTATCTGAGAAATTAATAAGTAAAGCAAATAAACTACCTTTGCCTTTTACTTGCCACTGTGTCACTGGCCCTTTTCCAAACTTTAGCTGTAGATCTTTCCAGCTGCTATTGGGATGCTGGATACATAATCCTCAGAGCTCCCCTGTGCCTAGGGGACATTCTCCCTTTCCCCGATCCAAAGGGTCAGTGTATCAGGTCTGTGTATTTGCGCATTATCTGCAAGAACGCGGTAGTCTGTATGTTCACATGTTGCTGTGCACTAGCGTGGTCCTTATCCTAGGGTGGAGCTAGAGCAGGGAAAAGGCAGGAGGACGTAGGTCAGGGGAGGCCCGACTTTGTCGTGGGAGGTTATAGGCACTGTTTTTTCCATTTAAGCTGCAGAGTCATAGTAATGAGATGGGTGTGTGAGTGTGTAGTGACCCTGGTGTGTATGGGGGAGGCATTATAAAGGTTAAGGAGCCCTGAGTATTAAAGCATAAGAAATATGACATCAAATAATACCACTGAGGCACACAGGCCATCTATCACTAAATTCTAGAAGGGGAATTTCCTTCTCAAGCCATTCTGGTTGGTGCTGGTCTTTTTCCCTCTCCTACAACAGTTGTTTTTAGTCCAGTGCTACAGAGGATAACCAGGTCTGGGCACAGAAGCACTGCCCTCCCATCAGAATCCCATCAGTACCACTCAGTCCATCCCTCTCCCCTCCTGCCAGTACCTGTACTTTGGGGAAAGTTTGGTATCTCACTGTAGTCAAAGGCCTGCGTCTGAGTTAATTTATCAGTCAGGCCTCCTAACCCAGAACCACAGATCACTGCCACTTGAGGTCGGTGCTTGGTGTGCGACAGGAGCCACTCTGCAGTGTTCTTACAATCTTCATATGTGAATCTAGGAAAAAAGAACAGTCATGGTGAGTCTTGCTCCCATCCCAAGGGCATCATAGAACAATGACCTTTTGTGCAGACAGGCTGGCAGGTATTCCGATGTGCTAGGGGACGGAGAAGCTGGCCAACGACCTTCCCCAGAGGGGAGGTTCTTCTTGCTCAGGAGAGGCCACACTAAGCTCACCCACCCACCCATGCACCCACTCCTCTTTCTGAATCAGACCCAAGGAAAGTCTGTTATGAAATTCTTTCTAGCTATTCCAAAACATCACCAACAAAGGCCTGTATACCTATGAATTGATATTAATCTCAGAAGCCTGACAAAAGTTAATGACATCTATGTTTCCACCACCAGCCCCAACTCGTTCTGCTACCACTGTCAGGGTTGATGGCTGTCCTTAGAACAAAGATTTAGAGAGGACGGGGCCACAGAGTCTACAGAAGTACAGTTGAAATAATAATAATAATAAAAAAGAAGGTAAAGAACTCCCCTATCTTATAGGCTCAGTTTGAAAATTATTTAAAAACTTGCTTCTGCTAAGGTTCAAAGTCCTATGACTCATGGACTTTGATTTATTATGGTTCATTTAGCCCCACAGCTCTTGAGTCTTTCTTTCACTTTCCCCTCTGCTGTGTTCTCCCTGCCGTCTGCCATCTTCCCTTCTTTTCAAGGTTCTTTGCCTTTCAGAGACCTAAGGACATGCACATTCCCAGAACCTGTATATCCTCAAAAAGAAACCTAGAATTTTTCTCACACGTCCAGACCAATTATCTCAAACTCATCTGGAAAGACCAAAGATAGAAGTGGGGAAAAATTGAGAACTGCAACTGCAGTTGTGACAGAGCTGAACACAACTACCCAGCCTCCAGAGGAAATCCTTACCTTCTAAAGCAGAGCTGTTGGGACGAGATGACTCTACAACCATCAGGAAAATAGCTGGGTAAGGGACAAGGGTGGGGCCTACAGAGCTGGAGCCACAGAACATGGAGAAGAGAAGCAGTAAAGTGGTAAGAAAAGTTAATCAAATAGCATCCCCAAAGATGTGCAAGGGAAATGAAAGCAGTGTGAAGCCCTGGACACCTAGCACATCTAGTCACAGCTCATATGACGTCCTCATTGGCCATCAGTCCCCCGGAACAACCTGGATCCCTGGGCATGCAAAAGCTAGTGATCCCAAAGCAGAGACTTGGACTGAGATTTCCAGGACCAACGCAGAGAGAAGGGTTTTCAAAGCTGTGAGGTGGGGGCGGGTTGTGGGGGGGCGGGTAGGAGTGGGCCGAGTTTTTGCTCAATTCACTGAATAAGGATTTCCTTGTGTCCTTGGACACTCCAGCCGAAGTTTATAGGACCTCCAATTTTGAGGGAAGGATGGTGTTGCCCGGGAGGTGAACAATCTCTTTTCTGAAGGAGGGACACCAGTTTGGGCACCAAAGTACCAAGCACCAAGATTCTAGAATGGGATCTGTGAAGAGCTATAGAGTGGAAAAACCCTGTGTTGCGGGTGGAGGGAAGAATTTGCCTCTCTCTACACACTTAACACCGCAAACGCGCGTGCGCGTACATACGCACAGATCGGCTCCTTTTTCGAGTAGACTACACTGTACTAACCCGTCCCTGTCCTGCTCCGGTGGCGCCACCCCAACTGGATTCCCACTTGCGCCCCTGCAGGCGCTGGCCACCCCATTGCTGTGCCGCCCTGTTCCAGACACTGGGCACCGTGCCAGGCTTTCTGAATCTCCAGGGCACTTGCTCCCTCTCGCGGCCCGTTCGTGGCCCAGAGTGCCTGGTTTCCAGGTCTCGGTGACAGCTATTTCCCTACTACCCAGGTGCCTTCGGGATTCCCTGAGTCTGGTGCCCGGCTTACCGGTTCTCCATGGTCCCGCTGACGCCCTCTCGATGAGCCTGCCCTTCTCTTCTCGGTTCTGCTCGGAGGAGTTGAGCTGCCGTCGCAGGGGATGGTCCGCACGGTTAGTGCCGTCTGTGTCGAGTGCTGGTTTATATTCCCATCCGGGGAGGCCCCAGCCAGTGGCAGCCCAGCACACAGGCCCGCCCCATCTCCATGACGACACATACTTTTTTCAATAATCGCGGGAGGCTGGGCTGTAAACCTAATCTGAGTTCTTCGGAGCGCAGGATCCTTTCCCATGTCCCACACACCACTCCAGACCTGCGCGTGGAGGGGGCGGAGGAGGGGGTAAGGAGGGCATCCGGCATTCCGGCATTTCTTCCCTGAACCCATTCCCGTTGGCAGATCCGGTTTTCAGGCAAGGAAACCTATGTGGGAAGAGGGCTAGAATCCGGGAGCCCCCCGCCCCCCATCTATCTGCAACCCCGTTTCCGGGTTGTGTCTGCAGCAAACCCTGAGAGATTTAAAAACAGAAAAATTTAAACCTTAGATCGTGCAACCCCAGAATAAAATTAAACCTGTGTGTGTCTGAATTGCTTCCTGGACAAAGGAAACAGGGTCGATCCTAGCAATGCTCCTGACCTGGAGGTTACAGGACTGGGGAGAACATAACGGGTCTAGATCTAGGCCCAGATGGGGAAAAGAAAGAAATTCTAGGTGAGAGAATTATTGGATCCTCCACACAGACAAGGGGGTGGGGATAAGACTGGAAAATGCAGACACTCCCTTGGTTTATGCAATATTGGATCCAAGCAATAATGGTAAGGGGTGAAGGGCTCCTCTCAGGATGATATTTTTGGAAACAGAATGACACATGTGATGTTTTTGTAAGAATTCAGCTCTTTCCTCTTACCACTTTTACAAGTTTAAAATTCCTGTAACAGAAATATACAATATAACATTTTTATAAAAATTCAGCTATTTCTTCTCCCTACTTTTACAAGTTTAACCAGCCTCACATAAAATCACAAATCAATGGACCTTGCTTAGCTATTGGAATCCTCCACCTGTTTCCATTCTCCTAAACTCTAATTTTCCTGATTGTATTTTACCCCTTACCATGGCCCCAAGCCATCCTTTCCCAACCTGTTCTATCTCATTTATGTAAGAAATGTTTATTGAGGATCAACTATGTACCAGAACTATACTAGTGCGAGGGACATAAGAGTAAAGACAGTGTACATAAAGAAAAAAGTTATATGTATATATATATATATGCAAAGATAACAGTGTGAACTAAAGTAAATCTTAGTGATCTTGGTAATGAAGACTGTGAACAACTGCAACATCGAAAGCATGATTTTAAGAGATGGGTAAGATCAGTCATAGGTAAAAATCAGCCCCAGGAAATATCTAGCCAAGTTGATTGCTGAAAGCCTTGTTTTTCTAACACCCCAAATGCAATCCAGTTTACATAAACGTAAACATAAGACATCATTATATCTAAGAAAGTGCAAACAGTAATTTCAATGGTCTCTGTGTAAAGTAAGTGTATGCAAACTGAAAGAAGATGAGCTGCAATATATCTACAAAATGAAAATTGGGCGACAGGCTCAATCTTCTGTAGTGTTTTTCCAGCACCATGTGGGGAAGAGTCTGCAGTATATATAAACATTCCTCTCACCAAAGAAATGTACTGTTATGCGACAAGCAAGGACAGTTTACAGACACTCCCTACCTTAGTCAGGGTGACAAGCTTCAGAACTATATGACAGACTTTATTCTGAATTCAAGCTCAGCAACCAACGTTCTGCATAATCACGTTAACCCCCAGTCACTTTAATCTCACCAATGGCCCAGAGAGGAGTCTGTCCTGCCAGGCTCAACAGGCCTCTTCAGACCACAGCATTATCTTGTGATCTGTTCAACAAGAGGGCCCAGGCTCTAGGTCGCATTAAACCCTGCCTGGGGTGCTGTCCTGCCCCTAATCTTGGTTTGTTTGAATCTCTTTCTGCTTTCCTCACAGGTTTTGACCTGCAAAGGGTACAGACCCAGGAGCTATGTGTGTGTGCATTTGCTGCACTTGTGAGCACTGGTACACAGCACGTACCTAATGGTCAAAAATATAAAATGTCTAGTAAGTGTGTGTTATATCTCTCTGGGTCACACGTTAACCTACAAATAAAAGGCCAAAGTGAGAGGAGACAAACAAGTGTTTGAGACCCAAAAGAAGAGATATTCAGGAAGCACTGAACAAGCAGAAATCCAAATAGGAGGTGCTGATTTTCACACAGTACTTACTTTTTTATCAGAGGGATTCCCCTATAACCCAGCTTCACAAAGATATTTTGAAATCAAAAGGAATGTAGCACAATCTAATGTTCAATTAGCTTGCATGGCATACAATACATGTTGTCTATTGCTGTGTTTCATTTAAAATTTTTAGATAACCCACGGTACCTCTGTGAATTTGACCCTTGGTACAGAATTTGGGAAGTATGACCCTATCTCTCCATGCTACCTGCTTATCTTGAATCTATGCAGTGTAAATAAGTGGACTCTGTAATCAAACTACCTGTGTATGAATTCTATCTCCACCCCTTACTTGCCAGCTGTGTGATCCAAGGCAAGTCAATTTCTCACTATGCCTCAGTTTTTCTCAGTTGTAAAGTTTTGATAATAGGTTTTACTGTTGTTTCAAGGATTATGCTAAATGCTTGTTAAGTGTTTAGATAAATTCCTGGAATTACAGTAAACATACAGTAAATTTTGGCTATCATTATTATTCCCCATTGTCTTTTTTACTTTTTGATTTCTCTAGATCCACCTAACCATGAATTGGATCAGAAGAAAAACTAGAGCCCATCAACACTGTTTCTTATCCTGTACTGATTATAGCCCATTACTGCCTTATTACCATTTCTTCTATCTTCTTATCACCGCTTCTTCTATTTTCTGAGTTAACTCTCTCTGCATATTACCAAAAACATTCTTTACTCTGGATGTGGAGTAAGGGACTTGTTGTTTTTACACAGGTGGTAAATTACCACTTCAGGAAAGGGGAAAGAAAAAATAGGGAATGTGGAAATAAATAAATAAAATTGAGATACCGTGGGTCACATAAGCCAGGCAGATGTTTCCCACCCCATTCTGTGCCCATCCATGCTGTGTGCTGGTTACCACTTGATTGGAAGCCTGAAGAAAAAAATGCTTCCAAATCTTTACGGTTTCTTTATATATTCATGTTATGGACTGTCCCCTCAAAATTCATATGATGAAGCCCTACCTAACCCCTTAACCGCAATGTGATTACATTTTGGAGATAAGGCCCTTTGAAAGGTAATTCAAGCTAAATAAGTCATAAGGGGCCCTAATCCAATATGACAGGTGTCCTTATAAAAAGTAGAAGAGACATCAGGGATGTGTGCTCACAGAGAAAAGGCCATATGAGGACACAGAGGAGAAGGCAGCTAACTGCTAGCCAAGGAGAAATGTGTGCTGACCCCTTGACCTTGACTTTAAGCCTCCAGAACTGTGAGAAAATAAATTTCAGTTGTTTAAGCCACCCAGTCTATGGTATTCTTTATGGCAGCCCTATCAAACTAATACACCTCCAAGGCCTGATTTTTCTCATTCTAAGTGAGAAGACCTCACTCCATAAATAAGATACCTAATATTGGGGGTAATAATGAAACAATGTATCTATATAATACAAGTACCAACCAATCAAAACCAATGCCAGCCATAAAAAACTGATGCCAGCTGCTCTACATTGCCCTGGCTGACTATCCACCCTGCTTGGGACTGCAGCTGACAATATTGCTTAGTATACAAATTTACCTCAAGATGGGCCTTAAGTTGATTAGTTGATTGATAGCCATTTATGAAGCAGCTCCTACCTGCCAGGCATTGAGCATAAAATGGTTCCATCCTAAATACCATGCATTCTACCACCTCTGTGCTGCTGCCCTTTTCAATCTGCCTAGCAGATGATGTGAGCGCAAAAGCATTAAACCATGGTCAGAAGACTTGAACTTTTAGCCCCATTTCAATCTCTCACTTAGCTTAAATGGCTAACTCACAGAGCCTCAGTTTCCATATCTGTAAAATATAGTCTTATCTTCTCTGTCCGTCTCATAGTGGGTTTTGAAATAAATGAATATGGATATAAAAGTGTTTCATTAACTATGAGAAAATTACAGATATAATCATTACTTTTTGCATTTTTCTGCCAATTGGGTTACTTAAGACAGAGCTCAACTCCAAGTTATCCATACACGACTATTGTCCTTCTTAATATTTTTAAAGTTTTCTCTGGCAGCTTTGGCTAGAAGTGATTTCTTCTTTCCCTGAACCTGTACTATACTGTTTAATTCATTTGTCATGAAGCATGTATTGCATCATGAATTTCTAGTATTGGTTTTTTTCCCCATGTAATAAAAGATTACTAGTGCTGATACTTAATACTGTGAATTTTTACATTATTGTATCTTCCTACTCAGAGTGTAAGTTTCTTAAGGAGTGTCTTTCACAAACAGTAGATATTTAACTAATATTTATAGATATATTATTGATTGCTGAAATTCTACCATTTATGATAGGTTGAAAAACATGGTCACAATATTTTGCAGCTCCTCCCACCAAGATTTGAAGTCTGTTTCCCCACATATTGAATCTGTGTAGGCCTTGAGATTTGCTATGACCACTATAATGTGGTAAGAATGAAGGCCTAAAGATGACTTTCAGCTTCTCCTTTCACCCTCTTGCACCATCTCTCTAAGGACCACCTGCTGTAAAGAAGCCTAGCCAAGCCAACACATATAACTGCCCGACATGTGAGTGAGACCCTCCTGGACCATTCAGTTTTTTCTAATTATCTCTTATTGCACACTCATGAATGAGCCCAGAGCAGACCAGTAAAAGAACCATCCAGCCAAGTCACAGAACCATGAGAAAAACACATCATTTTTGGGGGGTGTTGTTCATTAGGCAGAAATAGATAACTGAAGACTAGAAGAGGTATTTCTCTCCTCCATGCCGATAGGGTTGTTTTTTTTTTCTACCTCTCTTATGGCCCTTCTCACAAATTACCTTGTTTTCTGGGCATGCATCTTCTGACCACTACCCGATTGTAATGTCACTGAGGGTGAGATAGAATTTATTGATCTTAGTTCTCTCCTAAAGTACTGTGCCCAGAACTGTAGGTAGAAAGTGATGAATGCATTTGCAGAATAAGTAATGGCTCCTTCCAAGGGAGTCTTGGAACTCAAATCCCAAAGGAATTGATTATATTATTTAAATGAATGTATTATTTATTATAAGGCAGTTTCATCATGAGAGCACTTAGGGAGCCATTGTCCTTTCCTTAACCTTGTCCCACACCTGTATAGGTGGAGGTTAGTCTGCCATTAAAAAGGATCTATTACAGGACATATTCAGGGGTTATTCCATCACACTTTTCCTTCAGTGCCTACATACCTGTCAGAGAGAACATTCTTCCCATTGGTTAACACTTAATTCTCCATTTACTTCTCTAGACACATGTCCTTATATTTCACCTATAAGAGCCCAAACTACTAAAAAATATAAGCCATTCTATTCCCCCAACCCTACACGATCCTTGGTACTGCATCCAATTCTCCATTTCTTCCACATTTTTATACAGGTAAAACTAGATTTAAATGAACATCAAATATGGCTTTGGTGAGGGTGGGGAAAGTCACAAAAGGACAGGTTTTGGAACATGTGTAACCAAGGTGCAAATAATGAACCTACTCCATCCTAGAGTGAACACTAGAGCATCTGTGTGCCAGAAACAGCAGAAAGAGCAGCAGACTGTCCTGCTCCACTGCAGAGCTACAACCCCTTCCCTATTTTGTATCCAGAGGTTCCTTAGTTCTTTAAGTGTCTATGGAACCTAACTATTGGAAGGATACTGGCTTCTAAGTAGAAGCTGACCAGGGAAAGCTGTGTCTAACAGTCAGAACCCAGGTAAAGTCTCTAGTCCCTGTAGCAGCCCTAAAGCCTGGGACAGCAACAGTACCTTTATTATTAAATATTTGGGGCGGGCTACATTTTCCTCAATGTTAGGCTCAGTGGAGAGGCTTCTAGCTAAACTGGTCATGTACCTCAAAGTTGATTTTTAATTCCTTGTTGCCTCTCAGATGTAAAGCACTCACAATTTGGGTTGTGACGTGGGGGAAACCTGGTGTGGTTCAAGCTCCCATAAAGGCCACATGAGGTTGGGGAAGGCGGCTGGTTAGGCACTATTCCTAAAGGTTGGGTTCAGAGGTTACTGATAGACTCTCAGGGTTCTGCTTTGGTTTCTGGGAAGGGGTAAGATAGAACTCTCATCTGAGCGGTTCTTCAGAAAAAGGTAGCCATCCCAGCATTACTCTCAGTCAAAGGGCCCCTACATTGACTTGAAAATATGCCCATTCATAGCAATCAGATATTTTCCAAGAGCTGGAGCTGAAACCATTTTCCTTTGACCTCTTGGCACTCCCTTCTTCTATGACAATAGGGCCCTTCTTACCCTGGACTAACTGAAAAAAATTGCTTCAGTAACACTGTAAAACAAAGATTATTGAAGGTAACTCACTTTTATTCCATCATTCACCATCAATCCCAGAGTAATAGCCTACTCATCCTACACTTACATAATTAAGGAAATCCTAAATTTTTCTCTCCATAACAAGGAACTCTTCACCTTGACTGATTGTCCCGGCTCTACCCTGAAACACCCAACAAAGTTGGAATAACAAGGAAAAAAAAAGTTCCCTTCAGCTAAGGGGGAGGGCTACCTACTCATTTCATCTGCCTGGGTGCCCATTTAGCAGAGCACCTTAAGGTTTGAAAAGAAATCTTAGTTGCTGTGCAAGTTGAGTATGGACAATTATGGATGAATAGGAGAGTGGGTAGGTGGATTGCCTGTGTAACTGCCTGCGCTGCTTAAAATCTTTTCCAATGCTTGTCAGAGCAACCTCCATTACAGTCTCCTGGCTGGAGGCAAAGCCGAGTCTTCAGAAAGTAGACTGTCTCATCTGCCAAACAAGGTAAGACGAAAATATCCTTTGACATGATTGGTTAACTCAATCAAAAAACACATCGTGCGTATGTGTTTAGGATGGGGGGGGGAGTGTCATAAAAATGAGCAAAACGTTTAGATCTCCTTGAAGCGGCAGAGACAGATTCATTAAAAAATAATTTCACAATTTAATCAGGGATGGGGAAGGGTGGAGTCTGCAGTGCCGCTTCGAGAAACCAGTCGTGTTTTGTTCCAGATGTGATTCCAGCAAGAAAGACTGGGGTGATAACCGTAACGTTTTAATCCATTTTCTCTTGATGCAGCTTTTCCCTGATTTTTCACAGATATTTCTTTTGAGAATCTAAGTGCTGTCTACCGTTCCTCCTCACGCTGCTCAGAACAGCCCAAGCTCCGGGACTGTTTCACTGCCAGCTCCTCGAGCCACGCTTCCCGGATCCTGGCGCTAAGTTCGAGCCAATAAAATTGCGCCCGAAGGATCACAGGACAAGGAAAGGGAATCCTCCAGCCAATAGGAGGCAAATTATAACCGCCAAGAGTGACAAGTCTTATAGTGGTGTCTTTGGACCAATGAGGAGCAATAACTACACGCTAGCTCTGGGCGCGTAGCAGAGGACGCCCAGCTTCCTGACACACGTGACCAGTGAGCCGTAGCAGCCCAGCCCCACCTCCTGATCTGGAGGTAGCGCGATGGCCCACGCTTCCAATGGCTCGCTGAGCCGCTCATCACGTGCAGTTTTTGCATGCCCAGCGGCCTTCCGGAAGGTTATGTGACAGTTGACGGTGTTGCGACACTCCCCAATGGGAAAGAAGAGCTGCTTTCACAGGACCAGGAATTGGTTTCTCTCCACGAATAATAGCCCGGCGGGGGCGGGGATAGCTTATCACGTGCTGAGGGGCGGACCGGGGCGGGGCAGGACACTGGTTGCGGGGCGAGCTGGGCGCGAGGCGCGCAGGCGCCCTGGGGACCCGGTAGCGGCGGTGGCGGTGGCTGCGGCGACGGGAACCGGATCCTTGGCCGAAGCTGAAGGCGGTGGGGGCAGCCATGGCGGCCGATGGCGAGCGATCCCCGCTGCTCTCCGAGCCCATCGACGGTGGCGCAGGTGGCAATGGATTAGTGGGGCCAGGTGGGAGTGGAGCTGGGCCCGGGGGAGGCCTGACCCCCTCCGCACCACCGTACGGAGCCGGTAAACATACCCCGCCCCAGGGTAAGCCGGGGCGGGTCCGAAGTGTTCCCGGGGGTACTCTGAGAGGTGGGAGGGGGCGGGGCCGCGGGCGGAGGCGGGGCCCAAGCGCCAGGTGCGCAGCTGTTGCACCTGTAACTGGGTGAGTCTTCCTTTTCTCCGCAATCGCGACCGGAGCTTGAGAACGGAAGGGGGTTCTGAGGAAGCTGATCGAAGCACGGATTATAAGAAGCCCGCCTAGTTTGGTCAGAGGGTTGAGGACCAGAAAGAGTTCCCTGATCCCGTGGAGCATCAGTGGTGGTGTCTGCGAATGATGCCAGCCCTTCTTTTTACCTTCCTTTCTAGCATTTCCCCCGTTCCCTGAGGGACACCCAGCGGTGTTGCCTGGGGAGGACCCACCTCCCTACTCACCCTTAACCAGCCCGGACAGTGGGAGTGCCCCCATGATCACCTGCCGAGTCTGCCAGTCTCTCATCAACGTGGAAGGCAAGATGCATCAGCATGTAGTCAAATGTGGCGTCTGCAATGAAGCCACTGTGAGTTACACGTATCAATGAAATGGGCCCTGTTTTCTGGATCCTCTTTCCGATTCCTTGATTCTAGACTCCGACCATCAGCTTAGTGCTCTTCAGGAAACCTGGGTTTCAGGTCCAGGAGTTTCACATAGCCATTTCCCCAGAAGCCACTCACTAAACCTGATGTTTACCATCCCTCAACTTCATACTTATCTGGGATACCTAAGCCTAGTTTTCATTTGCCAACCTCATGGTGTATGCCTTTCTTTCATTTCTCTGTCCTCGCTAAGACCTTATCTATCTGATTTCTCCTCAGAGTGTTTTTGGGGGAAATGAAAGGGATGGGGATTAGAGGTTTGCTTACCAATATCCCTATTATCCTCTAGCCAATCAAGAATGCACCCCCAGGGAAAAAATATGTTCGATGCCCCTGTAACTGTCTCCTTATCTGCAAAGTGACTTCACAGCGGATTGCCTGCCCTCGACCCTACTGGTAAGAGGCATAAGGTGGGGAAGGGCATCAGTGGGGAAAATTGGAAAGCCAAAAAAAGATGACTGTTTATAGTGAATGTCAAGATGATAGAGCCTGGTGTTTAGAAAGAACAGGCTAAGGAATATTGTGCCTCTTGAATGTTATAGCTATCTTTTTCATCTCTCTGCAAAAAGAATGGGATGAAATGGTGTCCTTTAGGATAATGGAGTTTTGGACACAGTGTCAATTATCCTGAGAGAAAAAGAGACCTATAGTTTAAGGAGTGCTCTTCCTCAAGGAGTCTCTGGGGTAGAGTTGGGGGGGCGGAGTATCTTAAATGTATAGAGAAGTAGAGGAACTGAGTGAGACAAAGGGTGGGGGCTATGAAGGAGGCATAGTGTAGGGATCCTTAGGATTAAAAACTTTTTAAATATAGTTTTTTCCTTGTACAGCAAAAGAATCATCAACCTGGGGCCTGTGCACCCAGGACCTCTGAGTCCAGAACCACAACCTGTGGGTGTCAGGGTCATCTGTGGACATTGCAAGAATACTTTTCTGGTGAGGATGGGTTTTGGAAAGCCCTGGGAAAAAAACCAGGAGGAAAGATAAATGTACTTTTTGATTTATGAAAATGAATCCTGAACAGGCCTATTCTAAGAGGACCTATTTCCCACCCTCTCCTGCCCCAGGACTCTCATTGAAGATGACCCTGCTTGTACTATTAGTTGGTTTCTCCCTTTTTCTTTCTCCATAGTGGACAGAGTTCACAGACCGAACTTTGGCCCGTTGCCCTCACTGCAGGAAAGTGTAAGTGATTAGAGAGTGGCATCATTGAGCTAGTAATCGGGTAATGTGTTGAATAAAAATTACAGAGCCATTGCAGGCATCCATTTCTGTTTGCCTCCACACAGGTCATCTATTGGGCGCAGATATCCACGAAAGAGATGTATCTGCTGCTTCTTGCTTGGCTTACTCTTGGCAGTCACTGCCACTGGCCTTGCTGTGAGTAACTATGATCCAACCCCTTTCATTCTCCAGCCTCATGTCTATAGGCTAAGATTTGGAAATGGCTACCCTAAAAGAAGTGAAAGAAATCAAGGGGGTTTTGTTTATTTTGTTTTAATGTATAGATGAGCTGAAGTTGAAGGTAACTGATAAACAGTTTTCATTGTTACTTGTAGGAGTAAAGAACAGCCATCTTCTTTATGCAGAGAATAGGACAATGGAATAGTGCTTAAATTAGTTGCTATTAGAAAACCTGGTGTTATTGTAAGACATTAAGAAAAACTGACATGTTTGGGACTGTATGAGTATGTTCCTTCCTAGGGGGAGCTGAACTGGGCCTTTAAGCAGGTTCCTGAAGGTGGCTACACATGGATAGGGAACAGGGACCAAAACTTGAGTTCTATGTTGCTGTTACTAGGGCTTCAAGAAAGGGGTGAGAGATCAACAATAACCTCATCTTTCTTTTTTGTCAGTTTGGGACATGGAAGTATGCACGGCGATATGGAGGCATCTATGCAGCCTGGGCATTTGTCATCCTGTTGGCTGTGCTGTGTTTGGGGCGGGCCCTCTATTGGGCCTGTATGAAGGTCAGCCACCCAGTCCAGAACTTCTCCTGAGCCCCACAATGAACCACAGACTGTGCCTGACCCCTCCCTGGTGGGGACAGTGACACTACAAAGGGAGCCATGATAAAAGGCTCCCTGGGCTTCTAGAAGTGGAGCCAAGCAGCTGCCTTCCTTTTCCCTGGGAAGAGGTAGGAAAGAACCAGGCCCTCACCTAGGTTTGGAGGGGTAGGTAAGACCACTGCTGGCCATCTGCTTTCCTCCCAGGGTTGCTGTGTTTAGGGTGAAGTAGGCGAATGTTGCCCCTAATCCTGGGTCCTAAAAGACGGTTCTAGCCTTGTCCTTCCTATAAGCTCCCTAAGAGCCATTCCTGTCCCTTACACATTCCAGGGCAGGGTGGGGGTGGGTAGCCCTGGGGGTTTCCCTCCCTCTTGTGTACCATTAGGACCTGCTGCTGCTATTGCACTTCTCCAGGGGCTGGCTCTGGCCTCAGTACCCTCAGTCTCCTCTCCCCCCATTCCGTGTCCTATGGGGGTGGGGTCAGCCGCTGCTCTGTACAGAACCACAGGAACTGATATGTATATAACTATTTAATATGGGGTATGTTCCCCTAGTCTTGTGTTTCCCTTAATTCCTCCTTCCAACCTTACACCCCAGTTGTAGTATTTAACTGGGCTGGGTAGGGTTGCTGTCTTGGGGGAGGGTAGGGATTCATCCTGTGCTTGTAAATAAATGTGGTGACTCTACCCTTTTCCAGTTGTTAATCTGTTATGAAAGGAGGGAAATTTATGGTCTCACAAAGGAGCAGAATACAAAGACAGGAAGTTTGAAATTATGGCTCTTTATTTTCATATGGACAGTTCAAAGGAAGTTATCAGTAGCTTTTGTTTAATGTAAAAAAAGAAAAAACCCACCCACACACAAAAACCAAAACCTTGGGCTTAAAGGAAACCCATATGTCACTAGGAGCCTGGATGAAGGATTCACATTTTTAGAAGGGAAATACAGTGCAGAGTTCTCTAGAGAGCAATTTTAAAGTTGGGGAGGAGGGTATTAAAGCTAATATAGGGAGCTTATTTCCCAGGCTCAGGGTGATTTGGGGGAGGTATCACAGTGCGAGGTATAGGGTGATGGGACAGTGGTCACTGCCCAGGGCCTTGGAACGGATCTTGCTGTCACACAATGCAGGTAACAAAGAGTGAGACACCAAAAAGTAATCAAGGCGCCAACCAACGTTTTTGGATCGAGCATTCATCATATAGGTCCAAAAAGTGTAGGCATAGGCCGTGCTGGGGTAGAGGTGCCGGAAACTGTCAGTCAGTGGCACAGCCTGCAGCAATTCCCCAAAGCCTTGACGCTCTTCTGGAGTGAAGCCAGCATTCTTTTTGTTTCCCTTGGGGTTTCGAAGGTCAATTTCTTCATGAGCCACATTGAGGTCCCCACATAGCACAAGAGGCTTGCGGGAAGCCAAGCCCTTCAGGAACTTGCGAAAGGCTTCATCCCAGCGCTGCCGGTACTCCAAGCGCACCAGACCTCGGCCTGCATTAGGTACATAGGCTGTTACCAGCACAAATGTGTCAAATTCAGCCACAATCACTCGGCCTTCCTGATCATGTTCCTCCTCTCCTACAGAAATGATGAAACCGTATCAACATAAAGAAGTATAAGAAAAGGGAAAGTAGAGAATAAAGGAATCAAGAATTGGGGTCGGAGTGGAGTATTAGCAATTGGTTTGGAAGAACTCAGGCCTTGGGAAATCAAGTGTCTTACCAATGCCATAGGAGACTTTGAGTGGGCACTGGCGGGAGAGCAGGCCCACACCACTGTACCCTTCCTTATCTGAAGGAGCTGACCAATACTGATGGGACAGTCCAGGAAGCTCTTGAAGTTCAGCTGGTAGTTTATTCTCTGAACATTTGGTCTCTTGCAGGCACAGGATATCTGGGGCTTCTTCCTTTACCCACTGTGCGTGAAATAAGTATAAAAACTATCAATTCAGCAGACATTTATTGAAGAATCTGTGTTAAGTACTAGAGATACACAGTCCCTGTGCATAAGGAGTTTAACAGTTTAGCAGCACAATATTTAAACAATTCTGTAACTGGTAACTAATGGAAGGAGGTAAGACTGACACATGCAACACTAAGTAGATTGTTTTTCCTATAGGCAGTGGATAGCTAAGATTTTCAAGTACTAGTTATTTTTAATTTTTTAAAATTTCATTAAATTTATTAGGATGACACAGGTTAATAAGATAGTTTCAAGTGTAGAATTCTATAATGCATTATCTGTATACTACACAGTGTAAACACTGGTTATTGAAATAGAGGATATGCTGGAGATAAAATGGAGCAAGTTCACCAACAAGGTTTTTTCAACATGCTGGGAAGAGATGAGGACATTAAGAGTTTAAAACAATGGCAACGGAATTGAAGGAATGGATGTGCAGGAAATAGGTGGTATGACTTGCTGCCTCTTCTTGTACCTCTCCCACAACAAAACTACCTACAAGGGAACAATAAAACCTACATGCTGGGGACTAAAATAGGAAAGGTTGATTAAACCCCAAGATCAATACCAAAGATTGTCTCTTCCCCCCTCCTTGAATTCCACTTACATCTAAACCTTTCTTCTTAATCCAGGCTCGAAGCCCATCCACATTCCAGGAGCAGATCTTGAGTGTGGCTGATTTGCCACTGGGTGAGGTTTTCTTATCTGGGGGGTCCTCATACAGGACTGGCCCCTCTCCTGCCTCTTTTTCGTTTTTCTTTGCTCCCGCCTTGCTCTTCTTGGCCTCTGGCTCTATAAAATAAGTAATACATAGTGATAAAAGTTGGAGGCATCCAACTTTCATCTGGAGTTAACTATAGACCCACTGAAAGCCTGCAGTTCCCGCGACTTCTTCACAAACTGCAAAAATGGAGTGCGTCGGGCCGTACTTCCTGTTTATCCAGGAAATTAGAAGCAGCCTCTGGGGAGAAGGGTTCATTTCATTCTCTTACCAGTCTTAGGCTCTTCCCCATCTTCTACCACCGCTGCCTTTTTCCCACGCTTCGGCATCTCTGTAACGAACGCCCTCCTGCACCACGTCGCCCAACGAAGCAGTATTTTTACCGCGTTGCCTACAGACGCAAATAAGTGGTGAAACCAGCTAAGGCTGGGGATAAAAGATTCTACCTTTCGCGCGACCCGTTATTATCTTCGAATTCTTTCCCCGCCTCCGTGCGCCATAGGCCCTTCAGCCCCTCACCCACAACACTAGATCATTTCAGTGCCTTGTACCCTCTTCATGAGATCTGTCCTCAGGCCAATTAGCGCCTTAATTAAGGGTCCCAGCTTAGGCTAGTCGATCAGACGTCTAGAGAAGCCCCTCTGATGGGCAAAAAAGAACAGCAACTCCATCTGACCTACTTGAGTCCCAGCCTGGCACCTCCTTACCCGAGCACAAAGAAGGGAGCACGCTGAGCACCCACGTGGGTAACTGGCGTGGTCACGTCGTCTGAGACACCACGTGGCAGACAAACGAGGGTGATTAGTCTGTCTGGCCCCACGTGACCGAGAACCTCCGCCTTCCCTCGCATCTCCAGAGAATCCAGGGGACTAAAGGCCCCCACCCTCCATTCTCGGACTGTTTATCCGTGTGCCAGATGCACGATCTCTTGTGCCACCCTGACCGAAGATTCCAACGCTGTGCAGGACGGAAAAAAAAAAAAGTGGGGAAGGCTAGGATGGGCCACCGGAGAGAAGCAGAGGAAAGGATGGGAATGTAAGGAGCAGATGCCGGCTCGGCGTCCCTGGCAGTTGGGAGGACAGGTCCTGGAAGGGGCCTTGACCGGTCGCCGTGACGACGGGGGCGGGGCCGGCGCGGGCGCGTCACCCGCCGGCGTTTTTCGGAGTGTGTCCGGTTGCGCGCTGCCACTTAGCAGTTGCAGGCTGTGTTCGTGTTCCTCTGCGCTCGGGAATCTGAGGCTCAGCAAGGACTGGTGAGGGTTCCACAGCTGCAGTGGTAGCTAGGAATCCTGCCGGCGTTTACTCGCAGGCTCAGCCATGCCGGCGGTGCTAGGTTTTGAAGGTAGCGCCAACAAGATTGGCGTGGGAGTAGTGCGGGATGGCAAGGTGTTGGCGAACCCGCGGCGGACTTACGTCACGCCTCCCGGCACAGGTGAGTAGGAACTTAGAGTTTGCAGCGCGCTTCTCCGCACACCATCACCTTCCATCTTCTAAACACTAGTGGAGAAGGAGCGCATGGTCCCTTCATAGAGCTTTTGATCTGAGTCTCCGATGTTATGTGACAGTATTAAAATCACAAGGCTGGCTGATGGATAGACAAGTCACAGGCATTTGGACCTGGATCTTCAGGGTTCGTTAAGCTTTTATTTAACTTCTTTTATGTGCTAATTTTCAGTTTGCTGCGGGATACAAAAACCGATGTCATGAGCCTCCTGTGGAGTTGGGCATGTAAACAACTTTATATTATAGTATGACAAATAATGTAGATGCAATAAAAATATTCTAGAATGAAAAGGAGTGTAGACTCCCAGGTTAGGTGTCAGACAGAAGTGACTGGCTTTGCAGTCAGTATTCATATTCAGTATTTGTTTTTGGACTTCTTTACTCTTAAAATGGGAATAATACCTGCATCATTGGGTCATTGCATTGGGTCTTGAGAATTAAATAAAAGAACCAGACACATTACAACTTTTAATAGGTGTTATTTGTTATTTGTAAGTTATGTTATATCTTGCCTACCCTCCCCCAAAACACCTGTTTATGTAGGAGAGGGCAACTGATTTGCGTATACCTGGAAAGCCTCCTTGAACAGGTGATGTGACAGGTTACTCGTTAGAAAGATATGTATGTTTAGCATTTTGGCAATAGGAATACAAAGGTGAATAAAATAGCCAGTGTTTTGAGATGCTCATGGTTAAACTGGGGAAACTACAGATAATTATAATGCTATAATTGTTACATGTTAAATACAGTTCTAGATATTTTTGCCACATTTTCACCGCATAACTAACTGACCATAAGCCAATTTCACTGTAAAAAGATAAAATAACTGGTTGACAGTTTGGTTTACATTTGTCATATGTAATGCATGTAATAAAGCTAGTTGACAGTTTGGTTTCATTTCTTCATTAAGGGAGTTCTTGTAGTTACTCCTATTTTTATATTATGTAAATTGTAACTCTTATAATGGTCTCTACAGTGATGAGTAGACGTGGTGATCTTAAAATAGTGGATGATAACAACTATGTATAAAGCCAGATTGCAAAGCTACATGTAAAGCCAAATTACATACTGTACTGGAAAATAACATCAGTTTCCAAATCTTTCGGTGAGCACAGTCTTCCCTACCCCCTGTCAAAACTTAAAGTTTACCTAGCTATGGCAAATATAAAAGAGGCTATTACTTCACAACAGTCTTCAAGAGCATTCATTATCGATTTTTTCAGTTGAAACTAAAAGTTCTCTTAATAAAGGAAGAAATTATAGCAAAAAAGAAAAAAGGCAATGCTGAACAAGGAGACAAATCAGCAAGCAAAAAAAAAAAGTATGATACTATGAACAAAAGACTTTGAAGACAATGTATTTTCTTTTTTTACAATAAAGTTTTTGTAAATTTTGTTACTAATTTTTCATGTTTCAATGTCCCTCTTTTATTTTCTGTTATTTTATCTTTTACTGTGAAATTGCCTTAGGACCAATTAGTTGTGCCATGAAAATTTTTATGGAAGAAATGCTTGCAGCAAACATGTTACAGCAAACAGGCTTATGACAAAAATACCAGACATATTTAAATACAGTATGTTGAATACGATGCTGTGATCGTGCGCAGAGTTTGTAGGGTCACAGAGAAGTTCACCACAGGGTATAACGTAGATATCACTTGACATGAGTCCTGAAGGCTGAGTAGGAGTTGGGTATGAAGAAGGGCGTTTCTGAGGGGCTGTTCAGCCTAGCTGAACAGGTTGGAAGTAATATATCTGAGTACCTGGAAGACAGGTTTCTTGAAGAGAATGAAAGGGACTCTTCCTACACTACTAAAAGCCTGTTTTTGACTTCTACCTACCTATGCTACAGAAAAACCCTATGATCTCTGACCTGTGTTCATTTCCTAGGATTTCTTCCAGGTGATACTGCCAGGCACCACCGAGCTGTTATCCTGGACCTGCTGCAGGAGGCACTAACAGAGGCTGGATTAACCTCCCAGGATATTGACTGCATTGCCTACACCAAAGGTATGGCTGGGTGAGTGGCTGACAGTGGAAGAATATCCTTGGAGCTTGGCCATGTCAAAATAGCCTATAGCTTGCCTCTGCTACCACCACTACCCTGACTCCACCTCTTACATCCCTTCCTTCCTTCAGCTCTGTTTTTTTCCATTCTCTGTAGGATTCTAACTCCCATTTCTATCTCCCTAGGCCCTGGCATGGGTGCCCCACTAGTTTCTGTGGCTGTTGTGGCCCGTACTGTGGCCCAGCTGTGGAATAAGCCATTGCTGGGTGTGAACCACTGTATAGGCCACATTGAGATGGGCCGTCTCATCACTGGAGCCACCAACCCAACTGTGCTTTATGTCAGCGGTGGAAATACACAGGTATTGAGAGTACGCCACCATTCCTTCTTAATTTCTGATGTACTGTACTGGACACTTTTGTGTTCTACCTGAGTGGCAGGAACTGCAAGAACAAAGCTGAGCTTGTCTGAACCTAAAATGTGGTACACTAGAAAATCCACAACAAAGTTTGTAACATTGCCAATTGGGCAGAACATTAAGTGACTTTTGTATGTGTGGTTATAAAGATGAAGAATTTCCAGTTTAAAAAAGGAAATGGTAGGGATTGAAGCCTTCAAAATAATGAAAGCATTTTCACTTTAATTGTTTTGAAGCTTATTTTTTTTCTATGAATGTGTTAGAAATTATAACTAAGGGGCACTACCCAATTTGTTTCTTTATAGTAATTACATGTTTTGTTTTACGTTACTGGTGATAAATATATGGAAGTTGTTATTCTAAGAGTGTGAAAGTATAAATAATTTTTAAAACACTTTATAAATGGTAGAAGATATTTTAAGTTTATAGGTGAAGCCAAAGTTGTTTGGGATATCTTATGAGACCTTTCTTAGATTGGGATTGGAGATCTCCAGCCTTCCCTTCCCACAGAACACCTGATAGAGTTATTGTCAGAAATAGTCATTGTCCTGCCTATGAAAGGCTTTCACACAACTTCACTGTGTGAAATAGTTATTAAAGGTGAAGCACACATTCCCATGAAAACGATGTGGGAACTCTGACAGGTAAAGGGCAAGTAGCTGGTTGGGACCTGCAGGATGGTATATAAGGTGAGGGCCTTGGGGTGTGGAATTAGCAATGGAGGCTTAAAAGAATTAAGAGGAGCAGTGATCGAGTCTTCTCTTTTCCTCTTCCCTTTTGAAGGCAGCTTTGGTGTAAAAAATAAGGAAGATGATTTGGGTGGAGAGGAGTAGATGATAGAAGAGGAAAGGCAGGAGTTTTTCCTTCCCCTTTTGTCACCAGCCTTTTGACAACAGAGTAAGACCTACATCAAAATGAAAGAAATCCCTAGCAGCACCAGGAAGGGAAAGGGACTTCTTATGGTCTCTAGGAAGCACGCACTGTCAGAAGTATGGAGGATATGTGTCAGTGGGTAAATATTCTCTGTGCTAGAAGTTCAAGTTGATTGCCAGTGCTGAATTGGGTGGGCCATTAGTCCGACCCAATATGGGGTTTTTGAGTTTTCAACTCTACCTCTTCTCTTGTTTACAAATATTACTGCCCTGGAGAGATACTCTAAAAGGACTCTAGTTCCCTGCCTCCAAGCAGCAAAGCCTGTTCCCTAGTCTACACTGTCAGTACAGCTTTTAAGGGATATATGAGTATAAGGAGCCTCCAAGCTAGAAATTTAAGTATTTGAAAGGCAGTTTGCTTCTGCCCTGACCTAGACTATCTTCTTTAGATTAGGAATCTGCTCTGGGAATCCTCAAGGTAGGTATGTGTGAGCTTTTTCTAAGATAAGAGCTATAAAAAAATCTCACTCAGGGTTTGGCAAAGTGGTTTTTTTCCATTTTTTGGATGCTCTAGTGGCCATGTTGATCCTCTGCTATATTCGTCCCCAAAGCCAAATGCTCCTCTTTACAGACTTGAGCTTTCATGGACATCCTCATCACCCTTAGGTGATTGCATATTCAGAACACCGTTACCGCATCTTTGGGGAAACCATTGATATTGCTGTGGGTAATTGTCTGGATCGTTTTGCTCGAGTGCTGAAGGTAAGCCATTGGGTTGCAGAGAACATAAGGTGTGGCTGAATTTTGGGGGAGTCATGGAAATGGAGGGAGAAAGCAGTAAATTAGCTTCTTAAATGCTTCCTGGATACCTGACTTCATCCTCTTTTTCTATCTGCTAGATTTCCAATGACCCAAGTCCGGGCTACAACATTGAACAGATGGCAAAGCGGTAAGGGAACATAAGGTGGTAGGAGGCTGACTGGTGGGATGCAGGGATTTCCCTGTATGTATATTAATGCAGTTTGGGAGGGGCATGGAGGATGAGCAGCCAGCTGACTACGGGCTTAATGCCTCATATATTCACTCCCACATAGAGGCAAGAAACTAGTTGAGCTGCCATACACTGTAAAGGGGATGGACGTCTCATTCTCGGGGATCCTGTCTTTCATTGAGGTAAGTGTGAGAGGGGTGAGGAGATAGGCACTTGGCATACTTTTTAATGAAGCATGTCTATTTTGCTCACCATTGTATTTCCTGCGTATAGCATGGTACTGGCCCATATTAGTTGCTGAATATATTCATTTAGCAAACATTTATTGAATATATTCTGTGTGCCAGTCAGTATCCTAAACAATAGTGATAAATAGCATGGAGCAAAACAAAAATCCCTTCCTACTTGGAACTTGCATTCTAATGGGGAAACAGATAAAGAAACAAAAAAGAAGAAGAAAGAGGAGGAAGTAATAAAATATAAAGGGTTAGATGGCGGTAAGTACTGTGGAGAAAACTTCACCAGGGTAAGGGGTGGGGCTGCCAGGGCCAGCATTCGTAATGATTGAATCTTGAATGAATGCTGCTCGTTCTGTAGCTTGGCGCCAGCGATGGACAAAGTGTGACATGGGATGTCCTGGTCAGTTGAATTGTGACACACGGTGATCCTCCAAGTGTACTAATTCTTGCTCTCATGGCGTTCCCGAAGCATTATTCATTGTTGTATCTGTTTGTTTTCCCCTTTAATTGTAGGATGTAGCCCAGAGGATGCTGGGCACAGGCGAGTGTACCCCTGAGGATCTATGTTTCTCCCTGCAGGTAATGGATTCAAAAGCTGGGACAGAAAGGTGGGGCCAGAAGAGTTTTTATATAGTTTTATATAAATTTGGAGCTAATTTTGGGTCCCCTCTGATGTTTTCACCTTGTCTGTCCCCCACAGGAAACTGTGTTCGCAATGCTGGTAGAGATCACAGAGCGGGCCATGGCACATTGTGGCTCCCAGGAGGCCCTCATCGTGGGAGGTGTGGGGTGTATGTATCACCGGACTCTGCTCTTTCCTGTTCTTGGGCATGTGCGTCTTTCTGCTAGTCTAAATCGCTAGACTGAGGAAATTGCTAGTTTCATTTCTTGTCCTTTGCTTCCCAGTCCTTGGCCCTAGGACACCTTCATTTTCCTAAGTAAATGCACGTGAGGTGTACAGCTAGACTGTGGAGAAATGGGTAAAATTAAGCTAATCCTACGCCCTGCCTCGTCATAGGTAATATGAGGCTGCAGCAAATGATGGAGACAATGTGCCAGGAACGTGGAGCCAGGCTTTTTGCCACAGATGAGAGGTAAAGGCCCTTTCCCTTTTCTTGATTTTTTTTGTTTCTCCATTTACTGTGATTTTCCACTCTTAGATCCCAAATTTCATATCTCTTTTTCTTCTCAGATTCTGCATTGACAATGGAGCCATGATAGCCCAAGCTGGCTGGGAGATGTTTCGGGCTGGACACAGGACCCCCCTCAGTGATTCTGGGGTCACACAGAGGTGAGTACCCCTTGGAGGAGGTGGATAGGATTATATGGGAGGTAGGCAAAAAATCAACAGGAAAGAGGGTTCAGAATCATGAGGGCAGAAAAGAATGGAAGGTGATGAGGGATGGCCAACCATCAAGTTTTTCCTATTTTTTCACAGGTATCGGACAGATGAAGTAGAAGTGACCTGGAGGGACTGACAAAGTTAACAGGATCAGAGTAGATAGTGCCCTAAGTGGAACCCACAATCTTTATCCTAACGTGAGATTCCTGGCAAGATTATGGTCTCCCCTCCCATCATTTGAACCTCAAGATAACTCAGCAATAAAATATTTTTGGTTTTGTATGTTGGTGATCAGCTTGGGTTTGTTGTTCAGTAACAGTATAGAGATGGCACTGACTAAATTGTTGTGGGTGGGATGAATGGAGAAGGAGGCAGTGTCAGAGCAACGACCTGGCTTTCTGTGCAGGTAACCTTGTGGTTGCTGCTCTGGAGCTAAGGTTGAGGGTTATCTTAGGTATTCTTCTAATATCCCCTTAACAATGGTATAACTAATTTTGGTATCAGGCCTTATGCTGCTTTTACATTCATTGTCTCATTTAAATTCTCTGAAGTAGATATTCAGGACTTCCCTCAAAATAGTCTGGAGCCAGGTCTAACTTCATACTAATTTTTAACTGAAGAATAAAACTCCCTCCTTCATACATTTATTCCTACATGCATTTTTTTTTTTTAACTTTTATTTATTTAAGTGTGTTTTTCCAGGGTCCATCAGCTCCCAAGTAGTTGTTTCAGTCTAGTTGTGGAGGGTACAGCTCACAGTGGCCCATGTAGGGATCGAACCAGCAACCTTGTTGTTAAGACCACCTCGTTCTGGGGCGGCCAGATGGCTCAGTTGGTTAGAGTGCGAGTTCTCAACAGCAAGGTTGCCAGTTCAATTCCCGCATGGGATGATGGGCTGCGCCCCCTGCAACTAGAGATTGAAAACAGCAACTGTACTTGGAACTGAGCTTCTCCCTCCACCAGTAGATTGACGGACAATGACTTGGAGCTGAGGGGCCCTGGAGAAACACACTGTTCCTCAATATTCCCCAATAAAAATTGGAAAAAAAAAAAAAAAGAACACCTGGCTCTAACCAGCTGCCCCACTGCATGCACTTCTGTTGGCAGGCTTGAAGGGGGGCCCCCAGACCACACCCACCAGAATTAATCTCATCATGCCCTTTATCTTGTTTATGTCAGTCACCAAGATTTCCCAAACCACTAAGTCACCTCTCGTCTTTTACACTCTAATAATCATCACTCTTCATTCCCTTTTTTCCCCCCATCTACCTACCTCTTCCAACTCCTGGAATTCTTTTGTGCTCTTCTGAACTAATATGTATCTTCAACTTCTCTGAATTTTCCCTGTACATCCCAGCTCTGAGCCCTCGTTTCTCCTGCGGACTCTGCTTCTGCTATCACCTTAAGTTATCAGTGTTTTCTCTCACACCCATGGTACCACTGTTCCTAGAGGCAGTGCAGGTTTCCTCATTTTTCCTTACATCGTTTTTAGACTATTCTCTCTCATCCTTAACACACTTCAACTTTGAAATAATGTTAGACTATACCACGTCAATACCACTCCTGTCACAAATCTTGATGATTTCAATATCCATGTAGATTAACTTTCTGATACTCTGGTCTCTCTCAGTTCTTTGCTCCTCCACCCCCACTTCAGTCACTCATTACCTTGGTCATAGACTTACAGCTATTCTGTATCGCATTCTCAAACATCCCACTCTCCCAGCATTACCTATCTTTCCCGTTCATTGCCTTCAGTGCACTGAGTCCAACAACTCATTCCTTCACCAGGACCTACGATCCATTGATCTTCCTTTCCACTGACCTCATTCCCTCCCCCCACCCCCATGTCTTCATTTCCCTCCTCCAGCTAAAGAGTACTTTGTTACTTTGTCGTAAACACCTCACTCCATGCCTCTCTCTTGGTTTTGTCATACCCAGCTCTTCACCTGCTTTACCTCTACGCCCATGCAGCTGAAAGGGCTAGCAGAAAACAGGCTGACTTGTCTTACTTTAAACTCATCACCGTGGAACTTAATTGGGTCCTCTGTGTTACCTAGCAATATTCCCTAGTCCTTTCACTTGCCCTCTTTTTGATAACTGGTACCTTCTGACCCCTCAAATCTCCAACATCTCCCCCCATTCTCACTGTTGCTTTGGTTCCTATTTCAATGAGAACATAGAAACAATCAGAAAATATTCACAAGCTCTCACCACTACATCTAACCACCTTCCAGCATTTATACCCGCATATTCTGCTTTCCCTCTTGCTTTCCCATATACCACTGGTTGTCAACTGGGACTGAATTTGTTCCCCAGAGGCCATTTGGTTGTCACAACTGGGAGGCAGTGCCACTAGCCAGTGGCCAGGGATGCTGCAAAATATCCTACAGTGCACAGAACAATCCCCCACAACAGAATGGGCTAAAATGTCATTGGTGTAAAGGTTGAGAAACCCTGCTATAAACAAACTATCTGTGCTCCTGTCTAAATACTTGTGCAGTAGATCCCATCTTCAAACTTTTAAGGACGTGTCTCAACAATTTTCCGTCTTTTTCTGTAGAGTCAGTATTTCCCTTTCTTTCCTGGATCTTCCTATCAGCACACAAATATGCTGTCATTTTCCTCATCTTACAAATACATGAACCCCTCGACCTCATTTCCACCTCCAATTGCTTCCTAGTTTTCCGACCCAGTTCACAACAAAACATCTTAAAAGAGTTGTCTCCAATTCCTCTCCTCTAGTTCCCTATTTAGTCCGCTCCACCAATACTGTTCTAATCACAGTCACCGGTGGCTTGCACAAACCCAGATCTAATGGTACGTTCTGCTTCTTCCTACATAAGCTGTCAGCAGCGTTTGACACTCCCTCTTTTGAAACATTTTCTTTGCTTGGCTGTAGGACATTCTCTCTAGTTTGCCTCCTGGCTTCCTGACTGCTCTTTCTTAGTCTCCTTTGCTGGTTTCTCCTCATCTCTACAACTTATTAACCTTCTCTGAGTTCAGTCCTTGGACTGCTTCTCTATTTACACACATACCTGTAGTGATTCCACCCAGTGTTAAAACCATTTTAATATAGATGACTCCCAATTGTTTAGCTCCAACCTGGACTTCTGTCCTGACTATCTAGCCTGCCCATTGGCATCTGGACTTGGATGGCATCTCAAATTTACCATGACAAAGTTGTACTTATTTTCTCCTGAACTTACTGTGGTATTATTTTTTTCTTCTTTTTTTTTTAAAGATTTTATTGGGGAAGGGGAACAGTGTATTTCCAGGACTTTATTTGGGAACAGTGTGTTTTTCCAGGGCCCATTAGCTCCAAGTCAACTTGTCCTTCAATCTTAGTTGTGGAGGGTGCAGCTCAGCTCCAACTCCAATTGCCATTATCAGTCTTAGTTGCAGGGGCACAGCCCACCATCCCATGCGGGAATTGAACCGGCAACCTTCTTGTTAAGAGTTTACGCTCTAACCAACTGAGCCATCCGTCCTCCCCTGTCTTTCTTATTTCAATTAATGACAACTCTGTCGTAGATGTTCATGTCATATCACCTTGGTATTATCTTTGACACCTCTCTCTCATCTCTTCCAACTTATCAAATGTTGACTTTATCTTGAGAATATATCCAGAATCCCATTTCTCCTCATTTCCCCTGCTGCCACCCTAAACTGAGCCACAATTACCTATCTACAATATTATTGCAGTAGCTGGTCTATTGGCTTCTACCATTGCCCACTTACAGTCAATTCTCAACACAGCAGCCAGAGTGAATAGTATTAACATGGAAGCCATATTATGTCACTCTTCTGCTCAAAACCATCCGTGTTTTCCTATATTTGAGTAAAAACCAAAGTCCTTTAAAGCCTGTGAGGCCCTCCATGAGCTGTCCCACTGTCATGCAGGGTGTCATGCGGGATCTCAGCTCCTGCTCCCCACATAAGAACACAGGATATGGTGAGGCCAAAAAGGAACACCCACGGAGCCATAGATAGGGGAGTCATACCACTATATTCTCGCTGGTGGCTGGGTTGGAGACACAGGAAGCAGGAGCCACACTATCCACAACCTGCTGTCCATTTCTCTCTGCCAACCAACCTCATTTTCTAGCTGCAATCCGCAGTGCTAACTGCAATCCGCTCTTGCTAGCTCAGCCCCCATCTTCTGCTAATGTAGCCACTGCAGTTATATTAGTGGCCAGTGGCTCACTGGTTACAGCTGACAGCCAACTAGCCACAGCTGATGGCCATCCAATCACAGTTGATGGCCATTTACTACCCGAGTGAGCACCTTTCCACATGAGGGCGAGAGCCTGGAAACTGCTCTCCTGGCTCTGTCCCCACACCCACCATTCCCCACTGACTGCTTTGACCTTATTTCCTGCTACTCACTTTGTTCACTCTGCTTCGGCAACATTGGCCTTAAGCACTGAAGGTGTACTGACCCTTCAGGGTCTTTATACTTGTTGCTCCCTCTGCCTGGAAGGCTTTGCCTCTAGGTATAGCTCACTCCATCATAGTCTTAAGTCTTTAGTCAACTTTTTTTCTCTTTTATTAGTGAGGACTTCCTGACAACCGTACTTAGAATTGCATGCCTCCAGCACTTTCTAGCTCCTTTCCTGTTTTTTTCCTCATCATAGCACTTATCACCTTCTAATCTAATAGTTTTATTTATTATCATTGTTTGTCTACTCCCATTAGAATATAAAGTTTCAGATGATCACTTCATAAAGTAAATGTCTAATCACTATGTTGTACACTTGAAACTCATGTATATCAACTGTAATTGAAAAATAAATTTTAAAAAGAATATAAGCTCCAATAGAGGAGGGACTTTTTATCTAGTTTATTCATTGCCATATCAACTCCCAGTACTTGGACTTGGGTCTGGCACGTAGTGGACATTCAGTCAGTATTTGCTGAGTGAATGAATGGTTGACGGAGAAGTAAACCAGAGAAATAATCAAAGGACTATAAAGTAAGAGTTGGGCCAAAAGATGAAAAGAATTAGGATTATATGAGTTTGGGAAAAGAGTAACTTTCTGATTACTTACTAAGTAGAAAGTAGTGAAAACACATTTTCATTTACAAAGGATAGACATAAATAGGTTGAAAATGCACTAAGACATAGAAGTTTAAAATGAGAAACTTTGGGATTGAAGACAGAGTGGGATGCAAGTAGAAAGAAGATAAATTCCTCTTCTTGGATATATTTAGGGACAGGACTGAACCCTGCCACTCTAGGCTTGGGCAATTAATTTTATAAATGGGAATCAGGTATGTTTTTACACATTAGTCTTGGGTAGTTATTTGTAAATTTTTATTAATATCATGGGGTGGAATGGATCTTGAAGGGAGGACCTTCTTTGGCACTGTTGCCTCAGTTGGTGATGCTTAGTAGGGAAGTTCTTTCCTTAGCGAGCATTGGGCTCTTGCCTGAGGCTTCCCCACGATAGCCTCAAAGTTTGTGGAGCCAAGAGATCAAAATCATGGCTCTGAGTCCTAAATTGTGGGCTCCTCCTCCTAGTTAAGTCTCCTGAGTCTCTTACAGGGTCAGCATATCCTGCTGATTCCCACGTATGAAGGCAGTGGGGGACGTTTTGCCCCGGACAGCGTCTCCAGCCAGTTAGGGCCCCAGGGCCGGCTGACCGAGGGATCACAGATAGGTTTCTGTGAGGAATGGAACCTGTCCTCAGCTTATCTAGCCATGGGACTAACCCCACCCCTGGCATCTATGTATGCCCTGCAGTTTGGAATTTTCCCAGTCACATGACTATGAGGACAGTATCCTGAGAATATTGTCATAGGACTTCATGAGGACACATGCCACTCTGACTACATGGTTAGGAAGAATGAGCAAAGGACCAGGTGAGCACCCTTGTCAGTCCTCCTCTGGGACAATTGCCCCACTTGCTGGCCCTGTTCCTATAGACCTGCTCTTGGTTTGCCTGCAGGTCTTGCTCAGTGATGTAGCCTGTAGGAGCAGGAGTTTTGAGAGGTACATTCCAGGTCCTCCTTTGGTGGCGGCTTCTGCAACCGGTATAAAGTCACCAAGTCTTCAAAAGACTTGGTGGCAGAGAAAGGAAACCCAGATTTAGTAAGGAGCAGATAGTATCTCTCATCCCTGAAATTTCTGTCCTTGGGGATTTAGGAATAAAAGGGCTTCTTTACTCCTCAATTTTTCTGTTTTGCTGCCGAAACTTCTTGCATTTCTTCCAAAATGGAAACCATAAACCCATTCAGATGTAGATGGAGACTACAGCTACTGTTTCCCCACAGCCAGTACTCCCCACTGCAATCCTCTGTCCCCTTTTGCTTGCCAGATGCCAGAATATTCAGTTAAATTATAACTAGTCAGACACTTGCTCCTTTAGGTTCTTAGCTGTGAAGAAGTTCTTGACGTGGTTCTGCACAGTGGTCAGGCTCACTGCGTGGGACAGTACCTGTGGTAGGTGCCTTGTGAGGTGTCCAGATGGACTGAGGAGCCCAGTTCACATCTGTGCAGAGGAAGGGGGCAGTGCAGAGTGATTAGAGGTGGGGCCTCACTTCTGACGTAGGAGAGGAAATGGAGATTTACTGTTGGTAGGTCAGGGCTTCTTATGGGGGTCAGCCTCTTGCTGTCTCTCACTCCCTTACCCACCTACCCACTCACTCACCAGGTTTCTTGTAGAATGGACAGAAGGATAAACAACACAGCAGTGAGTGCTGCTCACCAAGTAAAGATGAACATGAGCAGGCAGAGCAGACAGCCCAGGAGAAAGAGCTAGTGGAAGGAAGGGTGCCAGCAGCAGGGGTGAGTGAATGCAGCCCATCCCTTGTCCAAGCCTCAGTACCACCCACCTTGTACCCCAAGGATGCTCCTGCAACTCTCCCAGGTCCTCCCAGCCCTGGGCCTGATGCCAACACCTGCCCATACCAGCCAGGCGACTGGCTAAGGGGGCGTGGAAACAGCCCAAGTTGATGAGGGCATCGGAGCAGAGGAAAAAGTTAGAGATGATGGGAGTGATGGTGTTCAGACCAGCTTTGGGGCACATGAAAGGTCAGGGTCAGTCTGCAAACGAGTTAGGGATCTAGGTCGGGAGAGTCAAGGGCATCATCTTCTGGCTTCCCTTTCCTTGTACTCCCTATTCCCTACTCCCCACACACACCACCCCCACCACCACCAAGTTAGCAGACATTTTCTTCCACTTTAAGGAACAGAGAGAGAGAGAAAAGTGGCTATAGGGTCAGGCCCTAAAACCCAGATGTAGGGTGGTGGGGGGCATGAAGAGAAAGGCAATTAATGAAGCCATGTGGGAGGGGGGGCTGGAGAGTACTCACCAATAAGGGTGAAACCGACAGCAATGAGGAAGGTGAACAGATAGCCTCGCAGAGATTCATTGTTCTTGCCATAGCCTTTCCCTGAAAAGCCAATGACGGGGTGCAGTTTATCCTGGCTGTCACAGCCGCTATAAGAAGGAATGGTGATCATTAGAGGAGGGTCCCAGGGAGAAGGAGAATGATAGCTTCCCACTCTTCTAAAGAGGCAGGAGGGAGTGTGGAGCACAGAGGGAAGAGGTGAGGGAGCGTAGGGATCTTAACAGGAAGGAAGGATAGAAGGAGTAGAGTGTGGTGAGATCTCTGGGAATGTGCAATGGGAAAAACTGAGAGGAGGCAATGGAAGAGTGATGCCCTCCCCAAATGTTGCCTTGATTTATGAGCAGACTTTGAATTTTGCTATGTGAGCTTGGATCATCTCTGATAGACCAGCCAACCACAGTCATCACCATCTAACTCCTGGTTGCTGAGACAAAGCCCTCTTTTGCTCTTCCTCCTGAAAAAATTAGACTCCTAGGATGGCCCTGTCTACTTACATTCTCTCCTGTCTTCCACAAGTCTCTTGCTAAGGTACCAACTAATTCTAGGTATCTCTTGCTCAGGTACCTAGGTAGAATTTGAAGACTGAAACAAAGCAGAAGACAGGGTAGCACTGATGATTCCTGCAGACATCAGGCGACTGAAGGCAAACACCATGCTCATGGCGTGAGGAGAAGGGCAGGCAGAGGCAGAATCAATGCATTCCAGAAGCAATGCCTTCCACCCACATTTTCACCTAGCTTTCCCAGAAGTTTCAGGGCATATTCAATTTTATCCCATCTTTGAAGGTTTTATGCCACCCATATGAATTCACTTAAGGATTACTGGTTTTTGAGCATCTACTCTATGCCCAGCAGTGGGCTGGGTAAGATTCATCTCTCAAATCTTCCCCTCTGGCTCACTCACCTGGTGGTGATGTGAGAGCCCACAGAGGCAGGACCCTTGCTCTCGACAACTGCTGCAATCCCTGCCATACTGGCACTCTGGCCCCAGGAAGCTCCCATTGTGCACACCCATGTCAGTCCTATTTCCTGAAGCATCTCAAATTATACAGAAGCCTGGAAATGAGATTACAGACACATATTCCTCCATGGGAGAGAGGACCCATCCCAAAGCAGTAAGACTATCTATCACCAGTGTCAGGGGTGAGTGGAAGTGCATGCATGGGGCAGGGGTAGGGGGAGACCAAATCTGATAATCAAAGAACGCCATACAGTTCATGAATGAAATGAGGGATGGGGAGAAATGGTAAAGGAGGAGGGGGCTGAATGTAAACGACTTTTACTGTATTTGGTGAACTCAGAGTAGCAGAAAGCAGGGCTCCAGGTCATTCTGCACAAAAGGCAGGAGTGGAAGACCTTACTAATGGTGGCAGAGATGTCCAAGTAGGAAAGTGTGGTTCACATGATGGCAAGAAGGGTTCCTTTGGGGATAGCTGTATCAGGGTCCTAGGAACAAAAGTTGACCCATTGGTGGAGAAAGAAGATGGGAGACAGAGTGTGTTCCGTGCCTGGACATCCTTCTCACCTCGAGGCTCCCAGAGATATTGGTCCTAGTGAGTGCCCCAGTGGCTGAAGAGAAGATGGACAACATACCAAAGAAACTGCGCTCTGGACCACACTACTGTGGGACCATATAGTCCAAGAAAATGCTCCCTACAGAAAAGAACAGAGAAAAGATGGATTTTTCAGGAGCACCTCCTGGCTTCCCTTCATTCAGCAAAGATCATTACCCCCTCCACCCAGTTTAGTGTCGGTGACTTAGGTTAGGCTGGGAAGAATAAGGGAACTGCAAACTAGCCAGCCCGGGGCCTTAGAGAACTTGGAGTGGTCTAATGGTCAATTTGCAAATGACATGGAATCAGAAGTCAAGGGGTCTTTTCTGAGGAGGTTTGGGCTAATGTGACATTCGGAGGCACTCATTCCTTTTAATGCATTTCTCAGCCAGCTTCCCACTGTCTCACTAGGTACCCAAAGAAGCCAATGGCTTGTTGGCTGGGATTTATGGGGAGGAGTGTCCCAAACAGGTAGTTGATAAAAAAGAAGAATCAGGAAGAAGATAATTGGGGCCTGGAATACCACAAATGAAGAAATGCAAACAAAAAAACAGGAGAAATGTGAGTGGAAGGGGAGGAGTAACTACTACTCTGCCTCTTCCCTTCCTGTCTCTTCTCGCTCCTCTCCAATCCCCTAGTTTCCTTTCCCAGTGGACTCTTCCCATAATAGAGTGGCTAAATGGGTGGCCTTTTTCTTCTTGCCTCAAACTGCAAAGTGTCCCTTCCCATGCCAGAAGTGTGAACCTCAAGATGGTCAGTCTCTGGGAGCAAGAAATAGCATTTCTCATCTGCTAGTCTTGTGTAGTGCTCGTCCCAACAGATCCTCAGAATGAGTCCGTACTTTCCCCTTGAAGATCTGGCGTGTGGAGTCTCTCCCAGCAAAATTGTCTAATTTCAGGTCGGGGTCCCTGGAGATCTGCTCTGCCAGCTACACATGCACACGCACATGCACACACAAAATCCCACATCTCCCCACGTTTGGCCCCTCCCAGATCTGTCTAGCTCTCACTGCCATCCCGTCAGTCTTCTCATCCCCACCTTGATTACCCGTTGCCTGCCTTAGACTTCCACACCATGCAGGTCAGCGTCTCACCAAGAAAGACAGTCACAGTCACCATGCCCACCACCCACAACCCATTTTTGGGATCCATGTCCCACAGCTGCACCCCATGCTCCTAGAATTGCAGAACACAGAACTAGGGGGGGTCACAGAGACTTTGCTGGCTCATTAGATGCCTCCATCTAATTCTTAAAATGACTTGCCCAGGCTGGGTGGTCAGCTGACTTGAGAAAAGGGTGCACCGAGGGTAGGGGTGGGCAGTTCCTGGAGCAGGTCAGAAAGGGTGTCGACAAAGCTGCCACGTGGAAAGCCACAGCTACCGTGTTGGTGAAAGTGAAGGTGGTCTGTCCCAAGAGAACCTCCAAATCTGGAGCCCAGGCTGTGCGAGATAAGGAAGTATGCCGCCTGAGAAGAGAGGAAAGAGGAGCCAGTCTGTGGTCTCAGCAATTTCTGACAGGACTGGGGACTCTGAGAGATAACAGAGTCACAACAGCCCTGACTTTGCCATTGGTGGAGATGGCTGAGATAGACAGGCTGGTGACTGAAGCTGAGAGCAGGATAAGGAGCCCTGTGAGCCCCGGGGTGGGGATGGGAATGAGACGCCTTTAATTTTCACTCAGGCTGTGTCCTCGAATCACTTGCTACTGCCCCGCCGAGCCCTGAGTTCATACCTGTGCCCACCTGAGCAGTAATCCAAGGCAGCCACAGATAGAGAGGATGATGCCCCAGATGTTAAGCATGCAATGGATTTGGGGGAGGAGGGTCAGGTGAGAGAGGAACCTAGGTCACCCTCAGACCGCCCCCTCTCCTTCAGAGAAGTCTGGAGCGAAGTTCCCTCTTCCCTGTCTAGATCCCAACCTTGGGGAACCCTGAGCTCTGATCCGCTACCATGACTCCCATGACCCAGCCAAAGTGCACTTGAGCATTGCCAGGCCTGGCCCACGAATTCTCCCATCATCTCCTTGGGAGTACAGCACAGACCAGGCTGAGATGCCAAGACCCTTCTCCAGCCAGCACATCATCAACCAGGAGGAAGCCTAGTCCACCTGGAGGTGCTGTGGGGGTGCGGGTGGATGGTGTTAGTCCCAAGGCTTTAATGGAGGTGGATCGTGGCCCAGAACAGCCGGTTTTATCCAAGCTCCCTGAATTCGCTGTGGGGCATGTGTCACCATGGCAGAGCCACGCATCCTCCAGAGACAGTCCCAGGACCATGGAGTTGGCATAGAACTCAGCGTGGGTTCCAGTGTCCTTGGTTGGAGGGTTGAGGGGGGTGATGGAGTACAAACCAACCTGTTATGTCTCCACCGGATGGCGGTTCGCCCTCTGAATGGTGGGGTACTCAATGTGCTGGCCGTGTTGTCTCGCTGTGAGGAAGCCTTAAGAGCGGTCTGAAATATCCTAATTGGGGGGAGAGGGTGCAGAGGGTGGTCACCATCGCCCCTTTTGCGGTCCAGGACAACCACGGTGGGGGGACCAAAGCGTCAGGTAGACAGCTGGGACAGCTCGGAGAGCCGGACCCGAGGGGCGGTGCAGTGCTGAGCAACTCACCCGACTGTCCCTCCCCAGCACGAACACCACCCCTCTCTCCCGAGTCGTACGGAACAATCTTGCTTTGCTCCCAGGTTAAGTCAGATTGTCCGGTTAATCTACCCAGCCTGGATCAACCTTTATATAGGCCAGGGAATCCAGCCCCAGCAGCCCTTGGCCTGTCCTGCCTACCTCCGCGCGAGAGGGGAGGGAAGGGTGAGCGCTGCCTCCTATAAAAGCCTTCGTGAGGATTCCTGAACTGCGGGGGGGAAAATGATTGCCTGGATTTTGAGGTCTCAGGATGAGAAAGGGGTGTTGTTCCGGGCAGAGGGAGTGGCTGTTGGTGCCCTGCCTCAACAGAGAACGCTTGCACCCCCCAAGCCCTTCCAGTCCAGGACTCCGGTCCCCGCAGCCACAGAGATCAAGCCCACATTTCACTATCTGGTCGTCATCCCAGCGACCAAGGTGTTAGATTCCTCCAGACACTTCTGAAGACACAGGGTTGGGTTTCGCTGTCTCACCACCGACCCCACCTCGGGAGATGGAGGAAACCCCGCACAGGGGGTAGGTCACCTAGGGTCCCCCGTCCCTTCACCTCCCCTTCCCCTCCGCCCTTTACCGACTCACCCTGGTTATGTTGGCGCTTCACGTCAGTATTGTTTGCTCCAAGGGTCTCAGCTTTACCGTACACGGAAAAATCAACAGTCAAAGCCCAGGATTGACCCAAAACACGCTTTACTCCTCTTGCCCCACTTACCCGCGGGTCTGCGCGGCGCAGACTCTTTTCGCCCCCCCCTCCCCCCAGCCCCGTCGGGTGAGGGCAGCCTTTCCGTCCTGGTCACTGTACCCGATCCCCACATACTCCTTGGCATCCGAATTTGCCTTGCTCAGCACCAGGACATGACCTACAGGTGGAAGGAGAAGGAGGTCACCTCGGGTCGGGGCCCAGGGGATTGGATGTCGGAGTCTGGGCACCCGGAGCCCAGGTCCAAGCCCGCCAGCGCAGGCTATAATTAGCCGGGTGCGACTGCTGACCCGGATGCCCAGCGAGTTCCCTCTGCCACGCTGCCCGAAGCAGATCAGGCTCAAGTGAGAGGGCAAGTGGAACCCCGGTGTCTCGGGAGGGCGACTATCTAAATGGGGGCAAGACGGGGGGGTATGGCCCCGGGTAGTGCATCTTTACACAGGCTTCTTGCACGCTTTGCTGCACCTGGCGAAACCCATAGTTGCGCGGTACAGCCTGGCTGCTCAAGCCTTGGAGTGGAGGGCGGGGGCTTGGGGCAGCAGATGGGGGTGAGGGGGGAGTGGTTGAAGGGTTTGAAGTAGGGAGAGGGACTGACTCGTCGCCGGGCTGGAGGCAGGGGTTCCTCCAGCCTCTCTGGGTCAAGTTCTGACCCCCTCCTCTCTTCTCTCTGCTCACCTCCAGCAATCCAGCGAACCTGGGCCATGAGCGTGTCGGAGTCGGCACCTCGTCCTTCCAACCCGGGGCGCGTCTCTCTCCCCGTACAGAAGGACGGCCTTGGCTTGCCTTCGCCGGGCCTGAGAACCCCCTCCTGGCCTCGGACCCCGGACGAGGATCCAGGTTTGCCCCCCTTTCCTCTGGAACAGCCTGGTCCCAGGTCCATGCCCCAAGGGAACCTTCCCTCTCCAGCCTTGTCTCTAGAGGACGAGGAGGACGAGGAGGATGAGGATGGAGGAGATGCGGGGGAGTCTGAGGGGCTGCGCAGCGAGGAGCACCTGAGCCAGTTTTTCGCGGAGGCGCAGCGGCTGCGGGAGCAGAGGTTGTTGCTGGATGAAGAAGTGTCAGTCCGGGGACGAGTATACGGGGTGCATCGAGTGATCCTGGCAGCAGTTAGCAGCCTCTTTCGAGACAGGCTGAGCGGCGTTGGTCCGCGATCTCCCTTCAGCCTCGACGTGGCCCCCGGGGCCTGGGAGGCCGTGCTGACCTTTGCCTATGAGGGGGTGCTGGGTCCCGCCCCGCTGGAGGATGTGCTGGTCGCTGCTGAGGCCCTGGGAGCGCCCAGGGTGAAGGCCGCGGCCCAATGGAAACGCGAGAGGGCTGGAAGCGCCCAGAAGGATGAACAGCAGCCCAGTCAGGCAGAGGAGCTGAGGGAGAACCTGCGCAGCATCGAGCTCCTATACCAAGAGGGCGTCGGGTGTGACCTGGAGCTAGAGGCTGGCGGCTGCCGGCTGTGGGGTGAGGGCCTGTGGGGCATTATGTTACTGCAGGTGCAAATGCTACGGGAATGGTGTGTGCACGCAGCAGACGGTTTGATCCCTGCCATAGTGATTTTGATCCCTGCTGCAGACAGAATTTCCCTGGGGTGGCTTTTGGTGCCTGTCCTGACTGACTGAGGGTGGGGCATGCGCAGTTAAGTTGTTTTCCTAGGAGCTCTGACAGATTTAAGCTCACTCTCTGCACTGTAGCTCTTCCTGTGCCCAGTAACAAGGAATTTCCAGCCAACTGGCTGAAGCTAAGGGTGTAGCACATGCCAGTAGAACAAGCAGAAAGTGATTGACACACAGGGATGAACCAAAGGCCCTTTTTGGCATCTTCTATTTAGAACACAGGAAAAACCAGGGGAATATCATGGAAAAACTTAGTGTGTCCTTTCACCTAAGTGTGCTTGACACTATGGCAGATGTGATCCTACAGATAATGAGCAAGGTCTGATACTGTTTTGCCAGAATCTTAAGGCTACCAGGCCATGGCACTTTGAAGTTAACTCTGTTCATCACCAAGAAAGCTAAGGAGGCTTGAATAAGTTGAGTATTATTTAGATTCTACTAACATAGTGAGGTACCGGGTACCATGAATTGTTATGTATGCCATCTCTTTTAATTCCCACCAAAAACTAGTGAGACAGGTACCATTATCCCTAGGTGCAGACAAAGAATATTAAACTCAGAGATGTTAACTGGTGAGAACCTGGATACAAGCCCACATCCAGTAGCCGAGTCAGCTTTCACTAGGCCATGCATTGCCTCCTATGCAGCCAAATCAAAGGCTTATAGGAACTGGCAAGTAGAGTTGGAATGCAGACACACAAAGTTTCAAATTAAAAGGGATTAGTTTAGAGATTATCTAGTTCAGCTCTGACACTTTATTGATAAAGAAATCAGACTTCAAGAAATGTCTAGTATCACGTAGCTACTGCTCATTAAAGGAATGACTGGGACCCAAAGTGCTTCTGGGACTCCCAGAAGGAAAAGCATCTGTCTAAGCTTGGGCTGCTGTGATAAAAATACCATAGACTGGGTGGTTTAGCAATGGAAATTTATTTTTCAATTCTGGAGACTGCAAATCCAAGATAAGGGTGCCAGCATGGTCAGGTTCTGGTTAGGGCCTCTTCCTGGTTTGCAGAGAGCCACCTTCTCACTGTATTTTCAGTCGGGGGTTGGGGGGGGGGGAGAGAGAGAGAGAGAGAGAGAGAGAGAGAGAGAGATTGATTGAGAATATTTCTCTCATGTCTCTTTATAAGTGCACTACCTAATCATACCTAATTACCTCCCAAAGGCATCACCTACAAATCTGAAAACACCATCCCATTAGGACTTCATCATGTGAATTTGGGGGGACACAAACATTCAATACACAGCAGATCTCTAAAGTGTTTATCATTTCTGATAGTACTAGATGGAGGGGTCAGGATTTAAAATTTCATGGTTATAAAATCCTCACTAGGGTTTGGAACTTAAACATATTTATATCACTGTTTTCATTTCCCTAAGAAATATCCCAACTTAATGGTGGGAACCTGTCACTTAAAATTCTAGGGACTAATGATGAGTAAGAGGGGCAATACAAGGGGCTGTGAGCCCTTTCACAGTTGGCTCTGAGCTATAGGTGGATTGATGATATGGTATGAGATGGCTTACCTCCTTTGAGGAATGCAGGTTCTTCAGGCAATATGTGTTTGAAAGCTGTTACCGATGTTTACCACTTGGGAGGCACCGAGCCACTACCTTCTACTTACAAAAGCAGTGGAAAGCCATATCAACGTCACCTGCCTTTTGAGACAGGTGAACGTGCCACAAATGGTCAAAGCACCCCAAGGTTCATAAGCCTCACCGGGAGCTTGGCCCTGTGTCATCTGCCTGAGAGGACTTCTAGCAGCATATCCACCCTGTATTATGAAGCATTTCAAACACAAAGCAAAGAGACCAGTAAGATGTATACCCAGACACCCATCACCCCCAGTTAATAATTAACATTTTAATATATTTATTTCATCTTTTTATTTAATTTATTTTTTGCTGAAGTTTAGGGTAGATCTGTGACATTTTACTCAGAAATACTTGGGCTTGTGTCTCTTTAAACGAGGACATTTTTCTCATATAAACATAATACCTTTATCATTTCTAACACAATTAACAATAATTCCTTCATATCATCTAGTCCACATTGAAATTTTCTCACTTGTCCAAAAAATGTCTTTTAGAGCTGGTTTGTCAACTCAGGGGCTAATCAAGGACTTTGCTGTACTTAGACACATGTCTCTTAACATTCCTTTACTCTGGTACAACTCTCTTTCCCTTTTTTGTGACTTGACTTATTGAAGAAACACAGCTAGTTATAAAATGCTCCATCTGTATGTGTTTTCCCTTCTGGTTTTGTTTAACTTGTTCCTTTAGCCCCTTAATTTCCTATAAACTTCAATTTAGATCTAAAGGCTTGATTAGATTTTAGGTTAAACATTTCTGTCAGAATACGTTATGGGTGATACCACGCATGCACATGAATTACATTAGGAGGCATATGAGATTTAGTTGTTTAACAGCATTTGTTAATACAACAATTTCAGTGTCATGGGGGCCATGCTGATAGGCAGGAAATCGGCACACAGATATGCTCATTGCAGCCTGACGTCAGTGACAGTGGATGGTGAAGATATGCCCAAACAGGCCCTGCATGGAAATAGAAAATAAATCACTTCCTTTCTCTAGGACTCAGTTTCCTTATCTTAAAAGGAGCAATTGAAGTAGATGATTTTGAAGGTTTCCAGTTTAAAATCTCATGATTCCACGAATTATACCAAGGTGAGGAGGGAGTGTGCAGAGGAAAGCTAGAACACATGAAAAATTTTACACAAGATCTTGGGCAAGAAGAGATGGCAGTCAGAGTAGGTTGGGTCACAGTCATTCCTGAGTGTGGAACCACTTTCTGAGTAAAATCTGATAACAGAATTGTTAGTGTCAGTCAGTGGCTCTTACAATTGTAAAGAACTTTATTCTGTGCACAATATAGAAAGACCTGTGTAATTTGACCATAAGTCGTTGAGGTTGATTTTGTGCCCCCCTTTAGCAAGTGCTGTCTATAGCATCTTCTCAACTTGATCTATCAAGACTCTTTTTCTAATTGACCTGTATCAGAAAGACTAAAGCAATGTTTATGACAGTGTCTTCTGGACACTAACATGAGAATCATGCAGGGTGCTTGAAAACGTTAAAATACAAAATCCTAGGATCTCCATCCAGACCTCCTGAATCAGAATCTCCAGGGGTGGGTTCCTGAAATCTGCATTTTAACGAGCAACCCTTGGTATTCTGATGCACATCTCAGTTTGACCTGTGGCCTTGGGTGGTTGGTCCAAAGTTGGGATTGTGAAGTTGGGGTATTGCTTAGTACTTTGCAACACTCTGGATCCCCTCTGCTTCTTCCTCCTGCAGTGCACCGAGCAGCCCTGGCCTGTGGCAGCGAGTTCTTTGGGGCCATGCTCCTGAGTGGAATGAGGGAATCCCAGGGCACAGAGGTGTCTCTACACACCATGTCTGCCCAGGACCTGCGACTCCTCGTCTCTTTTGCCTACTCTGGGGTTGTGCGGGCAAGGTGGCCAGGACTGCTGAGAGCTGCCCAGGCTGCTCTGCAGTACCAGAGCGCCTCCTGCCTGGCTCTGTGCCAGAGAGCCTTGGCACGGGGCCTCAGCCCTGCCCGTTGCCTGGCCCTGTTCCCCATGGCTGAAGCCCCCGGATTGGAGAGGCTCTGGAGCAAAGCCCGTCACTACCTCCTCACCCACCTGCCTGCAGTGGTTTTGTGCCCCACTTTCCCTTCTTTACCGTCTGCCTGGCTGGCCGAGCTCCTGGATAGTGATGAGCTACACATGCAGGAGGAGTTAGAAGCCTTTGTGGCTGCACGGTGCTGGCTAGCTGCCAACCCTGAGACCCAGGAGTCAGAGGCCAAGGCCCTGCTTCGATGTGTCCGCTTTGGCCGTATGTCCACCAGGGAGCTGCGGAAAGTACGGGCAGCGGGGCTGCCTCCACCCCTGTCTCAGGAATTGCTGCATCAGCTGATAGTGGAGTCTGAGATTCCAGGTCAACAGAGGCGGAGGGAGCCTGACCAGGCTCTGGTAGTGATTGGTGGGGACGGGCTCAGCTCAAACATGGCCGTAAGGCAGCCATCCCGAGGAGTGTGGTGGGCCCGGGCCTTCTGCTGTGGCATGGGACTGGTTCGAACTGTGGAGTGGGGGCGGCTGCCTGCCCTGCCAGCCCCAGGGCGCTTCCGGCATGGGGCTGCGAGCCTAGCAGGAAGTGAACTCTACGTGTGTGGGGGACAGGATTTCTACAGCCACTCCAACATCCTGGCTTCGACTCTCAGGTATGGCCCCACAGTAGACAGCTGAGGGAAATTGCTGGCCCAGCCAACCATAGACTCCCAGGGTCACTCTTCCCATCTCTTGTCACACTGTGTCTAGGTGGGACCCCAGTCAAGAGGACTGGGAAGAGATGGCACCTTTGTGCCAGGCTCGGAGTTTTTTCCCCCTCGTGGCACTGGATGGACTACTTTATGCCCTGGGTGGACGAGCCAATGGTGTTGCCCTCAACTCTGTGGAGACCTATAACCCTGAGCTCAATGTCTGGAGGTGAGCAGGGAAGGGGGAGGGGCTGTTTCTCGGCATCAAGGAGAGACTAAGGGACTTGGAAGAGAAGGAGAGATGAGGATGATTGTTGCCTGATCATGTGCCCTGTTCTCCCTCAGGCCAGCACCTGCACTTCCAGCACCACGTTTTGCCCATGCAGCTGCTGTTTTGGAGGGTCGGTTGTATATCAGCGGTGGCTGCAACAGGTCTCACCAATGCCTTGCCTCATTGCTGCACTATGACCCCAAACTTGAGAAGCCGGGGACACTTCTGAGCCCTATGGGGGTGCCTCGTGCTGGCCATGTCATGGCTGCTCTGAGTGGGCGGTTGTACGTAGCAGGTGGGCTAGGTGAGACTGGGGACCTGCTGAGCTTTGAGTCCTATGAACCAAGGACTGATAGTTGGACTCACCTGACTCCCCTGCCCTCCCCCCATGTGGGGGCTGCATGTGCTGTGCTGCAAGGGGAACTCCTGGTGCTGGGGGGCTACAGCCACCGTACTTATGCCCTCTCCCACCTTATCCATGCTTACTGTCCTGGCCTGGGCCGATGGCTCTGCCTGGGAACGCTGCCAAGGCCTCGTGCTGAGATGCCTGCCTGTATCCTGACACTGCCTACTGTGCAGCACATAGCTTTGGGTTCCACACGGCACCAAACCAAACCTGCTGGGTGAGGGGGGAGCGGCAGTGGATGGGGGGAAGAAGGTATAGGACACATCAGAAAAGAAGGGCAGAGATTACAGGGGGAGAAAGATAGTAGATATTCTAGTACAGTGCTTTATAACTCAAACTGGTTTTGAACATATGATCTTTACTGAGGAAAAGGTAGTTTCAAAATTCCTGGGGAAAGAGCATTGGGGAAGGGGAGACAGCTGAATACCTAGGTTAGGAGAGCAGACCCAGAAGCAACTCTACAAGGTTTAGGGACCCTGGTATGATTCTTGGCGGGGAAAGTACATCTAGCTGGGAAGACAGTCAAGAAGCTCCAGGAGCTAAGGTGTAGGGCCCATGAGAGGACAGTTAGAAAAATGATTCTGACCAATGGATCAAGAAGAAGAACGTGGAAAGTCCATCCATGAATGAGTTTGAGGAGTTGAGGAGGAAGGGCTGTAATTGCTGAGCCCTTCCCTTTTCCAGGACTTGCTCCTCTCTCCAATACATGGGACACCTGAACCCACTTGACAATATTCTTTCTCACGTAACTTGTAGGCCCAGTCTAGCATTTCCTCAGCCCACACGCTGCAGACTGCCCTTAAGAATCTCTTGGTTTTCAATCTGAGGTGTAAGTTCCCATCTGGACAACACAGGGGCTTGAGAAGCCAGGGCGTTAAGGTGGGAGTGCTGCCCGTGGGGCAGATGAGGAGGGCAGAGGCCACGTGGGGAGGCACCATGGTGGGAAAGGGATGATACGAGGTTTGAGGGAATGGAGCAGAAGTCAGAAGGCTGACTGGCTTCTTTCCTTCTCTTTGGGGTGAATTGAAGGATCAGGAGTGAAAAGAGGATAGTTGTGGTGTAAGAGAAATGTGAAAGGCAGACAAGACCGTGAAAATTGGTTTTCCCTCTTTCTGTCTCTTTCCTCCGAAGTTTTTTGAATCCATTCCCCGTCCCCTTTTTGAGTCAGATGCTTTCTCTCTCCCTTCTTCCACTCTGTTCTTCTTTCGTTTTTTTCTTCTTTCTTTTCTCCTTTTCCCCGTCACAGTTATTAAGTTACCTACTATGTGCCAGGCTGTATTCAAGACACTAAGGATACAAAAGTCAGAGAACTCCTGACCAGCAGACAGACTTGTAAACAAATACAAGTTTTGCAGTGGACTTAGAGGTGTGCACACTTACCTCTTGCTTCATGAGGTATGAGCGCCCAGAGGATGGAGGAGTGAACTCTGCCCAGGGAAGGCTTCTATTAGGGAAGGCATCACCATCAGATGGGTGTAGTTTGGACTGGATCTTGAAGTCCTCCTGACTCACAAGTTGGAGACGGAGGAAGACATTCCAGTCAGAGAAGGGAAGCAAGTGGGGAACGTCAGAATTCCAACAGTTCTTCAGAGAATCCTGCTGCTGTGGCCAGCCTACTCTCTCCTCTGGAGCTTTCTGAAGACAATGGCTTTCGCTTAGTGATTGTATGTTCCCTCCATCCACAACTCCCCTAAATCTTTCCTGTCTGTTATTTCCATTTCTGACCCTTGAGCAGCTTAGGGCAAGGAAGGGCCAGTCCTTTTTGCCTAAATCAATTTTCTATTACCATGTTTATTACGATTCTTATGCTCCTAAGGGTGAGATGAAGGAGACTCCCTTGCATCTTTTTTCATCCTGGCCCTGGAGGTACTTGACATGTTTTTGTGCGGTTTTTTTTTCCAAGATTTCATTATTTTATTAAGGTTGTTTTTTCTATATCTCTGTTTAGGAACATAGTTGAAAATGAGGAGGGGTAAGTAGGAAATATAAAAGAGAAAAAAAATTGAAGAAGACAGGGAAGAAGGAAATTGGAGGCATTGAAAAACTACGAGGATTGGGTCTTTAGGGTAAATTGTGAACATTGTGAACATGTTCTTTATGATTTGTACAAGAAGACAGGCTTAAATAAAGGTTTCCCCATGATTAAATCATTCTTGTCTGAGTTTCTTTATTATGAAAAACATTCAGTTTCCCCTGTAATTTGGTTTCTATCTCCACCACACTACTGAAACTACTCTCATTGTCACCGTGACCTACTTCTCGTCAAATGAAACAGTCTAAGACCATCCTCATTCTCCTTCCTCTTTCTGGAGAAATTGACTGGCTTGAAAACTGGCTCTTACTGTAAAATTTTTTTCCTTCCCTGGCTCCAGAGATAGCACACTCCCCTGAGCCTTCTCTTATTTCTCCAATCCAGAGAGGTGTCAGAAAGCCAAATCATAGTGCCTAAGAGGGACTAGCTCCATCCCCGTGGAGCTGACAGCGAAGGGATCAAAATATGCACATGGGAGTTGTTAGCAGCAGAAGTCTCCAGGTTTCAGGTTCTAAGTCTGCTTTTTTTTCAGCAGCTCCTCTTGGATGTACCACTCTAATGAGTTCCAGCTCATCATGCTTTGTTGGTACCATCATTTTCCCTTATTCCTAGACATGAATCTTGGTAATTATTTTGAGCTTTTTTTCCTTTACCTTTTTATTTTTTTATTTTTATTGGGGAATATTGGGGAACAGTGTGTTTTTCCTGGGCCTATCAGCTCCAAGTTGTGTCCTTCAATCTAGTTGTGGAGGGCACAGCGCATCTCCAAGTCTAGTCGCCATTTTCAATCTTTAGTTGCAGGGGGCGCAGTCCACCATTCCATGTGGGAATTGAACTGGCAACCTTGTTGAGAGTTTGAGCTCTAACCAACTGAGCCGTTCAGCTGTGCTCCCCCCGCCCTTATCTTTTTTATTCACTTGACTCATCATGTAATTCTGAACTATTGAAATAGAAACCTAATTGAACTGTTCTCCCAATATTTTGTCTATCAAATTCATTATATATATTATGCCCTGGACACCTGGAAAACTGATAAGAGACAAGGTTTAAAAATGGGAAGAAAAAAAAAAAAAGGAGGATAAAAATGTCACATGAAAACACCCTATTAGCTGCAAAACCAACAACCATTATTTATCCAGACAGACAGTCTCGGCTGTAGAAGCAACAATGTCCAACCAAAAGAATAAAAAGCTGCCCAGAAAGATTATTTAATAGAATCATAGAATGAAGAGATTTTAGAGATCATATAATTCAAACCCTTCTTTATATAGTGTAGGCTGCCAAAGCATGTGGCACAGTCTGAGTAATGAAAAGGAAGGTTTTCAGGAGAGCAGTTTCCAGGTGACATAGTTGTACATAAGGACCAAGAGGCGGACTGGGATAAACATCACAATTTAGGTCTACAGGCAAGACAGTCAAAATTGCTCTTTCAGAGCCATAGACTACATTAAAATACTGGCTAACTCTTGATATCACGGGGTCATAGGTAGAAAAGTGTGAATTTATCACAGCTCCTGGATATATATATATATATATATATATATATATATATATATATATACATATACCGTGTTTCCCCAAAAATAAGACCTAGCCAATCAGCTCTAATGCATCTTTTGGAGCAAAAATTAATGTAAGACCCAGTCTTATTTTACTATCATATATATATATATATATATGTATATATATGTGTGTGTGTGTGTGTGTATATATACACATATATATGGTCTGACAATTAAGTTTGTGAACTTGTTGCAACAATGTTGCAAACCAATTTTGAAATCAAAGGGATTATTCATTATGAATTTGTACCAACTGGACAAACAGTTAACCAAGTTTACTATTTGGAAGTGCTAAAAAGGATACGTGAAAAAGTTGGATAACCTGAACTTTTTGCTGACAATTCATGGCTCTTGCATCACAACAATGTACCAGCTCACACAGCACTGTCTGTGAGGGAGTTTTTAGCCGGTAAATAAATAACTGTATTGGAACACCCTCCCTACTCACTTCATCTGGCCCCCAGTGACTTCTTTCTTTACCCGAAGATAAAGGACATATTTAAAGAAAGACATTTTGATGACTTTCAGGACATTAAGGGTATTAAGACAACAACTCTGGAGGCCATTCCAGAAAAAGAGTTCCAAAATTGCTATGAAGGATGGACTAGGCACTGGCATCGGTGCATAGTTTCCCAAGGGGAGTACTTTGAAGGTGACCATAGTGATATTCAGCAATGAGGTATGTAGCACTTTTTCTAGGATGAGTTTGCGAACTTAATTGTCATACATAATATATGCATATAAGATATAATAATCTGCATTTCTGATTAGAATAATGAAAAAAATACATATAGGTTGAAAGTGTACTAAATTAGAATCAGTAACTTGGGTTCAAGCCCCAAAACAATTGCTGTTTTGGTAATGATGAGAAAGGTCTTAATCACTTTGAATGCCAGTATCTTAATCCATAAACTAGGGATAATACTGATACTATACACGTCATAGTGTTACTATAGGTATGAGCCCCAGAGCTTGGAATACTCTTAAGTACCTCTAGGCACATTTGGAAAAGGGTGCCCTGGTAGTCTGTAAATCAAGTTCTCAAGCCACATCCTTTATATCAGTGAGCTAGATGATGCCAAACAAGGTGGCCAGTATGCTGTAGCGACAGGCCCCTGAGACGATGAGGGCCATGCAGAGGGTTACAAGGTTTATCTCCACCTACTGCAGCCTCATATTGCTCCTGACATAGGGATGTGGGTTCATTTGGACTCCAGCTGTCACCAAAGCATTTAAGGGGCTAGAGTTCTTCTAACTCTATACCAGCTTGACTCATTACCATAGTGCATACTTTTCAAGCAAATTGCAATCTGAACCCCAGTGCAAATTTTCAAGCAAATTGTCACTAATGAAAGCTAACTCTCTCTTAACAGAATAAGAACTGCTTGCTTTAGATTATAGCTAACATTGTTTCAGGGCTTGCTATGTGCCAGGCTATATGCTAATTGCTTTGTATACATGATCTCATTTAAATGCCTGTACAACCTATAAAAAGAGGGTGCTATTTTATCCACATTTTACAGTTAAGAAAACTGAAGCTTCGAGGAGTAAATTTACTCATGTAAGGTCACACAGTTTATAAATGTTGAACATGTATTTAAACTTAAGTAGAAGGACTTTGGAGCCAGCTTTCTTTTTATGCCACCTCTCCAGTGTATCTCCACCTCCGTGGAGGGGCAGGATTTATTCATGAAACTCATACAAGTGGGAGAAATTGAAGGCTATAAATGGCATTGGAAGCTTAGAGACATGGTTTCGAGGAGTCTAACCCCCAACTTTTATAACATTCTAGCTGTGAATTTCAAAGAAACTCAGCTAGAGTAAAGTGTTCTCACTTTCAATAGTTTGTTTCATTTATTAGGATGTGTTGAATGAGGGATTGTTATGAGTATGATACATGAGATGAAACTTTTCAAATGAAGGACCTTGGCTGACCCCTTTACCATTCCAGCATCACTGGATTTTACTGCAGACTCATGACCAGTCTCTTGTTCTGTTTAGGGTTATGTGATTACCTACCTTATTTTCTTCTGCAGCTTAGCTTTACCCAGCTCATCAATAGCAGAGCAGGATTTAAACACAGATCTCTTGGATTCCAGAGTGCATGTTTAATTATCATGCCATATTATACAATCTCCACCCCCATCTTGGATTACTCACATGGTAGCCAAGTATTCCAGTTCTCCTGGGACTATCCTAATCCCCATATTTTGTTTCATTATTCCTACAAGTAATTAAAATGTTTCCCTAAGTCCACTATTTTGACATACAAAGTTTACTTCTAAATGCCCTCTCCACCCAGAGGCAGCACTCAAATCCTGTGTGAGATCACGTATCTGATCATGTTTTTAATATGATTACTTTTTTGTATGAGTCTGTAGTCCTCAGGCAGGCTCTATCTTCCAACACTTATGAACTGCTGACATACTTTTTAATGTGTTCATGAAAAAAGCCGCCAGGGCAATAGTTCATTTAACAGGTGGCCTTCTGCAGGCAATCATGCTGAAAAAAAATGTCAAAGGGAGAAGACACTGCTATGGCCAAACACTGGACTGGGCATCAAGAGACTAGCTCTGTCTCTGACCAGCTTTTGAAACTGGTCAGAGACAGAACTAGTCCCTTTGACATTTTTTTCAGCATGATTGCCTGCAGAAGACCATCTGTTAAAATGAACTATTGCCCTGGTGGCATTTTCCATGAACACATTGAAAGAGTATGTCATTTGAATCCTTTGGCCTAACTGTCCAGTGAGAAGTGAATGAGCAGTTAGGGAAGTGATAACCGTTTGTCTCCAACTGCTAAAATGGGGCTAGCAAACTAGGGGCAGGATTGTTCAGGCTGTTTAGAGCCTCTAGAATCACTAGTCCACAGCATGGAACACCTCTTGCCAGGCCCTCACAAGAAGCAGTGCTAAGGGATTATCTGATGTAATATGTGTTCTAGTCCCTTCTCTATAGACTACCTGCTCTTTATGGATTTACCAAAAATTAAAGTTACAATGCCAGCCCCTCATCATCTAAATGCCCAGGTCCAGCAGGTCTCACAGCAGCCTCCAGAGCATACCTAGAAAGAGAGCTCAGAGGCTAGGACTCTGATAATGAGGTTGGCTAGAGTGCCTGTCTATAGTAACTTCTGTAGTTAATTTGGGTAAATTTCTATTGTGGCTACTAATCTAGAATGTTGCCATCCAAAATGGCCTCTGACCACTTTGTCTGTTCAAACATGTGTTTGCTAATATGCAAAGAGCAAGTGCTAAAGTTCCCTGTTGACTGAATTTTAGACAGCAGGGGTTTTTAAGTGCTAACACTTTTAACAAATATCCCAATGGGGAATGGAATTTGATACTAAATTTTTACGCAAAACAGAAGAATATATAGAACAATATATTAAATCTGTTCATTGTCTTGTGTCAAGGCCTCTTCCCAATACCTCTATAGGCTGAGGAACAGGGCCATTTCTCTGATTACAAAGACCAGATACCAGTGCCCAAGGATGGGAGGGAGTACTGAATTTTATAAGTCACCACAGTGTTTCTCTGTACTTGTTGACCCTAACCTGGGGCTGCGCAACTATTAGGGAAATGTGACTTCACTGCATACAACCCAGGGGTTGGTTTGGATGTTGATTAATTTGATGATACCAATTAATAAATATTTGTTGAATGAATGAGGGAGTGTAACCAATCCCATGTATTTGAGTCTCCTTGTCCAGGCAGATACATATGCCACAGAGGTTGGCATCTATCTCAGCAACCTACTTCCCAAGATGAGCAATTCTACTATATGAAACTATTGCACAGTTATATCACGTTAGGAATTGGGTGATTTAGAAGGTTTAAGGAGAGTAGGATGCCTACAATGTAATCTGATGTAAACTAGCCTTAAACATTGCAGGTTTGGTGTTCCAGTCATCTAATGCTGCTTAACAAAATGGCCCCAAACCTAGTGACTTCAAACAACAACCATTTTACCATATTTCTCATGAGCTTATGTGTCATTGGTTTCACTTAAATTTAGGCAGGATTCAGCTAGATGATGCTTCTGTTCCATATTTATTGATGGAAATTACTTGGTTGTATTCAACTGGTAGATGGGCTGGTCTGGAGGGCCCAATACAGCTTTGTTCACATATCTGGTGCCCTGGTGAGCTTGGCTGGAAAGCCGAGCTCAGCTGAGATGGTTAAGTGCAACAACTATACATGGCCTCTTCAGCATGGCAGTCTAAGGGTAGGGTAATTGGACTTGACAGTTCAGGGATCCCAGAGGACATATTCCTGAGAGTCCTGAGTGGAAGGTGCAAGAAGTTTCTTTGACCTAGCCTCAGAGGCTCCAGAATGTCACTTCTGCCACATATACCGGTCAAGCAAGTCACTAAGTCAGTACAGATTCAAGAAATGAGAAATCAGACCCCACTCCTCAATGGGAGTAGAAGAAAAAAATTTGTGGCTCACTTCAATCTATCGTTACTTGTAAGGGAGACTAGTCAGGGCAGGATGGCTCACAGTGCGAAACATACCTTGAAGAAAGATGTTAGTAAATGTCAACAGACCAGAGACCAAATGTCAGAGGAATCAGAAGGGAGAAGGCCCTGAAGCTGACATAACCTGCTGATTGGCTTCCATGACTTTCAGATGGCCCAGGAGGGCTCCTCTGGGATGTCAGGTGCTACCAAGTAAGTGCTTGCCCATATATCATAACTTGTGTGATGCTTTGAAGTTGGCACTGGTTAGACTGAACAGAAACACAAGCTGTGAATTTAAAGACAATTATTCAAAGGGGAAAAAATTCTGGTGGAGCCAATTGTCTTTATATTCCCCAGACTCTCACTCTCTTCTCCATTCCTTATCAGAAGTCTGCCCTTCCCAGTTCAAAGTCTGTCCCCTCCAGGTCCCTCCCTCACATAACCCTATAGTTTATTCCTTAGTGGAACATAGCACTTCTCATAATCCACCTTGCATTTTTTGTGACTTCTGCATATGTCTGTCTCCTTCGTGACAAGAAGCCTTTAGAAGAAGGCATGTTTTATACATTTTACACACTATCCTTCACACTTGATAGGTGCTTAACAAGTGTTTGTTGAATCAAAGTGGGGGAGGACAAGAAGTGTGCAATGAAACTGATCAGAAGAGGTGAGCAATTTTAATAGCTCGTAAGGCCCTTAAGAGAAGCTTTTAAGGGCTGAGGGGATGGCACTCCTTTGCCCCCAGAAAGGAATCAGTCTGAACACTGAACTCGTCAGTTGGACAATGCAGCTCAATGCCACTGATCAACAGCTAGAGGTGTAGGCTGTATATGGAGGAGAAAGTGAGTCATCCTTTAAGAACTTAGAAATGAGAAAAATAAGATAACTCCATGAGAGTGATCCCAGTGGGGAACAGGATGCCTCCTCAGCTCTGGTATAGTTATTTGTTTGGCAGAACTCCCTGGTTTAATCAGACAATAATCTGAAGAAAAATTTCTTAAACTCAAGAGAGTGGCTAGTTTAGAAAAGTAGTACTCAAAGAAACAAATATTGGCAATATGCATTTAGCACTGTCCCTGGGAGAGAAAAGCTGAATTTGGAGTTTGTAAATATCTTGTCAGTGGAGAGATTTTTCTGTATTACAAGGCAGAGGTGGTTTATCTGGATATTTTCCAGAAGACAGACAATCTGTTTTATACGAGGTAGATATATTTCTTCTGCTATCTCTTTGACCCTGCTCTTTTACGAAACAGCACTAGCATTACTATCCTAAAGGTCACTTCTCTTCCCTGAGCCTGGTCCCACCTTGTGGGAAACAGTTCCGCCTTAGCCATTCAGCATGGCTCCAAACAGATTTTTTGTAACCCACGGATTTCCCCCAGAAGTTGTATGGGCTGCTCTCAGTTCTCCCTGCCTTAATTATTCCATATCTACACCTAGTTACAGGCCATTACTTTAGACTGTCTCCTTTTAATTTTATTTTCATAAAGTAATTTTAGGATGTATTAAGAGTCCAATATCTTTGACACTAGGAAAAAGGTGTTCAGATAAGCAGCGAACATGCTAAAATCTTTTTCAAGAACCTGTGTTCCAAGATGTAACAGGAGAAAGGAGAGGAAATTTAGTAAAAAGGGGGACTTTGGTAGAGGGGGAAGCCTGAGGAGCAGGAGAAAGGAAAACCAGGTTGAGAAAAAACAAGGGGAACCAAACTCAGGCCCCAGAAAAGGCTACAATATCCTCGGCCTTCGCACCGCCAGCCCAGCATCTGCTGTCCCCGCGGACAGCCCCCCAGCAGCTGCCGGGCCCAGCCCGCATCTCCGCCCGCCCGTGAGCAGTCCTCTCTCCACGCCCTGCCCGGCTCCTCCTCCCGCTCCCACTCTTCCCAGCAGCGGAGCCCAGAGCCCGCCTCCTGCTTCCTGCCGCGGAGAACCGAGAAGCCCCGCGTCAGACAACCCTCTTCTACAGCCCCGGGGAGGGTCCCAGCGCAGGTAGAAGCATCCCTGGCCCGGGGTCTGGGGCCCTGGGCTCGGCAGCCGAGAGCCGGTGGGAAGGGCCGAGCGCGGCCTAGACTTAGGTGGGGCGAACGCCGGTGGGGTCTGTCAGCCCGGCTCCTGCCTGTAGCTGCTGGAGGACGTGTGTGTGTGTGCGCGTGGAAGGAAAAGTGAGCAGGGCAGATGACAACGCCAGCGGAGAAGGAGGGGGCAGGGCGTGGAAGGACACCGGAAGAGGAAGGAAGAGACCAAGTGAGAATGAGTCTCTTACTTCCCTGGTCTGTGTGCTCCTTAGGAGAGAGTAGCTGCCACAAACAACGGTGGTCTGACCACTGTTTGTAGTCATGGAAACCCCAGTTGTGCTTAAACACAATAGAGTATCATACAGCCAACTTAAAAGTGAGGTGGGTATTAATGTGTCAAGGTGGCAAGGTCTTCAAGACATACTAAGTGCAGAGCAGTGTCTAAAGTATGACCCTCTTCATGTAAAGCGAAGACAAAAAAGGGTGGTGGTGGAAGTGACATACATATATTTGTATATGCATAGAAAGTGTCTGAAACTATTCATGTAAAACTGTTAGCAGTGGTTATCCCTGGAGAATGGAACTAGAAATGTGGGGCGGGGACTTTTCATTTGTAGTTTGCAGGTGATTCTCCTTTCACAAACTCCAGAGTACAAAAAATTATTTAACTGTATTTTTCTGTTAATTTTTGTTCTGAGATTTAAAAAAAAAATCTTGAGTTAATTCTGAGATTCCCCACTCTTTCCTCTGGTGGCTTATATAGTGCAAAGACATGAGAGAAGTGTGCAGGGCACAGAGGCCATCATTCTTTTTTTGTTTGTTTTCTTTCTTAATTTTATTGGGGAATATTGGGTAACAGTGTGTTTCTCCAGGGCCCATCAGTTCCAAGTCATTGTCCTTCAATCTAGTTGTGGAGGGCACAACTCAGCTCCAAGTCCAGTTGCCAGTTTTTCAATAATGGGTGTGTGTGGGGGGTGCAGCCCACCATCCCATGCAGGAATTGAACCAGCAACCTTGTTCAGAGCTCCGTTCTAACCAACTGAGCCATCTGGACATGTGGGTTGTCAGTCCATTCAGGTTTTCTTGAAAGTATTCTATGTCCCTGTCCACAAGCGGTTGCATTTAAGGTTTAAGTGATTGATTTAACAACATCCTTATTCCTAAAATACTTAAATGTAAGTAGGAAATAAGCATTTGCCCAAATAAATAAGTAAATACATTCCTAATGATATAAGTTCAAGAACTCTGTCAGGCAGAGTTTCTTAATTTACAGTTAATGGAGATTCTGAGATCCATGGATGGACTCCCTGGAAAATGGAGTGCAAAACAGTATATACTCATGTTTTTCTGAGAAAAAAGCTCAATAGCTTTCACTAGATTCCCAAAAGCCTCTGAAACCCATCACTGTAGAATCAGTGGTGAACAAGGCCAGAAGGGTCTCTGTCCTCAGGAACTTAATGGGATGAAAGACAAATAAACAGGCAGTTATAATACAGACAATGTGTCCTATGATAGAGAAGATACGGTGTTTGAGAACATAGGGCTACCTAAACTAGACGGGGGCTGGGTGTCAGCAAAGGTGGCTTGAAGGAACTGACTATTAAACTGAGGCCTGCAGAGTGAGAGGAAAGTAGAACTTGGCCTGGTAAAGGAGCACTTGGGGAAAGGGGTGGTCTTGGTACAAGGACGAGTGTTCCAGGCATCTGCCTGTGCAAAGATCCAGAGTCGAGAGATACCTTGGCAGTTCATAAGCTGAAAAGAGCTGGATAGTTGAAGCTTAGCTTTAGATGGGAGTGGCGGTAGATGAGGCTGGGAGATGATCAGAAGCCAGGTTATGTGTGTGGTGCTGAGCCTACAGAGGCAAACAAGACAAAGGAGCCCCGACCCACAGGTAGTTCTGTTTTAGTAAGGAGAAACAGTGAACAGGTCGGCAAATAAGCAAACAAAATTTTTTATCATGATAAACATGATGTAGCAAGTGGTGGCTGGGGTATATATTGGGGAGCTCCTTTAGATAGATCCATATACTGCATGCCATATGGATTGGAGGGGTTCAACAAAGGTGATGGCAGGAAGAATGGAGAGAATTGGATAGATTAGAGAGACACTGTCAATAGGATTTGCTTCTTTACTGGGTGACAACAACTAACAATAGATTCCGTTTATTGGACACTTACTAAGCTCCAGGCACTGCTCTAAGTCCTTAATATATTTTTTCCAATTTATTCCTATAACAACTCTGGAGGGGGAGATATTTATTTCAGTTTTGTAGATGAGGAAACTGAGGCACAGAGAGTTTAAGTAACTAACCCAAGGTCCCAAGTGGATTCAGGGTCCCAATGATTTAAACTCAAATCTATTTCACTTCAAATCCCTGTAAGTAGAGGGAGCAAAAGAGGAGGGATGGATTTGGGGATGATGTAGGAGTGGGAGAAAGATGACACATTTGGGATGTATGGAGTTTTGCGTACCTTTGAATCATCCAAATGGAGATGTCCAACAGGCAAATGGTTAAATGAGTATGAAGTTCAGACAAGATCTACGTCAAGCAATAACTTTGTGAGTTGCCAGCATAGAAATGTTATTCGGAGCCGCAGAATAGGTGAGACTATGCTGGGAAGGTATGTACAATGATTAGAAGAGAACTCTTAAGGAGCAAGTGGTCTTTAATATTCAAAGAATGGCAGAGAAGGAACCATCAAGAAGGTGTGGTCAGAACTGTAAGAGGAAATCCAGGGTGTAGCACCATGGAAGCCAAAGGAAAAGAGAGTTTCAGTGAGAGAGTGATCAACAAAATCATATTCTACTTGAGAGATGAAGTATGATGAGGGGCCAGGCATTTATCTTTTTGTGGAAGTAAGAATTCCATTAGTGATCTAAGAGGACAGCCTTGGAGGAATATGGGCACAGAATCCCATTTAGTTGCTTGAAGAGTGAGTAGGAGGCAAGCAAGTTGAGGTGGTGAATGTAGACACCTTGATCAAAATGTTTGTTTCTCTGGAGCTAAGAATCCAGAGTCTAGGTTACAAGTGAGGCTCCTGTACTAAGTTGGGATCACTCCTGTGGTCCTGGGGGGCTCCTTTACCCCTTCATGAGAAGACCCTTCCTTCCTTCTTTTCTCTCTCTCTCTCTCTCTCTCTCTCTCTCTCTCTCTCAGCCTCTCTCTCTCTTACCATCTCTCTCTCTCAGTCTCTCTCAGTCTCTCTCTCTCTCTCTCTCTCTCTCTCTCTCTCTCTCTCTCTCTCTAACTTCTCTTAAGCTTTTGCCTTATCCTTCCCTACTCTCTCCTTTAGAATACTCCCTGTATTCTCTGTAGAACACTCCCTGAATACATCCTTATAATGAACCTAGTCTTGGAAAAAGAAACACTGCTTCTCTGCCTGCAGGTCACTGGCATTACCAGGAGGGCTCTGGGAAAGATATACTCCCTGTGTAAATGCGCTCCCAGTGCAGCCAAGTGCTCAGCATCTGTCTTTCTCTCTTTCTAGGATATACTGGTTGGGCTCCAGCCATGGAAAAACTCCACGGGCATGTGTCTGCCCACCCGGACATTCTCTCCTTGGAGAACCGGTGCCTGGCCACACTTCCTGACCTGAAGACCGTGGAGAAACCACATGGGCATACGTCTGCCCACCGGGACATTCTCTCCTTGGAGAACCGGTGCCTGGCCACACTTCCTGACCTGAAGACCGTGGAGAAACCACATGGGCATACGTCTGCCCACCGGGACATCCTCTCCTTGGAGAACCGGTGCCTGGCCACACTTCCTGACCTGAAGACCGTGGAGAAACCACATGGGCATGTGTCTGCCCACCGGGACATTCTTTCCTTGGAGAACCGGTGCCTGGCCACACTCCCCATTCTAAAGAGCACCGTGTCTGCCAGCCCCTTGCTCCATTGTCTCCAGTTACCTCACCTGGTGCAAGCCGATCTGTGCAGCCTGAACACCAGCAACTACCTGTTCTCTGAGCCACCAACCTGGAGGGCTCAGAGCCTCTCTGAGGGACTAGGCCTTCTGACCTGCCCCAGGGCCCTGAAACCCACCTCTGCCACAGAGAGAGCTCAGGAAACAGCTTTGGTAATAGCTCCAGGCACTTGTCTTGACTCCAGTCATGTCTGTTGGATGCTCTAGTCCCTAACTTTCAGTGCCATAGCATCTCTCTATGCTGCTCTGTGTCTTGTACCTTCTCTCCTCAGATCCTATTCCGGAGGTGCCCTTTACTTCAGGGCTGTCTTCATCAGCACATTACTCTTATTGCATATCTAATGCAGAGGTTCTGGACAATAGAGCAAAATTAGGCCCTGTCCTTAGAAAGCCTCTGCAGGCGGAAAGCCAGCAGGCTATTGCAGTAGCAGAGTTGATCAAGTACTTTGAGATCTTACATCAGGCAGGGGACACATCTGCTGTACCCTGGCCCACTCTCCTGTATGTTCTTGTACAAACACATGTCCTTATACACACATATATGAGCACATGTAGTATACAGGTCAGAGTTGTAGACAAACACACCTCGGGATTTGGACTGAAGTAAAGGCCAATCTGAGCCCTGTACCCTGTACTGTCTCTGCCAATTACAAGCCATACAACCTTGGGCAAGACTCTTAAACTTTTGAAGCTTTAATTTCGTCACATTCGAAAGGAGGTCAGTGAAAATCTACCTCACAGGGTCATTGTCAGGATTACAGCTACTGCCATCTTACATTTATTAGGGCTTTGCAATTTGCTAAGACTCATAGATGCACTATCCCGTTTAGTCTTCTAATGGCCCCATCAGGTAGGTGGGAGGGAATGAGGAAGCTGAGGTTCAGAGGTTAAGTAGCCCAAGGTTGCTGGGGATTCACCTGGAATGTGGCCCTTTTTCTTCTGACTCCAGAGTATTTTAATAGCGTCATAGGAGGTGTGTTATGGGGGACCCCAGGCTCCTAGGCTGTGACGTCAATAAAGAGATGAAAAGCAAGGGGAAGATCATGAAGCATCTGAGCAAAGGTTGTGTTGGGAAAGATGGTGTGTGTGACGGTAAGATCCCTACGTCAGACAGGATAGATCAGTACTGGGTGTGAAGGGAAAGGAGTTTAGGTGCTAGAAGACAGATGTGGACTCTTCCTCCACCTGGGAGCTGCCTTCAGATCTGTCTGTATTTGAGGGGCTGTAGGTGCATGCTGTGATTAATAACTGCCACTATCTCCAGGGTCACCGGTCCTCTTCAGAAAAGAAAAAGCCAGAAGAGAAGGAATGGACAGAGGCTCAGATGCCTTTTTATTGTCTAAGCTTGGGAGAGGAGGAGGTGGAGGAGGAGCTGGCCCTGAAGCTCACTGATGGGGACTCTGAATCTTTTCCTGAGCTCACTGACCAGGTCCTTCAGGAAAAGAAGGTAAAAGTTCCAGAGTGGGGGAGAGGTGATGGTGGTGGAGGGAAGGGTGTCGGGTGGGTGGGAGGAGTGGTGCCCAAAGGCTGAGCCAGATCCCCTCCACAGACAGAAGGGGAAGGACGGGGCATTACCCAGCTCTTATTTCTCACTTCCTAGTGCCCTTTTCTAACCTCTCAGTTGGACAAACATCTTCCTGAATTGGGGGTCCATTCTCGCTGTCCTTGATTTTGTAAGTTGGCCTGAGTAGATGCTGAAGTTGGCCCTTATTAGCTCTTTTCTCCTTCCTTCCCTCTCGTTCCCAATTCCTAGATGGCTCTAATGAGCTTGCTGTGCTCCACTGTGGCATCAAAGGTAAACATGAAAGATGCAGCCGACCCTACCAAGACTTCGCTCCTGGAAGTCTGTAATGAACTTGGTCCCTTGGAGCCTGAGTTTATCCTCAAGGTATTGTGGCATGAAGGAGGGGATGGGAGTGGGAAGCTGGGAGCTAGGGAATGTGCTTATGGTATGTGAGGGGATGGTGACTAGATTCATGCTGCAGGTAGAAGGAGCTTCAGTTAGGAAGGGAGTAGGGTGTCCAGGTGAGTCTGTGGCCTGGTCCCTGCTCCCTTTGAGGAGTGGGGAAGGTGGGATTTGGAAGGAGTATACCAAGGTTTGCTTGTTTAGCAAGTGCACAGCTAAGTATACAGTGCTAGGCCTTGAGCATCATACCCACAGAGAATGAAACATCATGTGGCTCTTAAAGGAGCTTATGGTATTGTTAATTCAGCAAAACACTCCCAAGTATTATGTAAATGAAATTGGTGTAGTAGGTAGTGAATGTTTCAGAAGCAAAGAAGAAGGGAAAAATGTTTTCTATGAGGCTTTGAAAGATGGCAGGTTTAATTAGCATTTTGAACCCTGGGTCGGTCTTGATAGATGTTGGTGGTAGGAAGGTCTTCCAAAGAGGAAAGGGCCTGGTTGACTTGGGAGGTGATCAGTAGACTCAGGGGAAGACATGGTGCAAAGATGGATACGGGCTAGATTATGGAGGACTTAGAATGCAAAGCCAAGACGCTTAGACTTTATAGTTTACAGGCAATATGGAAGGCTCAGGAAAGGTTTTATGCAGGTGGGTTGGATAAGAAGTTAGTTTAGGGCGTGAAGTTCTGGGAGAAGTGGCTGAGATGCCAATGCTCCCCACCTTGTGCCCTAGGCATCTCTGTATGCCAGGCAGCAGCTGAATGTCCGGGATGTGGCCAACCAGGTCTTGGCCATTGCTGCCTTCTTGCCAGTCTGCCGTCCCCACCTGCGACGATATTTCTGTGCCATTGTTCAGCTACCTTCTGACTGGATCCAGGTAGCTGAGTTCTACCAGGTATGGCACCCACTTCCCTGGGCTTTGGCCCTCACTTGGCTCCCTCTCCTTTGCTCACTGCATCCCTGGAGGAAATTCTAAGTTTGGTTCCCCTCAGCTGTCCTCAACCTTGGTGCCCAGACAGGACAGCATCTCCCTGTACCAGCTGGGTTGCCCAAAGGGGAGAATACTATTGAGAAGGGCTAGACCACAGTTTGAGAAAAATTGGTCTTATTCTGTACCTCGTATTTACAGTGAAACAAATGAGAACCATAGAAGTCTACTGACTAACCTGGTACCGCAGAAACTATCATTTTAGAGCTGGGGCTGGGAACTCGCCTCCTATTCTATGCTCTCATTTAACCCCATGAAGGGTCTTGTTTTGTTTTGGAGCGTTCGTTTGGATTTCTCTCCTGGTGGTCTCTTCTGTCTCCCTGACAGAGCCTGGCTGAAAGAGAGGAGAACAAGCTGGTACCCCTGCCTGCCTGCCTGCGTGCTGCTATGATGGACAAATTTGCCCAGTTTGATGAGTACCAGCTGGCCAAGTACAACCCTCGGAAGCACCGGGCCAAGAGACGCCTCCGCCGGTCCCCTCGCCCTCCAGTCAGTTCCTCCCTCAACCCTGATCGTTCACAGCCCAGGTCCCTTTTCTCTGGAAAGGGAGGGACAAAGGAACATGCTGGCGCTGGGGTATCCCACACCAAGCGTCTGGCATGTGTCTACTACCAGGAACAAAAGGAGTCAGAAAAATGCAAAGGAGCCGGATAGAGCTCAGGGAGCAGAGAGGGCAGGGCTGCCTCTTTCCTGTCTGGCTTCCTTTTCTGTGGAGATGGGCCTTTGGGGCTATTGGAATGGATTTCTCCAGGGACAACCTTCTTTCCCTGTTTGAAACTGCTTCTCTTGTCCCTACAGAGGACGGAGCGTCCATTTTCTGAGACACAGCGATATTTGCCAAAGTGCCTTCAACATCTTAAAGATGAACAGGAAGAGGTGAGTGCCTTGTTCTGGGGTTCTATACTTGCATGTACGATTTTTTCTCAACTGATATTTAGAAATGGAATTCCATTTGGTTTAGAAATATTACGAATACTGAGTGTGGGAGGCACATGCCAATTTCCCCTCTAGGGAATCTCAGCTGTGATTATGGGGTCAGGTTTTGAGAATACTGGGAAAGGCTCTTTTTTTTTTTTTTTTCCATTTCGCTCTCCTTGGTATTATACTTTACTGATAGATGGCTTGTCAAGCTGGATAAATGAGTTAAAGACATGAAATATCTACCTTCCATAGGAAGTTTTAAAAACAAATTTAACAATTTTTTTTTTGCATTAATGACAAATAAGGCATTGCATTTAGTGGTTAAGAGCATAGAATCTGCATCCAGACCACTTGGGTTTGAATCCCACCGCCACCAGCGCTTGGGGGCTATGTAACTTTGGCCAAATGATTGATCCTATCTTGCCTCAGTTTCCTCAGATATAAAATGAGGATAATACCAGTACCTACTTCATTGGGTTTTTGTGAAGCTGAAATCAGTTATTGTATTTCAAGTATTTCTAACAATACCGGGCACTAAGTGATAGCTATCACCATCATATCATTAAAATAGATTATTAGGAAAATATATATTAGCATTACAAGAAAATACATTCTAAGTTGGTCAGGTGATCTTTTCATTCTATGAATATGTCCTGAACTTAGCTCTTCTGCCATAAAAGATTCTGGAAGCCAACATCTTTTAGTTTTTTAACTCCTCACAGCCTGCATTGTTCTGATGCCTCCATTGACTTGTTCCAAGTCTCAGAGATCTAAATAAGAGCTGCTTTTCTCTTTCCTTTCCTCTAAGAACAGATGTTCTCTGTTGATTCTACCCCTATCTTGTTTTTCACAAGCCAATCATCCCATTTTACCATGGATAGTTTAATCTTGTGTAAATGAAACAGTGACCCCAAACACTATTTTATGCTCACCACAGGAACTCTTGTTGCTAGAGATTTTCACCCCTTTGCAAAGATTTCTATTCTTTGCCCAGATCCACTTTGGAGAAAGAAATGACCTCATAGGTGTAGGGTGATCTTAGGTTCGGCCTTCTGAAGAAAGTGACCATGGTTGTAGATTAAATGACCCCTGTGGGATTTGGGGATATTTCCACAGTTCGAGAAGACCTATAATATGGTGCCAGAGAAAAAGAACCAGCCAAGGTTCACCCTGAAGAAGTTGGTACAGCGACTGCATATCCAGGAGCCTGCCCAGCACGTCCAGGCCCTGCTGGGCTACAAGTGAGAAGATACACCCTGAATGTACATTCCATCTGGGCAACGCCATGACTTTTCAACATCCATGGCCCCAATCCCTGTAGTTCTGACCCCAGCAACGCTAGTTTGGGCCGCCATGGCTTGTAAACATTGACTGAATGACTTCGACTGACTCACCTATTCTTTCCTGAGTTATTTGCACCTGGGTTTGAAATGATAAACTTTTCCTCCTCTGTTCCAGATACCCCTCCAACCTACAGGCCTTTTCTCGAAGTCGCCTCCCTGGGCCATGGGACTCTAGTAGAGCTGGGAAGCGGATGAAGCTGTCTCGGCCAGACACCTGGGAGCGGGAGCTGAGCTTGCGGGGGAACAAAGCTTCCGTCTGGGAGGAACTCATTGGTAGAGTAACCTTGACTATCTCACTCCCTTCCCCATTTATGCCTCTCCATTTTGGGCCCTTAGTAGAAGATTTCTATGGCATGATGCACTTATTCTCTTGTGTGGTAGTTGCATCACTGAAAATGATTTGACTTACAAAGTCTGCTATTGTCCACCTAAGTGGACAGTGGTTCCTGCTTTGAGTAGCATTGGCATCATAGATAGGTTATTATTCCAGATGTGGTTAGGTGATACACAAGCCTTTATCAACACAGAACAAAAGCGGCACCTTCCTTCTCTCTAATTGTAATTGTATCAATATCTGTGTAACTCATCCAAACAAGGTAGAACTGACTGGCCTATGGCCTAGTAGAATCTCCACAAATTCTGTATTTGAGACATGGACATTTTAGGTAATTTGTTTACATTCATTTAAAAAAGTTCAAATCGGGGAGTATCAACTTACTTTCAATCTCCTCTTTCTCTCTGTTTTTTTGTTGTTGTCGTTGTTAGTTTATTTTTATCTATAGAAGCCTCTTTCTATTCCATTTTGTTTTCTTTTACTTCCTCTTTCATCTTTGAAAATTTAAAGTCAACTTCTTTCTGTTAAGAAACATCTAACTTTTGACTGCTTGAGTTTTGTAGACTTCATGTTTTGAAGCTTCAGAAGCCCAAGTTGGCTTTTGCCTTATTTCTTTGTGAAATGCTGTTTATAGATTGTACTCAGGGCAGCTTGAATTGCTCAGCTGCTTAGCACTCCTTTCACTTTGTGGTTGTCACTGGTGGTGCACACATCAGAATCACATGGGGAGTAAAATACACACACGTACACACAGATTCCCAACAATATCCCTCTTCCCCAATATTGATTCAACTTTGGGTGGAGTAGAATAAAGAAACTTCCACTTCCTCCTTCTGCCCCTGAAAATTAAAACTGTGATATTTTTCTTGGCTGAGACTAATGCCCATAGTCGAATACACTGGTTTCCAGGGTTTTTTTAATCATATATTGCAAAAAAATTTTTGGAATACACCAGAATATATGTATATGTATTTTTTTAATTTTGTACATGTACAAATAAATAATGTACTTTAAAAAAATACATAAAATATAATTATATATAGATATGAAAGTAAATGTAAATAAATAACAGAAAATATTAAAATATATAAATATAAGTATGAAATATAAGATAAAATGTAATTAGATATGCACCTGGGTTTGAAATGATAAACCCCTCTTTGGAGACCACAGGCTCCTTAACTGAAAATTTTTTGTGATGAAACAGTGAATTTCTCAATTTATAGGACAAATACTCAGGTTATTTTCTAGATCATAAATATGATATTGGACTTAAGTTCTTATCAAAATGATCTAAAAAACCTTTCGTACATAGCAAAAGTTGAGAGATGACTTTACAAAGGATACAATAGTTCATCAGTTGTTAGACATCATTCATACTGTGTATACAACCTAATTTTTCTGCTTTCCTAATGAAAGCTGCTGATAATGCATGTGATGCTTGGTATATGGGTGTAGGGCCGACAGGCCTGGTCTCTAAAGTGGTCTTAATGTACCTCTGGTACTTAGGAAAAATATCACACCTCCTACTTATGCTTACATTTATATAAAAGATAGGAGGAAATTTTCGAATATTTATTTATGGATTGAACCCCTCGTCTCTTAGCTCATATGGTATATGGTTATGTGTCACACATGACAGTTGAGGTTTACTGAGGAAAAGGAATTCCACACTATGAGGGCATTGATGGTGCTCCCTCGCTTGTTTTGGTCTTTACATCATGTAACATTGTAACTTATCTTTGAATCATGAATGGATTTAGAATTATTATTCAGTATTAAACAAAATAACCCTCTAAAATGGACATAAGCCTTAAAAAGATTATGATTAAGAAACTATGTAGAAGATAATACTAATATCACAGGGACAAGTGAACAATAAGAAAGTGACAGGTGAAATTGTGCTTTGTTGCAAGTCTTTTTCACCTATTCTTAAGTGAAGAATGACTAATCAGACCTTATAAGAAGTTTGCCAGAAAACTTAAAAAGTATCAAGAAGACTATTTGAAATATGGATTTACACTCACTATTATTAATGGTGAACCTTAAGTGTATATTGTGCCTTGAAATATTAACTAATGATTGTACTACATGTATACAATTTATACATAAACAGACGTGCACTAGGAAATTTCTCTTTTAGCCATCTAAAAAGTTTGGAAATCATCACTCCAGATTAGAGAATACATTTTGCCAAGTTGAGCCCAATCTCATCAGGGCTGGAGCCAACAGACAAAGTGATAACATAAGTTGTTTATTGAAACAGTCACCCAATAAACAGTGTTGTATAAATTTTTCTCCAGACTTCAGGCCAACCCTTTTTTTTTTCTTTCTAGAACTTTAAACATTTTGAGTGAGATAGGTCATATCTTACCTCACTCCCTCCATCCTGAATTTTCTACATGACCTCTGAAGTCCTTGCTCTGGTTTCCGACCTCTCTCACTCATCCTTCATCCTTTTCTCACTCTGTGCCCGACCTTCTGCAGACAATGGGAAGCTCCCATTCATGGCCATGCTTCGGAATCTGTGCAACCTGCTGCGGGTTGGAATCAGTGCCCGCCACCATGAGCTCGTCCTGCAGAGACTCCAGCATGTGGTATGTGTGAGGGGCAGGGAGCTGCATGGCCCAGCCACTGGAGGTGGGTGTGGAGATGCTGCTGCAGCTTTGGAAGCCAGGCTTTTTCTAGTGGCTGGGGAAGGTCATGGCCACCAAGCTACTTTCATGTGGCCTATAAATAGGTACAGAGATACCGATAGGTTGGGGGAGATAGTTCGGGGAATTCATCAACACTTGGAGAAATTAGAGTATAAGAATTTTCCTTTTTCTTTTCTGAGATCAGTGATTTACCAGGAAGAGGCACTTCTGTGGTTTAACTGACTTCAGAGGCAGTCTGACAGAAGAGAAGCAGCTCTCCTGTTACTTCCTCGCCTCTTTATCTCTTCTCGTATTCTCATATGACAACTTTCTCTTTTCTTTAATCTCTCCCTCCCTTTCTCTGTATCTCTTCTCTAATATCCATCTTGTCTTTCCTCACCTCCCCGCAAATCTAGAGTGGTTATCTTGTCCTCCTGGCCACTGAGGCCCCTGATGCCCCACACACTCATGACCCCTCCCTTGCTTTCCAGAAATCTGTGATCCATAGTCGGCAGTTTCCATTCAGGTTCCTTAATGCCCATGATTCCATCAATGACCTTGAGGCTCAACTTAAAAATAAAGGTATTATCTCTCTTCTTCCAACTCTTGTTTGTCTCTCATGTTGGAGAATAGATGAGGCAGCATGACTGTTAACTTTTAGCCTCTTGCCTTCCAGTCTCATGGTGTGGGATAGGTAGAGGTTAGACGCTTGCTAGCCACAAGGGTTGGGGTACAGGGCAGGTATTGATGGGAAAAAAAGATGAGGGAATAGAAGCTGCTTGACTCAGATACTTACCTGTCACCACTCAGCATTGCCATTTCCTTGCAACACACAACTGATGAGGCGGATAATGATTAGAAACTCAAGAAATGGCAAGAGGCGTGCCAAATGGCAGAGGGAGCTCCACAACTTAAGTCGTCGGGAACTTCGGGCAGCAATGATGATGCCTGTGATGTATGAGCAACTCAAGCGGGAGAAGCTGAAAATACACAGGACCAGGTGTGTGTGTGTGTGTGTGTGTGTACGCACGCGCGCGCGCGCGCGTGCGTGCACGTGCTACCTGGGAGCAAAGAGTGGGCATCAAGAGGTACCCTGACAGGTTTGGGAGCCATCTGGGAACCCCAACTTTTATTCTGTAAAGACACATTTGTCAGTCATCCCAATGGCTCAGATTTGTCTGGTTGCAATTGTCTCTTTCGCAGCAAACCTTGTCTTTAACATTGTCTTTTAGAGAGCATGAAACTAAATCTGTGTTTGGGTCTCTGCTCTATTCTCTGTGATTGTTTTATTGGTTTCCATGGATTCTGGGAGTTTGTGTAGCATCTCCCTTTCTCTTTGTGCATGCTAGTGTTTTCTCTGCTTCTGCTCTGGTTCATGGTTTTCTTTCTTTTTCTTCTCTGTGATAATCTGTTTGTTTTTGTTGTTCTCTCTCTGTATTTTCTGACCCATTTACTTTCCTTTTTCTTTTGACTCATGTTATCAAGCAGGTTCAAACACAGACAAAACCTGTTCTGTAAACTTAACGAAGGCCCAGCACCTGTCCTTTCAGTTGCTTCAACAGTATCTTCATTCATTTTCATTCAAGGCAAAGGCAGGGCTCATCTGACTTTCTGGTACACCTCAGTGGCCAGGAATGTCCTGAATCAGTGATCAGAGGCTGAACACAGGGCAATTAAGAATCAAGCCTAAGCTATAGTCCAAACAGTAAGCCTTTGCTGGCCAGTAAGGTAGCTAGCCACCAGCCACATGTGGCTGCCTAGCACTTGAAATGCGGCTAGTCATAACTGAGATATGCTGGATTTAAGGACCGCATGAAAAAGCATCTCATTCATAATTTAAAATATATCATTCATAATTTTGTATTAATTGAATGTTGAAATGAAAATATTTTTATATATTAGATTAAATGTAATATTAAATTAATTTCCTGTTTCTTTTTACTTTTACTTTATTTTTATTTTTTTTAAACTTTTATTTATTTAAGTGTGTTTTTCCAGGACTCATCAACTCCAAGTCAAGTAATTGTTTCAATCTAGTTGTGGAGGGCGTAGCTCAGTGGCCCATGTGGGGATTGAACCGGCAACCTTGTTGTTAAGAGCACCGCGCTCTAACCAACTGAATTAACTGGCCACCCTCTTTTTACTTGTAATGTGGCTACCAGAATATTTTAAATTACATGTGTAATTTTAATTTAATTTCATTAATTATATTTTAATTCTGTTGGGTAGCACTGATTGAAATTACTGAATTCTGTAGATTAAAAATTATGAAAAATAGTATAATGGACTCCCATGAGACTGTTGGCCATATTCAGTGATTAGCTACATTTTACCACTCTTCCTTTTCTGATCCCTTTCTTCTTTTTCTTTTTCCTTTCTTTGAAGATGTTTTTAAAAGCAAATGTCAAATAACATGACACATTTTATTTTACTTCTCAGGTGTCTCTTGAAACAGACATTTTCTTATGTAATCAGAATGTCAATATACTTAACAAAACCTGAAAAACATTCCTTGGTGTTATCATTTATTATCTAGCTCATATTAAAAATTTTCATCTGTCTCAAAAATACTATTTCACAGTTTTATTCAAATCAGGATTGAAACTAGGCATCCACATTACATTTGGTTATTAAGTCTCTTAAATCTCTTTTAATCTTTTAATTGTTTTCATGCCATTGACTTGCCGTGGAAACCAGGTTCAAGGGCCCCACAGAATATCCCATATTCTAGATTTGTCTACTTCCCTGTGGTGTCTTCTAACTTATTTCTCTATTTCATGAACCCTAGGCATTAAACCCAAAGGCTTAAATAATTCAGATTTAACTTTTTTTTCTAAGACTATTTCATAGACGATCCTTTGTACACTAGGAGTGACACCATCAAACTCTTTTGCTTCCTGATAAGAGACAGGATCAGAAGGCCCAACAAGTCTGGTAGTCTCAATCCTACCATGATTGATTAGATTAGTGCTCTTTGGCTCTTTGATGATAAGACTGATTAGTGCTCTTTGGCGATGACAGCTTGATCTCTCCACTGTACACTGAATGGTTCATCCATTGATGATCTTTGCCTGAACCAACTGTTTCATTAGCAATTGCAGAATGGGGGTTTTCTGTCATACCCCATGTTTATTAGCTGGAATTTTAAAAAGAACCTCTCTCATCAACTAAAGCTATTTAGTTACCCTGTAATAGAGATTGTACTGGAAAGGTGGGATGAATGCTCAGTTCTTTTCTCGTTAATTGCCGGTTTTCAGAGTAAGGAAGTAGTACTTTTTCTTTAAAATACAATTTAAATATGTGTAGCAGTTAAATTTTACCTCATGAAGCAAATATGGATTGATGTGTTAAGCATGGCAAGTGGTGTCAGAGAGTGGGTCTACAGATGACTTCTCTCCTGTTGTGAGAATGGATTAGGAGGTACCTGTAGAATTCAGGCCAAGGGGAGCTCTGCCCCAGTCGTCTCTACTGGCCTTGGAGGCAGGGTGTGGGAGGCGGGTGAAGACTCACTACTTGAGTTCTCATCTTTCTATCTACCTTAAAGTGGCAAACAGAGAAGCCCCTGAGCCCTTTTGTCTGTGTCTTTCCTGCCTGCAGACAGTGGAAATACGACAGTGAGATGCTGGCTCGGTATCGACAGGCGCTGGAGGTAGCCGTGAACCTCTCTGTGAAGCACAGCCTGCCCCCACTGCCAGGCCGCACCCTCTTGGTCTATCTGACAGATGCAAATGCAGACAAGCTGTGTCCCAAGAGCAACCCACAAGGGGTAAAAAAAATAAAAAGGGGGAGGTTGGTAGGATGCTGGGGATCCTGAGCGGTATCCTCTTTGTAGATTGGTTCTCACAAGCAAGCATGTGCAAGCAAGCAAGCAGCTGAAGTAAATGACATGATTTGCTTCCCAGGATCAGACTTTGGTCCCTAGGGATGTTTCCTAGACTGTGGTCTCAAGTCTGTTCATGGATTATAATACTAGCATTTCACATTTGGCTGGCGCTAAGTCTTCTTTAAATTTCCATCACCAAAATAATTCAATTTTATCTCCCTACATATCAGTGCTGAATTTGGGCAGGGATTCGGGCCACTCTCCACCTCCCTCTCCTGCAGCTTCTTCTTAAGGGCTGCTGAAGCTGTCCCATCCTAACTGGGGATTTTGTCACTTTTCCCCAAACTGTGGGGGTATTTGGGCTTCTGGGCTGGATAGGCAAGAGTGGATTTGAAAGTAGGGGAGACTTATTTCACCCTGATGCTTGTCCAATCAGCCTCCCATGAACTATGTGCTGCTGTTGATTGGAATGATGATTGCGCGGGCAGAGCACGTGGATCTCTTGCTCTGTGGCAGAGGTGCTCTGAAGACTGCCGTGATTAAGGCAGAAGCAGGCATCTTGAAGACTGCCATCGAACTCCAGGCTCAAGTCCAGGTCAGTCACCCACCCCACCATGCAAAAATAATGAAGGGGCACAGACCTGGGAATAGTCTGCAGAATCAGGAAAGGCTTGGATAGACACAGTTCTGAAGATTTCCCAAGCTGACTATGGTGTTTGTTAACTTACTGATTATCTCCCAGGCAACCACATAACATGAGCCTCTTTCCTTTAGGAGTTGGATGAAAAATACGAAGACCCCCTATGTACTTTTGAGAAGTACTTGCTGTCTCTGGCTGTCCAACGAGTTCCTGTGAGTACTTCCCAGTCCCTGAGAAACCCTCCTCTCCCCCACATTTCCCTCCATAACTGATGTATCTCATTTTTCAAAGCTAACCTTTCAAACTATGTACAGTACCCAGATCAGCTCCCTGCTGACTGCACCCTCCTGCCCAGTGCTGTGCTAGTGAATGTTCGACAATCAGCAATCTGGGAAAATGTCTCAGTTAAAAGCATTTGGTAGTTTCCATGATGTAAATGCTCCTTCCATGTCTGATTTCAAGCCGATTTCATGATGTCAGTGAACGCAGAGTTGGGAAGAGATGCACCATATCACATCATTATATAGTCTTTCCACAATACAGATCAAGTAGATGTAAGATCAGGACTAGATAATGCTAAAATGTTGTTAAATAATTAGGAAGTGAGGAGTTTTGAGTATTTATTATCTTTGTTTTTAATATAATTTATTTAGTTGTAAGTTTATACAGTTTAATATTTAATAGTGGCCATGTTTAACAACTGGCTCACGAAATTCCTAAAAATTTGACAGTCAGCTCTTGGGAGCCTGAATGAGTCAACTACAGCACAGCACTTGCCTCTACCCCAACCTCCGCTTTGATGCCCCTCCATCTAAGTCATATGTAATGGCTGCCTCATCCTAAGTGCTCTCAGGAGAGGCAGTTTCCATCTCGCTCAGAATTGTCCTAATTCCCCAACCCTCAGAGACCTTTTCTCTTGATGTCCTGAGCTCTTTAGCATCTCTTCTCTCCCTCTGTTCCCTGGTCTCAGCCCCTCCCCTTTTTATCTTACAGGTGGACAGGGTCATCCTCTTTGGCAAGACTATGAATAGCCTACTGATAAATGAGGCTAAACAGCTTTTCTGGAAGCATGTGAATTCCAAGTGCCTCTTTGTTGGTGTTCTCCTGAGAAGGACAGGTTGCATGTAAGGATGCTCAGACTCCTTGCCCAGTGCCAGAAGAGAGTAATCCATAGTTTCTAGCCACCCAAAAGCTTGGGACCCTCCCACTCACCAGGCACCTCCCCGTGTCTGCCTCGTACTTCTGTTGCACTTCAGGTGCTAGAAACTTCTGTGATGTCTTCACCCTAGTTCATACCCCTTTGTGAGAGTCCATCCCAGCCCTAGCCTAGTACATAACTCTATTAAAAGTACAGAGGTGGGGTATCCCTCCTAGGGTGTTAGGGGGGCAGTAACTCTGTAATCCTAGCACTGTTTCTAATGGGCAGTGGTTTCTTCTTCCTTTGCCAGATTACAAGATTTGAATCCCAACGATGTGACACTTTCAGGTTGTACTGACGGGATACTGAAGTGAGTACAGGATGTTTACTGAAGGGGTTGGGGGCTTTGTTAGAGCATCTTTCAGGCATTATCTGTGGTCTCCACTCCATTTACTTCTTTTTTAAAGCAAGATAGTATTCCTCTTTTACAGCTGTCTAGACATAACAGCAACACAGTGTTACAGAGACCGAGGCACTTTCTATCTTATCGCTCCACCATTTTCAAATACTCTGCTTTTGTCTCATGGTTCAAGATGGCTGCTCTAGCTCCAGCCATTATTTTTGTATTACATCTAGTAGGAAAGAAGAAAAGGGGACATGAGAGATTGCACTGTTTACTTTTAAGTGAACAACTCAAGAGTTGGTCATATCACTTCTATTCACTCCATTCTTGATCCAGAGGCAATGCCATGCTAAATTTATTTATTTATAGCCAGATTGACAGAAATCTTTTTCCTTTGTATTTTCCCCCATGCTTAGCCTTCTCATTTACATGTTTTCTCCCCTGCCTTTTCCTTTGGATGCCATCCATTGCCCCAACTCCTATTAGGAAGCCTCATACACATTCTTCCTTCTCCAGGGAGCTTTCATGGCTGGTACAGAGCTGATCGGGCCCAGACTGGGATGGCCTTAATCTTCACACCTTCGTCCACCCCAACTGCCCCTGGCCCAGCAGAAAGCATATGATAACCATGCACAGCAGAGGGTGGCTAGAACTGGGTTCTTTTTCTTCATACCTGTGGTTCTGCATCCTCGTTTATTTTTAAGTAACATTCACTGCTTATGGTCATCTTCTTAAGGAGCGCCAGTTAACTGAGTGACCTAACCTAGCCATATCTTTGTCCCCTGCCCCCATGGAAAACCTTCCTGATTCTGATTCTGGTATTCTGCTCTTATTTATTTTGTCACTTTTATGTCAGGTTCATTGCAGAGCGTGGGGCCTCCCGTCTTCTAGAACATGTGGGCCAGATGGACAAAATATTCAAGATTCCACCGCCACCAGGAAAGACAGGGTCCCCGTCTCTCCGGCCCCTGGAAGAGAATGCTCCAAGCCCCTTGGCTCCGATTTCCCAGCCTGGGTCAGTCTATGTTTCTATGCCTTGGTGAATTGGGAGGGGCTGCCGTCAAAACCTGGAGAAACTCAGGTGACTGAAATTCTAGTTGTTGAGATACATCTTGCTCTCCTCATTGAGGCATGCTTCCACTTTCCCAGGCAGGGGTTTCTCTAACACAGGAAATTGTCACATTGTGAGCATGCCCCTTTCTCTACTGGGGAAACGGGACTCAGAATGAGAGGCAGGCAGCACATAGCCAGGGTTTAGGCAGAGGGCTCAGGAGCATGGTCTCTGGTTTTCTCATCTCAGCTTTCCTAAATAGTAGCTTGAACCTTGAGCTAGTTGCTTAATTTCTTAAGCTGTAGTTTCTTGGACAGTAAAATGGAGGTAATGATTATGCTTACCTTACAGTGTTGTCAGGAGCCTTCCCTGGGTGAATAGTAAGTGCATAGTAATTGTTAGCTGACAAAAGAGGGGTGCGTGAGAAATGGCAAGTGGGGTTTCATTTCCAGGGTTCTGTAGTTCGGGCTACGGGCAGGTTATTCTCTGGAGACCTGCTGGATACCCTCCTGCTTTCTATTATACCTGGCTCGTGCTCTGTGATAATTGGTGATCACAGCTTTGTCTGTGGAATTAGGTTGTGGGCTGATCCCTGGGGCTCATCCCTAGACTGAGCCCGGCCCTCTGCTTACCCTCAGATGGCGCAACGTCCGGCTTTTCATTTCCTCCACTTTCCGGGACATGCATGGGGAGCGGGACCTGCTGCTGAGGTCCGTGTTGCCAGCATTGCAGGCCCGAGTGGCCCCACATCGCATCAACCTTCATGCCATTGACCTGCGCTGGGGCGTCACCGAAGAGGAGACCCGTAGGAATAGGTGTGGGGACCACAGAGAAGAGAGGCTGGGTGAGGGGCTTGAGGGGTGGAACAGAGGGGGCAGGCTTGGGGCTGCAAGGAAGGCTGAGGGCTGAGGACAGTGGGTGCTGACAAGAACAGCCTGCCTTCATGCTGCTCAGTTGTGAGCCAGGGCCCTGGCTCCCCATTGTGCCTGTGTTCCCTGATATGACGCCCCATAACTATGCCTGCAGACAACTGGAAGTGTGCCTCGGGGAGGTGGAGAACTCGCATCTGTTTGTGGGGATTCTGGGCTCCCGCTATGGCTACGTTCCCCCCACCTACAACCTTCCTGACCATCCTCACTTCCGCTGGGTAAGGCAAACAAGGTTGGAGCAGGGCCTAGGGAGGAAACAAAGGTTGGGCAGGGCTAGGGAGAAGCCATGGTTTGTTGAGAACCCTGGGACTGTATACAGGTAGGTCCTTGACCCTTGAAGTGAAACCTAGGTGGAAGGTTCTGTGAGTGGCCAAGTCCTAGATGAGGGAATTTCTTTGAGAAGTACCTCTGGGTTAACCAGGGATGCGAGAGTTAAGAGGGCAGGTCTGTTTAGGTTTTGCCATCAGATGGATCTGGGTTCTGATCTCCCTTCTGTCATTGTACAGCATTGTGGGAAATAGCTTATGCTAATCTGGTCTCAATTTCCCCATATACTAAAGAGAAACAGTGACACCTCCATTGCACAATTATTAGGAGAATTAGATATCTATAAAAAACGCTCAACACATGACAGGCATTCAACAGATGTTAGCTGTAAGCTCTATTTTATTGGCTTGTGTCTGGAGGGAGGGAGACATGTTACAGAGATGAAGGAGCCCTGGTGTGTTGGCAGGTTTCAGGGGAGGGGCTAGAGTGACGTGGGACTGAACCTGCCTGCTGTCTGCCCTCTTCCTCAGGCCCAGCAGTACCCTTCAGGTCGCTCTGTGACAGAGATGGAGGTGATGCAGTTCCTGAATCGGGGCCTCCGCCTGCAGCCCTCTGCCCAAGCGCTCATCTACTTCCGGGACTCCAGCTTCCTCAGGTACCTTCTGTGGCCTTTGGGCCTCGGCCTCCCCAAAAGGCCGGACAAGCCCAGATGCCATGTCTTCTCTCCCCACAGTCAGAGTATGGGAGAGAGAGCTAGAAGAGAGAACTAGGGCTCAGAGGGCTTGCCTTTGTAGACCAGATCAGCCTTGGAGCTGAAATTGGGAGATCTGCATTTGAGGAATTTCAGGGAACCACAGCGAGGTCTGGTGGTTGGGGGTACAGAGATGCTAGGGTCGGAGTCCAGCATCACTCTTGGGGTGTTTTTGGTGGTCAGCTCTGTGCCAGAGGCCTGGAAACCTGACTTTATTTCTGAGTCTGAAGAGGCTGTACGTCGGATCTCAGAACTGAAGAGCTACCTGAACAAACATAAAGGGGTCACCTGTCACAGGTGAGCTGGGGGAGGTGGAGAGCCCCTGCACGGAGAGACGTGGTGAGGGGAGCCAGGCCTGCTCTGACCCTGCTGTGCTCCTTCTGCCCACAGATACTCCTGTGAGTGGGGGGGTGTGGCAGCTGGCCAGCCCTATGTTGCGGGGCTGGACGAATTTGGGCAGTTGGTTCTGCAGGATGTGTGGAGTGTGATCCAGAAGCTTTATGTACAGGTCAGCAGGAGAGCTGGTGGCCAGGGGAGTGGAGAGGGGGTAGGGTGGGAAGTAACTTGGTGGGGACTCTGAGTTTTAGGCCTGGGGTCCTGAGGAGTGTGGAAACATAGTCAGTGCCCCATGTGCCCTCAGCCCGAGGCCCAGCTGGAGCAGCCAATGTCCATCCCAGATGATGACTTGGTCCAAGCCACCTTTCAGCAGCTGCAGAGCCCCCTGAGTCCTGCCCGACCTCGCCTTCTTCAGGACACAGTGCAGCAGCTGCTGCTGCACCGAGGGAAACTGAGCCTCGTGACCGGGCAACCGGGACAAGGGAAGACCACCTTCCTGGTACAATCTCAGAGGCCTGGGCAGGAGGGAGAGAGGGCTGTGTGGGCTAAGGAGGGCTGAGGAGGTGGGGCACAGTTAGCTTGTGCATGTAAAATGTGACCATGTTTTTGCTTCCCTTCCTATACAGGCATCCCTTGTGTCAGCCCTGCAGGCTCCTAATGGGGCCAAGGTGGCCCCCGTGGTCTTCTTCCACTTTTCAGGGGCCCGCCCTGACCAGGGTCTTGCCCTCACCCTGCTCAGACGCCTTTGTGCCTATCTGCGTAGTCAATTTCAAGAGCCCAGCTCCCTCCCCAGCACCTACCGGTGTGTATCCCCACCATTAGCGCTGCCTTGGTGATGCTGCAGGACGCTACCCCTGCATCACGCTACCCCGGCGTCTCCCTCTCTGCTGACCCTGGTCCTTCCCCTCCGCGTACAGGGGCCTGGTGTGGGAGCTGCAGCAGAGACTGCTGCCCAAGTCTGCTCAGTCCCTGCAATCTGGCCAGACCCTGGTGCTGGTCATCGATGGGGCTGACCGGTTGGTGGACCAGCACGGGCAGTTGATCTCAGACTGGATCCCAAAGACTCTTCCCCCGGTGAGTGGGAGAAGGAGGTGGTGGGGCGGGATGCACAGGGAGGAGAGGGGCCTCTCCAACATTGTTCTCCTTTTCCGTCTACCTCCATACCCTTTTGCCCAAATACCACAGCGGGTGCACCTGGTGCTGAGTGTGTCTAGTGACGCAAGCCTTGGGGAGACCCTTGAACAGAGCCAGGATGCCCGTGTGGTGGCCCTGGGGCCTCTGGAGCCGTCTGCCCGGGCCCGGCTGGTGAGAGAAGAGCTGGCTCTGTATGGCAAGCGGCTGGAGGAGTCCCCTTTTAACAACCAGGTGGATGGAGGCCAGGGCTGGTGGGTGTGTGGGGTGAATGTGGGAGCTGAACGGAGCAGGGTGCTGAGGCTGCTAGCTGCCCCACACAGACCAGCTGCCCCTTCGTTTTCTCAGGAACTCTGTGCCAGGGGACGTTGTTAATAAGATAACTGATTCCTTATAATATCACCTAGCCTTTTCCCCTGCTGAGTGGCTCCTCCAGGCCCCATCCAGGTGAGGGGAGGAGTAAAGCTGTGGTTATCAGGTGGGGTAGGCTGAGCCACAGGGGATTCCTTGAAAAGAGGCTGGCTGGGCAGAGCAGCATAGGGAAGGGATGGCTGTGCCCCTAGGTGATGCCATTTCCACTGCTGGGGACTCGCAGAGGAGGAGCTAGTGGGCTTTGTGCTGGACCAGAGGACAGGGGCCAGAGGGCGGGCTGTCTGGTCCCCATGCTGAGTCCTCTGATCTTGTCAGATGCGGCTGCTGCTGGTGAAGCGGGGGTCAGCCCTGCCGCTCTATCTACGCTTGGTCACCGATCACCTGAGGCTCTTCACGCTCTATGAGCAGGTCTGTTGAGGATGTCAACCCCCACCCCTCATTGTCTAAGTCCGAATTCCACCTGCCACTCTCCGTTCAGCTTCTTGCATCCTCATCCTTAGCCTTCTCCCACCCTCATCTTTTACCATCTTTGATCACCCGTTCCCCCTCCTCACCTCGCCTCCAACCCCACTTTTCTCCCACTTGCTTCTCTTTCCTTTTCATCCTTTCCCATGGTTTCGCCTGCTGCCCCCTCCTCTCCCTACAACCAAGCTACCTCTCCCTCTCCCCCAATTGACTGACGCCCCGTCTCTCTTCGCCCAGGTGTCTGAGAGACTCCGGACCCTGCCTGCCACTGTGCCCCTGCTGCTGCAACACATCCTGGGCACGCTTGAGCAAGAGCATGGCCCTGATGTCCTTCCCCAGGCCTTGGCCACCCTTCAGGTCACACGTAGCGGTCAGTGCTTGGGGTGGGGTGGGAGGCAGAGGCTCGGGTTGGATGACCTTGGTTCAGCGGGGGTTTCAGTGAGCGGTGCAAGGAGGGGCTAGGTGTGCTAGGGATGGGACGGCTGTGTGGTTTGGTGAGGGCCTCAGAGAGCTTCCTTTTCAGGTCTGACTGTGGACCAGGTGCATGGAGTGCTGAGTGCATGGCGGCTACTTCCCAGGGGGACCAAGACCTGGGAACAAGTGGTGGCTGCTGGTAACAGTGGGGACCCTTACCCCATGGGCCCATTTGCCTATCTCATCCAGAGTCTGCGCAGGTACGAGTGTCCCCAACTGAGTTCCCACTGACCTCCTGGGTCTTTCCTGATTTTAGCCAGAGCCCTATGTGATCCTTTCTTCGCCCCGCGCTTCTCTTGGCGTAGCCCCTGACACCTGTCTCCCAGACTCTGAATAGCTGCCACTCGAGTAACCACTGTTTGAGTGGGGAATGGGAGCCCATATCTGTGCCAGGATGCTCAGTGATGGGCCTCCTCCCTCCCTTCTCCTTCCTTCTCTCCCTTACATGAGGATAGTTTGCTGGGGGAGGGCCCCCTGGAGCGGCCTGGCTCCCGTCTCTGCCTCCCTGATGGGCCGCTGCGAACAGCAGCTAAATGTCGCTATGGGAAGAGGCCGGGGCTGGAGAGCACAGCACACGTCCTCATTGCAGGTGATTGTAGCCCAAGTCAGCTTGGGGCACTGGGGATGGGGCTGGGCCTGGAGGCCAGGACCATTTACTAGTGCTCCCCATTGGTTGGCCCCGTCTCCTGCCACCCCAGTGGGTGGATGGCTTACTATATATAGCCTGACGGAGGGGATCTTTGGAGGTGCTTCAGGGCAGAGCCCATCTCAAGTCTGTTCCTATGACCCACACCTGCAGCTCAGCTCTGGAAGACCTGTGACCCTGATGCCTCAGGCACCTTCCGAAGTTGCCCTCCTGAAGCTCTGGGAGACCTTCCGTATCACCTGGTTAGTTCCCACATCCCATAGCCACCTTCTCCCAAGCAATTGCTTTGGCTGTTCTAAGACCCCTCTCCACCTTGACCACCACTCCCATCACCACTGCCATTACCCCTCCCAAACTCTCTCTGCCTTTCTCCTTTTGGTTTTCCTGCCCTTCTCCTTCAGGTCCTTTGTCCCAGCTCCTAGGTCTAGCTCCTAGCTGCATAGGCAGGTGTCAGGCTAGAATGTCCCTCCTTACAGCCTCTTCATGCCCCTAATGAATCCACTCTGGCCCTCCCAGCTCCAGAGCGGAAACCGTGGCCTTCTTGCTGAGTTCCTCACCAGTCTCCATGTGGTGGCCGCACACCTGGAACTGGGTCTGATCTCTCGGCTCCTGGAGGCCCATGCCCTCTATGGTGAGATGAGTCACTGGGTGACTTCTTCTCTTCTCTAAGATTTGGGGTTCCTGGGGGCCTGCTCAGAGGGAGATGTAATGGAAAGAACAATCTAATTTCCATTTCAAGTTGAAAATGCTACAAGGTAAGAGTCTTGGGAGAACTTTTGCCTAGATCTCTTAGACCAGAGGTTCTCAAACTTTAGTCAGTGAGCATTAAAGAAGCTGGGAAAGTTGTTCAGACTGTAGATCTCTAGGTTCCCAGATTCTGGCTGCTTAGGTCTAGAGTGCGCCCTAAAATGTGTACTTTTAACATGTGTTCCTGATGTGGGGCCAGAGGGCCACACTGTGCGACTTACCATGTTAGACACATGTATGATTGTATTTTGTGCTGGGGTTCATGGAGGTCCAGTCTGCCTCCCAATGACGCCCTCCATCTCTTCCATAGCTTCTTCAGTCTCTGAAGAGGAACAGAAGCTTCCTGAGGCTGACATTGCTGTCTTTCACACCTTCCTGAAGCAGCAGGCTCCAGTCCTCAGCCAGTACCCCCTGCTCCTGCCCCAGCAGGCAGCCAATCAGCCTCTGGACTCGCCTCTTTGCCGCCAGGCCCCCCAGCTTGCCCAGCGATGGCACCTCCAGCGCATGCTACGGTGGCTTAATAAACCCAAAACCATGAAGGGCCAGCAGAGGTAAGACCCTTGACCCCAGAGCATCATCAAAGAGCAGGCTGCAGCCCTTTCTGAAACTGGAGAATCAAGGACAGACCAGAGTCATCATGGAGAAGGGGATTCAGGCCCAGAAATGCAGAAATGAATTCTTGTTTACTCCCTTCCCTTCATTCCTCATTTCTTCCCTTTCTTCCTGCTCTTTCTCTAGCTCCAGCCTGTCCCTGGCATTTTCCTCATCCCCCACAGCTGTGGCCTTCTCCCCCAGTGGGCAAAGAGCTGCTGTAGGCACTGCCAATGGGACAGTTTACCTGTTGGACCTGAGAACCTGGCAGGTATGACACTCAAGGCGGGGCAATTTACCTTCATAAAAGCCTCACAAACTGCCCTGGGGCCCCGGATAAGCCAAGTCCAGCTGCCATCACCCTGTTTCAGTCAGCAACTTTACTTCCCTCTTATCAGCTCAAAAGGGCTTGGTCCAAAGATCAGTCACACAGACAGCAAACATTTGCTTCACACCTTCCATTCAAGGCACTGTACTAAGCATTGCAAGGAACACAGGGCTTAGGACCTTGTCTTTGCCTACCAAGTGGTCAGTTTTGTTGAAATATAAGGTCTAGAAGGTAAAAAGAAACCAAAACATAACCATGTCCCATAGATTAGAGCTGAGTGAGTTGTACAGTGACTGGATATAGGACAAAGAAGGGCAGGCCTTCTGGGTACAGTAAAGAACCTGAGCAAAGACGTGGGAGGGGAATGTTTCCTGTAAATTGCTGGGAATGGTTGCAGCAGAGGGTGCTAAAGGAGGGTAATGGTAGATTAGGCCGGAGAGTTGGGTCTCTCCTCTTCCCACCCATATCATTCCCCCATATGCACTACTCGTATGCATGCGTGTCATGTCATTCCCACCTCAGACCCATCAAAGTCTTCTGTGAATTGGGGACATGTATAGGGTTTGGAGTGGGGGAGAACACGTGACACCACTTGGATTACGAGGCTTCACTTGAACGTGAGCTTGGCCTCGGGCTGGAGTGGAACCAAAGCTTTGTACTTTGGCCCCACATCAGGAATACTTGTTCAAAGAGGGCCACGCTTTGAGACCTCTGTAAAGGATGTAGAGCCCTGTTGTGGCCTCCTTTTTGGTTGGGGCTTGGAGGGGCTGGACAAGGGGGGGGTCAAAGGAGTATCCTGAGCGTGCTTTCCTGCTCTCTCACAGGAGGAGAAGTCTGTGGTGAGTGGCTGCGATGGCGTCTCCTCTTGTTCATTCCTCTCGGACAATGCCCTCTTTATTACTGCCTTTGACGGGCTCCTGGAGCTCTGGGACCTGCAGCATGGCTGTCGGTAAGGGTCCCCATGTCTCGGAGTGATGGCCTTCCCTGTTTGTGGGAAGCCCAGGGGAGGGGGATGAGGAGGGAGCCTGTGGCCAGGAGGCCCCAGGGGCCTGACGCTGTCTCCCTGGGATAGGGTGCTCCAGACCAAGGCTCACCAGTACGAAATCACCGGCTGCTGCCTGAGCCCAGACCGCCGGTGGCTGGCTACCGTGTGCCTGGGGGGATGCCTAAAGGTAATGACTGGGGGCCGTAGTAGTTAAAATGGCCCCCACTGCTGGGTCAGCCCATGAGGTTGTTCTGTCAGTGTGGCAGAGTCTGCCAACCGCCTTCCCTGCTGCGGGCGGGGACTGGACAAGGTGGTCCCTGGACCTCTAGGATGAAGGTGCTCAGGCATCTGTCTTCAGCACCTGATGCTTCCGCTTCTCCCTCCTCCAGCTGTGGGACACAGTCCGTGGGCAGCTGGCCTTCCAGCACACCTGTCCCAAGCCCCTGAACTGCATTGCTTTCCACCCAGAGGGGCAGGTAATGGCCATAGGCAGCTGGGCCGGCAGCTTCACCTTCTTCCAGGTGGACGGGCTGAAAGTCACCAAGGTGAGAAGGTCCTCTGTCGCCCTGGGGGAAGAACACAGAAGGTTGTGAGTGGAAGGCGGGGAATGACACACATCCACATTTTGTGTCACTTTGGGCTTGTGTTGAGAGCAGGCCCTGACATTTCCGTTTCTATCTCCCCATGTAGGAGCTGGGGGCCCCCGGAGCCTCTGTCCGTTCTTTGGCCTTCAATGCGACTGGGCGGGTTGTGGCTGTGGGCCGGCTGGACGGGATGGTGGAGCTGTGGGCGTGGCAGGAGGGGGCACGGCTGGCTGCCTTCCCTGCCCATGGTGGCTTTGTGGCTGCTGCCCTTTTCCTGCGTGCTGGCTGCCAGTTACTGACGGCCGGAGAGGATGGCAAGGTCAGGTTACAGAGGGCTTGGGGTGGGTTATGGGGAGTGAGTAGCAAAGGCAGGCAATATTTGGGTGAGGGTAGGCCTTTGTTGAGAAGACTATGGAGGAGCTTGGCTGGTGCGAGCTTCCGGGAGTGGGGTGCGAGTGTGTGTACTGATAGCTCTCAGGAGAAAAGTCTCTAGAGGGAGAATTTAATGGGGTGGTTGTAACTCCGGGGTGCAAGTGGAATATCTTTAAGCCCTTTTATTGGCCCTCAGGTTCAGGTGTGGTCCGGGTCTCTGGGTCGGCCCCGTGGGTGCCTAGGTTCCCTTTCTCTCTCTCCTGCCCTCTCTGTGGCTCTCAGTCCACATGGTGATCTGGTGGCTGTTGGGTACCGAGCAGATGGCATCAGGATCTATGAAACTTCTTCAGGTACTGAAGGGAGAAGGGATGGGGCGTTTGAGCCTTTGGAGGGAGGTCCTCCCATTCTGATCCCCTTTCCAAGTGTTTTCCTCTCTCGATTTCTCTCATTTTCTAGGTTCACAGGGGGCTCTGTGTCAAGCACTAGATGTGGCAGTGTCCGCACTGGTCTGGCTAAGCCCTAAGGTGTTGGTGAGTGGTGCAGAAGATGGGTCCCTGCAGGGCTGGGCACTCAAGGAAAGCTCCCTTCAGTCCCTCTGGCTCCTGTCCAGATACCAGAAGCCTGTGCTGGGACTGGCGGCCTCTCAGGAACTCTTGGCTTCTGCCTCAGGTAGTACTGGGCTCTGGGCAGGGTTGTGAATCATTGTTCCTTTTAAATATGCTAATACCTTTCTTCAATTTATATGTATATGTGTGCATGAAAAGACACACACATACAATTGTTTTTACAATTTCAAGGTGCTCTAAATGCATTTATTTTGCATAATCAGTCTAGACTGTGTCTTCTTGTTCCCTAACCCTGATTCTGGGACCTCTTTGCAATCCCTGTGATGCTTTGGTTTTCTGCCCAGTGGGAGACTGCTGTATAAAGGGATGGGTTTCCCTTAGGAGGTGAGAGAGAGGTGGAGGTGAAAATGCAGAGTGGCCTTAGTCCTCACTAGGGAGGAGGCTTGGTCCAAGTGACCCTGGGCACTTGAGATGGGGAGGGTTTGGAGGTGCAGTGGGGAGTTAGGGGGAGACAGCTGCAGAGCCGGCTCTGGGAGAGCCTGGCGTCCTGTCCTGTGGACTCACATGGTGACCAGCCGTGTCCACTGCCTACAACTCCCTGCATCCCTCCCTTGGAGCTTTGCCCTCACACCTCACCCTCAGCCCCCACGAAGGCCTTTGTCGTTGGCCTCCGGGCCTGTCTCCCTTCCCCTTTCAGGGACTCTTATTCTCTCCCTCTTTCCAATGCAGAGGATTTCACAGTGCGGCTGTGGCCAAGGCAGTTGCTGACACTGCCACAAAAGGCAGAAGACTTTCCCTGTGGCACTGAACTCCTGGGACATAAGGGCCCTGTAAACTGCTGTAGCTTCAGCACTGATGGGGGCAGCCTGGCCACTGGAGGAAGGGATCGGGTGAGCCACAGAAGGATACAACCCCTGGGCCCTGCTCCCCCTGGGCCCCAGACCCCCTTGGCCCCACAGCCCCTCTGGTTCCTGGATTCCTGAATGGCCCAATTGCCATTGCTTCCTCTGGCTATTTGCTTTGCCAGACCTGTGCTGGATCTGCCCACGCTTCCTTCCTTGATACTCTCTTTCCTTGAAACTTCTTTCCCGAAATGGCCCTTGTGTTCCTACCGCCATTCTGTGGTCCTAACTGCTCCATCTTTTGGGACCTATCCAGAGTCTCCTCTGCTGGGATGTGAGGACACCCACAGCCCCTGTTCTGACTTGCTCCTTTTCTGCCTGTCACCGTGACTGGGTCACTGGCTGTGCTTGGACCAAAGACAACCTACTGGTGAGTGAAGGGTAGCAGTGGTGCAAATCTCAGCAGGCTTCCTAGGGGAGGACGACACTCCCCATCTCATCCTTTTCTGACCCCCCATTTATAATAGTAATAGCTATGATTTATTGAGCACTTAGGACGTGCCAGGCACTGGACTAAGTTCTTTGCATATATTGCCTTATTTAATCTTTGCAACACCCTGCAAAGTAGATACTACTATTATCTCTAGTGTACAGACAAGGATATTGAGCTCAGATAGAGTCAAGAACATTTCCAAGGCCATGTAAGTGATGCAGTCTTCAATGCATCTGGGCGGGTTGTGGCTGTGGGCCAGCTGGCCAGGATAGGAAAGCTCATGCTCTTCAGAAGAACACAGAACTGTCTCCCCAAGGCTTTAGGATGCCCCATTCCTGCCCGTGGAGTACTGCTGCGATTTCTTTGTCTGGAGGCAAAAATCAGTCTTGCCTTATGCGCTCGAGGTTTCAGAGTGTTTTTAAATGCACCCAGCTTGCACAAGCAGGCTCTGCAGCCATCTCTGACTCCCCTTAAACCCCAGCCCCGCCCCCACCCCATCTCAAGTGCCCAGCGTCACTTGGGCCAAGCCTCTAGCAAAGCCTAGTTTTTCAATGTAGAATCCCCATGTTGTTCTTAAAAAGAGATGAGAAAGGAGTATCAGTTGAATAGACTTTTCCCCTTTGTCTGGGTTTGTTGATTGACATTATGTTAGTAAGAAGGACAGTCGATACTATTTATTCAGTGCTCACTGTGTACCAGGCAGCGGGCTAAGTCCTTTGTATAGATGCCTCAGCCCCACAGCAACCATATCAGATAGGTGCACTGTCATTATCCTGGTTGAATAGATGAGAAACCTAAGTCTCAAAGAGATGAACTTGCCCCAAGTCACAAAGTAATGAATGGTGGAGGTAGGATTTGAACCCAGGACAGCCCATGCTCTTAATCACAAGACTTACTGCCCTCCACCCGACATTATAAACACACAAAAATGCTGGAGGGATGCTGCTAATCCCACTCCTCTGATCTTTGACTCTGCAGATCTCCTGCTCCAGTGATGGCTCTGTGGGGCTGTGGAACCCAGAGTCGAGACAGCGGTTGGGTCAGTTCCTGGGTCATCAGAGTGCTGTGAGCGCCGTGGCGGCTGTGGTGAGAGGCAATGGAGAGTTCACGGGGGTCTCTGGGAGGCTAAGGGGGCTTTGGGAGACTGGATGAATTGGGTAGCTAATCCCAAAGGCAAAGAAGTAGAAAGAATGAGATGCTTGGGCCTGGATTAGGGTGTGGAGACTGAGGGTGGGCGTGAGGGGAGAGAGAGCATGAAAACACAGCAGCTTAGATTCATGACCTTGTGGGAGGACTGTAGCCCTGAGCCCCCAGCTTCACGTCCCGAGTTCTCCACACTCTTTGACAGTAAGCCCCTAATTCTCAGCCCACACCTAATGCTCTGTGATGGGAATTGTGCTTCCCATATCCTGCACAGTGTAACTCTTCTCTGATCCTGTGCTCTGGAGCAGGAGGAACACGTAGTGTCTGTGGGCCGGGATGGGACCTTGAAAGTCTGGGACCATCAGGGTGTGGAGCTGACCAGCATCCCTGCTCACTCAGGACCCATCAGCCACTGTGCAGCTGCCCTGGAGCCCCGTGCAGGTGATGAAACATCGGCCACCTTCCCTTCCCCACTGCCTCTTCTTTCTCCCCTGCTTCTCCCCTTCTTCTCACTCAGTATCTATGTCTTAACAGCTGGCCAGCCTGGGTCAGAGCTTCTGGTGGTGACTGTTGGACTGGATGGGGTCACACGGTTATGGCATCCACTCTTGGTGAGTTTACTGAAAGGACTGAGGTGGAAAAGATATAGTGGGATAACCTTCTGTGTGTCAACCCCTTATTGTCCCATCTCTGTCCTTCCTAGGTGTTTCAGACACATTCCCTCCTGGGACACAGTGGCCCAGTCAGTGCAGCTGCTGTTTCAGAGGCCTCAGGCCTCCTGCTGACCACCTCGGAGGATGGTTCCATACGGCTCTGGGAGGTACCTAAGGAAGCAGGTGAGTGCGGTTTGGAGAGAGGCAAGGTAGGAAAGAGGGGTTTGTAACTGGGACCAAGAAGGTCAAGGGTGGCCTGATATCTCCTTCTGTATCCCAGCTCCTAATGATTCACTTCTCTCTTCTCCAGATGAAACAAATATACCCAGGAGTCCTGCAGCCATCACTGCTGTGGCCTGGGCCCCAGACGGTTCTCTGGCTGTGTCTGGGAATCAAGCTGGGGAACTAACCTTATGGCAGGAGGCTCAGGCTGTGGCCACAGCACAGGTGAGTTGGGGCAACCCCAGTTCTTTGTCTATGTGAATTCTGCTCCAGCTCTATCTAATGGTACGTGCTGGGGTTGGAGGTTGCATACATGGCTGGGAGAGGAAAGAGGGTTAATCCCGGTTTCTTGGAAGTACTGAAGTGAACTTGTTGTATACACCAGGCTCCAGGCCGCATCAGTGCTCTACTCTGGTACTCGGCAAACACCTTGGTTGTTGTCATTGCTGATGAAAAAATCAGCGAGTGGCGAGTGGAACTGCAGAAGGGTTCAACGTCCAGAAATTTCAGGTGAAATGAGGCAGCTGGGTTAATGTGATAGTACCAATAGTCTCCTTACACCCAGGATTTTACTCAAATCACTCCACCTCTACTTCTGAAGTAGGTCAACAGGAGGTTAAAAAAGAAAAAAGTCTCCGGGACACCGTTTTCTACTCTTTGTCATGTCAATTTAAATAATAATTAAGTGCCTACTTTATGCTAAGTTTTGGGCCAGCCAGTGTGAACCAGGTTGAAATTTATTTTTTAATTTAAAAAGCTCCCAGTAGAGGAATGTGCATATAAGTAAACCATCAACAATGTTCAGAGTGATTAGTGCTATAGTAAAGGTCTATATACCAGGGGTGCCAAAAAAATGTGTATAAGTGGACACTTTGGTCAAGCAGTAGCTCGCAGTAATCAGAAGTGTCTGGACGCTGATGGTAACTACTTTGAGCACCTCTTGAACTGCAGAAGTCAAACGTGACTTGTATTCATCTTTTGTTATTGGTATATATTATTATAATTTTAATAGTTTTTTCCTTAAAACGTGTATACATTTTTTTGGCACCATACACACACACACACACACATTTCCTAGGGCTGCAGGATTTGTGAAATTTACGGTTGCTATTTGAGGTTGGGCTTAAAGGGTGCATAGGAGATTTCTGGACCAGCAAGGGAAGGCCATGTGTAGGAAGAGGAAGTAGTAACGTTAACAAAAGGCATGGAGGCATGAGAGTACATGGTGTATTCTGAGTACATATAACCAAGTTTTGGGGTTCTTGGTGGGAGTTGGGGGGAGTATTGGGTTGAGAATATAAACTGGGGCCAGGCTGCAGAGGGCACAGTGCTAAGAATTTTGAGCAGAATAATTATCTGAATTTTAGAAAGAGAAGTCGGATCACAGTATGGAAGATGGATAGTAGTAGAGAGATACTGAAGTTCAGGAGACCACCTTTATAGCTGCTGCTATCGTCCAGGGAAGACAGGGATGAGGAGGAGAGATACAGATTTAGGCACTGTTTCAAGTAGGAGCCACAGTGCTTATTGATCAGTGGGAGGTCAGGAGGGAAGGAAGTGACAAGAATGTTAGCGATTCCTGAGCAAGTAAGGGGATGGTGGTGATGAATATTGATGGAAGAAAAACAAAAAGGAACAGAATTTTGTTTTATACTTTACTCCTGAGGAATTCGTGGGGGCACTGAGCAGCCTGAGAGGTGGACTAAAGTGGGATCTTTCTCTGTCCATGTGCCTTTTTTGAGCTACAGTCTTCACCTGAACCGAGTTCTACAGGAGGACTTAGGGTTCCTGGCAGGTGTGGGCCTGGCCCCTGATGGTCATTCCCTCATCTTGGCCAACGCGGATATGCAGTTACTGCACATGAAGAAGGCAGAGGATGCTCCCTCTGTCATCTGGTAAGAGCCACAATGCTGTTTCCTCCCAGGCAGGAGAAAGAGGAAAAGTGGGTTAGGGCTTACCCTGAGGTTGGGTCTACCTTAGAACAAACCCTGGGGTCTTACAGAGAGGTATTCCAGGGCTCATCCTCTTTCTTTCTTATAAACCAGGAGGCGGTATATGGAGCATCCTATAATGTTGTCTACCCACCAGGAGTTTGGTGTGTTTGTCCTGCAGCCAATGACCCCTGGAATGCTTTCTGTCTTAGTAAGTCCTGTTTGGGTGTGTGTTCAAACAAACATTTGTCCAGAACCATTATTTTAATACCTCGTGGGTATGATGGAGGATAAGAGGGAGGGAAAGGCAGTTGGTTCCAAATCCCCTTCTCTTCCTTCAACTGGAGCAGCTCTACTTAAGAGCATTATACATTGGGGTTTCCCTCTAAGATTTCACTGATACAAAAAAAGGATTCTAGTGCTTAAAAACAATCACGGGAAACCATTAATCTAGGAGTTTTTTGTTTGTTTTGTTATTTTTTTTTAAATGTTTTTCCAGGACCCATCAGCTCCAAGTCAAGTAGTTGTTTCAATCTAGTTGTGGAGGGCACAGCTCACACTGGCCCATGTGGGGATCGAACTGGCAACCTTGTTGTTAAGAGCACCACGCTCTGACCAACTGAGGTGGCTGGCGCCCCTAGGAGTTTTCTTAATTGCACTCCCACCCCCACCCCTCACATCCTGATTTCTCTTGTCTTGCCACTGTGAGTATGAGCCATGTCTGGAACAATACAGGCATATCTCATAGACATTATGTTGGGCTAAAGAAGCCAGACACAAAGGAGTACATATTACATGAATTCACTTAAATGAAGTTCAAGAACAAGCAAAATGAGTTTATAGTGACAGAAGGCAGAATATTGTTTGCTCTGGGGGTGGCGATGTGCTGGTATGACTGGGAAGGACATGTAGGCAACTTTCCAGGGTGATGGAACTATTCTACATCTCCATCTGGCTGGTGATTATATGGATGTATCCATGTGTAAAAACCCATGGAGATGCACAGTTAAGATTTCTGTACTTTATTGTATCTAGGTTACAGTTAAAAAATAAAAATCCAGAGCAGAAAAGTTGCTTTGTCTGGGCACGGTTCAAGGATACAAGTAGGCTAAACAAAATGCTCTATCCTTTCACAGAGGCAAAAGGAATCCGGAGAGTTTGAAGAGAGCCTGGACTTTGATCTGAACTTAGAGAATCCTAGTGGGACCCTGGTATCAGTCACTCAGGCCAAACCTGAATCTGGTGAGTGGCGATGGGAGGACTCAAGGAGTCCAGAGGGGACCTAGAGGAGGATGGTGGATCCTTCAGTGCCTGAGACCTGGCTCTAACTCTGCCCTACAAATGGCAGAGTCTTCATTTTTGTGTGCCAGCTCTGATGGGATGCTATGGAACCTAGCCAAATGTACCCTTGAAGGAGAATGGACTACAGGAAACATCTGGCAGAAAACAGTAAAAATGCCTGAAACCCAAACTGCAGAGACAGACGCACCTATATTTAGCGACATGCATAGCTGGCCAACAAATCCACATCTAAAGACACAGCAGCGTAGAAAAGTGAGTTTGAGGGAAGGGTCACAAATACAGGGGAAGAGGCTCTAGGTCTCACCCTAGCAGACTGATGCTTTCTTGACTGTGGAAGGTCCCCTGAAACTCACCATACATTTCTCCTTCCTCTCTGAGATTCACTCGGGCTCTGTCACCGCCCTCCATGTGCTGCCTGAGTTGCTGGTGACAGCTTCAAAAGATAAAGATGTTAAGCTGTGGGAGAGACCCAGTATGCACCTGGTAAGTGTGTGTGTGTGTGTGTGTGTGTGTGTATGTGTGCATGCACATACACAAGGCGTACTGAAGGGCTGTCACAAGAGAGCAAACTTGGGCTAGGAAAGTAGAAAAGATCAAAACTATACTTTCTTCTATCCTTTTTGCAATAATATGTGACTAACATGTTCTAAATAAAAGGCATTATTAATGTGAGAGAAAAATAAGTTAGTAAGGAGGTCCTAGGCTTGTAGGCCTCATCTGCCTTGTTTTTGTTTCCATTCTAGCTGGGCCTGTTCCGGTGCGAAGGGGCAGTGAGCTGCCTGGAACCTTGGGTGGGGCCTAACTCTACCCTGCAGCTCGCAGTGGGAGACACACAAGGCAATGTATACTTTTTGTCCTGGGAATGAAGATGCACTCTTCAGGGCAAAGATGGCATTTGTGCTAGAGATGCAACGCCTGCAGATTCTAGCGGCTACTGTCTCGGTGAAATTATAAAAATAAAGTGTCCGAAAATCTCAAATGCAGTCCTTCCTACCTGTGTTCTCATGTGGGTTTGGCCCAAGAAGGAAAAAATGGATGTTATAATGTTTCTTTTCTGATTTAACATTATTTTTTTACTAGAACTGCAAGTAAGTAACCAGACGTTTAGCAGATATTCATTGAAACTAGGCTGTAGGAATCTTGTATCATTTGCTGGGCCCAGGACCCGAAGATACCATTCCTGCCAGAAGGGATGAAAGTGATATTGGCCAGCACTTAGTTTACATAGAGAGCTGGAGACTCTCACATGGTCAAGAAAGAATAAGGGGTGGAACAGTGAGCCAACAGTGCCCCAAGTCAGGACATTTAGAAAGAACGGGGGTAGAACTAGGACAACACGAGTTTCCTCTTACAGAAACAGCCCCATCTACTCAGAACTATCTGCCCAGATGGGAGGCGAGAAGCCAGGGCACTGAAAGCAGACGGAGTCGTCTGGCTTTCACAACTTGGAGAGCAGCAGCCACTTGACTCAGAAGCACAAGTCATATAGTAATTTACATTCTTGGAAGAGATCGCAAGTCTCTCTCCAAGTGAAGCTCGCAAAGATTAAGACGAGTTGAAAGGTGGAATAGTCTTACTGACCAGCGTACCAAGGTCTATAATCCTCTTAAAAGTTCTACAGCCTTATTTTCCTGTAATTCTATCTTATGGGAGAGGATGTTACCTGAAGCCCTTTCTGTGTAAGGGTTAAGGGTCTTCTGTGTCTAAGAATTCAAGGACTTGTATGTGATAAATCAAGACTATTACAGGATGTTGTCCCGGGTCGGTAGGGCTCTCTCAGAGAAGTACCATTTCACTCTGGTCTAGAAGTGAGTTTTGAGGATTTGGGGAGTTGAGGGGTACTGAGTTTTGTTCTTACTTCACCCCGATTCCAGATTGTACATGGAGAAATCACCTGAGGGACTTTACCTTATCTCCCAATGCCTCATGGTCTCCCTCAGTCAGGATAAAGACATAAGGAATGCCATCCACTGATAAGTCTTAATCACAGGTCATGCTTCCATCTTTTCTCATGTGCCTCATGCTAGGGCTTTAAATAAACCTTCTAGACCACCCCCTCCACAGGTACCTTTTGACTAGAAATCCAAGTTAAGGTAATTTGAAATTTATGATTTATAATCCTACCCAGAATGCGACAGTGAATCATGGCATGGCATCGTCCTGAAAGCTGCTGGTCTCAGGCTGTTGCCTTTTACTCCTCTGAAAGCAAGGGCCAAGGAGGAAGCCCAAATGCCTGTCTTCCACACTCGAAAAGTTCTATAAAAACACCCCAGCTACAGCCAGAGGAATGGGCTGGAGAAAATGAAGCAAAGGCTAACTTGCTCCATAGACTCAGCATTGTTGGCCAGGTCCATTTGAAGCGTTTTCTTCCGTCGTTCTTATCTTGGAGATAAATATATAGCCAGGTCATAGTATAATTGCTATGAGTGAAGATAAGAAAGGACTCTAGGTAAAAGCAAATAAGTACCCAAGGGAGTTGAAGGGAAAATCAATTTAGTTTTTACATTAAACATCTGCGTTCTTATCATTAAACAGAATTTCAGTGTCTCCCAGTGTCTAGACAAGTTCCACAATTATAGCCACTGGATTGTAGGATCATAGGACATTGGAACAGTTTTATCTCCTCTTACCCAACCACACAGGCACCTTTTGCATATGCCCAAATTTTATACATGCGTTTACACATCTGTGCACAATCTGTTTTTGAAATTTAGAGTAGAACTACTCAAAGTTTGGTTTGTGGACTAGCGCCAGTCCACAGATAATTAATGGTTCACAATGACGTAGGTGTCGGAGTTGAGAGTAAGCATTCAGAAACTTATAGGAATTTGAAGTGATCTTATATCTGACAAATTTAATAAAATTGAGGCTTGTATCTTGTATGATTTTTGTTTCATTTTCCTAATAACTCATTTTTATTATATTTACAGAAGTATTGGTCCGTGACAGATCAGACATTAAAACAAAGAAACAGACAACTGTTCATCACAGAGGGTTTGAGAAGCACTACTCTAGAGAGAGGGGGTAACAAAATGGCTAAAAGCATGGACTTGGAACAAGACTGCCTGAGTTCATGCTTCCCTTTCCCATCCTTAGAACAGGCACAAGAATGGTGCCTATTTCGTGGGGCTATCATGAGGATTCAATACGTTAAGATGTGTAAAACCCTTAGAATAGTAGCTGACGCTTTTGTGGTAAGTGTTCAGTAAGTGCTAGCTTGAGTGTTCTTTTACTCATCCAGTGGTGCAAGTTTCACCTCGTTATTCTTCCTCAAAAATGTCTTGGTTATTATGTAGATTTAACTGATATTCTCTCAGATACCTCATGCTTCTATCCAGGACGAGGGTACGTTTTGTATCACTTAGGATATTGAGGTTACGGTGTGGTAACAACCCCAGAATCTTGAAGTAGCAAAGGTTTATTTCTTACTCATGCCATTTCCCAGTGAGGGGGCTCTGCTCTACTTTGCTCACACTTAAGAGATCTATGCTTCACTGACTGCAAAGGCAAGAAACAGGAAATATGGCAAAAACCCTGTTGGCTCTAAATCTTCCACCTGGAAATAAAATACATCACTTCCATTCGTACATTATAAATATGAGCAAAGTAAGTCACGTGGCCCTACCTATTGTCAAAGGAGAGGGAGGTATCATCCTACCATGTATTTGGAAGGAGAACCAGGAACCAGATACAGTTACAGCGCTAAAGAACCTGTCTGTGTTGATGCTTCTCCAGTGGAGTGGCTCTTAATTCTTCTTTTAAAAAATAATTTAAGAGTTACAGAAGAGTTGCAAAAATAGTACAGAGTATACCTGTGTACCCTTCACCCAGCTTCCTCTAATGTTAACATCTTATATAACCATGCTACATTTATCAAAACTAAGAAATTAACTGGCACAGTATTAACTGCAGACATGATTTGTCCACTGATGTCTTTATCTTGCTCCGGGGTCCAATCTAGAGTACCACATTGCATTTAGTCATCATGTCTCCCCAGTCTCCAATTGTGAGAGTTTTTCAGTCTTTCCATAACCTTGACACTTTTGAAGGGTGCTGATCAGGTGTTTTGTAGAATGTCCCTCAGTTTGGCTTTGTCTACTGTTTCCTCATGAATAGACTGAGATTACGGATTTAAAGAAGGAATACAAGAGATGATGTGCTCGTCTTGCTACATCATATCAGAAGCACATGTATCAACATGACTTACTTTTTATCACTAGTGATGTATATCTTGATCACTTTTAAGGTTTAGTTGATGTTTGCCAGGTTTTTTTTAGTGTACCTTTTCCATACTCTGTTAGAGGCAAGTCACTCTAAGTCCAGCCCACACTCAAGGCGAGGGGTATTAAAGCTCCAGGAGGAAGAGGTATCAAAGAATCTGTGGTCGTATGTTAAAATCACCACAGTAATCAATAAATTCTGAGGTAGGTTTTTGGAGACAATGCAAATGTCCTGTTTCACTGACTAATTTTAGCAGTCATCCATTGATCTTGACTATAGCAGTTATTACTATAGTCTTCTAATGATTTTCTATTTCCCTAACCCTTCAACATTAATTGAAATTCTTCTGAAAGGAATATTTATCCCTTCCCCATTTTTTAAATCTAATGGGTCATTCACTTTATCTGCTTTACTCTTTGGGAGCCTCTGAATTTTGATACTCAAACTTCATAGTATGTACATTTCAATGCAACATTTTTTGGGCCAATATTTATACAGGATAAAATATGTCACGAAAATTCAGAATAATTTTTATTAAGATATAATTTATTTTTACCTTTTAAAGTGTACAGTTCTGTGGTTTTTAGTATATTCCAATATTGTACAAGTATCACCACTAATTCCAGAACATTTTCATCATCCCAACAAGAAACACTGTACCCATTAAGCGGTCACTCCCCTCTCATGCATTCCTCCAGCCACTGGCAATCACTAATCTACTTTTTTGACTGTATGGATTTGCCTATTTAAGACATTTCATACAAATGGAATCATACAATATGTGGCCTTTTGTGTGGCTTCTTTCACTTATTATATATAATGTTTTCAAGGTTCATCCATGTTGTAGCATGTATCAGTACTTTATTCCATTTTATAGCTGAATAAGATACCATTTTATAGATACATCATATTTTGTTTGTCCATTTATCAGTTGAGGGACATTCTGGTGGTTTCCATTTTTTTGGCTATTATAACACTGCTATCAACATACAAGTTTTTGTGTAAACGTTTCTTTTCAATTCTCTTGGTTATATACCTAGGAGTAGAATTGGTAGGTCCAATGGTAACTCTACGTTTAACTATTTGAGGAACTGCCAAATTATTCTCCAAAGCAGCTGTACCATTTTACATTCTCATGTAATGTATGAGAGTTATAATTCATCCACATCTTCACCAACACTTGCTGTTGGTCTTTATTATTATAGCCCTGCTAGTGGGTGTCAAGTGGAATCTCATTGTGGTTTGGATTTGTTTTCCTACTATCTAATAATGCTGAGCATCTTTTCATGTGCTTATTGGCATTTGTATTTCTTCTTTGGGGAAATGTCTATTCAAATCCTTTGCTTGGTTTTTAATTGTATTTGTCTTTTTATTGTTAAATTATAAGAATCTTTATATATTCTGGATACTAGATCCTCATCAGATTATGATTTACAAATATGTTCTCCCATTCTTCAGGTTGTCTTTTCACTTTCTTAAGTGTCCTGATGGACAAAAGTTGTTTTTTGTTTGTTTGTTTGTTTGTTTGTTTTTTCCGGTCTTAAAAGATATCTATTTATCATCTTATAAGACAGCTCGATTGATCTGTACCTACTGTGGCCACTTTCTGACCCAAATTCAGGGTTTGTATGGAAAATTGCAGTCAGTTTGATTGATGAAATCCAAAGATCTCTAAAATGGCACCAAAGATCTCCAACTATGCAGATTCCAACCAAGGGCTTCAATGTTGGCATTGTTCATTGGAGGTGCATGCATTGGAGGCTGCTCTGACCTGCTTCTGCCACTCTCGATTATTTTATACATTTCTTAGAAATACACTTATAAACAAGTTGAAATTTTGTATCCTACTGCACCCTTTTATAAATGATTGGACAAAAGTTTTAAATTGTGATGAGGACTAATTTACCTATTTTCTTTGGTTGCTTGTGCTATTGCTATTGTATCTCAGAAACTATTGCCTAATCCAAGGTCACAATGATTTCCCTCTGTATTTTCTAAGCTTATAATTTTAGCTCTTCATTTAGGTCTTTGATACATTTTGAGTTAATTTTTGCATGTAGTATGAGGTAGTGTTCCAAACTGATTACTTTGCATGTGGATATCCAAGCACCATTTATTGAAAAGACTATTCTTTCACCCATTTAATAGTCCTGGCATCGTTGTTAAAAAAAAAAAAAAATTGACCATAGATGCATGGGTCTATTTCTTGACTCTCAATTTTATTGATCTGTGTTATCTTTATGCCAGTGCCACAGTCTTGATTACTATAGCGTTGGTAGTAAGTTTTGAAATCAGGAAGTGTGAGTCCTCCAACTTTGTTGTTTTCCAAGATTGTTTTGGCTATTCAAGATCCCTTTGCAATTATATATATGAATTTTAGGTTTGTCTTGTCCACATGTGCAAAAAAAGCTGTTGGAATTTTTATAGGAATTCATTGAATCTGTAGATTGCTTTGAGGAGTATTGCCATCTTAATAATAGTCTTCCAATCCGTGAACAGAGCATCTTTCCATTTGTTTAAGTCTTCTTAAATTTCTTTCAACAACGTACTTTCAGTGTACAAGTTTTGTGCTTTGGTTGAATCTATTTCTAATTATTTTTTGATGCTGTTGTAAGTGGAATTATTTTCTTAACTTCTTTTTCAGATTATTCATTGCGTGTACAGAAATACAATTTTATTTTTGTAGATTGACTGTATCCTGCAACCTTGTTGAACTTGTTTATTATTTCTAATTTCTTTTTGTATGTATTCTTTGGGGCTTTTTATATATTAGATCATATAACATTCAAATATAGTTTTACTTCTTCCTTTTCAGTCTGGATGTCTTTTTATTCTTTTTCTTGTCTAATTACTATGGCTAGAACCCTGTACAAGACTGACTGGAAATGGTGAGCGTAGACATTCTGGTCTTGTTCCTGATCTTAGGAACGCTTTCATTGTTTCTGTGGGTTTTTCGTAGAAGTCCTTTAAGTTGAAAAAGTTCCCTTCGATTCTTAGTTTGTTGAATGTTTATCATGAAAAGGTGTTGGGTTTTGCCAAATGCTCTTTCTGGTCATGTGATTTTTCTCCTACATGGGTTGATTTTGATATGTTGAACCAACCTTGTATTCCTGTAATAAATCTCACTTGGTCATGGTGTGTAATCCTCTTTATAAGTGGCTGGTTTAAGCTTGGAAGTATTTTATTTTTGCATCTATATTCTTCAGGGATATTGGTCTATAGTTTGCTTTTCTTGTGATATCTATCTGGTTTTGGTTTTATACGGCCTTGTAGAATGGGTTGGGGAGTATTCCCTTCTCTTCTATTTTTTAGAAAAGTGTAGTTTATTCAGTTTTAACAGTAGCATAGTATTTCAGTGAGTGAATATATTTAAGTAGTTCCTTATCTATGGATCTTTTTGCATATAACAATGCTGCAGTGACATCATCTATGTAATCATGTAAATCTATAATTTTTACAGGGTGTATACATTTTAAATTTTGATAGATATTGACAGTCTTATCTCTAAAAAGTCACAGTCTATTGTTTCATTTACATAAACTTCATTGTTATCTAACGAAGCGTATTGTGTGTGTGTGTATCTTTGGTTGCAGTCTTTACAAATAATCAGAAGGTCTTTGGATCCTTGGACTTTGGTACTTCTTAGATGGAGCAAGATATATCGAAACTCATTCTACTTCTCTCCTTTCCTTCCCAAGATGTATTTAGACTTAGTAATAGTCATCCAAGTGCTTTCCCAATTTTGGACATCTGCTGAGTCCTAAGATGCTAAGTGGTGGGAGACCTGGCCTGCAGTTGGTAAACAGGGGGAAAAGGCAAGATTGGAAATAAGGGACCAACTCAGCCTTTGCTGCCTCTTCTCTTCCTGTAATAACAAACCAGTTCCAGTTTGTAGAAAAATTGAATTAAATGGGAAAAAGCATTAGCCTCAACTAGTATTCCTCAATGCACAGAGACTATTCTGCTGTTAAAGAACAGGATTCCACAGGATGTAATGTACAACATAGGGAATAGTCAATAGTATCACAGTAACTTTGTACAGTGACAGATGGTTCTTAGATTTATTACAGTGATTACTTCGTAACATATATAAATGTTGAATAACTATGTTGTACATCTGAAACTCATATAATGTTGTATGTATGTCAACTCTACTTTAATAACAAAACAAATAAACAAACAAAAAAGCCCCAGGATCCTGAGTAACCTGCAGCTAGCAGTGAGAGACACAGAGCAATTATACTTTCTGTAATGGAAATGAAGATACACTAACATCAGAAGAAATATGTGCTTGCAGAAGTAAAGCCCAAAGAAGCCAGTAGTAGATTTGTACTATTTTTATTACATAAAATGCAAGAAAATTCAAAAGTACTACATTGACTATTTTCTTAAAGATCATTTATTTATATTCTCTGGTTTGTTTAATATCAACATTACCACAGTTGCAGGAAATTAAATCGAACCTTTAGAAGGTATCGCATACGGACCTGGTTGGGATTATAGACAACAAATTCATTGTAGTTGAGGGTGTAACCCTCCGGATTCTGAATTCCTGTGTCATGTGCTGGTCCTAAGGGCACTGTACTCCCATTCCTGCCAAATAGAGGAAAGTGTGTCAACCACTACCTCTGGTTCAGAAGTTGGAATAGAGAAAGTAGAGTCTTATCTGGCCAAAAGGAGTTTGCTGGCCATCAAGACTCTGAGTACTTACAGGGTGATGAAGCTTGCAGGATTGGGAGCCATCTTGCCCAGCCCCTTGGTGCTGTGTTTGCCCTGAAGTAATCCTTCTGCCTCTGGATTGGCCTCTAGTAGCTCATTACACTGACCTAGAGCTACCTGCAAAGCAAACGATCTTTGAACACCCACATCCTACTGAGAATTGGATGGCTCTAAAGCCAACAGAAAATCCCACCAGTACTTTCTTCCCATATTCCAGTAGAGGAATTCAATGCAACAGAAGTTGTATTTGGCTCCCCTCTCAAATTATCCCAGGTGAACCTCTTGGTTCCATGGTCAAACTTTTCTTTGGAATAGGAACTAATAATAAACTAGGGATCACGTGTTCCTGCCTTACCTCTGATAAGAGCAGTAGTCCAGTATCCTTTAGACGAGAAGCAAAGCAGTAATTGGCACTCTTGGAAGACATGTCAGCAAAGTAGATTCCTTTTCCAAACTGAAATATATACACACCAAGGTCAACTGCTTAACCTATTGTGTTAGAAGGGCGGTTTGTACCACTGACCCTGTGTTCCTAAACACAGCAGAGACCCTGTTCCATTTCCCCTCACAATTATGTTCTAGAGAAGCTAGAAGCACTGGTCAATCTCTGCTTTTTTGGGGAAAGGATGGATATATTTAAGAATTTAAATAAAGGATATAATAAAAAGTGAGCTTGGAAGGGTACCACCTAATTCTAATCTAGAAAACAAGGGGGGAGGGGAAGGACTGAGAAAATGATTGTATCCTTTGCCCTGTGCCTCCTTCCAGGGTTCAATTTCTACTCACCATGTAACCTGTGATGGGAGCCTCAGAAGGGGCAATTCGAAGCCCACGGCTCAGGATTCCCACCCAGTTACTCAGCCTGGAACCGTGCCATAGCAGCATCCTAAGGAAAAGCCATTATTATTGTATTCTCTGTTGCTCTTCTGCAAACATAGGCCATAAGCATAAAAAAGCCAACAAAGCCTTCCTTCTCTGTAAATTCCATAACTGCACTGCAGGTAAGGGAATGTCTTATCAAACCGAAAGCTAAACTGAGACCTGTTTTGAAGGTCCTCTCTGAAGGCTTCTTTCTCATCCTCCTTCTCTACTTCAAAAACATCCAGCAAGGTCATGGTGTAGTCACTGTGTGTGGGAGCATGTGTAGACTGCAGATACTGAGAAATCACCTGTGAAAAAGAATGAGAAATGGTCGATGTGGACTCTTTATAAAAGACCAGGCTGAACTGAAGAACTTCAGGGCCTCTGATATACAATGGCAGACCTTTCTGCCCCCAAATAGTCTCATAAGGCAGTTCAAAAGAGATTTAACTTCCCAAATTCCTAGTAAATAGAAATTCTGCCCCATATGAAAGTTTGCTCTTAAATCAAAGTAGCCAGAAAACATGTGTGTGTGGGGGGGTGGGTCTTAAAAGTATGAAAATAAGTGGTCATTTTTCTTACTTTGAACTCATTACTTTCATGGTCTAAAGGGCTCAAGGCACAATGTAGTTTTCTATAGTGTTGGTCCAGTGGGTGTTCTGGGCTTTGCAGCTCTGTCTTCACCAACTTAATGGCAATTTCGATGTCTCCCAAAGCCTGACAAGATGAGATATAGAATCAGTGTGGGAGGAACCCAGGACAGAGATTTAATACTTCCAATCTACACATCTCTTACCTCTAGTAGTTGTACTTTTTCTGACAGTTCTTTTTCTGTCCGGATTAATGGAGGGGTACGGAGTCTAAGGACAGAGATACAACCCATAGTAAGTCTCTGATAAGTGGCACATGACTAAAAATAACAGACTAAAGATAGGTCCTTTAGAAAAAGGTATAAAAAACTGGGGTTTTCCATTTGAGAGAGAGAGAGATTAAAGAGATTTTAACTTCCAAATATATAGAGATATGATGTATATACTCTGAGTATGGTAAAACAAACTATATAGTTTGATAAACTTTATAGTTTGATAAAACAAACTATATAGATTTTGACATTTGAGACTAGAGTTGAAATTCATTTTCATGGGATCTTATTTTTTTTAAATAAGATTTATCACCATGAATAAGGAATAGTTGGGATATAGTTCTGTCTAGAAGCAGTAGACCATTCAAAGTTATTTCTAGGTCACAGAGCTCTATAAAGCAACAGAAAGAATAAAATAAGCACCAGAATACAGAATCAACTGTATTTAGATAAATGTATACAGAATCAACATGTATCAAGGTAAACATATTTTATATACCTAATATCATTTGAGTTCATAGAAATGGTGTTGGTATGGTTACAGTCACCTTAAAGAATAGGAAATAGAGGGTATTATGCCTGAAGGTGTTTTACTTGTTGGTTGGATAATAAACCCATTCTCTCTTGAGTTGGTAATTTCCACTTGGTCAGAGAATATGGTTGTAATCAGGCCAGGAGACTGCATCCCATACTTGCAAGCTGATTAATTAGGCTATTTATAAATCATTTTGGCTCTGTATCTATTCAAGATGATCATTTCCTTAGAAATGAAAGATTAAAAAGATTATAGTTGCTGGAGTGATATAAGGGATATGGTTGGGTAATAATAGCACAGGCCTTACCCAAAGTCATGTGGGATCCTGGTGTAGAATTCATTGCATGCTTCCATGAGAGCTCGTCCATGCTGGCCAGCCTGAATACAATCCTCAATCTTCTTAAGAGACTGGTAACCTGCCTTGATTTGCGCCACTGTCAGCTTCCCTGCAGGCCCAGGCAGACATGAGACTCCACAACTAAGGTCCTATCCTATAAACTGTATTTATGTCCCTGCCCAACAAAGACTCTCACCTTTCAATTTTGAAAATAGTCCCTCCTCCCTCCACACAACCCCTCCCCACATCTCTCCTTCATCATTAACATCAGAAAGCTTTCAATCATGATGGTGAAAAAATATCCCATTAAAGGAAGCAGGAAAAAGAGAATGGAGAATAGAATGTGAAGTCCTACCAAGTGGGGCTTTCTTGGTATCATATTTCATTTCTATCATCATCTCTTCCATGGCCTGGACATTACAGATCAACTTTATCAGCTCCTGTACACGACTATCTAGCTGTGACTCTGGTTTCAAGGGTAATTTAAGAGATTCCTCTTTCTTTGTTTCCTCTTCATTCTATAGCAAAAAAAAAAAAAAAAAAAAAAAATCATAAAATCTGTAAGGATCTATTTTAAGCTCCCTGCAAGGACTGACTCTACAGTATCTCTGGCAGGTGAACATCAGCCTCTGCTTGAACACAGGCCCATGCCAGTATTCACCTCGTCAGAGTATTCAGTGTGACTTCCACCTTCTAGTCCTGCTCTGCTTTTTCACAGTTAAACACCCAGAATAAGCCTAACAGGCCTTCCTAACACAATGTCATTAAGTATATAAAAACAGCTATTATGTCTCAGATCTTCTCATCTTGAAAAAACTAAGATTTCTCCAGGACAGTTTTCAGCATCCTGGTTGCATTTCAGTTTGGCAAAGTTAATTTTTTTTTTTTTTTTTTTTTTTTACTGTGGTATATAACAGTAAGTGAAGACAACTTTAAATGTAGTTTTATCTGACTCTTACTCCTCTCTTGATCCATAACATTAAACTTCTGGAAACGGGACCTAAGATTTTTTAAGAATCTTAGTAAATAACAGACTAGAAAAGCACATTCTATCCTCATTCTACAGCCCCTTCAAGGCTACCAAGATGAGTGAAAGTTACCCCTAAGGGAACTGTAATCTTTTCTTAGGTGGGAAACAGCAAGACTCAAAATACCCTGGCCTGTTGTGGTCTAGTAACTAACCTAAGCCATTCTGCTGCACTTCACCTTGGTTAAGAAGAAATAGTATTTCCCCTAAACATAGTCAGTTTACCTGAGTATTGGTGGTATAGTCCATTTGTAGGATATCATATTTTCCAGGTACCTTCTCAAACTTCCCACGATCCTCCCAATTATTTTTTGTTTTGTCAAGGAATCTGCCGAGTCCAAGGTGGTGAGAAAAAAATAAGGGTCTACTATTATTGATGGGCTTGCAATTGTTTCCTTAGAATATCTCCAAACTTTATTTCCCACAACAGAGCTCTATTACACATCAATTGGATTCTAAATTAGGACCCTGAATAAACAGTAAAGCTCTGGAAACAAAGGTAACAAAAAATGGGGAAAAAAGGACACTTGGGTTTCCCAAAGGCCCTGAAACAGCACAAAAGTCATTGAGATTTAAGACAAAAGATGCCTATCCAATCCCTTTCTCTGAAAGAAATGTTCCCAGAGACTCCAAAAAGTTCTTCATATCATAGTAAAATAATTTTTTAAACTCTAGATGGATACTCTCATCCCACTTTTCCCAAATTTCCTAAATTGTTGGTTATGTGCTAAATATATTAAATCTTCTGTTTTTAGTCAATTTCAAGGTTCCAGGTGATATAATCACTAACTAAGGATGAAGTTTGGGGTTCTAATCACAGAATGTCATTGTGGAAATACATTAACATTTAGGCCAAATCACACTTATTATAGAATTCTTAAAGAAGATACATCCAAGAGGAAGAAGGGTATTTTTTGTACTCATTTCTTAGCACTTACTTCTTCTGAAAGATTTCCTTGGCCTTGCTGAGGTCCCCTGAACAAGACACCAAGCTGTGTTGCCCCATTTTCCCAACTGCAAAGTAAATGCCACACATAAGATGGTTCCCTGTCCCCTAACGCAAGAAGAGTTCTCTAATAGTAACAAGCCAGCTCTCTAAGGTCTCTGCTTAGCATCTGACAAATGGGCGAGGGGAGAAGGGGAGGAGAAGATGAAAGCGCTTAGGGAACTGATCCTGTTGATTAGTTACCTGCTAACTGCCATAGTTGCTGAGCAGCACTAGCAGACCAATCACAGAGTTCTCACTCTCTGTGACTGAGAACTGGCTGCTCAGACTTTTTCCAACGGGAACTTCCTAATGAGGATGTCTCCCATTCCCCAGTTTCAAAAAGGACAATTTGACTCCGGAGCCCCTCCCAGGTTACAAGCCTCAATTCCACCAATTTAAACCCAGAGGATCCTTTGACCACTCACTAAGTTGTTTCTGGCATTCTGAGTGACAAACTCAGAAAATCCGTAATAAAAGTCATTACCTCGGCCCCATCTCATCCAAACACTGAAGTTCCTTTGGGCATCATCTTCTAATAGCTGAATCAGATAGTACTTGTTGTTGTTGAACTGGAGATTGGTCTATGATGAGTGAAACAAATATGAACAAAAAGAGGTTTGTAAATAGAGGCTGCATAAACCAATGACTGACTCTTCCTTGATCAGAAGTGCCAGTAATTGCAGTAAGGAAAAGGCTAGCAAGGGGCAAGAAAACCAGATTCTTGTGAGAGTAAGAATTTAAGAAGGGGTTTCTATATTAAACTTTAGATTCCTAGGAATTAAAGCTGGAGCCTGGAAGCTTCCTAAAACTTTCTACCCAACCTCAAATGTCCTATATTGTTTGGTTCCTTCTGTTTTTTTCCTGTCTTAGCTCCCTCCATAAGTACTTCCTAAGCTATATGTGTTTTCCAGCTCCCAACAATTTTGATGCCCCAAAGGTCTGTAACTATTATGCTTATTTGTTTAGATAATTTATTCTTCAATAGTTCGAATTACAGCTGTGTTTTGTCAGCTGCAGCAATCTGACAATGAATTGAGCACAGGACAATGTCAGGAGGGGATAGAAGAAAGGGAGAAACCACTGCCACATCTGTCCCATACCTAACCTGAGCCGACTTGGAAACATTCAGATAGAATGTGACTAGTATCTTAAAAGAGGCATACTGTGAATACTTACTCAGAGAGGACAAGGAGTGTATGAGAAGGAACAGCAGCTTGTGCTATAAGGTTGAGTCCTGGTTATCCAGGCACTCTTCTTCCTTGTTAAGTGTGCTGCCCCTTCCTACCCACTACTGCTCATATTACAGACTCATAGGATGTTAGGACAAAAAGGGGCCTTCAATTTTTTTTATTTGCTCATGATATTGTAAGTGAAAGAAGCAGTAACAAAGGAATGCTAGGTAGCTATATACGATGGTTCAAATATGAAGAGATATTCAGGAAATATATTAACCAGGCAAATGTATTATCTCTTTGAAACAACAAAAATAAACAAAGAGAAAAATGTTAAAAAAAAAAAAAAGAACAATTTAGCATAAAAATGTTAAACTTTAGTAAGGACAAAAAGTATGCCATAAAGAAAATCAAAAGGCAAATGACAAATTTGGAAAACATATAAGCAATTTATATTATAGACGAAAGACCATTCTCCATATTATATAAAGTTTCTCGAAGCCAGTAAGAAAAAGCCCAACAACCTCTTAGGAAATGTGTGAAATGGTATGAACAGATTGTTCATAGGTTCAATAAAAGAAATCTGCAAAGAGATCTGCTTCATATCGAGGACTCCACATCAGGTAGACTGCACTAGGGCCATGTACTTGGGAATATGAAGCCCTACTGGCTACTATAAGGGACTCCAGAATTAAACTGGGCACTGGGACACTGTCATCAGTTAACAAGAAGAAATTCCCATACATAGAATGGCTCCTCCCCTTACCTGATTTAGCATGACATCATACACATCATTCCCTTCACAATAAACATGGGCCTGGAAAGAAAAGAAAAAATCTGACATTTATATAGTCTCAGCCTTGATGAGAGCCTATGTGAGGCTCTAAATTTTCTTATCCCTTAGGTGTCATTCTCCAGCACTACCAATATCCATCTTTCAGGGAAAGAAATACAAAAGTATGTTCTTTCACAAGTAAGATGTCATTCCTATAATGAAAACACGTTGGCTTTTGGAATTACAGAAACAAATGATTCTAATTCAGTTAAAGGAAAGCTGCTCCAGAGGGAGCCTTTTTTATGGATTCTTTAAATTTTTTTCCCATTCATCAGTAACTCATGCCATACTAGGGCACAGTTTCTCATTTCTTCCTTGATAATGATATAATTTTCTAATTGAGAAAGAAAATGAGGTGTGAAAAGTTGATGACAACCCCAGAAGTTAACCATGTTAAAATCACTGATTATTGACCCCAAACCTCACCACTCCCATCTCTTAGCCTTGGAGAAAATTAATCACTAGTAATATTTTGGAGAGGACTCGTAAAATGAAAACTAGCAATATTCCAGATGGGAATCCCAATAACAGAACACTGCTCTCTGAGAAATCAGTGGGCCAAGGAGTCTCTTACCTTCCCCACCTTGGGGGTGCACTCTGGGTCCACGGGAACTTTGCCCTTTAACAGCAAGGTCTTCACAGACTCTGAGGAAAGACAGATTTGTACTATGGTTACTTGTATGGGAATCGTGGTTAGACAGAAAACTGTCATAATTAATTTTGCCCTTCCTAAGCAATCCTGATCTGCCCCGGCCTCAATCTGTCTTAAATACATGAAACTGAAGTTTACAAGAAAGTAGATTAGTCCTGTGCTATGCCCCACAGATAGAAAGTTTATTATATCTTCAAGAAAGGAAGAGATAAGAGTTGAAAGAACAAGATATCCCCCACTCTCACTCCTCCCAGAGACCTCCTTGCTGCCTCATGTCCTCTCTAGCCTACAACATGAAGCTGACCTTTCGTATCTTCTGTTCTGTCTTTATCCACCTTCTCTTCAGTCACAGCCTCCTTTTTCACGCCCTGCCTCTGGCATCTTTTAGTTTTCTTGGCAGGAGGAGAGTCTTCTGTAGCTGTGTTGCCATTATTAACTCTTTGAGTTTCATTTGCTGCTATAGAAGCTAAGGACAAGAAGAATGGTAGAAAAAGATGCAAAAGAAAGAATGAGTACACAGTGAATATAGTCCTTTGAAAAAAACACCATCTTTTTAAAGAGATGGTTTAGGATAGTTTTGTAAGTTTACAAAGAAATAATAACAATTCTTGATAACAGTCTGAATAATTGCTTCCTAAATTGCTATTCTAGCCAAATAAAATAAAATACTAAAAATAAAATGGAGCCACAGGGCTCTTGTGAGTTCATAGTCCGATGCATGAATCTCACAGCCTGCTTATGGCTTCTGTTTACTTGTGTCCAAATACCTACCCTTAAACTACCTTTGGTAGTATGAGATAATGGTTACTAGAGTGCTCTGGAGTCTGTGTGGACCTTAGAGCCTAGCTCTGACTCTTTTAGCTGTAGAAGCCAGCAGTGGTTATTTCATCTCTGTACCTCAGTTCCCCCAACTGTAAAATTCGGATGACAACAGTATTGAATCTGTAGGATGGCCCTATGCATTTATGAACATATTACACAAAGTAGAGACATCGATTCTAAGACTTGAATTTTACTACCTCTGAACCTGGGCATGATGCCTCTTACAATGCAAGTGAATCATGTTTTACCTGGAAGCGTTTTTTCTTTTCTTAGTGGTACATAAAATAACACCTTACAATTAATTTCTCCTAATTGTATGGCATTAGATATTTACAATAGTGCTGGCACTACGTTAGTTGCTATAGGTCCACAATTCTGTAATCCAGAAAGCTCTAAAAGCCGAAATATTAAAAGTTTAGCACAAAAACTAGTTTGGTGGCCAGGAGCAGGTCAGGGGGTGACGGAAGGGGTAGGAGCTAGGGGGCGCCATTTCTTTTCCGAATTCCCGCCCCGCAGCATTCTACCCCTCTCCCCAACAACAAACTCACAACTTCGCATCCGCCTGCTGCTAGTCCCCCGACGCCGAGCAGCCATGACGCCCGAATGTTGACGTAATCGATCCTTTCCCCGGACTCGCAGATCTAGAACCAGAAGACGGGAAAAGGCAGCGCGCGTGCGTCCTAGCGAGAAGACGCCCACAAGGGCCAGGGGAGACACACCCTACATTTGCATGTCGCTATGTGTTGTGGGAAGTCACCCTACTCTTGAAATGTCTTTAGGTTCAGGAACCTTATATAATCTGCGAACAGCAAGTTTTACGCATAGGGCGGAGGGAAGCTCATCAGTGGGGCTACGAGCTGAGTGCTGCGCGTCACTCTACCCCATGTCCCTTGGGAAGGTCTGAGACAAGGGCCAGTAGCGGCCCTAGCAGGGCCCTCCCTGAGCTTCGGGGAGGTGAGTTCCCAGAGAACGGGGCTCCGCGCGAGGGCAGACTGGGCAGGAGATGCCGTAGATCCCGCCCTCGGGCAGGGGCTCGGTGGATGCCTCCTTAGCCGGAGCTTGGAAAAGACTCACGGCCAGCGAAGTGAGTTCAATGGCTGAGGTGAGGTACCCCGCCGGGGGCCTCATAACCCAATTCAGACTACTCTCCCCCGTCCTCTTTTGAGGGGGGGAAAAAAAAACGTCCGTCCGTAATGCTGGGACAAGTATTATTACATCGGGATAGTTGTTTGCTAGGGAAGAAAAGAGGCAGGAAACTGCAGATCCCTTTCGGGAAACGGGATGCAAACTAGGAGAATGCGTATCAACTCGCAGAGAAACCTAATCATCTGAATTTTAGAAAGGTGACACACTTGGTGACATTAGGTAGGTCAAAGGCTCGCAAATGTTTGGGTCGGGTCAACGAGCGCACTTAAGCAGATCTCTGATTCTTCATCCTAGACTCTGAATCAAAAACAGACATTTTTAACAAGACCACCAGATAATTTTGATATTAGTGACTTTCATTATATAAATATAAATGTATATACTCATTACATCAACAAATATTTATTGGACATCTTGTTGGGTCCTTGGGATACAATAGTCTAGCCAAAATAGAGATATTTCATTTCTTCATGGAGCTTATAGTCTAGCTGGGGACAGATATTAACCAAGTAACCACACAACCCAAAGTAAAACAACAAATGCTATAAGAAGAAGCATATAATATGTACGAAGGGCAGTTCTAATGGGAGAGCAAATTGGGGAACTTATCACTAAGGAACGACAGGAGTTGAGCTGTATCGGAAGAATCAGTAGATGAAGAGGAGAGACACGGAGTGGCTGGAGCAAGGAGAGCAACAGGAAGTGTGGTGTGAAATGAGCTGAAGAGGCAGCCAGTGACCACAGCAAGCCATGTTTTCTTTCCAGGCCAAGGCTAGAAACTGTGCTTTGTCCCAATACGGATGTGTGTGTATGAACGACAGCTGGATTAAGGACTAACATGCAAAATAAAACTTTCAAATTCTTAGGCAGAAATTACACATAAATATCTTTTAGACCTTGAGGTAGGGAACAAGATTCTTAAAAGACAAACGTCACTGAGTATAAGAGAAAATATTGATAAACTTGATTATATTAAAATTAAGAATTCTTGTTCATCAGACATATAAAGTTTAGAAAGAAGAAAATAGAATTCTCATTTTTTGCATGAGACTTGATTATGAAAAAAAAACCAGAAGAAACTACAGGATACTTTTTTTCTTAATAGGAAAGCTTAGCAAGTCCGACAGAAAATAACTTATAAGAATAAATTGCATCTTTATAAAAGAACTTCAAACAAGTAGAAATAAAAAGTTTAGAAAAGATACCATTTATAATAACATCAAGGCATATTAAGTACTTGGGAATAAATCTGACAAAATATCAGTGCCCAACAAATGTTTATTGGCTTGAATTGGATTGGTTAATTATTCTGACATTTCAGTGGTAAGTCAAAGACTGTTTCATCTGACTTAATTATGCCACAAATAAATTAGACTGGTCTAAAAGGCATTAATTGGAGATAAGGAAACATACTAAAATGGAAAATTTATTTAAAATAGCTAATAGAGCTTTCGTTGTGTACTAGACACTGAGCTAAGTGCTTTACATGCATAAGGTCATTTACCATAATGACAATAGCTAGAATTTATTTGATGCTTACTATATTATTTATCACAACACCCCTACAGGGTAGGTATTATTATCCCCATTTCACATCTGTGGAAACTGATTTATAAAAATTTAAGTAACTTATTCAAGGTCACACGTGTATTAGTTTGTTAGGGCTGCCATTAGTAAGTACCACTGACTGGGTTGCTCAAACTGCAAAAATTACCTTCTCACTTACTTTACCTGAGGACTAGAAATCCAAGATAAGTGTCAGCAGGGTTGTTTTTTTCCTAAGGTCTCTCTCCTTGGATTATAGATGACTGTCTTCTTCCTGTAGCTTCCCATGCATGGCTTTCCCCATGTGTGTGTCTTAATCTCTTAATAAGGACACTAGTGGTATTATAGATTTGGTCCCACTTATATGACCTATTGTCCTTTAATTACTTCTTTAAAGGCCCTACCTCCAAATACAGTTATATTCTGAGGTACTAGGGGTCAAAACTTCAACATATGCATTTTGTGGGGGATAAGTGGGGGACACAATTCAGCGCATAACACAATTCCTAAGAGGCAGGATCAGGTATGAGTAACTCCAAATTTTATTCTTATCCACTAGGCTAATGTATTCTTCAATTTCATGACAGTAATTACCATCCCACGCACATTTTTTAAAATTTATTTTTTAGTTTTTGCTCAGTTTTTTTCTTCTCTTTAGTTAATTATTTTTTTAATGGTGGTCAGAGTGAGAATTACTGAAAATATATTTTGAAGATATGAGTTTTTTATAGTCAGATACAAAATAAACAAATATGGCAAAATATAGACAATTGTTAAATCTAAGTAATAGGCATATACATATCCATTATATTCCTTTCTCTGCTTTTCTGTATGCTTAAAATTGCAATAACAAATTGAAAAATTTAAGGAAAAAATGATAAATTGATAAATTAGTCAAAATAAGTATAACTAAAAGGAAGGGCTAACCGCAAACCAAGACTTCATATCCTAATAAGTGAACATTTTAGGTGGCATTACTGATTATAATGTGATATTCTTATGATTTATTTAAATTTCAATTTTATCTGCAGTCTAGATCAACATATCATAATGACAGGAAAATGCATTAATCAAGCTAAAATACAAAGTACATAAATTCTGGGAAAGCCTACATATTTCAAAAAAGCAAATTCTATGAAAAGCAGGGATTTATGAAGCCAAGATTAAACAACTAGGCCTTTAAAATAGGAACTCTTCCTAATGACCAGTTGTTTGGCTTTGTATCACATCGGACTGAGCAACTAGCACCCATGTCCTAATAAGAATCATTTAGTTCATACATGAGATCATGCAATTTCAAGTAGCTGAAGCAATCTATAAATAGATAGGAGTTATTTTCTTTATTTGGGTTGCAAGAAGGTATAGAAATATTTTCTAGTAAAATTTCTGAAATCCTAGAATACATAAAATATAATGAGGAAAAATAGCAGGAACAGGAGAAAAATGAAAGAGACAGGAGGACGAAGAGAAAGGGAGAAAAGAAGAGGTAATACATTTATACAATAGTATTTTGTCAACATAAAAAATGTCCAAATCTGTAGAGAATTTTTGTGAGTTTATTTGAGCCAAACTGATGACAAATGCTGGGGAGCAAGATCTCAAATGCTCTGGAAAATGACAGTTTTGCAGCTTATTTTATACATTAAAATCAAAGGAGAAGACATAAAGAAGGTACATGAAATCCACTGGTGGTAGATTAAGGAGGCAGACTAAAGTATAGCAGAGAAATTTCTAGGGTTGGATAATAGGCAAAATGGAGAAACACATTCTTCTTTTATATTAGTGGGTATAGGATAATTAATAATGAACATTTACAGCACATAGAGATGGTATGCAGGGAACAAGATAATAATGTGGCCTTTTGTTGTCTCATGCTCTGGTGGTCTTGTGCTCTGATGCCTGTAGTTGTGCCTTCGAGGGGTAGGGAAAGAAAATTATTCTGACATTTCAAAGGTATGTTATCCTAGATGCATAAGAACAAAGGCCAGAGCTCACTTAAGGTAAAGACTCGCCTTTGCTAAGGAAGATAAAGGCCTGGGATGTGACTACCTGCTATAACTTGCCCAGTTAGGAATCTGTGATTAGACCATCCTGTGTGGTTACTTTTGGTCACTGAGCTTGTCAGGCCTTCCATGTGGCCCCCTGAGTTTGTCAGGTTTATTGCAGAGGCCCTTTTTTGTGTATAATTATTGTAGAGTGTAAATGTGAGTTTACTTCTTAGCCTTGTCTTCATTATATTTGTATGATTTTAAAGCTTAAGCCATTAGAGAAAAATCTGATATTTAAAATTTGTGATTGTAATTAAATATTAAAAATTTTTGAGTATTTATAATTTATAAAGCACATTAAAACAAGGTACTATTGCCGGAGAACGGGTTCTTGGTTACTCCGCAGGAAAGAATTCAAAGGCGCGCTGAATAAACTGAGCAAGAGATGAATTTACTGAGAGAAAGAGGATGGGACTGCACTCTCAGAGTTGTGGGAGTGGGCAGGCTGGGAGAATAGCCACTGCGCCGAATAGGGTTGGGGCTTGGGAATTTATTATTTTCGAAAGGAGGGCGCAGAATATTCAAAACTTAGGGGTGGTGTTATAGGCGTTCCCAGGTAGGTCTTTGCTGACCACTCCTTCCAGTTCAGAGGAGGGAGTTTTTTCCTTATTTGGCCCTTGTCAGAACTGTCCCGATGACACAGCAGGTGGAGAGTCTCCCTGCCTGCAATGCTAATAATATTATAATCAATTACAATTAGCTAAAGTTCACCTTCAGGGGCAAGATGGTGTCTTGGGTCTGCTATGGGCCACCGAAAGAGTCCTGGCCAGTCTGGTAGCTGCACCTTTTCTTAAGAATGATCTCATCTCCTCCCTCCTTTGTTTTCCCTTACTTCCTCCTTCCCTTTCTCCCCCTATTCTTTCAGCCTGCGGTAACAATACCATTTCCATTGACTTATTAGCAATATTCATATTACTGTGACATCATGAATTCGTTCAGTTTTTGGAAAGCAAAATAGTAGCCAAGTTTCAGGAGCTGCCCTCCTGTCTTCGCCCCTCCCCCCCTCATGAAGGAGTAAGAAGGAAGAGAAGATATAACAGCACAGGTTCTGATGGGATAAGGTGGGAAGGGTCCAGAGAAGTAGGAAGGAGTTAGCCAAAATATTTGGCAAAAAAGGATTGTGATTAAAGCAAATGGACCTAAAATTGATCCCAGGTATCTCAAGGTCATGATCAGAGAACCTTGCTGACCTATACGGTGCTGGAATGGCCATCTTGTTCTAGTAGATCACTGCATAGGTCAGCAAGGTTCTCTGAGGGCAGATGGTCCTTCTTGGTTAGTGCTAAACATGGCCCAAAATGTCCTACTCAAGGCTCCATGTTTTTAATACAGGAGGATTATAGGATTGTAGAGTCAGCGAATTTCAACATGTGTAACCCCATGGATCCTGGACCCAGATCCTTTCTTCATTCCCCTCTCCAGGAATTAATTTTAGAGCTTGGGCAACTTTTCCTTTTTAACTCTTAAAACACATAGGGTCTGTGAATCTCTGCCTTTCTGTTTTATTTTTGGTATTCCAAAGCTCTTTACTAAAATAGTTCTCCCAGAGTGATTTCAGAGAGCCCTCTACTCATCCTTCTGGGATTCCAAAATGATCCACTGGCACCTGTCATTGGAGGAGAAAATCTGCAAAGTAAATTTGCTAATGTTAAAGTAGGGAATTATGGGTAAGTGTAGGTCCATAACCACATGGAGTTTAGGAGCAAAAACTGATTTCCATTTCTTTACTTGTATCCAGAAAGAATTGTATGATGTGTAGACAAATAGACTAGCATAAGTAAACTAAAAGCAGTTACTTACTTTTTCATCTCCTCTAATCATAAGAATGGGGAATGAGCAAGGAAGGAAGGAGAATATGAATTGAGCTTGTACTGTGGACTAGTCATTATGCTATACTCTTTCATATATATATGTTAGGGAAATAGGTATCACTATTCCCATGATACAGAGGAGACAAATTGAGTCTCAGAGAGTTTAAGAAATGTATTCCAGATTGTGCAGCTAGAAAGTGTTACCAGGAGTAATGTTTTTCCATGGTTCTTGTCTTCTTGAAGGAAATAATTCAATCAAGAGACAGTGTATGAAACATAGAACAACAGGAAGTTCATTAGTAAATTCAAGTACACTCTGAGACGTGGAGTGGGCTGACCCAAGAGAGGGAAGCAGGCTCTCCTTACATTGCATGAGGGTTTTTATTTCTATGGGTAGAATTGTCTCCCCCTCTCCCTTTCTAGTATCTTCCTCCTTTTTGGCTGACATGTCCTGTCCTCCCTTCTTGTTCCCAAGGTTGTTTCCTAGGTTGTGGACCCTAGGGTGTGAGTGTGAACCCTGATGCATGCGACAAGTAAAGAGTTAACAGGAGCGAGCTTGCAAGCTGCCAGGAGGGAGCTTAAACATTAACCGCTTGGCTCTGACTCCCTAGTTCAGCACTGTACCTGCAGGCTGACACCTTACATGCGTCATAGGTGGGAACAGAACAGTTACCAATTGCAACGGTCATCCCCTGAACACTAACAAACACCCATCATAGATGGAAACAGAATAATTCCCAGGAGAAGACAATTGTCATCGCAGCCCCCCTGCAAGCTGACAAGCACCCTACTTGCTGCCTGGAAAAATATAAAACCCTAGCACACCTTCTCATCAGGGCAGCCGTCTCCCATAGGATTCTGCCCCGGCTAAACTCCTGCCAGTATCCCTCTCTTACCCCTCTGTCTCCGCAGCTCTCCTTCTCAGACTGCCCTGGCAAAACTTCTGCCAGTTCCAAACAGAACTCTCTCTCTCCCTTTTTGACTTTCAATAAATCTTTTCTCTGGATACTCTGTAGAGTCTCGTAAATGCTTTTACATTCTGCAAATGATCAGGGGTTAATTCTGCACCAAGATAAACCCGTCAATTTCCCGCGATTTATTTGAGAAGCCATTAAAAAGGGGGCAAAACTATAATGCATGGTTCTGGGAAGCAGGAGGTACACTCTGATAAGCAGGATGTGTTCCCTCCCTCTCTGGCATTTCTCCTTTTTCTAATGACATATCTTCTTGGTTAAGGGGCGTGTACTAGCCCACTATCTTCTCATAATTCTTTAGGAAAGCCTGCTAAGGGGGGTGGGGAGGGCTAAACCGTAAAGTCTTGTTCTCAGTATCCTGCTGAGCAAGCTGTTTGTGCCCACCTTTGTTTTCAGTATCCTGCAGAGCAGAATATCTAACTCAAGTAGGAGCAGCTGCAAGGGGCCTCCTAACTGGGGCTAGTTCCCCTCTTTCTGCTTATTTCTACCTTTCTACCTACCCTATCAAAAGCTTTTATACCTTTTAGACAATGAAACAGTAAATCTGGAAAGAATTGACAAGTCAAAAGGGTTTGAGCTATGGGTAGTAAATGGTGAAAAAGAAATTAGAAAGAAAAGGGTTAGTTTAACAAGGTTCGTTTATACAGCTAAGTTTTACTTCAAAGCCTAAGCCTTTAAACCACCCATCTTTTATCCACTAAGCCTGTTAACTTGAATATTAATTGCTCTGAAAGTAAGTTGTAACTTGAACAGATCTAGACTGTTTATAATGAAACCTTGCATAAATTACCTTGTATTAATTAACCATGTTGAGGTCACAAAGGGTAGGAAATTATCCTACTGGAATGAAAATTGTTTGCAGTAGGTCCATCTAAATAAGAATGTGTATAAACAGCCTGAATTAGCCTGTTTGCTTGTGTTAAGTACATTAACTTAAACGGAAGCTTGGTTTAAAAAGTTCAGCCTAAAACAGTGCAGGTAGCATCACTGGTTCATAAAGAGATAAGGTGAAGGAGAAGGTTGTGTCATATCAGCACCTTTTAAGGTAAAGAAGGAGGGGATCTGCCTTTAACTCATTAGCCAATCAGACTCTGAGGCCACTTCTTAAAACCACTTCCTGTCTCTGTACTTTCTCTCTCTCCGGTTGGTGGTGGGCTGGTGAGTGTGCACTTAATTTTGTTCCCTAATTGTTTTGAATTTCCTTTCCATTTGAACCATGTATCCTGGTGGCAGGCCTTTATTTCAAGCCAGCATTGGAGTGTGTGTGTGAGCCGTAAGGTGATTATACTCGGCTGGTGGAGACGAAGAAGGCAGTGAAATGCTTTGCCTGGCTTGTTTCCACGTGGGCCTCTGCAGTACTGGGTCTGCCTTCCTTTCTTAGACCTGGTGACTTAGAAACAATAGACTCTGTTTCATGTACAGAGTGTACAGTGTTCCTGGAAAATGTGTGGATTCATTTTGCTTGAAGGGAAAGCTACAGTTGTTATCCCAGTGCTGTTTGACTTCTGTCTCCCTGGGTGAGAGGGTAGGTCTTGGGAGGAGTTCAGACCAGTACATTGAACGCTTTTGTGGCTGCAGGGCCCTGGTCCTTACTGGGTTTGTGTGAGCTGCAGTGAATGCTGTCTTTGCCCTGGTCTTTGCTCAGAGCCTTCCAGTTTACTTAGTAAGATTAAAGCAGCAAACTGAAGTCAGGATTTTAGCCCTAAGAAGAGTTCCTAATTTTAATGTTGCCACTGTGGTGAGGGTGCCCTAAAAAGCTTAAGATATACTAAAAAAGATCAGGGGCCTTAGCTTAGTGCAAGCCTAAATCAAATTTCAGTGCCACAGCTTACTATTCCAGTGACCTTCAGTGAGTCAGTGAGCCATTCGGAGGCTCAGCTTTTGAGGATCAAAATACATGAAGGCCAGGCTCTAGTTAGTGTACAATAAATGCAACGTAACTTCTGGAAGTAAGCAATACATTTATTTAGTAAATCTTTTTTTTCATAAAAATGTTTTGCCTACTGACCTTGAGTGTAATTTCACCAGATTCCCATTTTTCTCTTTGTTACACTTTAGTTTGAATAAAGCGTATGTGTTGGCTTAGCTTTACAAGCAGGAGGTGTGAGAAAGACATAAACTAGTGTATGGAATGTAGTAACAGCCAGTTATAGACCTCTGATAATCCTTCTAATTCTCAAGCTTTATTGTTAATTTTATTTTTTGAATAGGTAGTACATTCATATGGTTCAAAGTCCAAAAGGGACCAAAGTATATACAATGAAGTCTCCTAAGCCAGCTGATTCCCCTTCCCAATAACAGTGTTAACAGTTTCTTGTGTATCCTTCCTGAGATATTTTCTGCTGCTATTAGCAAATATATGTATCTTACTTCCCTCCCTGCCCTAAGATTTCCAAATGAGTAAATACAGAGCATCCACATTCTTTATAATGGTTACACAGCAATCTAATATATGTACATACCGTAATTTATTTAACCTTTTTTATTCGACTTCTAGGTCATTTACAATTTTGTTATTTCCCCCACATGTGACATTTCAGTTGGGTTTTGATATATTGTTTATAAGGACTCTAAATATGCAGTGCTTCCAGTTATATTTATTTTGTGCACGTAATGATGACTAGAAACAACCAACACCATAATATCTTGACTGAGCAATAAAGACTTTTCTATAAAAAGCAACACCATGCTGATGGCTTTTAATGTGAGTACATCTTTGCCCACTTCGGTTTAAAGCATGTAACGTTGAGAAGGAATGACAACATGAACCACAGAAAGCACGTGGTCTTTGTGTTCACGGGCAGAAAGGGCATGCTCACGGTGTGTACTTAGCAAAATGTGTGCTGGATGTCTTCCTCAAATTATGATAATGAGTGAGTAAACTCATTTTAACATTAAATTAGGAAAAACTGACTTTTTTTGGGGGTGATGGAAACGTGCAAAATAAAAAAGGAAGCCTCCGGGAATTCCTACAAAGCTAATTTAAAAGTCTTAAGAGGCTAATAAGATCGTGTCTAATACTTAATTTTCCAGTTAGGAGGCTTTGATGACTGGGAGAAAAATTTCTTTTTGATGGAAGTATGCTTTTGTTGAGTAACTATATAGAATATACCGGAGTCTTCACTGTTAAGGAGGGAATTGAGGGGAAGGGGGCAGTGGACTCTTACAAGATGCAGCATCTTAGATTTGGAGGGGCCCTTTTACATGAGTGACTTTCTGGCTTCAAGATTGTTCTGAAAAGTTGAATTTTTTGGGCAGAATATCTGCATTCTTACTCATTAACTGGTTGAGCTTAGATACTTACTAATAGAAACAACATATTAAACATTAAAGTATTTTATATTCATTTTACCTCATTTAATCTTCTCAATAGTACTAAGAGGTAGATGGTATTTGTCCTCATTTTACAGAAAGGAAATCTAAGGCTTAGGGAAGTTAACTTGCCTAAGGTCACAGCAAATATGTGGGGGAACCAGGGTGCAAATCCAGTTCTGTCCAACTTCAAAATCCATTATCTTAACCCCTAAGCTAAGTTGCCTCATTTATTTAGTCTCTATACTACTTCCATATCTATAAAATGGATATGGCATAGTACTTGCAAAATGAGGTGAAATATGGAAAGTGCTTTATATATTCTAAGATAGGCGAAGTATTATGAAATAGATACAAATATGTTGATACAGTAAAAGATTTTATTTCCTCTTACATCCTGATTTCCAGTTATTCCTTCCTGTTGTTTCCCTTAGGTTCTATATTTTCAGTTCATTTTTATTCGTTCCTCCAGCAATGGGACTGGGCTGGGTGAAATAGTGGTCTCTTAGGATGAACTTCATGGTTAGTCATATTTCTGATCTCACCACTTATTTATGCTCTGAGTGGATTCCCCCTGCACTAAGAATTTAAAACAATTAGTATTCTTGGCTAAAATAGCTAAGAGTGAGTGGGGACCAAAACTTGGCAGTCTGTTCTGATAGTGCCCTATAGAGGTATCTCTAAAAGAGAACTATGCCAAGCACCAATATAGCATACTTCCCATACAAACTTCTGTATTTTCCTTTGTTTCAGGTTGAAGATGGAATCCATTGAGGAAGGAAGGCCTGGGTCTTCAGCACCTGTGTGCGAGCACAGAAGTGGCACTGTGAAAGCCTTTATAACATCTGCTGCAGACCCACTAAAAATCAAGTGGGCTTGTATTTGGACATTCTCAGTAGGAATGGTTAAAAGCTGATGGGATCATAAAGGCAAGTACTTGAACTTTGATCAAGATATGTTGCCTTACAGTGTTCTCTGTTACCTGTATATGTGTCTTTCCCATCTAAAAAAGGTAGGAGGTTCTTTGAGTTACCATTGTATCCCACAATCGCTAGACACACAGTCGGAAGAGTAAAATTGAATGGTAATGTAATAAAACAAGCCTCAGCTGATTTAGTATTGCGAATAATTAGTTTGTATCAGGCTTTGATGAAGCATCTGTTCATATATATAAAATGAATCTGTTCACATATGTAAAATGATACTGGTGCCATGAGCACCAGTACTTTGAAGCACTTGTCACAGGGAACAAAATGAGTGGGTCATTGATTGTTTATGGGGTATTTACAAAACAATTTATACCCAGTAAATAAGTACGCAGTAAATATGATGTGGCCTTCACATGGTAGAATGACACTTGTGAAACGACTAGACCCCCATAGGGAACATCACACATTGGGAAAGGCATCATTTAACACCAGGATTTATGTGGTAGGCTTCGTGCCATGTGCTAAACACACAAAGACCAGGTTCTTTGCAATCTTGGTTTTGTTTGTGAGATGAGACAAATAGAGAAGTTGCACCCTTAAATCTATAATTTATCTCCTGTAAGAAGTACTTGGATCATGGAGTTTTGAGATAGACATTATTAGAACTATAGAAACCTCCGACTTCATGTTTTGCTTCCTGTCTTTGTTCCTGCTGATCTGAAAACATTCTACATAATTAAAGCATTCAAGAGTAGGACAAGAAAGGAGTAAAATAACACTTTGATTATATCTCTGGGGTACTTAAAACTCCTCAGTTTCTTTCCAACCTACTGAGCCAGCCAGTATGTTCTCATTACGTTCTAAGGTAAACCATCTTCTGTAGCTCTGCTTTTTATTTCATGTAGGTGGTGGCAAGTTGAAGTGAAAACAGGGAGTTTTGACAACTAGACTTAAATCCTAGCTCTTAATAGCTAGGTGACCTTAGGAAATTTAACTTCTGAACCTCAAATTTCCTTGTAGATATGGGGTTGTAAATTTTGAGTAAAACGATTTCTATAGTTCTGTCAGCTTATTTTAGTCAATACCTGTCCTTCAAGGCACTGCTGTCCAACAGAACTTTCTGCAATGGATATGTTCTATATTTGTAATGTCCAATATGGTATTCATTAACCAAATTTAGATATTAAGCAGTTAAAAAGTGACTGGTATGACTAAGAAATTTTGTTTTTAATTTAATTTAAAGTGGCTGTGTGTGGTATTACTTATTGGATAGTACACTTTTTAAGAGCTGAGACGTAAGTGGCAACATTAGTTTCAGGTGCACAACGTAATGATGCGGTAATTGTATAGATTGCAATATGATTAGCACAGTAAGTTTGGTTAAGATCCATCACTACACCTTCTTAACATTTTTCTTGTGATGAGAACGTTTAAGATCTACTCTCAGCAACTTTCAAATATACAATATAGTATTATTTTAAGTCCAATTTTAATGTTCATTCAAGACTTTTTTTAATCAATAGGACGTTTTATTCAATTTAGTTCTGGAATGGAAATAATCGTCACATTTTATAATGTCTAATTTCAATTTCATATTATCTATTGTGTATAGTCAAGCATACCTGCTAGCCTTGTTCCTTCCCCTAACTTTATGAAACCATCCTTGATCAATGATTCTTTTAACATTACTTGCTTTCTCTACCACTTATTTAGTATTTACCATGGACATTAATTTTCATGAGTCTTGTCTTTTCTAGCTCGATTGTATTTGAGGTTATGAATTTTTAAATCTCCACATTACTATATGAAAAGGAACCTGATAAAAATACAATTGTAATATTTTTAGTTAATAAGTTTTAAATGATCATTAACTGTAAGAGAAAATTTTTCTATTTAGTAATTAGATAAAGAACAGGGAATAGTCTGAAGGGTTGCCTACAGTGATGAATTCTGTGTCCAGTCGGAAAGTTCAGATTACATTCAAACAATGGAAGAGGAAATTAAAGCTTCTCATATTGCCAGCTTGTGGCTGACTTGGGCTCCAAGTGATGAGAATTCAATTTTGCTATGTCAAGGGAAGGTTTTCTTTAGCTTATTGCAATAAAAAGTGTACCAAAAGTAAAGGTTAAATATAATCGATATTAGCTCAAATGAAATTGAAGTGTATTTTGAAAAAAACTTTTGGATTACCTTCTCCTATCTAAATCTTAGTGTCTTCCTTTTTTTTTTTTTTTTTTTTAGGATTTTGTGAATTCAATGACTAGTTACATGTGTTCTGTCATCACACCCGCCTGTGGAGTTGAGAGGCTGACAGTGACCAGTGCCATTTATGCCTCATCTCCCTGCATTTGTTCCCATGGCTGCCAAGCTCTGGCTGCAGTCAGCACAGGGCTCTTTCCTTTTGCATACCTGTTCTCATTGTGAGACTGTTGACCTTTATAAACTTTCAGAGGCTGGTTACACTTATTGCACAGTTTTCCCCAAACTTTTACATTTATACAAAAAGTTGAGCTTGGGTAGAAGTCCTGCCCTACTCTGATACTGAGTTTGAGCATTTGATGACATTCTGCATGTAGGTGGATCAATTTATATTACTGAATGGAGATTCAAAGAATGAGCAGTTTTCCTTGAGGTTAATTTTCTTTGTGGCTGTATGGGTGTGACTTGTGTAGGCTGGTGTGCATTCAAGTCTTGTCGTAAACTTTGTGTTTTTTTTTAATTTGTTTTCCAGAGATAATGCTAAGTAGTCAATAGATTCTGTAGTTCAGCTTCATTCCAAGATAGATGCTGGATTCATCTGATACCAGAGGTAAGTGAAAGAAAAACCTTCATTCTTACCTCATTTGAATCTCTAATCACTTAGCAAGTTTTGGGGCTCAGTGTTCATAGTGGCTGAGATTTGATACTTGAAAAAGCGTTGGTTCTAACCTTAAGATTTTCCTGGTTTAGGGATGAGGAACCGGTGGTGGTTTGCCCTTCACCAGTCATTTACAGTTTGCCATGATGAAATGCATGTTAAGTCCGTGTTTCAGCTGATCATCCTGATTAAACACATGCTCTGAGCAGACTAAAGCTAGGGCAAACACCTGGAATTCTGCTTGTTGGAGTGCCTAATTTGGGATCTAGCCTGTGATCCCAAGTAATTCTTAAATCTTTCTGAATTTGATACTATAACACTTTTGTTATGCATTAATCTTTTCATCAAAAGATCTCTATGATATAGACAGAACTAGGGTCAAGAATTATAAAAAATTTGAACAGTAAAGAAACAGCACTGATAATGGGGATAATTCTATTTTATTAGTCTATATATCAGGTTAAGAGAATCTCAGAGTCAGATCAGTTTTGTCAGGATCATATAATGCAACACTATACAGTCACTTACAAGTTGTGTTTACCTTTCTTTTTATTATTAAAATTTATTGGGGTGACAATGATTAGTAAAATTACATAGGTCTCAAGTATACAATTCTGTAATACATCATCTATATATCATACTTGTGTGTTCACCACCCAGAGTCAGTTCTCCTTCCATCACCATGTATTTGATCCCCTTTACCCTCATCTACCATCCCTTTCCCCCTTACCCTCTGGTAACCACTAAACTATTATCTGTGTCTATGAGTTTTTGTTTCTTCATTTCTTTGTCTTATTTCTTTGTTGCTTTCAGTTTCATATCACACATATCAGTGAAGTCTTATAATTTTCGACAAAGGAGCCAAAAACAATGGAGAAAAGAAAGCCTCTTCAGTAAATGATGCTGGGAGAATTGGAAAGCCACATGCAAAAGAATGAAACTAGACTGCTATCTGTCACCATGTACCAAAATTAACTCAAAATGGATCAAAGACCTAAACGTAAGACCTGAAACAATAAACTGCGTAGAAGAAAACATAGGCAGTAAACTTATGAACCTGGGTTCAAAGAACATTTTATGAATTTGACCTCAAAGGCAAGGGAAATAAAAGCTAAAATAAATGAATGGGACTATGTTTACCTTTCTTGAAATGGGAGGGTATTCATGACACATTGAATTAAAAACAAGTTACAGAGTAATACGTATAATCCTTTTACTGCCTAAACATTTTTATATACTTATTTATTTGAGAAACCACCTGAAAGGATATACTCTAATACTAGGGATTATTGTCTCTAGAATTGGATTCTATGTGTGATTTTGTTAACCTGTACTTTCTGACTTTATTATATCATGTATTATATAGTTTAAAGTTATTTTTTTAATTAAAAAAATTTTTTTATTCCTCAGTTTTATTATTATTTTTTAATTAAAGTTTATTGGGGTGACAATTGTTAGTAAAGTTACGTAAAGTTCAGGTATACAATTCTGTAGTACATCCTTTATAAATCACATTGTGTGTTCATCACCGGGAGTCAGTTCTCCTTCCATCACCATATATATGATTCCCTTTACCCTCAACTACTACCTGCCTCCCCCCAATTTTTAAAAAATTTTTATTGGGGAACTGTGTTTTTACAGGACCTATCAGTCGTCTTTCAATCTAGTTGTGGAGGGCACGCTCACTGGCCTATGTGGGAACTGAACTGGCAACCCTGTTCAGAGCTTGCGCTCTAACCAACTGAGCAATCCTGCTGCCCCCTAAAGTTATTTTTAAATAACCTAGATGGAAGAGGCTTGTATTCTTTACCTGTGCCTGAACGTTTCAACAGAATGGGGTAAATCTGAGGGTAAAATACAGGAAATACACATAATTCAAAGTAACATCAGCACTTGAAATAGTTTTTTAGCTTTTGGCTATGTCTTTTGCAGAAATGAAATTTCAGGAGACTGAAACTAGATGAATTTCTTTCTAGAAACTTCTTTCCCAACCTTGGAACTCTTGGCTGCTGTAAGTCCTGGATATACAATAGATGATGACAACATTTTTCTCTTATGGTAAGGCTTATGATGAAATTGAGAAGCTTTGATATACATATGAATCTTTGAAAATTCAGCTTTGTGACATTATGGCTAGCTGCTAAGGTTCTACAAATTTTATTTTAAAAAGTCAGATGTTGAGAGGTAGCATAGTAGTAATACATGGGTCAGACTGGAGTCAGGCTGGGTTCAAACCCATCCTCTGTCACTTAACCAGCTATGTAAACTTGGCAAGTTTCTTAGTATCTCAGTTTCTTAGTGTCTATATCTTAGAAGACAATGCTAGTGCCTGACTCAATAGTGCTTGACTTTGAAGATTAAATTAGGTAATACATGTGTGGGGCTTAGAACATTGTTAAGCGTATGGTAAATGCTCAGTAGATGTTAGCTGTTTTATCAGTGTTCATGTGTATATTTATTTTAGACTTTTTCACTATCTATTCATTTCTGACATCTGCATAATAGGGTGTTAGAAATTCTTTTATTGCTTATGTGCATCTTCCAGTCTGCCGGTTCCTCATTATTTTTACCCCAAAGCCTAATTTAATTCTTGAATTAGGCAACATATGGTAATAAGGACTATAGTGTGTATCCCTATATAATTCCAGTAACATTTTCTCTAGTTAATTATTCTTGGTTCGGGCACTAATTCTTTTTATAATCTGATTCCTCATTTTTGTCTGTATAGCTGGACCAGTTGATATTTAATGGTTGTTTTCGCTCTTGACTAACTCTAAAATTTAGATGTTATGATTCCTGTAAGTCACTTGATAGCTTTATTTTTTATTTTTAAACTTTTTATTTTTTTTGTTTTGATTTTTTTATTTTGTCTTTTTTATGTTTTTTGATAGCTGTATTTTTGATAAATATTTCTTAGAACATCTATTACAGTTTATTAGAATGGTTGGAGATAAACTTTGATGGCTGTTCCTCTCACTGCTTGGAGCCTTAGGTAGTGGGATTTTAGTCCATCATATATATAAGCTGACTTGTCTTCACTCAGAGCACCATGGGGATGGATTGGCTGTCCATTAGTGCCTTCTGATTTTTGTGGAGTCAGACAATTACAAAACTTAGTAATTCTAGGTTAATAAAATGTACCTGTGATTTAAAAACAAAACAAAACTAAATTTAAAACATGAGTATATAGTTTGAGAACCCTTTGATTGCAATAGTATTTGAATAGCACTGATCTTGGGCTATGAAATGAACTCTAGTGAATTGATCTGGGATTTACTGAAACATTATACTACTCTAAAGTCATTCATGTTTAAATTTTAAATGGTTTACTCAGTTTTATACTGAGTGATTGTTCACATATTCAGGGCGATACTAAAAATATCTTTTTCTTTGCAGTATGAAGGTAGACGATTCTTCAAATTGAAGATGGAAGCTTTTGTCACCAGAAAAGGTTTTTAAAATCAACTTGCAAAAATGTAAGAGGCAGCAAAGGAAAGAGTAAAATATTTTCTCGTTCTTAGATTCCACATTGTAAACTCCGTGAAAGCAGGCCAACTTCTTTATCCTTAATGCCTGTCCCAGAATAGATAATCAAAAAATAAACTATCTGGGTACCAATGAATCTACTTATAATTCTTAATATCTGGTTATGATGCTTGATCCTTTAAGAGGCAATAAAGAATGGCTGTGCAAACATCCTATGTATGTGAGGAATAGATATATAAAAGCTTACTGATATTTAATAGGAAATCTTTTATTAACATTTTATAGTCTTATTGGATATTTACCATTGATTTAAATTACACATACCACTCAAGTATGATAAAAAACAAACAAACATTATTTCTGCTTTATATTTAATGTTGAAATAGTCTCAGTTTTGGCTACATTATACTACAGGGAATTTTTTGCCCAATATACTGTACTTACATTCATGAATGTATATTTAATATGCAAAAGGTATAAAATACACATCCAAATATTGGAAGTCTGGATTACTTCAGTGTGTTTTGGAATGAGATTTAATATCATGCTTATACCAGAATCACACCAATGGTATGTAACTGTAATAACTTCTGTTAGAATACGAAACCTATTTAAATTAAGATTCTTTTATTAAAGTATCAAATTAGTTTTAGATTACATGATGCTAACAGCCAAAGATTCAAAGATAATGGGAGGTAAAGTTACTATCTCTGAGACTCTTAGAGAAATGTGGTACATAAATACTCATAATATAGCTGAAAGTTACTTAGAATATTTACACAAGATCAAAATCAAATTTCCAGGCAAAAATATCATTTTTGAAAGGTGAAAGTAATATGTAATGAAATGGTGTAAGTGATGTATAAGCACAAATTGTACTGTCAGTTTATCCAGACTCCTTATAGGTTAAAGATCTATAAATGTAAAGGAGAATTTTACACCTATAGAAAAGCAAAGAATGTGACATTGGAGTAGACATAAGCTCAAAAAGGAAAGATTGATAAATTTGTATACAGTAAAATTCAAACTGTATTTGCATGCCCTGTAACTGGCAAAGGATTTCATATAAATGAAGGAAATGATCAAAGGATTAAATGTGCAATTCACAGATGAGAACCCCTGAGTAATCATTCACATGAAAAGATGTTTAATCTCACTAGTTCAAAGAATTACACATTAAACAACATTGAGAAACCATTTTACTGCCATTAGATGGGCAAAACTCAAAACAGAAAAACTGATACTTCCATATGTTGCTGGGTCTGGAACGTGGGCTCCCTTTTCTGGTGGCAGTAAATTTAAGTGATACTTTGGAGAGTGGTTGTTTAAGATACTTATACACTAACCCAGTCTCTGGGTATTACGTTGTGTAGGAATTGGCATGTGTAGTAAAGGAGGCATTTACAGAAAGTTCACTGCAGTATTTTTAATTGTAAAAACCGGGAACCAATGTCCATTAAAAAGTGGATAAATTGTGGTATATTTGTAGTATTTGGCTATTAAAAGGAATTAATACAAAGTATGTATATTAATTTGACTACATCTCAAAAATGAGTTAAAATGACCAAGTGATATGTGCTATGTGATGAGATTTGGTGGTTTTGGAACATGCAAAACAAGACTGATGTTTACCGTGTTTACCTGAAAATAAACCTAGTCAGACAATCAGCTCTAATGCGTCTTTTGGAGCAAAAAATAATATAAGACCCGGTCTTATTTCACTAACATAAGACCGGGTATAATATAACATAATATAATATAGTATAGTATAATATAATATAATATAATATAATATAATATAATATAATATAATATAATAATACCTGGTATTATTTTACTATAATATAAAACCCGGTCTTATATAAGACCGGATAATATATTCATTTTTTGTTCCAAAAGACGCATTAGAGCTGATTGTCCGACTTGGGCTTATGTTCGGGGAAACACCGTATGCATATACTAAAAGTGTAAAAGCATGTATGAGAATAATAAACACCGAAATTTGGCTGTTTACTTCTGGAGAGGTGGGAGGAAAATGAGGTTGAAGTGTACACAGGGGAGGTTTCAATTATATCTAATGTGTTACTTCATTAAAAAAGATCAAATGTGAGAAAGGTTTGGGTTTATTAAAGCTGTGATGCTTTGATATGCTTGATATTTAATAATAAAATTTTGGGTTTATTAAAGCTGTATGATGCTTGGTATTCTTGATGTTTAATAACAAAAACCAATATTTTAAAAATATTTTTTTGGTGGGTGGTTGCCTTAGCCTTTCTTGATTGATTTCAGTGGTTTCATCTCCAGGAGCACCCTAGAAACAAGCCAGTGAAGGGTTTGTCTATGCCATGAGAACAGGATACATGCCATGAAGAAACAGTTAGTTCCTGATATTCCAAACTACTGGGATATTAAGACTTTGTAGCTCCCCCCACTATATGTGTAGAAAGAAAAATAGTAACTCTGAAAGGCGTTTAGCCAAATGGGTTGGAAATTGGAAACTGATTTAGAGAGAAAATGGTGTGGGGAACACTAGGTTTTGGGAATCAAGAGGATGACCTTAAGCTGGAAGGGATTGTATTGCAGAACAAGGGTAACTTGGCTAGGATCACAAACTTAGGTACTTGTATTGGTGGAATTTGAATGCTTTGTGTTTTATAACTTTAAATGACATTGTACCCTTTTCTTTTTACATTTGGCATAGTCAAAACCAGAAAATGCACAAAAGGCTCAGATAGCCAAAACATGTTAGGGATTACATGGTTTATAAATGAACTTAATTTTCTCTGAATCCAGTTTGTACCACTAGAATCAGGTCACAGCTCTAAATTCTCAGAAGATAGACATTTTAGGAAATGTATACAAAGCCCAAGATGACCCTTTCTAATTACTGTGAACAAGTTGCAAATAGACCAACTAGCAGAATGTTTTAACAGGTTTTTTGGAGAACGGTTTAGTATTAACATTTCACAACCCACCAGGGGTTTGCAGGGCTTGGTGTCCATTGTTTTGCTGATTAATTGGATTGTGCCTGTTACAAATTCATAGTGGAATCACATCTGGAAAGGTGGTTACAAAAGACAGCATTAAAGCTTATATCCCCAGGACCCCTCAAGCCCTCCTCGGCTTAATTTCTAGTGTGAATTCTAATCGACTCATATATTGAGCCAAAAAATCATAGTACAGAACAGAAAAGGAAGTGACAGGTAACAGCATTAGGATCAAACAAGTACAAACATTTAAACAATCACAAGTGGGTCCAGGAGAGCACACAGGCTGATCACCTCAAAAAAGCTGTGGCGCCTGATCCCAAGTGCTGTAATGAAAGTTCACAAGGCAGAGTGAATCAAGGAAAGTTCCAGAGGATGTGTAAAAGCTGGAAAGATAGCTATATCAAGATGAATAAAAAAGTCAGAATCTACCTCAAGATGGAGGTGATAGCTGTCCAATTATATGTCGGTATCACCACTTCTGGGAATTTTTCCTGAAATCACTTAGCCTGTGCTATCCAGCTGGCACTCCCCACATGTTGCCAGGACAGACACACGCGTGTATTAGCTTCTTAATTGTTCCTCTCTGCCCTTACCCTCAGGGGATTGACCTCAAATGTTATCCCCATTAAAGTTAGGAGGTACTCTTGTGCTGGTAGAGGGCAGTAAAGGTAGTCAGTTACAGGATCTGCGAGGCTCCAAGTGGGAAACCTCACCCAGGTGTCGGATTTGTGCGCTCACTGCCCATGCGACGTGCAGTGGGTCCCAGCATCCTGAGCGGCTGGACCCGGAGCTCGCCACCCGGCCGGTGACTGCGCGTGCGCCCCGTGCGCCCTCCGACGTAGCGGCGACACGCGCCGCAAATCCTTTCGCCTGGTGGAGTTACAGAGGCAACGGCGTTTTCCCGCGCTTTTTCTCAGGCGCCTCAGGTTAGGTACTTAATTCATATTACTGTTATTTTCTCTGTGGAGCGCAAAAAGCAGGCCAAGAAGTTCTGACTGAAGTTTCTGTGAGTCTAACTCTCAAAAACTTGGCCCTCAGCTCGCTAAATTGGCTTTCCCCCAATTCGTGGAAAATTTGGAATTAATCTGCGCCTCTCGCACTGCCTGAGAAGCGTCTCAGCTTCAAAACTGTCCCCAGGTCTTCTGCTTCCTCTACTCCCATTATGCTGCTGAAGGTAAAAGTTGACCTCATGACCAGCTGCAGGTGCCGTACACCTGTGGGGAGAATCACTCAGCGGTGACATTTGGGGTAAAGGTGTCAGAACGTCCTTGTCAACCCCTATGACCAAGGCAACATTCTTGACAGATTTTGTCTGTCAATAAACGTGAACATTTTTTCTTGGTGTTTAATTGGTGTGTCACTACTATGTTTTACAATGTATGACTTACTTTGGTATATCCCGAAGATTGCTGTCCGGTTTGGAGTAGTAAAATTCCAATAAGAGTGGACACCATATTGAAAAGTAACAAGAGTATTTCGTTTTAAAAATGTTTTAAATAGAAGCATAGCATTGAATAGTATAATAGGTGAATTGTTGATATGGTGATAAAAAATCTGCTTTTATATAGTCAGGCTTCATAATGGTCAATTAATTGGATGAATTAGATTAGTTTTCATTTAATACTATCAGGTTACTACTCTTTCAGTCAACACAGGTAAAGAATCTGAGAAATCAGCATATATGAAAAAATTTAAAATACTTTGCACTAAAGAATGGCTAAAATTAATGCCTGGACTTTTATATATGCCAAGAGGAGAAGTAATACTAAAATATTCTAGCAAACAATGAATGGGAAATTTGGGTTTTTTGTTTAGGCATTGAGGAATGGCAAAAAGCACTAATTTGATGTTTATTTGTTTGTACTTTGTAAATGTTACTGAACTTTTTCTCCCATGTACGTATTATTTTTGATTTTAGTGAGACTTGGAACCACCCATGTCTTTAACTATTTCCATAAAAAAATTCTCAATGGCTTTGTAGTGATTTGCATGAAGGAGCACAATTAATATTGATTATAATAAATATAAAACAATGAAATGTACATTATTTTACCATAAAATGAAAACATGCTTTATTTATTTAGTTATTTATTTCATTTCACTGCGATTTGACTTATATGACCTTTTCATTTACTCCTTAGGATCCTTTTCAGCACCTAAAGACATCACTTTCTATTATGTCTTTGTGTGAAGACATGCTGCTTTGTAATTATCGCAAGTGTCGAATCAAACTCTCTGGTTATGCATGGGTTACTGCCTGCTCTCACATTTTCTGTGATCAACATGGTAGTGGTGAGTTTAGTCGTTCACCAGCTATCTGCCCTGCCTGCAACAGTACCCTTTCTGGCAAGCTAGATATTGTCCGAACAGAACTCAATCCATCAGAGGAATATAAAGCCATGGTACTGGCAGGACTTCGACCAGAAATTGTGTTGGACATTAGCTCCCGAGCACTGGCCTTCTGGACATACCAGGTTAGTGCTTAGGCTAGTTTCTTTGGAGAGTGTGATTTAAAGTATATGTGGAAGTTTCTAGTAATGTTTTTCCTTCATCGTGTTTGCAATTATTTTTTATGAATGTATGGAAAACTTTCTTTTTAGTAAATCATCTTCAAAAGTAGGTTTAGGGCAGCCTGTTAGCTCAGTTGGTTAGAGCCCGATGCTTGTAACAACTGGGTTGCCAGTTCGATCCCCACATGTGCCAGTGTGAGCAGTGCCCTCCACAACTAGATGGAAGCAACTACTTGATTTGGAGCTGATGGGTCTTGGAAAAACACACTTTAAAATAAACTTAAAAAGTTAAAAAAAAAAGTAAGTTTATTGCTGAAAATCCAAAAGGAAGAAAATTAAAAAACATCCATAATTTCCCTCACTCAGAGATAACCATTGTTGATATATTTTGTGTATTAGATTTTTTTCTGTGCATAAATATATAAATAAAAATATATATTTTTGTCTTTACAAAAAAGATAAGAGCACACGTACTGTTTTAGTGGCCAGTTAAGGTTGACAATATATTATGTCTATTATGAATATTTTATTAAATGTTTTTAAATTAAGTATTCTATAATCATAATTTTAGTGGTTGCACTGTATCATGATTTATTTTCATTATAAAAAATGCTGTGATGAGCATTTTTATCATCAAATCCACATCCTTAATTATTTACTAAGATTAAATTCCTGAAGGTGGATAAATACATTTCCATGTTTTAAAATTGCAGTATTTTAAAGTTGCCCTCTACTGAGATAATATCAATTTGTATTCCCTTAAGAAGGTTGTATTCCCTATATCAGGGTGCTTGGTTCTCCACACTTTCTACTGTCCAATTTGATGTGGGTGAAATAGAATCTCATGGCTCTTTAAATATGCATTTCTTGGATGACTTTTAGATGTACACATTTTCTTGTATTTTTGCATGTATTTTTCTTTTATAAATTGCTTTTCAGTTTGCTTACTTCAATTGCTGTAGGTTTTTTTTCCTACTGATTTGTAAGACTTCTCTCTATATATTTAAGTCAGATGTTGCAAGAAATTTTGTTTTTTTCACTTTTATTAGTCTTCATTGATTTTCTTTGGACATACAGAAGTTGAAAATTTTAGTGTATTCTATGTAATAATATTAATGATTGCATTGTATCATATTTTTTCCTAGGTTATTTAAAATGATGCTGTATAAGCATTTTTATCATCAAATTCATACCCGTAACTCTTTTCCTTTATGCTTTCTGCCTTTGGTGTGTTCTTAGAAAAACTTACCTTCTGTGGAGAACTTTTAATCATATCTTGGAGTATATTGTATCTTGCATGTGCATTTATAAGACTGCTTCCTAAAGGTTTTGTTTTCTGTCAAGTAAATATTTTCATTGTATTTTTCTGGGTAAGATGTCTCTGTTATACACTGTTGTATCATCTTATGCTTACCTTTATTGTATTATTAATATTGTATCATAATTACCTCCATACATGTTCACCTTCTCTAATTGGGAGAGTTCTTTAGGTCAAGTTTTGATTCTTGTATATCTCTGTATGAGCAATGTAGGATCCTCAGTGACAATCATAGTTACTGGTCTTAAGTCTCAGTAAATACTTATTGACTGAATGAATAGACACTGTATATTAAAGTAGATTCCTATTTGGGGGTTAGTATTGATTGAACATGTACATGTGATATTGTTTTCATCATTTAAGATATGGAGGAAACCAGTGAGTGAGTTAGTAAGGTAGCCAGAAATGAATTTTTCTTTACTTCATTAATTTTTTTCCTAATATTTTAGTCATTCAACATACATTTTTTGAGTGCCAGGAAACATTTATATTTCATGCACCTTCTTAGGTGCTAGGTACACAGTAATGAAAAAAAATGTATGAGCTTCCAGGAGGCTACACTTTAGTGGTGTTAAAGATTAAGAAAAAAAACCCAGACATTTACTATCTATCTCTATCTATCTATCTATCTATCTATCTATCTATCTATCTATCTATCTATCTATGTCTATCTTTTTAAATTTTATTGGGAATATTCGGGTAAAGTGTGTTTCTCCAGGGCCCATCGGTTCCAAGTCGTTGTCCTTCAATTTGGTTGTGGAGGCCGCAGCTCATCTCCAAGTCCAGTCGCCAGTTTCAATCTTTAGTTGCAGGGGGCACAGCCTACCATCCCATGCAGGAATTGAAATGGCAACCTTGTTGAGAGCTCGCACTCTAACCAACTGAGCCATCCGGCCGCCCCAGATATTATATTTTAATGTAATGTTCTCACAAAGTGACATCTTGTCATTTTTCCTGTATTTCAGTCATATGTCCTATCCACACTCAAAGGGAGAATATAAGTACCAGGAGGCAGGAATAACTGGGGGCTGTCTTATAATCTATTTTCCACACTGTGGGTTACTTGAAACACAGGATTATATTTCTTAAAAATTTTTGGACTACATGTCACTTGTTAAGGTTAGACAAATACTCATTTCTTTTGTTGGTGTAATGGTAGTAGTTTGAGATTTCTTTCTATGCATTTAGTGACATAACGTATTATTTTCAATAATAATCACCCTAATTCTTAATCTGATTCTAAATGTTAATAACAGTCCAGTATAGGCATATTTTTCTGTTTGTATAAAGTTTCATATTATATAACTTTATATTTATTGCATTAAAAACCTTTATTTTTTTCTCTTGGGACAGGTGCATCAGGAGCGTCTCTATCAAGAATACAAATTCAGCAAGGCTGAGGGCCATCTGAAGCAGATGGAGAAGATATATACTCAGCAAATACAGAGTAAGGATGTAGAATTGACCTCTATGAAAGGGGAGGTCACTTCCATGAAGAAAGTGCTAGAAGAATACAAGAAAAAGTTCAGCGACATTTCTGAGAAACTTATGGAACGAAATCGTCAGTATCAAAAGCTTCAAGGCCTCTATGATAGCCTTAGGCTACGAAACATCACTATTGCTAACCAAGAAGGCACCCTTGAGCCATCCATGGTATCACAGTCTGGTATTTTTGGCTTCCCTGTAGGTAAGGAAAGACATGCAATATCCAACATCTATTCTTTAAATCCGTGATTTTTCACACTGTTCTATACAGTTCCACGTAGTCTGTGGAGACTCCAAAGGCCTAGAGTGGGATAGGCTCTAGGTTCTTCATGTCTCAACCTGTACATCACTGCTTTTATCTATTTTATTTGATTATGTTTAAGTTACATGTTCAATTTGAACTGTAAATTTGGGGTATATCTCCCCAAAATAAAATTTTGCAAATTGGTCCTTTAAATGAAAAGCTATTTAGTTGTAATAATAATAATAGCTGCCATTTATTGATTCCTTACCAAGTGCTAGGCACTGTTATAGATGTATTTATGTTATTTTAAAAACTTTATAAGGTAAGTATTATTTTTATCCCTCTTTTACAGATGAGAAAACTGAGATACAAAAAGTTTAAGTAAATTGGTCAAGGTCACAAAGCTATCTTCAGAGCCCAGACTCTTAATCATCTGTTATCCTCTAAGAAGGCTATATTTCACTTTTACAAGGCAATACTGATTGCACAGTTCTTAAGTTATTGTGGGTTGTTTGTTTGGTGGATGTTTTTGTTTAGTTGTCCATTCATCAAATATTTATCAAATGTGTTTCACATGCCAGGTTGGTAGGTATAATCCCAGGCAATGAAGATATAAAGATTATGTAGATAGGATTCCTGCCCTCTGGAAGTACACAATCTAGAATGATACTAGCCCTTTTCTGCTTGTTTGATGCCTTGGCAGATACAATGAATCAAGTGTTATTGTGTATGGGCATTTGTAGATGTTCTTATTTTTTCCCTTGTCCCTATCCACATTTATTTTTATTTCTTTCATATTCACCAGTCTTTTTCTGTTCCTCTTTTTGTGCACACTTACCTTTTTCCTTTTACCTCTTACTACCATTTCTGGCTTGAAGCAGATATGGCCACCATTCTCCTTTAGTTATGTGTTCCCTTTAAAACTTGTACAAGCCCAGGAAGGGTTTAGTGGACGTTGTTAAATGCTTATTGAATCAGATCTATTGTCTGATTTTTTTTAAGGCTATTCTAATTGATCTCATGTCATGAATATGTGCCAGTTTTTATAGTTGTCATATATTTTTTTGGAGTGTTTATGGTAATCTTTTAAAAAACTTAGTCTTAAAGAACCTGGGACAAAAAATTATATACCCCCTTACATGTATATATGATATTCCTTTGAAGTAGATTAACAAATAAATAAAATTATGATATTATACATTCTAGCTCTACTAAAAATGTATTTCATTGTGTCAAATTACTTTAGGTGATGAGGTCATGGCTATCACAGAAGAAGGTACAGTTTACACTGTGGTCGGGGGAGGGGGTGGGGACATCATAGTTCTCTTCTTTATCCAACATTAGGTTTATATTTTATCTGTCTTGTATGTGTTGGGTTCTGTTAAAATATTTCTGGAATATTGAATTACTTTAGTCTTTTTGGTTCTAAAGGTCTGTAAGTAAATAGATGATTAAGTTTTTCCCTTATTTTTTTCCTAGGGAACAACTCCAAGTTTCCTTTGGACAGTACACCAGTTCGAAATCGAGGTGGTGCAGATGGAGATTTTCAGTTCAGACCATTTTTTGTGGGTTCTCCCACAGCACCCGAACCCAGCAATAGCTTTTTTAGTTTTGCCTCCCCAAGTCATGAATTAGAGCAACAGCAAGTCTCTAGCAGGGCCTTTAAAGTAAAAAGAATTTAGCTCACATTACAGAATGTTTCTGTTTACTTTAAGTGTTGTCATTTAGCGAATAATCTTTATTCTAGATAGGAGTCACCGACCTCCCTGTGCTGTTGGTGACTTCTTCCCTGTGCTATTAAGTCTTTGAAGTTGTCTTCACATTTTCAATTTATGAGAAACTCAGTGGCAGTGAGGAGTGGCTTTCGAGTCTGGTTTCTTTTCCTATTTCCATTATATGAAGCATGAGCATTTTATTAAACTCAATTTCATTGTGAACTGTTGAGTTTTCACAATTAGTAAAAAGGTTACAATATTATTGGGTGTTTTGTAGATCAATGGTTGTTTCTGTCTGGGCTATTTGACTGAGCTATGTGTTTTTGCATCTGTATAAAAGCACCAAAGCACTTATGTTATATGTCTACATGTCACTTTGGGTTTTGGTATTTATGCATATATGTATATGTATGTTCCTTTATATTGATATTTTGCTGTATTTGCTGGTATATTTATGTGAAGATTTTGGTTCAGGAAATGGTAGGTGTGTCTACAGTTTGTCGTTTGGGTGTGTACATTTATTTCTATTTATTTATGTACTTCCTCTTATAATTACTTGTTTGGAGTGTTTATGCTTATGTCAGTGAATGAGAGTACAATTTGATGCACATCTGATCATTCCCTATTTCTATTTAAAAGTAATTCACATTAATAAAGTTATTTTGCAAAGTTGATTTTTTTTTGCCGTTTATTTTAAAATAAAATTGCTCTTTCTTTACTGTTTTGCCAGCTGTTGCCTTGGTTTACTTATTTAGGAATATACTTCTAATGCAGAAAACTTACAATATGTTATTGATCTTGAGAGATTGTATTAATTAAAATACTTTAAAAGATTTATTCCTTGTTTTCCTTTATTCAGTAATGAGGATTTCGGATTACTGTCACAGATAACTTATTTAAAGCATAGAGTCAAGAAAGAAATTTGAAGGATACTTTCAGTAACTTTATGTCCTATAAAGGCAAGACTTGAAATCGTACTGGTTGGGGAGACAGAACATCTGGGTTCTAATTATGGCTTTTTTTGTTGTGTGTCTGTTTAAACTTTCTGGGTTTTTGTTTCTATATCTTTATATTGAGGGATTGAATTAAATTATCCAGTAAGCTTTTTGTAACTCTTAAATTTTATGATTTATTCTTAATGGTTTGGGAGGAATTGCAATGGAATTATCCAAACTGCCAAATCTCAGCTTTGTTAGGTAATAAAGTCATACTGAAATAATTTGAGGATATTTTATATTTAGTCATTGTAGAAAGGAGTGAATAATATCAAGCAAGTAATGTTTTCTTTAGGAGTATAGAATATAAAATCTCTTCAAAAATATTTAATTTTATTAAATTATAGTTGGCATACAATATTATATTAGTTTCAAGTGTACAACATAGTGATTTGACATTTATATATCTTACAATGTGCTCAACACACTGTCTAGTAACCATCTGTCACCATGAAAAGTTACCACGCTATTGACTGTATTCCCTATTCACCTTTCCACAAATCCCTTCACCTCCATATCCTAAAGTTAAAATTGTGTCTGAGAAAGAGGATGAAAAATCTTGACTTAAAAATTTTAAAACGTCTTTCCCTATTTCATAGCTAATCACAGATTTTATAGATTACAGTGCAAAATATTTGTTTTCCCTATGCAATTTTAAATTTTGTTGGAAAATGCTTTGAGGAAATACTTTTATGTACATTCATGATTTCTGCCTTGAACTTTGCTTCTTTAAGTTCACAAAATCACTTTGAAGTACAAGAAGCTATAATTAAAACTAAAAAGTACAGAGAAACTTTGAAGTCTCCCTTTCACTCCTGCTCCCCAGCCACTCCTGCTTTCTGGAAGAAATTACTGTTGCCAGTGTCTTATATCTCTTTCAGAGATAGTCTAATGGAAGCAAATCATTTTTTACTTAAAAATTATACTTATTTTTGATAGCTAATACATATACAGATAGAAATTTAAAAGTGTACAAAATTCAAAAGAATTTTCTTTGCCCACTGATAACTCTGTTCCCATTTCCCTCGCCAGAGACACTCATTATTTCTTACGTATCCTGGATATCGTCTATCAATAAGCATTGTTAGTGTACTATTATACTACTAGTGTATTAGTGATGGTTTTCATAATACCATGCCAAGTGTAGATTTATTAGAATTGTGTGTTCAAAATAAAATTCCTCATATAGAAAATCACTATAAAGTTTGGAAAATATTCAGACAAGTTACCATTGTACTACATTTCTTTCAAATGTTAAACTTGTAACAGGCATCCATAGTCTTAACCTTTTTTCCTTTCTTTTTTTGGGGGAGGGAGGGGACCTCAATAATTTCTACTTAAGTGATATTTTTCAGTTCTAAAATTTCCATTTGGTTCTTTTTATACCTTCTATTTCTTTGCTGAGACTGTTTACATTTTCATTTGTTTCAAGCAGGTTCATAATTGTTCCTTTACGCTTTTTTCTGACAGCTGGTGTAAAATCCTTGTCAGGGAATTCCAAGATTGTGTCATCTCAGTGTTGGTGTTTGTTGATTATCTCTCCTCTTTCAAAATCTCAAAAGGCTAAGATTTTCCTGATTCTTGGTATGATAAGTGATTTTCTATTAGATCCTGGACATTTGGAGTATTACCTTAATGAGACTGAACTTTGTTTATCTTATATCAGTAGGTCTCCACTGACCCCATGCTATTGGGGAAACGCGGGCTCCCCCTCTTTGGTACTGCCTCGGTAGGGTGGGGGGTCTGGCTCCCCACGGGCCTTGCTGATGGGGTGGGGACCTGCAGACTTTGTGTGGAGTGCAGCAGGAATTATCCAAGAAGTCTGTCCTGATGGGCTGCCTTTCCCCTTCCTGCGCTCCTTGGGGATTCTTCATCTCTGCCTGTTAACTGTTCCTGGGCTTCAGGTTTCTCCAGGACCCAGGATTATTGACAAATACTCGAAGGTCAAGTGCTACTGCACACACGGCAGGCAGAGCCCAGTTTTTTTCTTTGTGGGCCTGAATTGCCTGCCGGAATGACTGGACGATGACACTCCGTCATTTATATGCCTCTATGAAGTCATGGTTCCCCACTACGGAAGTGCACCTTAAATGAGCTGCAAACGTTTCATCATAATGGAGTTCCAAAACTTGTCACTTCTCTTCTGGAGAGGCCAATGGAGCCGTGGGTTGGCATCACGAGGATGCTTGAAAGACACCAGCTCCGCCCGGGATGCTGGGTTCCTGTTGTTGATTGCTACATAGTCCTCCCGCAGGTACCGCTTTATGGCGATGTGCGTCATGGCGTACCCACCGTCTGGACTGGCTCTTTTTTCTTTTGGGGGTAATAAATAAGTAGGAAAATATGAAACAAAAAATATACATGCAATTAAGCTGAGAACATTTTATTTCCAGGATTTGGGAAAGAAACAAGTTTATGAACTCAAAAGTGATTAGAAAACATCTCCTTTGAGGTGTAGGCATTGGGTTAAATTGGTTTGGAGCGATGTCTTTCCTTTAATCCAGCTCCTTCTGCTCAGGTGCAGGTAAGCCTCCAGCTACCTAGATGTCGCTGTGGCTCCATGATGAGGGTGGGTATGAGTCTCTGTGGTTATGAAGTTGGGGGCGGAGAAGCCGAGAGTGGCTGGGAAATGATGGCTGAGGAAGAGGAGGAAGTCAAACAGATCTTGCAGAAATTGCAGGTGGGGCCATAGATTAAAATCCATATGTGCTATTGTTATCGGGAGCCCCGTTTATGCAGTACCTGCGAATTCCTTGGCACGTACACGACGCTGCCTGTGTCCCTGTGGTTACTGTAACTTCCGTAGGTGCAGCCGCAGCCGGAAAGCGGAGGGGAGCAGCCGGTGTGTTTGGACCTCCTGCCGCTGACCCGACTGCAGTTAATTTCAGTCCTGTAGGGAGAGTATTTGTTGCTTCTAACTTGATCCCTGCACATTCTTGTAAAGTTTTATTCCCTCGATTCACCCATAACAAATAGCAAAAAACCTGTATTGCACATCTATTACTGCATGTTTTGATCCCCACAAAGGCCGTTTCTTCGGTACTTTTTTGCTTTCAAATTGGCAACAGCCACAGTAATGGCTTGCACCGCCTGGATCCTGGTTACTCATTTTAGAACTTCACAGTTTTGTTTTGTTTTTGCACACTGCGGAATCCCAGTTTGGGGTCTGATGTAGAGGGGTCCAGACTCCACCCAGTCCACAGATGACTGCAGTTTTGACGAGTCTGTTTTTCCTCGGTAGGTGGGAGCTAACTAGTTGCTTGGCTCTTTATTTTTCTTTTAATGACCCATGATTTTTCTTAAACCTCAGAAACTTAATTCTTTGTGTTCTAAGGCAGCCTGGAATTTAAACATTAGACCTGTGACAGGCTTGTAACTTGCTTAAAGGCTTCTAATGCAAATGTTTAAACATTGGTGAGATTTTGCTGCTTTTTTTTTAGCAGATTAAAATAAAAATTTTTAGAATGTGAACTTTACCTCGTTACCAGTTGACCTGGATTAACTTAATTTTATTCCCTCGTCTTGATCCTGGCTCCATATTAGAAATATTGTTAAAGTGCATATGTTTGTATATGTATAGAAAAAAAATCTGAAAATGTATGCTAAACAGTGGTTATCCCTGAGGTTGTTGGGGCGATGAAGATTTTTTTACTTTGTATTTTCTACATGTACCTACTTGAGTTTTAACAACTTATATATGTTGATTTTGCCATGAGAAAAAAGTTATTAAAAGTGTTCAATCCAGCAAAACAAAACAAAATCACCACAAAACTAAACAATTTTGCTTTAGCAACTACAAACAAACAATAAGACCCTCTCTAAAATACCTGATTTGCAGCCATGCTGATTGCAGGGCAAAAGGAAATAGGTTGTAATTTTGGCTGAGAACTGTTTTCCTGTGCTCATTTGTGGTAGATGCACTAAGCATCTGGGCAGAGGATGCTTGGGGTATCTTGGGGTAAGTGGGGCAGGTGCAGGAATGGAACGGGAATGCAGTGGAGGAGAGGAAGAGGAGAGTGATGTTTCTCTCCGTGGGAATGGTAGTAGGCTTTGGTTTCATTCTTATAGGCATCTTAGGGTAGAAGGAATGCATGAAAGGATATTTCTCCAAGTGTGTTTTTACAGACCATTTTCATTACAGTCATCTAAGGTACTTGTTAAAATGCAGAATTTTGAGTTTGGTTCAAACTACTGAAATCACAATCTGCAGGGTGGGTCTGGGAAATAACACACAATAAAATGTGAAAAGCACAGCTGCAGAGGGTGCTAGTCCATTCTCTTTGTTCTTGGTAGGATTTTAAATTAAGTAGAGGACATAAGTATTTGTTAGAGACAGGGATGATTCATTAATTCATTCAGTCAGTTTACTTAATGAGAGCCTCTCATGTCCCAAGTCCTGTAGCAGTGCTCAGGTATAGCTGTAAACAAAACAGATCAAGTCCCTCCTATCACGGAGCTTACATGCCAGTGGTGGTGACAGATAATAGACACTTAGTGAATAGGCCACATAATTTCAACTGATAAGTGCTATGAAGAAAAATAAGGGTGCTTTAACAGCGGACAGAGGAGGAGGGGCTTACTTTAGTTTGGGCAGTCAGGGAAAGCCTCTCTGAGAAGTTGATATTTGAACTGAGATCTAAATGATGATGAGAAATGAGCCATGTAAAGATCTGGGGAAAGTTTCCAGGCAGAGAGAACCCTATGTGTAAAGACCCCGAGGCAGGATTGAGCTAGGGGATTTGCCCCTCTTAGCCCATGTGGCTTGAGTATTGTAGGAGGCAGAGTGGTAAGAAGTGAAGTTTGTGGCAGGGTGAGTAGTGGGAGGTCAGATCACACAGTCTTCCAGGCCATGGTAAGGAGATACATAGATTTTGTTCTATCTACAGCGGGAAACTGAGGGTTTGTGATATGATGGACATTTTTGTAGGGTCACTCTCACTATAATGAGGAGAATGGGAGAGAGTAGAAGCAAGATGATCAGGTAAGAAGTTCTTGTAATAATCCAGGCAAGTAATGAGGCTGGTTTGGTGCAGGATAGTCATAGTGGGATGGAGACAAGTAGATGGATTTAGGATGTGCTGTAGAAGAAGTTAAGACTTGATGGAATAGTATTATGTATTTCTGCTGTTACTGGTTTCAGGAAAGAATAGACACCTTTGCCTGGTGTCACAGGAGCACTCAGATAGGAGCATTTAAAAGAGGAAAGATAACATTTACTTGGGAAGCATGCAAGAGAGCCAGAAGGTGACTTGACAAGAACAAAACAAAACAGAACAAAAACCCAAAAAACACAAGTATTTAACAGAACAAAATCCTGCAAAAATACCAAGGTTATCAAGCTTAAATTGGTCTATTTGTCATTGGAAAACAACGACTCTCACATGTTACCATATTCATAAATATTCAAAAGTCATATACTTTCAGGTAGCAGCCTAGGAAAGATCAGGGATAAGATTGTTTTTGTTAGGAAGTCCAGTTCTTAGGGTACATTTCAAAGTTTTATACTTTGGGGACCAGTCCCAGATAGGATTATTTTATTAACTTTCATTCTAATCTCAAGTTGCAAAGTGGTAAGTGAAGTACTTAACCATAATTTGGGATTCCTGCTGGAGCTTGGAGAGAGAACTATTATCACAGTTCAGATTGTCCTCAGCTATCATCATGGTGCAGAGACTGGCATGGGACAACGTGAGAGTGGGCCTGGGACACTAGCCCTGTCTACCTGCCCCTCGTGTTATTCCTACGTGAGATAGAGAATCAGTATTTCTAGGCAAAGAGCTGGTATAGCTAGCCAGTCTCAAGTTTTCTTGTCTGTCGTTCTCTCCACTTAATGGTACCATCCTTACACTTCCTAGGAACTGGTGGGTCAACTCTATTCATTTCGAGACTGCTATTTCGAGACACACAGTGTTGAGGATGCTGGGAGGAAGCAGCAAGATGTGCGAGAGGAGATGGAGAAGACCCTGCAGCAGATGGAGGAAGTCGTGGGTATGAGTCCCAAAAAAGCATGCAACCCCCTGCCCTTCATTGAAATGTAACAGAGTTTTGTAATCTCTTTGTCCTTCAAACTCATTTTCCTAAAGTTTGATTATAGCAAATGCCATGAAATAAAAGAGCATCCTTATTGCTTGGACTTTTGCAGTGATCTTATTATCTGATCTTTCTGCCTCTAATTTGTTTTATTTCCAAATCAACTTATATAATGACCATTGCCATCGCCTTTCTAAATCATTACTTCATGCATTTAATCCTATCCTTTTGTCTGTCTCTTTGCTCAAGTATCTTCAAAGATTCCTATTGTTGAGTGGTTGAAGTTTAAACCCCTTAAACTGGTATTCAAGTCTCCATTTTCTGACTCCTTTTTTTCCCTACCCTTATCTTTGACGACTTACTTCCAGAAGAAGTTTTTGTTTCATTCAGGTTGGACCATACATTCTCCCATGAACGTGCTACATATATTTCTGCCTCTGTCTTTGTTTACATCGTTTTTCTACCTGGAGGGTCTTGTGTTTTTTCCTTTTCACTTGTTAAAGCCCATTCGTTGGCTATCTGCATGTGTTCCTTTTCATTGTTTTAATTGTTGCTGTATATACTTTGTCCTCTCCACTAGACTGTAAGCCCCTCAAAGGGCTAATGCTTTAGTGATAATGCTTTCTTTGTTACCCCATTTCATAACAGTACTCTGTATATTGTAGGTTTTCAATAAGAGGTTTGTTCATAAAGGTTGTCCTTAACTATTTCATTTCTAGTTATTCCTTAAGAGAAAGTGTCCTGGTCTTATCTGTAAGACGGCCTGGGTTTTTCCATTTTCTTTTATCTCTTTCCCCTTTCCACTTAGGTTCTGTCCAGGGCAAGGCACAGGTTCTGATGCTGACCGGGAAGGCACTGAATGTGACTCCTGACTATAGCCCTAAGGCTGAGGAGCTTCTGTCAAAGGCTGTGAAACTGGAGCCCACGCTGGTGGAAGCCTGGAACCAGCTGGGTGAGGTGTACTGGAAGAAAGGGGACATTGCAGCTGCCCACACCTGCTTCTCAGGAGCCCTCACCCATGTGAGCAGCCCACTGTCCCCTCAGACAACACCGATGGGAAACATGGGATTCCTTTGGTTCTGTGAATTTCCCTAGGATATGAATACCAGAGTAGAACTGTATTGGAACTAGGAGAACAGAATCAGAAGGGAGGAAGGGTGGGGAACAGGACTGGATGAGGAAAATGGACAGGGGACTGAGAAAGGAAGAAGATGATGGGATCAGGTTCACAGGTAGATGGGAAGTGAAGAAAAGTTAGCAGCCAAGTTGATCCTTGTAGATGTGGGTCGAAGATACAGATGGCATGCCGTAAGAATTAAGATGACAAATTAGGTTTAGGAAGATGGAGATAGAATGGGTGTGGAAAGGGGAAACAGAATCCGGAAGGTTGAGTGTATATCTTCTCCATTTGCAGTGCAAGAACAAAGTCTCCCTTCAAAACCTGTCCATGGTGCTTCGCCAGCTGCGGACTGACTCTGGAGATGAACATTCTCGCCATGTCATGGACAGTGTCCGACAGGCCAAATTGGCTGTGCAGATGGATATCCATGATGGTCGCTCCTGGTGTGAGTGCTCTCAAAAGATCTCCAGCAGGTGTCTAGAGCAGGGGTTCTCAGCTATGGCCGCATACCAGGGCATATCTGTTGAGGCTGCCTCTAAGTGTGAAGCCAGGGAATTTGTTTTGAAGAAGTCCACAGGGTATTCTGATGAGCCACTATTCTAGGAACTCTTGGAACTTTTCATCTGAGAGAGAAGGCTTGTGTTTCCACATAAGCAATGTGGGGCATTTGTGCACTGCGCTCCTGTTTCTCCTTCAGGTCTGTGTTTGCCTCTTTATCCCAGTGGAATGTGGGGTATACTAGAGTATCATCACCGGTTTGTGTCAGGTGTGAGGCCTTTTAAGTAGACTTTTGAGGGTGACTAAGATAGATCGTTTCTTGAACTTGAGCTCTGAGACGACCCACCATTGTTTCAGTTTTTTTCTCCTCTCTGGGACAGGATGGCTAGAGTGGGCTGGAGGTGGATATTTCCTTCCTTTAGGTCAGTTACACTCTGGTTAACTCGTTTCTCTAGAGGGCAGGCTGATTAAGTCTTGTGAAGAACAGAGTACTCTAGCATATTTCAAAATGGTTTCTTTTACCGCTCCCCCTGCTGGGAGTACGAGTTGGTTTTTTTCTCTGATATTTGCTGTGGGAACCTGATTGAGCTCCTGGAGGTAAAACTCACAATATTGTGGGTGCCCCTTATGATTGGGACCTCTGCAGTTTTTCCAGATTTGTCCACGCTGAGCCTCCAGTAATTTATCAATTACAGTTCAGGTTTTCATTCCCCGGCACTGTTTCCTGTGGCACCTTGTGAGTTTCTGCTTGGGTATGCCATAACTCCCTGTAGTTCCCCGTCTGTCTCTCCAGTTATGGGGGCCATGGTATACCCTGTGTTGTACCCTCTCTTACGGATCCAAGAAGAGCTGTGATTTTTTTTAGTCTGTTCAGCTTTTTACTTATTAGGATGGAGTGGCGACTGTCAAGCTCCTTCCAGGTGGAGCTGTAAACCCCGTGTTTCTTTTTCAGATATTCTGGGGAATGCATACCTTTCTCTTTACTTCAATACTGGCCAGAACCCCAAGATCTCCCAGCAAGCCCTCAGTGCCTATGCCCAAGCAGTAAGTATTTATAGTCACCCAGGCCAGATGAAGAGAAGCAGCGACAGAAGTCAGTCTTCCTGGTGCTCATTAGCAAGCAGGATGGGCATTGTTTGCCATGTGGTTTTGCACAGCCATGTCTGTAGGATTGACTTATTTCTTCTTACAACGTCAGTATTAGTAACCATTTGCAGTGTAGAGCCTCAGAGCTCCTCGAGCTGCCTAGATTTACAGGCGTGTATAACTAAAGCACAGAACCCATCCCAACATGTTCATCTTTTATAAATGGGAAAAAAGTCTATATTAAAATAATGGCTATTTGTGTGTGTATTTTAAGAAAAATGAAAATGCTAATACTTAAGTATAAATTAAGTGCTTTCCCCAGATTAGCCAATAGGTAGTATGGAACCCACTCTGCATCACCTCCTAGGAATTATTTCACTGGAGTTCATGCTTTGCTTAGGCTTTCAGGCTGTTTTTATACTGATAGCCACTTGCACGGGGGTTTTCTTCAGGCTTTGACTCATTAAAAGGTTCACATTGGCCTACTTTTTTTTTAAAAGATTTTATTGGGGAAGGGGAACAGGACTTCATTGGGGAACAGTGTGTACTTCCAGGCCTTTTTTCCAAGTCAAGTTGTTGTCCTTTCAGTCTTAGTTGTGGAGGACGCAGCTCAGCTCCAGGTCCAGTTGCCCTTGCTAATTGCAGGGGGCGCAGCCCACCATCCCTTGCGGGACTCGAGGAGTTGAACCAGCAGCTTTGTGGTTGAGAGCCCACTGGCCCATGTGGGAATTGGACTGGCAGCCTTCAGAGTTAGGAGCATGGAGCTCTAACCGCCTGAGCCACCGGGCCGGCCCCACATTGGCCTACTTTTTATTTAGGCTTTATTTATATTCACTTTTCTGCATTTGCTTTCTTCTCTTGACACAGGGAGTTGGTTTTTAACTTACCATTACTTATTTTGTTCTGTGGCAGAATAAAGACTACAGCTTCCTTATATTCCTTTTGCAGTTTAGGGACTGTCCTTTTTTTCAATTAGGGAACTTTTAGGCAGAGGAATTCTATTTTAATCTCTTAATTTAGTTAATGTTTAGAGAATAATATGGTACATTCCTTTAAAATTTTATATTTGGCTTCTGCTAAATAGCTGCTTTTAATTCTTAATTTCTTCACCTAAACCTACATTTATAAATATATGGGAACCAATCATTTAAACAATTTTAACTCATGTTGTTGGTGTTTTGCAATGTGCCAGGCAGTGAATAGAGTTTAAAAAATAAAATGGACACAGCCATGAACGTCGCTAGCAGTTTCTTCACAGCACATCTGTCTGCACTGTCATGTGGTTTCTGGCCTTCTAGTTAAACTAGAGAATCAGAATTTAACTTTCAGTGTGTGTTTTAAGGGGGGGTTGGATATAGAAACATGATTCTCCCGGTGTCTGGAGCTGAGGAAATGCATTAATTCGACATCATGTCTTTCCTTGGTTTTCCTCATTTATACCATCATCTCATTATACATTTTTATTTTAATCAGAATTCTTTCACATATTTCTTCTATCTTTATACTATTGCATGGGTAAATTATAATCATATTTTAAAGTTTCATGCACATGCAAAAACCTTGCGGTTTTAGGGACTGTATAATATACCACATCAACAATGACTGTCTAATAGTGTGTGGGTATAGGTAACATTTTGACAAGGAAGAAACTTGAATTTTTTCAGGGAGAGGAGTGTCTAGGACTTGTCGGGCATGGCCATCCTTAAGACTGAGACAGGACCCACTGATGATCTTTTTATCCCACCATAGGAGAAGGTTGACAGGACAGCTTCCAGCAATCCTGACCTTCATCTGAACAGGGCCACGGTAAGATCTGTGGGGGTGGTCATCGGAGAGTCGAATAAATAACATATTTAGGTCTTAGCCTGAGGGGATAACTGAGTATGAATAAGACAAGGTTGGATACAGACTGCAAGAAAAAAGTCAAATTATGCCCTATGACAAACTAGCTCAGTTTGACTTCAGTATCTGGTGGAGTCACTGGAGGGAAAAGAGAAGAGGTTGAGGAGGTGGGAGAGTACATTAAGGATGGGGTGGGCGGCAGTTTAGAAGACTTTTCTGAAATGTTCATTATAAATATAAAAATAGAAGGACCCAATATATGCAACTTCACTATTTTAGAGTTTGGAAGTTAGCGTCTTTGAAATGACTCCATCTTTGGGGTTGTGATCACCCTGAACAGGAAAAAGGATGTTAAGGTGTTACTACTTTAGGATGTTTGTTGTAGGACAGGAATACAACTGGGTAGAAAAACAGTTTATTTCTTGAGAGTCCTAGTCCATTGTGCCATTACTTTTCCCCGCATAGTTTTAAACACACACACACACACACACACTTAAATATACTTATAATTAGGAGGGTTTTGGTTACTTTTTGTGCAGTTACATAAATATGAAGAGAATTATGGGGAGGCCCTGGAGGGCTTCTCTCGAGCTGCAGCCCTGGACCCTGCCTGGCCAGAGCCCCGGCAACGAGAACAACAACTCCTGGAATTCCTGAATAGATTAACCAGCCTCCTTGAGAGCAAGGTAAAGATGTCTGAAGGCTGAATCCTATTTTTTTAGTCTGCTACAGGTCAATAAAATAAGAATAGAATAGGCCTTGGTAGTAGTGACCCAGTAGAAGTGAGTAGGTGGGAGGGAAGGACTAGACTCTCAAGGAGAGTGACTAGTTCCCAGCTTCTTACCTATTGATTTCCCCTTCCTTTGCAGGGAAAGGTGAAGACCAAAAAGTTGCAGAGCATGCTGGGAAGCTTGCGCCCGGCCCATCTAGGCCCTTGTGATGGGCGCTATCAGTCAGCCTCTGGGCAGAAGGTGACCCTGGAGCTCAAGCCACTGAGTGTGCTGCAGCCTGGTGTGAACAGTGGTGCCGTGGTCCTGGGAAAGGTGGTGTTCAGCCTCACTACAGAGGAGAAAGTCCCCTTGTGAGTTCTTGCCTTTCCTCTGTTTCATTCTTTTGAGCTAATGCTCTCACTTCCTGGCCTTTCTCTCACAGTTGAGGACATTGTTAGGGGTCACAGTTTAGTGAGATCTGCTTCCCTTCTGTGACTGTCCTAGTAGCAGGTTTTGTCTATGTGATGTTTGACGATCTCTCTGTAGATTCTGGTACCACCCAGCTTTTTCCCTATTTCAATAAATGTGTATGGAGCTGCTGCTATAGGTGTTGTAGGGAGTTAAAAAAACAAAACAAAAAAAGAAATGTAAAAGATTCAAGTGAATTGTGCATGTAGTCTAGCAGAGGAGATGAGTTAAAAATATTCATTTAGACATTTTTTATTTTTTTAAGGAGGGCACAGCTCACAGTGGCCCATGCGGGGATCAAACTGGCAACCTTGGTGTTATCAGCACCACCCTCTAACCAACTGAGCTAACTGACCACCCCTCATTTAGAAAATTTTTGACTCTTAAAAAATTAGGGTATAATCAGTGCATCACTGCTCACTCACTTCCAGGAAGTTCTTTTGTGTTCCTTCCAGTCGCTCCCTGTTTTTGTCCCCCTATTGAGGATTAGTTTTCTTGTTTTAACTCAGCAAATTTTTCATTCTTAAAGATTCAGTTTGATTGTCTCTTCAAGGAAACCTTCCCTGCTTTTCGATTTGAACATTTTTCCTCTGGGTTTCCATGCCCAGCCTTTGGCTTTACTGAATTCAGCACAAGGGAAATGTTATTCTAGTATTTACATACTAGAATGTATAGCTAGTTACAGCTGGACTGTAAGTGACGGTGTAACTGCCTGACTCCTGCTAGACTATAAGCTCACTCATAGCTGAACTGGTATCTTTCTGCTAAGCACAGTGCTTGATAATAATAGGTACTCAGTGAAAATTTGTGGAATTAAGTTGACAGAGAGTTTTATGAAGGTTGTGATTCTTAAATTGATAGGCCAGGAATAATGTTTTAGCTGCAACATTTTGCACTAGTTCATTAATATTTGCTGAATGGTATCAGTGTACATGTGTCCCAAGTTCTTGGCAAAATGACAGGTTGATGAATCTTGTGTATGTTCTCTAAAGATATTACGTATCTAAGACAAACAAGGACTCAGATGTCCATAGTAGATGATGGCACCTGTCATAGGGTTTCCAGTTAAGTAATGAAGCACTTGTTTTAATGGTATTTTAAAACCACTCTTCTGTTCTTCTCTCCTGCCCACTTTACTTCCCCCTGACCCTTCTTAACCTGGCAGTACCTTTGGCCTGGTAGATTCTGATGGACCTTGCTGTGCCGTGATGGTGTATAACATGGTGCAGAGTTGGGGAGTACTCATTGGGGACTCTGTAGCCATCCCTGAGCCCAACCTTCGGCTTCACCAAATTCAGCACAAGGGAAAGGTGAGTGATGGCTAGGATTCTTTCTCAACACCTAGGCTCTGAAAGTGGGACCAAGTTTATCTCTTTTTAAAAATACAGAGGGTGCCAAAAAATGTATACACATTTTAACAAAGGAAAAACCTATTAAAATTGTATAATACTCAGTATATACCGATAATACAAGATGAATGTAAGTCACGTTTGACTTCTGCAGTTACAAGAGGTGCTCAAAGCGGTTACCATAGTGTCCAGACACTTCTGATTATGGCGAACTACTACTTGAGCAACGTTGACCAAAGTGTCCACTTGTATACATTTTTTTGGCATCCTTGGTAAGTAAAGTAATGCATATGGCATAATATATATATATGTGTATATATATATATATACACACACACATATGTATACATGTATATATATATATACATACACACATATATACATACATATATATACACATACATACATACATATATATGTAATTTTTACTAAAAAGGGAGACTACTGGTAAAGAAAAAGAATTAAAAAAATGGATAGAACAAAGACAAATACTGTATGATGTCACTTATATGTGGAATCTAAAAAAGCCTAACTTGTAGAAAACAGAGAGTAGAATGGTGGGTACTGTGGGTGGGGGAATTGAGAAGATGTTGTTTAAGGGTAAAAACTTGTAACCAATAGATAAGTAAGTCCTGGAGATCTAATTCACAGCACCGTGATTATAGACAAAAATATGGCATTACAAACTTCAGAGTTGCTGAGAGACTAGATCTTAATTGTTCCCACCACAAAAGAGAAACGATAATTATGTGACGTGATAGAGGTGTTAGCTAACTCCAGGGTGGTGATCATACTTTAACGTAGAAATGTATGAGATCAGCATGTTGTATCCCTTAAACTTACACAATGTTATTTGTTATCTATCTCAATTAAAAAAAAAAAAAAGAATTGCAGTATTGCCACTCAGATGTTAACAATCTGACATGTATACCTCCAGTCTTTTTTATTTTCATAAGTATATTATACACATTCATATGTATATTTTTAATCATGTGTAGAATATCATATGCAAATGTTTGTGTGAACATTTCCTGGGTTTTTACATATTCTACAACATTGTTCTGAGTTGACACATAGAGAAGGTGGTGATGATGATGATGATAGTAAAAATTTACTGAACACTTAACTGACTGCTAGATACTGTGCTAAAAGCTTTACTGCCTGCACTGGCTCATTTAATCCTCATAAAAACTCTGAGAGTAGGTATTTAACCACTTTTTCACCAGGTAGATCAGGGGTTGGCAAACTATAGCCCATTCACCATATCTGGCTCACTGCCTGTTTTTGTATGGCCTATAAGATAAGAATAGTTACAATATTTTTAAGTGGAAAAAATTGAATGAGAATAATAATTTGTGATAACATAAAAATTACAAGAAATTCAGATTTCAGTGTTTCGAGGTAAATTTTTGAAACAAAGTCTCACTCATTTGTTTATTATTGTCTGTGGTAGCTTTTGCACTATTGTGTCAGAGTTGAATAGTTCTGTGACAGAGACCCTATGACCCACAATTCCTAAAATATTTATTATTTGGCCCTTTACGGAAAAAAATTTGCTGACTCCAGATCTAGATTATTTCCGTTTTATTCCTGTGACAAAAGCACTATAGCAAGTATTTTTATAGCTGCCCATATCTATGGTTATTTCCTTAAAGAATTTCTAAGGTAGAATCCTGGCTCCAGAGGGTATGCGGACATCTAAGATTTTTGATACATATTGCCAAATTATTTTTTGGAAGGTTGGACCAGTTATTACCAAAAGTGGATGTGAGTAATTGTTTCCCTGTAGTTTTCTTCTCAACTGTAGAAATCTTTGAACAATTATTTGCTGATTTTATATGAAAAATATAGCATCAATATTGTTTGGCTTTGGTTTCTTGATTGTTGGTGAGGTTGAACATTTTATCTTATGTTTATTGACTGTTATAAATTGCCATTTTATTGGCCACTGCCTATATTGCTGTTAGTTTATTTAAAAAAAATTGATTTATGAGAACTCTTTGATTTACCTCTTTACTTTGACTTAAAAGAGTCCCTTTCACACTTCCAGTGGGACAATTTGGATGAAAATCTTTTAACAACATATTTTACAACTTAAAGTACCCTTGAACTGATAAAGTGAGCTGATACCTTTTCTGTTATCAGGAGAATGTCTAAACCACACTTTCTGTTCCTTCCTCCTGCTATAAAGGGAGAAGTATCTTTATAACTTTAGATCTGGCAGGTTAAGTTAGGGCCTTACAAACACTTGGAGAAACTCTTGGAATCAGAGTTTCTCAGAATTTCCACCGGCTCTGGCTGGCTGCTGTGTGGTTTCTAGTTAAAATTGTCATCAAACACTGGGAAGGACCAATTCTGTGAGAGCAGCCTTTTGTTAGGCAGTGCCAGGAATCTGTCTTTTTTTGAATCAGAGAATTGTTTTATTCTTGTAGTGACACTGCTTGTACCCTACCTGCCCCAGATTTTTCTTCTGAAGATTGAAAACTTTGGGGAAATGATATCCCTTTTCTTAGCTCAGCTTTGTTGAATATGAGATGGAGGTTAGGGGGGTATATACTGAAGGGGGAGAAAGGAGGAGGAAGTCACAGGTAGTATATCCCCATGCTGGAGTCTGTCCCATCTTAGGATCTATAATGAACCTGTGTGTGTTTGTCTTTTATAGGACTATTCCTTCTCCAGTGTCCGCGTGGAGACACCCCTCCTGCTAGTGGTGAATGGGAAGCCTCAGGGCTCCAACAGCCAGGCTGCTGCTACCGTGGCATCACGGCCACAGTGTGAATGACCTACTTAACTTGCATGCTAAAGAGGGAGTGGAGGCGAGGACATAAGCTCAAGGGCATTCATCAGCTGGACCAGCTGGACTAGCCACATCCAATGACTCAACCGGAATGGGGGGATGTTTTAGATGAGGTCTTTCCCTTCCTCTGCCCTGTAAGACGTTTTGTGTCCTTTCTTTGCTGTTATCATGTTCTATCTCTGTCTGGGGCCACACACTCCCCTAGTATATCTCTCCTGCCTCTCTGTTGCTCTTCTGTGTCTTAGGCAAAGAGCATGGAGTTGGTAGAAGTGTTGGGATCTTGACAGAGGACAGAATTCCCAAGGTTCCTGTTCTTGCCTCCTTCCTGAGCCTCATGTGTATATATCATTTCAATATTTATTGCCAAGGGAGGGGGCTTAATTTTTTAATGGCTTGGTTTTTAAGCAGTTTTTTTTTATTTTTATTTTTAAAATTTAGGTTTATCCCCTTCTTTGGGGCTGGAACAGAATTAAATTTCTTTGGAAAAAAAATATTGTGTAGTTTGGCCTGCTTCATTGTTTCCAGGCTTGGATTCTTGGTTTTTAGGATCATGTCAATCCATTAGGGTAATACCTCCCCCCCACCCCCCACCCCCGCCCTTTTTTCCCCTTTATACAAAAAGTTTATTTCTCTCCTAGTTAAAAGAATTCTGGCAATAGGCAACCCAGGGCAGGAATGGCAACTCTACAGAGTTGCTAGGAACCAGCTTCCCTCCATTTCCTCATTCTGTCATTCCTAGGGATGGTCACCACCATGATCCAAGATGACAGTGGTACTATTCTAATAGTGTTACTAGGCTGAAAAACCAGAGAGAGCTAGTAGCCAGTTTCTTTAGATTCTAGTTTTATATATATATATATATATATATTTAATTTTTTTATTGGGGGATATTGGGGAACAGTGTGTTTTTCCAGGACCCATCAGATCCATGTCAAGTCGTCCTTTTCAGTCTAGTGGAGGGTGCAGCTCACTGACCCATGTGGGAATTGAACCTGCGACCTTGGTGTTATGAGCACCGTGCTCCAACACTGAGCCAACTGGCTGCCCCTCTAGTGATATATTTTATAATAGTTTCTCTTAATATCCTTGTGGGAAAATGTGAAGGAGGGTTAATAACCAACCGAATGATTATAAGCAGAGAGTACATTATAGGACACAGATTAGTTTGGAAGACTTCTAGTGATATGGCTCCCGTCTTTGTTCCTGGTCCACTCCTGTTCAGCCCTTGATCAGGGACTGAATATCATTGATGACTCATTCAGTTAATAAAGAATGTAAAATGCAGAGGAATCCTCTGAGAATGGGTGGTAGAATAAGCATGTATTTCCAGAGTCTAAGATAAAATTTTTTTAAATAACAATTTTGTATAAATTTTAAATCCAGTTTCCTTAAAACAGCAGGAAAAACATTTTTTTTCTAATAAAATTTTGAAGACCATTCTTTTGGTCCAAAAAGGTCAACTTTATGAGGTATATCTTCAATTTTATGTATGAAAAAGTACTAGCAGCTTTAGTAGATAAGATAAAAGTCAGTATGAGTAACCAGTATGATATAGTTGCAAAAATATGCTAAGGAGTTGGTAGCCAGAGACAGTTTTTAATAGTGTGTCAGACCACAGGTGGAGCCTTGTGTTCAGTTCTGGTTGATTTTGAGGCCTGCAGTCTCGGAAGAGTGATCAAGAACTTGTCTTGAGAAGTGGTTGAAAGCAACTGGCGGTGGGAGGTGAGGTATGTCATCAGAGTCAATAGAGAGATGAAATCCAATAACTGTTTCCGTTTTACTCAATCCATATGTACCTTCTGTACTAAACTTTTGTCATTGTATATGCTACAAACATCTAACAGTTTTCAGTTTGTCTTATCACTCTTTATTGGATTTTTTGTTGAACAGAGTTCTTAATTTCAGTGTTGTTGAATTTATGAGTCTTTTATGGTTAGTGCTGTTTATGTCTTAAGAAGGCCTTCTCTCTCCTGAAGTCATAAAGACATTTCCCTTCTATTGTTTTATGAAATTTTATCATTTTGTTCTTTTCATTATGACTTTTCTTTATGTTGTGGTGTAGGCATATAATTTTTTTATTAATGAATAATTAATTGGCCCAGCACCTTTTATTAAAGAATCCATTCTTTAACCACTGATCTTTAAAGCCCTATCTGTCTTAAACCATCTTTCCACATATGTGTAGGACTGTTTCTGAGCTCTCTATTCTCATCTATTCTGTCTGTTTATTTCTGTGCCAGTACCATGTTGTCTTATAGTTTTATAAAAGGTTAATATCTGATCAGACAAATTCTTTCATGTTCTTATCAAGTGGCCCATTTACATTTTAGAATTTGTAAATTTTCATGAAGAACTCCTTTGGGATTTTGATGGGGATTGTGTTCAATTTATAGATCAATTTAGGAAGAGTAGACATCTTTATAACTTTGAATCTTCTTATCCATGATTTTCTTTATTTAGGATTTCTTCAATGTATTTTAATATAATTATATACTTTCACCCCCAAAGTCTTATGTATCTTTTATTAGATCTATTCTTAGATACTTCATAAGTTTTGATGCTACTTAAATAGTATCATTTAAAAAATTACATTTGCTAACTGTGCTTGGGAATATAAGTACAATTGGCTATTTATATATTTTTGTGGGTGTGACCTTTTCAGAACTCTCTCATTCTAATAATTTGTTGATTCCTTTAGTTTTCTGTGTACAGAATGATTGTTTTATGTCTTTTCAATCCTTTTACGTTTTGTTTTCTGTACTAGTTAGGACCTCTGCTATGCTGAATACAAGTGATGATAGCAAGTCTCCTTGTCTTACTCCTGTACTTATTTTCAGTATTTTAATATTAAATAAGATCATTTATGTTTCTTACATTTACCTGCTCTTACATTCTAAGCCTGTTTTGCGTTGTTGTTTTTTATTTATTTTTAAGGAGGGCGCAGCTCACAGTGGCCCATGCGGGGATCGAAGTGGCAACCTTGGTGTTATCAGCACCATCCTCTAACCAACTGAGCTAACTGGCCACCCCCCTATTTTGAGTTTTTATCATGAAAAGTTTTAAATTTTATGTAATTTAAATTTTATCTAATGCTATTTCTACATCAATTGAAATGGCAAATGATTTTTCTTTAATTTGATAATGTGAATTAGAGTACTCAACTTTTGATTAATAAACCAAATTTGGCATTATTGGTACAAACCTTACTTGGTTCAGGATATATGTATTTTTATACATTGCTAGATTCACTTGTATAATATTTAGGATTTTGTATCTTTGGGTCACAAGTGATACTAGTTTATGAGTCTATTCTTTTTATTTCTTAATCTGTTCTAGTTTGGTTTTGGTATCAAAGTTATGCTAGCCTCATACAATGAGTAAAGAGTGTTTCTTTTTTGTGTTTGTTTGAAAAGTTTATATAAAATCGCTTTATCTTTTTCTTCGTAGAACTTGCCTATAAAGTCATCAGTACCTGTTATTTTCTTTATGGAAAGATTTACTACTGATTTAAATTCTTGAATGTTTATTGGATTGAATTATTTAAGCTTTTTCTTGATCCACTTTTTATATTTTGTATTTTTTTTAGTAATTTATGCATTTCATTTAAGTTTTCAATTATTTGCAATATGTTCCTTATTTATTCTTGATGGTATCAGTAATTTTGTTCCCTTTTTTACTACTGATAATTGTTTATTTGTACCTTATCTCTCTTTTTTTGAGCATTTTGCCTCTTATAAGTCTTCAAAGAACTTGACTTTGTTTAATAACCCTTATCTTTTGCATTTTTATTTCTATTTCTTTAGCTTTTATTTTTATTTTCATGATATCCCTTTTTCTCCTTCCCAACTGTTATAAGGAGTGCTTATTCATGAGCTGGGATATATTATAGTTTTTAATATCTGATAAGCAACATGACACTTCATTGTTTTAAGTTTGCATTCCTTTGTAATGTTGAGCATCTTTTAATACAATACTTGTTGAATTTTATGTGAAATGTAAAAGAGGGCATCTAAGATTCAGGAAACAGTATTAAAGAAAAATATTGGGGCCATATGTTTAGGAAATGATATAGCACTTTGTATGTTCTATATTGTACATGTTTTATTGTATTCTAATTACTTGATGATATATATATGGTTTGAACTCTTTAAGGACTGATACTAAGTCATACTTCTCTTTCAGTTCTAGACATTATTACATACATCTGTGAGAATTAGACATTGAGTGACTCAATAACAAACGGCTGGCTGGATGTATGGTGGGTTAGGAAAATGGGATATATTAGACTAATATAGAGGGTGTTGACATCTTGCATGCAGAATAGTAATGATTTTGAAAATTTGTTCTATTGACTTGAAGAGCCTGTAGAACAGGGCTTCTGTTCAGGTAATCGATCCTCTTGTAGGTCAACGTGGTATCTAGCCTTTCAGAGAAACAATGGAAATTGTGCTATGCTTTATTAGACTGTGAGGCGTGGAGGTCAGAATTAGAGAACAGGATGGAATATGTCAGTCATGGTTCAATCAGGGGAGCAGGATCTTTATGACTTAGGGGATACAGGATAGGGATTTATTGTACAAATTAGACCTTATGCAGTTGTCAGAGACACTGGAGAAGTACAGGTCTAGGAGGAAGTTAGGCGTCACCAGCCAGTCAATCTGAGAAGCCAAGCACGTCCAACCACTGAAATGGGCCTGCAGAGGGAAGGCTTGTGTGGAGGGCTGTGGGAGGTGCCACCTGCAAACACAGCCTCTGTGGGCTTTGCTGCCAAGTGTCTGTGGTGGGCCTGCAACCACTGTTAGCCAGCCAGGTCATCAATAAAGAGGAGCAGGACAAGCTGGAACTTGTCACCTCTGTGTCACCATCTCTTGCCACAGTGACCTTCAGATTGATGGCTCTGATTCATTTCCACCTTCCAGGTCTTGTGAAAATTCCTTTTGTGGCCAACTCTAAACCAGAACTGTGTAGGGAAGAGGATTCTTGGAAATGTAGTTGCAGCTTAGCAGGCTGACACAGCACAAACCCACCACGTAGAACTTCTAGGAGGATCCTCTGAGAGTAGAGTGGAAGTTGAGGGCTATGACTAGGTTCCCCCTAGGAATTAGGAAAAGAGGGCTAATTGCAGTGATTAGGGGAAGAACTGAAGGGAACAAAGCCCTTCAGGGTGTTGAATCTGAGAGAGTAACCATGAGCTTAGTGAACCCAGGTAGGTGCCAAAGCACGAACTTCCTGATCTGTGGGTATGACGAACATAGCCCTCGTGAAGAAGTCAGAAGCTTACCGAGTCCTACTTCCTGTGTGGACTCTTCCTCCTCATCCCACCTTTAAATGATGGTGGCCTTAGGAGCTCTACCCATGGCCTGCTGCTTTTCTTCCTCCAAATATTTGCCTTGGACTATTTCATTCATACCATGTGTTCAATTACCAAACTAAGTACCAATTTCCTAAATTTATATTTACAGGTCTTTTCCCTGAACACCAATAATAAATTCATACCGCCTTACTGGGCTCTATGTGCCATAGATACTTTAAATACGATAGGTCTAAAATAGAACTCATATCTCTAGCATCCATCTCTGTTGTCTCCATATTAGCAGCTGATAAGCACCAGGTATTCAGTTATCCAAGCCGGAAACCTGGGATGTCACCTCTGAATTCCTTCTTCATTTTCAATACCCAGTCTGTCATTGGAGATGTTGATCATATCTCCTCAGTATCTCTTCATTTATTTTCTTTCCATTCGTGTTATTTTAGATCAGTAGTTTAGCATATTTTGCCTGACTATTGCAATGGTATTTATTTTCTCTATAGCTGAAATCTTCCTTTCTCCATTTTTTTTCACTTTTTATAATAATGATCATAATATTTGTATTGTCCAAGTTTGTATGTCAGTAAGTAGCAGAGCCAGGATTTGAAACTATAACTTGTACTTCCAAAGGCTGTGGGCAAGTTTCTTACCTCTCTGAGATCCCATGTCCCCATCTGTAAAATGGAGATAATATTACTACCTACCTTATCGGATTGTTGTGAGGAGTAAATGAACGAATGCGTATCTTCCATGTGGTTTTGGACAAGCAGGGACAGGAAGGACAACACTCAGATATGCTGGAATTCCAGCTGTGTTAGAGTGGGAATTTGAACCCAGTCATCCCATCTCGGGAGCCTGTCCTCTTATCCACAGAGCTAATGTGCTGTGTATTTCAGAAGTGGGAAACGCTGTCAAGAGTTTCACCTTTCCCAAACACAAATTTGATCATATTACTTCCTGGTTACCTGTATCACCTCATTTCTGACCCTGTAATCCTAATGCATGGCAACCCCAACATATTTTTAACATCTGGACATTTCTAGGCTCTTTCATACCTCAGGACTTTTGCATATATGATTCCTCTGCTTGAAATGTGTTGTCCTCACCCCTGCAGCGCTCCTAATTGTCCTTTGAGACTCAGCTCAAACATTAGCTCTTTTGTAAAACCTTCCTGAGCATACTCGAGGTAGAGTTTGAAGTCTGTCTCTCAGAGTACCTGTAACATTGTGTTTTAGTTATTTGCCAGTTTCCTGTAGGCTATGAGTACCTTTTTGAAGGTACTCATCCTTGTGGCCTTTGATCCTAGTTCAGTACCTGACACACACGCACAATAAATTTACATGGAACTAATGAATGAACTTTAAAAGAATGTGTATGCTGTTTCCATGGTAGTCTTCTATTGTAGTCCATGGTAATGACTGCCCTTAGGTGTCAGGATTCTGTTAGCACTTTCTCTGTTTACTGACCTCCCTACATCTATGATTTGTAGAATCAGAATGTCAGTGTTGAAAGTGACCTGAGAGATAATTTCTTCCAACACTCCATCAATTTAATTTTATATATTTTATCTTTAAATGTGTGTAACTACAATTCCCATTTTGTCATATATCCTCTCACCTTTCTTCCTGTTGGAACCTGTCTTTCTGTATCAGGCCAAGAAATCTCCTTTGATATCCAGGAAAGTGAGTTCTCTCTTCTATCAGCCTGTTGACTACTGGGAAACCACAGTCCCTGGTACTGGCAGGTTTTGTGGCCTTTTCTTTCTCATCTTAATACTTTATACTGAAGTGTTAGCTTTTCTGTTTTCTTAAATGTTTGAACAAAAATGCGATTTTTTTCCAAATGAAACTTGTTAAGATATATATAAATATAAAAAAAAATCAGAATACATATAAATCAGAATCACATTTTCAATTTCCCTTATCACTTGGTTGGTTTTCAGCACATTCTCAGCTCCTGGCAGATTTGCGTAGATCAGGTATTCATGGGAAAGTTCTCATACATAGTTGTGTATATGTGGACAGAGGTGATGGATTGGGGAATAAGTGGAAGATACAGGAGAAAGAAAACTGCTCTGGCCTCTTCCCCAACATGGGAGGCAGTATTATACAGTGGGAAGGAGAACTGGATTGTGGTTTTCTGCTCCTTAATTATAATTTTCATTTGATTTCAGGAAGTTATATAGGCAATAGTATAAAATTGAAAAATTACCAAAAAAGTAACAGAAAAGAAAGCTTCATTTCCACTCCTGACTCCCAGTCCCCTTGCTATAGTATAATACACTCCATTTTCTTATGTATTCTTCCAGAGATATACTGTGCATATATAAGCCTAGTGGCATATCACTTAAAAATATACAAATAAGGGGCGGCCGTTGCCTCGGTTGGTTAGAGCGCAGTGCTCATAACACCAAGTTCGCTGGTTCGATTCCCACATGGGCCAGTGAGCTGTGCCCCCCACTAGATTGAAAAACAACAGCTTGACTTGGAGCTGATGGGTCCTGGAAAAACACACTGTTCTCCAATATTCCCCAATAAAATTTTTTAAAAAATTACATATATATATCTATATATAGATGTAGATATACACACACACACACACACACACACACACACACACACACAAATAGTACTGCCTGTGTTATATTTGGCAAATCTCTTGAACTTCAGCATTAACTTTAAATTCCTAGATAGAAATACTAATACATCCCTGACAAAACTCACAGGGATTTTATAACAACCAATGAAGTAGTATTCTTGAACATGCTTTGAAAATCAGGTATTTTACAAGCACAGGATGGAGGGGAGGGGTCATGGAAATAGAATTGTTTTTCACAAAGGACAACGAATCACATGTGATCTGATTTGAAATAGCAATTCTGAATTGGTAGCAGGGCTGATGTGTCAGTAGCCTAACTATTGGGTGTGTTTCCCAGCCTGTAGGTCCCGTCTTTCTCATGGCATGTTCTTGGGGTTTTTCTACATCACTGATCAAGAGATAACACTTGCACCTTAATTGTCAGGTGTGTATACACTTGGGATAAGAAGTAGAACCTTGCCAGAGTGTGGGGCACCTCTGCCTTCCTCCCTCACCCTTCCCCTCTGCTCCCTCTTCATGTTCAGGGAGTTGGTATTGGAACTTGGCTGATGCAACAGTTTGAATCACTGTCCCTAGGTGCTGTGGGATCCATTCACTTTTAATTGGTAGTTGCTAGTATCATTTCCTCCTCCCTCAGCCTGACTTCCTTTTCTAATTGTCTCTCAGGAGCCTCCAACACTTGCTTTAATTAACCAAGACAGTTTCTGCAGAGAGTCCCAAACTGGTGCCTAGGGACCCCAGGTTCTTTTGCTATGATTCTACTTCTTCAAGTTTCTTTTCTAATCTGTTAAACAACTTTGTCTTTGGATTAGGCCTGGGGGATAGGGATCCTTTGGGCATTTCTTTCACAGAGGCAGCTCAAATGGTATCAACTTCTTATAGACTACTTGCCAACTACTGTTTGGCCTGAAGCATTTTGTTCCTTCTAGCAGAGAGGGGAAAAGAAGAAACCTGGTTGAGGTGTCCAAAATAGGCCTGGCGAATGATGGGAGAAGCATGCAGATGAAAAAACTTACCATTTGAGGAATGTGAGCCTTGATATTTTGGTCTACAGTCTGCTTCTTTATTAGCAAAACACCTTGTGGAAAACTTACTTGGGTTTTGTTTGTCACTGCCTGAAGGAAAGTAAATGCTAGTTGTGCAGCTTTGGCCAATAATAAGTATTAGGTTACGTTTAAAAAATGTATTTCTTAAATAGACTTCATTGTTTTTAGCACAGTTTTAGGTTCACAGCAAAACTGAGAGGAAATTACAGAGTTCCCATGTCTACCTTCGGCCCTCACACATGTACTCTTCCCCTACTACCAACATCCTACATCAGAGGGGTACATTTATTACAATCAATGAACTTACATTGACACATCGTTACTCAAAGTCCTAGTTTACCACAGGGTTCACTCTCGATGCTGTACATTCTGTGGTTTTTGACAAATGTGTAATGACTTGTATCCACCATCATACAGAAATTTCCCTTCTCTAAAAATCCTCTGTGCTCCACTTGTTTGAGGATTGAGTTGTGACCCTTTTACTGAGTGATAGGGTAGTTATTAGCCTGCACATACACTTGCTTATAGGGCTATGTCTTGGGCTAAGAGCAAGAAAGATACAGAAATCACTGTACGGTTTTATCAGTGTTCATTGAGAACTACATTCTAGATAAAGCCACCATATGAGTGTGTGTGTGTGTGTGTGTGTGTGTGTGTGTATACACATATATATATTTATTTTTATTTTTTATTTTTTTAACTTTTTTTTATTAGTTTCAGGTGCACAAAACAATGTAATAGTTAGACATTTATCATTTATATCCCTCACACAATGACAACCCCCCTCCCCCTATCCTCTACCCCTCTGACATCGCACACAGGCATTATATTTCCACTGCCTTTATTCCTAATGCTGTACTCCGCTTCTTGTAACCATATATATATATGGATATATGGATATATATATATCCATATATATAAAATTGTAGTTGACATTCATTATTGTATATATATGTTATTACTACATAATATATGAGATTTATAAATATCATAAATGTCTCCCAAGAGATTGTGATCTCTTCTAGGTAGGAAATATGTCTTATGTCCCTAACTCTATCATGGTATCTATTTATAGTACACAATAAGTATTGAATGAGTAAACATTATTCTGTTTTTGATCACAATTCTTGGAACACATGTTTTTCTATTCTTGCTTACCTTAGATTTAGAAGATCAGTTTTTCACGTATTTTACATGTCTATTTTGATAGAGAATACAAACAAAATGGCTGTATAAGGTCCCACTTATCTTTGCTCAGAGCAGGATGGCTGTAGAAGAGTTTATACCAGAATTCCATCAGATGAGTACAGCAGTAGATTAAAGGTACTGGAACTTTAGGACATGGCCCCACTAGATGGGAGAGTGCAGGGCTTACCTGCTTTCCAGGAGATAAGGAATCCCAGTGAGGGTCTAAGCCTACCATTCTTTGTGCCCTGTCTAGCTTTGCTTCTCTGTATGTTCCTTTCCTGTCCCAGACATTTCCTCTTTGCCCTGCCAGGTGGTTGAACAATTGGGAGGGAGGACTGCACCCTTTCTTTTCTTCACTTGTCTGTTGCTGTAGCCCAATTCATAAGTGGCAAGCACAGAGGAGACCTCTTTCACTTCTTCATGGTTCTTCCTAGACTCATTTCCTGAGTAAATTTATAAATTCTACTTTAGAATTGGATATAGCAGTATGAAAGTTTTAAGATGAATAAGATGATACAGCTAGTCAATGGTAAGTCTGGGCTTAAATGTGGGTCTCCTGATGCCAAGTGCTGTTGACAGTACACCAGGCTGTTTTGTGGGGTTCTGTGTCAAAGTAAAAAGGTGAAAGAAATTATGTATTCTTATTTAAACTCACGAAAAGATAATGCAGAAAGGACTAAAATTATAATACTTAAGATTAGTATGTACAGTGTCTAATTCTCCTTAGGTGTTTAGATTTAATTTTTAGAAGATTTTTATTAAATATAGTTAACATACAATATTATATTAATTTCAGGTATACACTATAGTTATTCAACATTTATATACCATAAGTCCAGCAACCATTTGACACCATACTATGGTATCACAATATTATTGACTATATTCCCCATGCTGTACATTACTTCCCCATGACTTACTTGTTTTATACGTGGAAATTTCGACCTCTTATTCCCCTTCACCTTCCTCCCACTTTAAAAAATTTTCAGTTACAGTTGATATTCAACATTATTTTATATTTATTTCAGGTGTGCAGCATAGTGGTTAGACATTTATATAATTTAAGAAGTGACCCCCCTGCCCCCTGCCCGACTAGTCTGTTATCCACCTGGCACTTTACATAGTTATTACCATATTGACTATTCCTTATGCTATACTTTACATCTCCATGACTATTTTGTAACTACCAATTTGTACTTAATGCCTTCACCTTTTTCGCCCTATCCCCCAACACCCGTCCCATCTATCACCCCAATAAATCTAGTAACTATCTGACACCATACATAGTTATTACAATATTATTGACTATATTCCTTATGCTATACCCTACATCCCCATGACCACTTTGTAACAACCAATTTGTACTTTTTAATCCTTTCCCCTTTTTCAACCATTCCCAACTATCCTTCTGTCTGGCAACCGTGAAATGTTTTCTGTATCTATCAGTTTGTTTCCGTTTCATTTGTTTGTTAATTTTATTCTTTAGATTTCACATATAAGTGAAATCACATTGTATCTGTCTTTCGCTGTCTGACATACCTCACTCAGCACAATACTCTCCAGGTCCATCCATGACTGCTGCAGATGGCGAGAGTCCATTCCCTTCCTTGGCTGAGCAATATTCCATTGTATATACAGAGGGTACCAAAAAAAATGTATACACATTTTAAGAGAGGAAAACTGTATTAAAATTGTAATACTCAATATGTACCAATAACAAAAGATGAATACAAGTCACGTTTGACTTCTGCAATTACAAGAGGTGCTCAAAGTGGTTACCGTCAGCGTCCAGACAATTCTGATGATGGCGAATTACTGCTTGAGCAACATAGACTAAAGTGTTCACTCTTATACATTTTTTGGCACCCTCAGTAGTCCCATTTTATCATTCCAATAAGGATAGCCTTTAAAAAAATTTCAACTGCAGGTTGAAGTCCAGTGAATTAAAGCTTTAGTAGTCAGCATAGGTTTTAAGCTGGGTACTCTTAAATACCTCTAACCACTTAGAGTGAGAACGAAAAGGCCATTGAAAGAACTTATACATCTCCACCTTATTCTTTATTAGAATTTGGAAGTGTGGCACATTTTTGGCTCATGACTTTTGACTAATTCTTATTCTGAATAGGACACTTCTCAGAGCAAGTTTCATGTCCTTATTGCGAAGACTATAGATCAGGGGATTAAAGAGAGGAGTCATTGTTGAATATGCCAGTGTGAGGATCTTCTGCATCAAAGTTGGGATGCCATGTGTAGGGCTCACATACATTACCATGACTGTCCCATAGAAAAGAGACACCACAGCTAAATGAGAACCACAGGTAGAAAAGGCCTTTTTCCGGCCAGCTGCAGAAGGGACCCGAAAAACAGCTCTGAGCAACAGGGTATAGGATCGAAGAATATACATAATCGTGAAAAAGAGGATGAGGGAGCTCTGAGTATAGAAAATAAATTCAGTAATGGGGGCTGGAGCACAGGACAGAGCCATCAGTGGGTCCATGTCACACAGGAAGTGATCAATGATATTGGGTCCACAGAAGGGGAGTTGGGAGATAAAGAAAATAGGAATTGGATATCCAAGGAATCCAATGAGCCAGCAGAGAGACACCAGCATACCACAGAGGTGCCCAGTCATGACGGTGGGGTAGTGCAGTGGGCGGCAGATGGCCAGGTACCGATCATAAGCCATTATTGCCAGGAAGAGACATTCAGTTGTGCCAAGGGAAAAGAAGAAATAGAACTGCAGGAAGCAGCCAGAAAATGAGATAGTCTTGGTTCTGGAGAGAATGTTGGCTAGCATATTAGGGACAGTGGAGGAAACATACCAAATCTCAAGGAAGGCAAAATTTCCCAGCAGAAAGTACATGGGAGTGTGTAGTCGTGGGTCCCATCTCACTGCACAGATAATGGCTCCATTCCCCAGCAAGGTCAAGACATAAATCACCAAAAACAGTGAGAAGAGGAAAGTCTGTATCTCCGAGCAACCAGGGAATCCAAGGAGAACAAACTCAGTCACAATGTGTGTTGCTGACCTGTTCATGGGTCTTAAATCTATGAAGAAGAAAGACACGAGTGTAAAACAAGTTGCTTTGCTTCCTACATATCTCAAGGACTTTATTGAGAAGGGAACTTCAGCTCTACAGGAAATTAAGATATATTTTGAGACCAGATTGGAATAAATCCCACCTTATTTTGAACTGATCGTGGTTCTAAATCTCTGTATTATTTTGCTAGAATCCAAAGCAGCAAGAATTTTCCACACCGGTGGTACAAGCAGACAAATTTCTTTCTTTTTTGCTTTGATTCTTAAGAAAACCTTTTCTGATTTTGGTTTGTTTTCTAAAGTTGATTAAGGGTATTCATGTACAAACTCATCCATTTTTTCTTATTCAGCTTACATTGTTTAAAAAAACGAAAACGTATTTTGAGGACAGCTGGTGTGAAGTTGGGTTAAAACTGTGGCAATTGAACAGAATTAGTTGAATTACACATGGACATAAAACTTACTCCTTGACACTTTTCAGAATAGTGTAATCAACTGAATTAATTGTCACAGGCATCACTACGTTCAAGACTCAAGGCTGTTCTTAAATTTTCCTTTTAAGATTTTCTTTTAAAATATCACTTAACCAGTTGAGTGACACCTAAACAATTATACAACAGACCCAGAATATGAAATATCTTTGTTCTAAAGAATAAGTGAGAATATTTTTTCATGTCTCTATTTGCAAGTGTTTATTTTCATGGTTTTTTACACATACTATACAAAAATGAACTATCTTAATTTTCATATTCAGATCTTATATAGACAAAATAAAGAAAATAGTGTTTTCAATATAAAGGTTTAAATCATTTAGTAAGTATTTTGGGGTGATAAAAACATATGGATCTGAGAGCAAATGGGGTTTCATCTACAATTTTATCTTGTAGAATTAATTTTGTTCTCTGAAAGGGAAGAGAGGACATTTTCAAATAGTTGGACAGGCAGGTATTTTTCAGTAGTATTTAAGAATTTATATTTAAGAATTGAACAAAAAATATGAATTTTGTGTTTAACAAACAGGGTACTCTTTTTATTGGGGGAACAGTGTGTACTTCTAGGACTTTTTTCCAAGTCAAGTTGTTGTCCTTTCAGTCTTAGTTGTGGAGGGTGCAGCTCAGCTCCAGGTCCAGTTGCCATTGCTAGTTACAGGGAGCGCAGCCCACCAACCTTTGCGGGGGTCGAACCGGCAACCTTGTGGTTGAGAGCCCACTGGCCCATGTGGGAATTGAACCGGCAGCCTTCGGAGTTAGGAGCATGGAGCTCTAACCGCCTGGGCCACCGGGTCGGCCCCCAAACAGGGTACTCTTGCAATTGATTAATATTAAAAAAATTGATTAAAAGTCTTCAAAAATGGTAATTTTGATACTGAGTTTTCTTGTTAAATTCAGATTTCTTGCATTGTATATTGGAGGGCACTAGTCATAACTTTGTCAGTAATGGAAGATAAATTTGAGAGGCAAAGAACATAGAAGAAACCAAGATTTGGACTTCAATATCATTAGTTTCCTGTTGGTGGTTATTAAAAACACATAGAAAGGAGATTTGAGCATCCAGATTCTAAAGTCGTCCAATTTTTCAATGTTCAATTCAAAAGACATTTGTTTACTACTCAATAGATGATTCCCAGACTTTCATTTATGAAGTATAAATAAATCACTTTTCCTGCTGTGGGTCAGGAACTAAATCCAGGTTTACAGATTTAAACTGGGAACCAGATTCATGGGGTCTGTGTTGCCTGTCCTTTCTGAAAAAGTGCTTAATGTGCATTACGTTTCAGGACACTCCGTTGTATACTGACAACTTCATACCTCATTTTATCTTTTCTATCACCATACTCTATATGATTTATTAGCAGCAACAATATTTTTCCTGTAGCCTTTGGTGAAAGAGTTGATAAGTAATGAGATGATCAAAGGGTGAGGAGCTTAATGGAAAAGCCAGAGTAATCAATTTTCATTTTAAGCATTGATGGAATAAATGGACTCTATTACGTTCTGCATAACTCCACACTCAAAAGCCTCCAAATTTCCTTGCTGGGAATAGTTAAGGCATTAGAATGGAATACCCACCATTTTGTCCTATAAACATACTGTTTCTAATGTGTTTGGATTCATAAATCATCATGTGAGCGACAATCCTTGGCAACCAGCTCTTTCATACACTCCTTTCCAATACAACCAACCAACCAACCAACCAATCAATCAACTCACCAGTCTATTCACCTCAAGAATAATATCTTGATTAAATAGCCTCCTTCCAAATGTCCCTCACTTGGCATACTGCCTTTTCAGGTAGTCAGGGAGGAGTATACTACTTGATCACTCCTGGAAAGTGAGATTGCTTCTCAGAAAGATGGTCCCTAATAATCATAAAACCATAGAATTGGAAAAAAATAATACAGATGATCTAACTTTTCGTTTCACAGGTAGGCTTCACAGAGGGTGCATGACTTTTCACCCAATGAGCATTAAGTGTCCTGTATTCACATATGAAACATCTACACTCTACTACTACAGAGGAACAATGACTAATCAGATAAAGTAAAAGACACTCTTTAGTATATCACAGCAGTGGTTGTAATGTGGACAATTAGTCCTTTTCCTCATACGTACAGTGACGAATTTCCTGGCTCAGCTTGGAGAGAGGGATGGGTGCGGTGGTACTGAACATAAAGGCATGTCCTCCTCATTGACTCTGATGAGAAAAATCGCTGAGGGCATCATATGTGGTTCATTGGCCTTCCTTCATTACTGGAGGCTCCAGAGGCTTGTTTTCTAGGAGTTTGCTGAGACATTTAACATGTGAAGCCGTGTTTATATTTCCTCTCAGGGATTACTCTAAAACTCTGTGTCTCCCCAAGTGGTTTCAGTGGTGTCCTCAAGTTTTCCCTGGAGTGCATCCTCTTTCCAATCTTTGGGGCTCATCCAGTAGGTTAGCTCCTAGGGGTGGCTAGACGTAAGAAAATAGAGAATTCAGGGGAAATATTGGGTAAATATTAAGAGGCTTTCTATTGCCCAGTTTGCATTCCATTAAGGAATACTCTCTGTGGGGATCAGTGCAATAAATGGAAGTTTTGCCCATGACTCTTTTTTTGTTTTTTTGTTTTTTGGACTTTATTGGGGAACAGTGTGCACTTCCAGGACTTTTCTCCAAGTCAAGTTGTTGTCCTTTCAGTCTTAGTTGTGGAGGGTTCTGTTCAGCTTCAAGCTGTTGTTCTTTCAGTCTTAGTTGTGGAGGGCGCAGCTCAGATCCAGGTCCAGTTGCGGTTGCTAGTTGCAGGGGGCACAGCCCACCATCCCTTGCAGGAGTCCAACAGGCAACCTTGTGGTTGAGAGGACACGGTCCAACCAACTGAGTCATCCGGGAGCTCAGCAGCAGCTCAGCTCAAGGTGCCATGTTCAATTTTAGTTGCAGGGGGTGCTGCCCACCATCCCTTGCGGGAGTCGAGGAATTGAACTGACATCCTTGTGGTTGAGAGCCCACTGGCCCATGTGGGAATCAAACCAGCAGCCTTCGGAGTTAGGAGCACGGAGCTCTAACCGCCTGAGCCACCTGGCCAGCCCCTGCCCATGACTCTTAATTCTATAACTGACACATGTTTTTGAACATTACCTCTCTAGCTTAAATGAAATGCTACAACACAGTGAAAAAGGAAACTATAATATATTCTGTTGGTCCCTTTAAAATGAAATCCATTGAATTTTCCTGGAGTTTTTCACTGTAATGACCATGTGGTTGGTACTAGGTAGGAACTGCCTTGTGTGATCTGATCATGATGTGGAGTGACATTAATTGATATGGGAGGAAATGGAAGGTGGCAGAAGCCATAAAATTGACTAATTTGGTCAAATTATCATTTTCCTCTCTGATTTCACTTTCAAAGAGTGAGGAATTTGAAACCAGTGCAAATGTGAAAAGAATTTTTTTTTTTTTATCATTGGTCTTTTCCTTCTTAAAAAAATTGGGGTTTCTTCCTAGGGTCCTCTTAAACCACTTCTTTAAAATATGACTTCTAGGTTTCCTTAGGAGTGAGGTGACAGTGATGATCAATGAGAAAATCTTCACTGATGTTTACTGGGGCAGCTTGTAAGTGAACTTGATGTTTAGTGATACTCTATACAATTTCCCCATTGGCTTCCTTGTCAAATACAAGTTGACCATATATGTGAGGGTTTATTTCTGGGCTTTCAATTCTGTTCCATTGATCTATGTTTCTATTTTTATGCCAGTACCATACTGTTTTGATTACCACAGTTTTATAGTATAGTCTGAAATCTGAAAGTCTGATGTCCCCAGTTTTGTTCTTCTTTCTCAGGGTTGCTTTGACTATTTGGGATCTTTTGTGGTTTCATACAAATTTAAGGGTTTTTGTTTTTTTCTATTTCTGTGAAAAATGCTGTTGGAATTTTGATAGGAATTGCGTTGAGTCTCTTGAGGGCTTTGAGTAGTATGGGAATTTTGTTTTACAATATTAGTTCTTCCAATCCATGAGTATGGGATATCTTTCCATTTATTAGTGTCCTCTTTGATTTCTTTCATTAAAACCTTACAGTTTTCAGTGTATAGATCTTTCATCTTCTTGATTAAATTTATTCATAAGTATTTTATTATTTTTTTGATGCCATTGAGAATAGGATTGTTTTCTTTGTTTCTTTTTCAGCTATTTCATAGTTAGTGTACATAAATGCAACTGATTTCTGTATGTTGATGTTGTATCTTGCAAATTTACTGAATTTGTTGATAGTTTTTTGGGTGTGCCTTTAGGATTTCTTACTTATAAGGTCATGTCATCTGCATACAAAGACAATTTACCTGCTTTTCTAATTTGATGTCTTATTTCTTTTTCTTGACTGATTGCTCTGGCTAGGACTTCTAGTACTACGTTGAATAGAAATGGTGAGTGTGGACATTGTTGTCTTATTTCTGATCTTAGAGGAAAAGCTTTTGACCTTTCACGATTGAGTATGATACTACCTACGGGATGATCATATATGGCCTTTATTATATTGAGGTATATTCCTTTTATATCAAATTTAAGAGTTACACAACACATCAAGTAGTATAATATTATTTGAAGTTAGACTCTGATCAAATAAATATTGTAAACTCTCAGACAATCATTTAAATTAAAAAAAGAGAGATATAAATAATAAGGCAATAATGGAGTTAAAATAGATTCATAAAAAAATAAACCAAAAGAAGACAGAAAAAAAGAGAAAAAAGGAGCTGAATAGATAGAAAAATAGAAGGCAGTTAGCAAAATGGTAGACTTTAATCCAACCATATTGGAAATTAGGTTAAATATAAATGGTCTAAAGAAACTAATTAAAAGGCTGAGGCTGTAAATTGGGGGGGCAGGGGAAGCAAGACTCAGAAATATGCTGTCTGCAAGAAGTCCACTTTAAATAAAAATAATAGATTAAAATACTAGAAAAAAATAAACCATAGAAACATTAATCAAAAGAAAATTGGAATAGCAATTTTCTATTAATATCAAAATAGACTTTAGCGTGAGGAACATTACCAGGAATAAAAAAGGACATTACATGATTAAAAAGGGTCATTTCTCCAGGAAGACATAATAATTCCATTTGGTTCTTTTTTAAAGTTTCAATCTCTTTGGTAAAGTACTCCTTATTGTTCGTTAATTTTATTTCTGAGTTCATTAAACTGCCTATTTGAGTTTTCTTGTATATCGTTGCATTGTTTTTTTTTTTTTCTTTCAGAATTGCGATCTTGAATTCTCTGTCATTTAAATCACTTATTTCCGTGTTTTTGTTTATTTTCTGGAGACTTTTCATGTTCTTTCTGAGCTGCCTTGGTCCTTTTTTCCTTAAAGTATTTCATGGATTATTTCTCTGCGTAGGCATTTATGGAAATGAAATCTACTTTATTAAAAGAGTGACACTTCTCTATTTAGCGTTGATAAAAAGAGGTCTTTCTTTTGTTTCCCAATAGGTGGCGCTGAAGTGTAGGTTTTTCATTTAATCGTGCATTGCTCCAGCTTCCCAGATCTCTGTGGGGCAGTGGAAAATGCCCTGTGTTCCCTGGGGAGATGGGCGTTTCCTCTGTGACCAGGTTGCCCGTGGTCTCAGGGTGGCATCCTGGTGGAGGAATGTGGTGGGCGATGGGGTTCTGAGCTTGTGAAATCCCCGTGCTGCCCCCTGCAATCAAACGCTGCTGGCATTGCGGGACTGCCTGAGATGACCCAGGTGCCCCTGTTGGTGTCAGCCGCTGTGGGTGTGTGCAGGATGGGCTGGGAGAGGCAGACTTGTTTGTTTGTGGCTTTGTTCTCCCAGTAGTGGGGACTGCAGACCTCAGTTGCCTCCTCTATACGTCCTCCCAGTCACTGGGATTAAGGGCAGCATAGGTCTGCCACTCAGGGAGGAATGCATGTGCCTCTCCATTCCTCAGGGCTGCAGGGAGTCTCCACTGTAATCCTACACTCACTGCTTCAGCTTCTTCTGGGGCCCGCTGCTAGCTCTGGGAGGATGAGGGAGGCGGCCAGGCTCCAAGGCTTTGTTTGCTGCCTGGTGATGGCAGCTACTAGACCATAGCTGTTGCACCTCTATGTTCCGTCTCTGCCCCAGTGCCTGGGTTCAGCCACTGTCTGTGCTGACCACTCTGGCAGGAATGCTTATTCTACCTTTCTGCTCCTCAGGGCTGCAGAGAGTGCACACTGCAACCTAATTCCTACTCCCTCCAGAGACCGACAGTGAGCTCCGGGCTGCATTCATGGCACCAGTCTCTTGTTATACATTCTGTGGTTTTGGACAAATATATAATGACATATATTCATTATTACAATAACCATACAGAGTATTTTCACTGCCTTAAAAATCCTCTGTCCTCTGCCTATTCATTTCCCCCCTTCCCAAGCATTAATTCCCTCCCAACCCCCGCCCCGTGTCTCCACAATGGGATTTATTATGGCAGGGGAAAAATGAGGGAAGAAAAGTAGACTCTTAAGGGCTATAAATCCAAATGCCAGCACAGCAAACATGGAAGCAGCATAGCTTCCTCAGATCCAGGAACAACAGCAAGAGCAGGAGATGCCAACAACCCAGCTGAGGGCCTGCAGCTCCCTGCGGCCAGCACCTACCTTGTCCCTGCACCTACCAACACCTACCATGACCCTAGCCAATGCACAGTGACGTCAGGCAAGCCAGTCTGGATGCCTGCGCCCCCTCCAAAGGAGGGCACCAAGGAACCTGCGATTACAGAGCCTGGCTAAGTGAGCATTCCCGTGAGGGCAGGTGAACCTACGGGAGAGACATGGGTCTCCTTGAGATATGAGGTGCAGCTATCCACATGAACTTGGTGTTTCCATCCTTAATCTTACAATTTGAGCACTTTTAAAGTGCCTTGTCTCTCTGCCCCTAATATTCTCTTGAGGGGGGACATGGCAAACCCTGGGCCATAGAGTGTGACTCTTAAGAAACCCTGTGGAAGCACCCTTGCATTGCTGGTTTTGCACCTCTCCCCTGCATTTATTTGTGGGGGGTTCGGCAGGGGGAATGGAAGCTCCCTAAACTGCAGTTCCTTGATGTGGTCAATGCCTCATTGGCTGGGCTACTTGTGACTTTTTTCATTCCTGGATTCTGGTGACTCACTCGATATAGACTCACTTTTGGTGTTGCCTTTCTTCACCAAGTATTACTTTTGGGTGGAATCCCTTTCAAGATGGACCACATTGGTTACCTTCCATGAACTCTAGGCCAAATGTGGGTATTCTGTATTTGCTCTATTATTAATAGGAATTCAGTTTGCCATTGCTTTCTGCTCTGCTTTCAGAGCCAACTCTTCTGCAGTGTTTACATTTTTTCCCCAGGTATGAATCAGGGAAAATGCAGGTGTCCTCCAAACTCCAGGGGACAAGTTCAATCCCTCTGAGTCGTTCTCTTGATGTAATCCTCATTTTCCTTATGGGGATTACATACTAACAACTCACTAAAGATATTATTACTCATAGCTTCAGTCAAACTTTGAGCTTCCCCTCGTATACTGTTGATGAGGATAATGAGCTATGGATTGTGAAACTGGCTTTATAGTCTGTTAGTGTATCCAACATTGATGTGTGGAGTTTCTGCCAAAAATTCAGGACAACAGGTATTTTTATCTGTTATGTGTCTTTTTAATGAAGTGTTACACTGTAATCTAAGCAAATAACCAATTTGATTGATATCTCTTAACAAATTTGAGCGGGCAGAGATTACACATTGGAAAAATCAAAACATTCCTGGGAGTAAATATTAAGATTTTTAAGAATTATTTTTACCATGTGTCTGGTGGCAATCTCTTCCCATGGAAATACACTTATGAAAGTAAAAGCCTATCAAAAAATGATCAAATACATGATGAATTTTGCTTTGCACAAAACGACCTTGACAGTTATGAATAATGCCAAGTCAGTTGGGGTAGAAGAAGAGGATTATTCTGACATTTGCAGAAAGAGAGTCATTCATTGGGTTTCACAAAACCTATTCATGAGGTTTGGATAATTCTCATTACACAAAGGAAATGATGGAGGGCGAATTTCATGTCCCTGTTGCGTAGGCTGTAGATGAAGGGGTTTAAGACTGGTGTCACTACAGAGTATATCAGTGTGATGATCTTATGCATAGCAACTGAGCTTTCAGATGTCGGACTTACGTACATCACCATTATGGTTCCATAGAACAGAGACACCACAACTAAGTGGGATCCACAGGTGGAGAAGGCTTTTTGCCGCCCAGCTGAAGAAGGAATCTGTAGCACAGCTCTGAGTACCAGGAAATAGGACCCTAGGATGTACAAAATGGTGAGAATGATGATAAGACAGCTCACAGAATGGAATACATGCTCCATGATGGGTGTAGGGGCACAGGACAATGCCATCAGTGGGTCCATATCACACAGAAAGTGATCAATGATATTGGGACCACAAAAGGGTAGTTGAGAAATGAAGAAAATAGGAATTGAATGTGAAAAGAAACCAATCATCCAACAAAGAGACACCAGGATGGCACAGAGCTGTCCAGTCATGATGGAGGGATAGTGCAATGGGCGGCAGATGGCCAGGTACCGATCATAAGCCATGACACAGAGGAAGAAGCATTCAGTTGTGCCCAGGGAAATGAAGAAGTAGAATTGAGTGAAACAACCAGAGAAGGATATGGTCTTGGTTTTGGAAAGAAAATTGACCAGCATGTTGGGGACTGTGCAGGTCACATACCAGATTTCTAGGAAGGAGAAGTTGGCTAGGAGCATGTACATGGGGGTATGGAGTCGGTTGTCCCACCTCACCGCACAAATGATGGCCATATTCCCAGTCAGAGTCAAGATGTAGATCAACAAAATCATTGAAAAAAGGGTGATTTGCATTTCCCAGGGACCAGGAAAGTCCAACAAGACAAACTGTGTTACAGTAGACATCCCTGACTTATTCATTGTTCCCAGACTGTGGAGAGAATACAGATAGATAATGACAAGTCACTTTGCTGCTGAGGCATTTGAAACTTTTCTAAGGACTGCAAATTTGATTCATGCAGGCAAATGTACTGAATATTCTAAAACAATCTTTGAATAAATCCTGCCCTAATCTGAATGAGGCCTTTGGTCCTGATTCTTTGTAAATGGACAGTTCCAGGCTCTTGAACTTTTCTGTCAGTGGACAAAGCTCAGTTAAATTTCATCTTCTTTTGATGTAAAGAAATCTTGAAATGGAGGCAAAAATGGTTTGTCTTATATCTATTTTTTTTCAGTGAAATCTGTTCAAAAATAACAATTGGCGCTATTCAATTCAAAATGTGGGGATACATACGAATATCTATCACTTGAAAACAGATTTGAATCTGACACTTTTACAGATTTACATGGTATGAACTTTGACACTGTTTCAGATTGCATCCCCCCTTAAGCTATTTTCATTAGGAGAATTTAATTTCTATCATTTTTTCCCATGATACCAGAAGAAAATCAACAAGGATATTAAGACAGTAAATTCTTTAGATATCTTTCTACTTCCCATCTAAAGACATTTATATTGCACTACAGCTCATTTATAATTTGGTATTTAATCCTTTGTTTTTAGCAATGAAAGTCATTATTAGTCACTTCATAATGTTTAGTTTTGCATGGTGATTTGTCATGCTTCATATACATTTAAGACATATGTCATTAAAGATGAATATAACATATGCGATGTATTGGAGAAGAAAATTAAAATCACCAAGAGCTTCTCTTCTAAAGGTCTCTTTACTGGTGCCTCAAATTTCCCTTAAAATTTGCTATTTGGAAGATTTAACTTTAATGTTTAAAAAATAGCCCCCAGAAAACAGGGAACCAAAGATGTTTCAAAAATAATTATTCACCATATTCCAAAATTTGCCCTTATTCCCTTTAGAACACAGTCACTAAGGAAGATGTCTTTTTTAAAGAATCAAATACAACTCAGAACATGATGATAGTTTTCACACTGGACTCTCCAGAAAAATTTTAACAAAATACTTTTAATTTTTTGACTCATAAGAGAATTTTCCTTAAAAATAATTTTGATAAAAGTGGTGTAAATAGAATATTTATAATACATACTGAACATAATCAAATAGAAAAGAAAAACCCCTTCTATTCAGTGAGGTTATATTAAACAAGGTAAATGTATTTATAATGATGCAGCTGTTGTGGGCTCACAAAATTAGTAATGCATAAAGTGAACTATAAATCTACTCATCTAGAAGCAAACATAACCTTTCTATTGAGTTGTTTATGTCAAAGCAGCTTGTAGTTTTGTGGAAAGGAAATGAAGAAGAGAAGGAAACTGAAAGATGAGAAGTTTTTTAAATTTTTTAAACTAGGATGATCATGAATAGCTAAACTAACTTGCATTGATCATTTTGGCAAGACATTATGAAAAATGATTCCCTGCTGTGGGAACTCTGCTTGCCAAACGAGAGACCTCTCCTCAACAAGACAAGAAAGCAGTGATGCAGAGAGCAGCCACTTACCTCTGGAACACCAGCAACAATGACTTGAACTCACATTCACAGTCGTTGACTCAAAATCAAAATGCACAAGACCGAGGTCCACATATTTGAACTGTACACTACTCTATTTGACAGTAACAAACAAACGAAAAATCCTCACAGAAAAACTTAGTCAACTGTAGGGAAAGCATGGTAAACGAATTTCACAGATAATTTCCAAAATAATTATATGATGCATTTCCTAATGTCTCGGCATAGAATTAACCCCTGGTCTTTTGCAAAATGTAAAAGGATTTCTGAGACTCTACAAGAGTAAGCAAAGATTTATTGAAAGTCAAAGAAAAACACAGTTCAGGCAAAGGGAAGTTTTGCCCGTGCAGAACCTGATAGGGTCAGCTGCCCCATTGAGAAAGAGTGCTGGAGTTTTATATTTTCCATGCAGGATGTAGGATGTCAGTTCACAGGGGGGATGCCGTTACAATTGTCTTCTCCTGGAAACTGTCCTGTTCCCATATGTGATGGATGTCAGCTTGCAAGGGTGTTGCTGTTGCGATTGGGAACCATTCTGTTCTCACCTATGATGGATGTAAGGTGCTTGTCAGCTTGCAGGTGCAGTGCTAACCAGGGGAGTTAGAGCCAAGTGGTTAATGTTTAAGCTCGTCCTGTTAGCCCACAAGTTCACTCCTGTTAGCTCTTTGCCTGCACACCCTGACAGCTCATAAGCCTGTTCCTGTTAAGTCTACTTGTCTCATCACCTAATATATTCACCATTAAACCCTATGTGAATCTTTGTCCCCATACACACTGATTTGATTTTACCATTATTATTATTATTATTATTATTATTATTATTTTACCTATACTTTCTTCCACGCAATTTATTGTTTCAGGTCTTATATTTAGATTTTTGAGTTAATTTTGGTACATGGTGAGAAATAGCAGTCTAGTTTCATTCTTTTGCATGTGGTTTTTCAATTTTCCCAGCACCATAGTTAAAATGGTCGTGTCACCCAAAGCAATATACAGGTTTGATGCAATCCACATCAAATTTCCAATGCCGTTTTTTAAAGAAATAGAGCAAAAAATCGTCATATTTGTATGGAATCACAAAAGAATCCTGAGAAAAAAGAACAAGGCCTGAGAGGTATTATACCCCTTCATTTCAATTTATACTACAAAGTGACAATAATCAAAATAGCATGGTTTTGGCAGAAAAACAGACACACAGACCAGTGGAATAGAGTTGAGAACCAAGAAATATACTGCCCCCCCCCCCTTTTAATGTCACCTCTCCTGAAGGTGCAGATAAGTAATGGAAAGGACAAAGAGGGTACAGCTGAAAGAGGAGCCCCTTGACCCAAACCCTTATTTTCTCTGGTTTCAGTCCCAGTGGATAAAGCTAGGTCCATACTGTTTTATTCAAAATATCTATAAAAGTCATACTATTCCTGGTTGCCTCAACCACTTTCTGAGAAGGGGAGCTTGTGGATGACTTTGGTACCACTTATTTTGGAGAGCGTGAGTTCCATGGTGATCTAAATACTCTGAGAGAATTTTTTTTGGTTCTTGAGCTGAAAGAAAAACCAATATTTTTGATACTCAATCACTTGAGCATATGGAATGAACAAAGGTATGGGGGAATAGGCTCACCTGTGGTGTATAATAACAGCAGTGCTCATCAAAGATCTCTCCAATGGACCATTAAGTTTTACAGGGAGGTCACGAAGATTCTTTTACTGGCTTTAATGTGGAAGAGCTGTGTGAAAGCTTCATGCATGGCTTATGTTACTTCCCTTACACCGTAAGATTCTGGTGGCCTATTTGCTGTAGGGTGTGATGAAACTATGTGCTAGTCTTAATTTATGTGTCATTTTAGCCACTGTGAAGACTTCTCAGGTGGCTCTTCATGTGATCCTATAACTTTGCATGCTTTCCCAAGGGACCTTCTTACTTTTTGCTTGGTGGTTTCATTAATATTTTTGATAAGCTGGCCCATGGGATTATTAAAAATAATGTGCTACATTGACTCCAGGGGGACCCCTTGGTCTCCTTGAGCTTGTGTTGCTCAAACAGGGTTATGTGATTTTGTGATATACAAAAGCCCCAAATTAAGTGCTTTCTTTAAGGATGATTTTACTCAGCGAAGATAATTTTGTATTACACCAAAAATGTATGTACTATGGAGCAGAAAGTATAGTTTGTGGTAATGTTTAACATAAAACTGAATTTGAAAGAACTATTGTCCCCAAATGCCTCAGTGTTTTCTGACCATTTCTGCCAAACATACTTTGGTGGTAGAAATGTTTGCGAAATACAGTACTGGAGTATTTCATGACCGGGTACCACCAGGCCTATCTTCCTGCCACACCTATTTTCATTCTCATTATGTCCATAACTAAAAGGGTATACGGGCATTTTTCAGTAGATTGGCCTTCAGCTGATGGCTTTCCTGTTTCAGCATGGGGTTTGGGCACAAAAATGGAATTTGTTCTTGGTATAATTTTCTCTGAATGCTTTTCTGACTGAGACTTTACCCTGCAGCTTTCTGAGAGACATAAAGTATGTTTAGGGCCACATTTAAAATATGTTTATGACCATAATTAAAATGGCCATACTACCCAAAACAATATACACATTTAATGCAATCCCCATCAAAATCCTAGGGACATTTTTTAAAGAAATAGAACAAAGAAATCATCAGATGTGCATGGAATCACAAAAGACCCTAAATAGCCAAAGCAATCCTGACAAAAAGGAACGATGCCAGAGGTATCTCATAGTCCTTGACTAATAACTATTGTCATTCCATTTTACAAGTAGTATTGGGGTTGTCACAATTGATTTGGGAAGGAAGCACTATGAGTAAAGATGCCTAATTGGGAGAAAATGCATTTAAGGTAAAATAACAAGATTCATCATTGTCAAGTGCAGAGCTTAGTGGATCAGTAGGACAGAAGACTGCATGGAGCAGTCTATTGAGTGAAGGCTTTCAGTGGTCGGAAGAAGAGTTTGTACTTTATCTCTACATGATAAAGGTATGAAACATACTCTGTTTTTGGTGGGAAAATCTCAAACAATGGAAAATATCCATTACTGGGTGTGTGTGTGTGTGTTTTTTTTTTTTGGTGGCCCCTTGAACCATTGTCTTTAAGAGTATTTTCTGAATTTAGAAGATTGTACCCTCTCTTGAAAGTCTCCAGGTACACATGCATTTTGTTTCTTCCATCAGCTAGCATCAAACCAGGAAAGAGACATCACCATATAATTACTCAGTGAGGTCATGTATGTTTAAAAAGTTTTACTGAGCAGTTATTATCAATGAGCTGAACTTGAACTGCTGAAGAACTGTGAAAAAGTAACTCTCTCCCTCTACTTAAGTGTGAGCCAGAACATGATTTATTGAAACCATTCTCTATTGTTGGTATAAAAAACTAAGGTCAGAAGTGGCAAATTCTCCATCTCTTTCAAAGATGTCTCAGTTAGAGTTAATTCTTTTATTTTCTTTTTAAGATTTTATTGGGGAAAGGGAACAGGACTTTATTGGGGAACAGTGTGTACTTCCAGGCCTTTTTTCCAAATCAAGTTGTTGTCCTTTCAGTCTTAGTTGTGGAGGGCACAGCTCAGCTCTAGGTCCAGTTGCCGTTGCTAGTTGCAGGGGGCGCTGCCCACCATCCCTTGCTGGAGTTGAGGAATTGAACTGGCAACCTTGTGGTTGAGAGCCCACGATCAACCAACTGAGCCATCCGGGAGGCAGCTCAGCTCAAGGTGCTGTGTTCAACCTTAGTTGCAGGGGGCAGAGCCCACCATCCCTTGCGGGACTCGAGGAGTTGAACTGGCAACCTTGTGGTTGAGAGCCCACTGGCCCATGTGGGAATTGAACCCGCAGCCTTCGGAGTTAGGAGCATGGAGCTCTAACTGCCTGAGCCACTGGACCGGTCCCTAGAGTTAATTCTTAATCCCAGGACTTTCTTTAGGGCATCTTTCATGTCTTTGTTTCGGAGACTATAGATAAGGGGATTTAAGAGCGGAGTCACAGCTGAGTATACCAAAGTGATGACCTTCTGCATTCCTGCTGGATTCCCTGATGTTGGGCTCACATACATCACCATAAGTGTTCCATAGAATAGGGACACCACCATTAGGTGAGACCCACACGTGGAGAAAGCTTTAGTTCGACCAGCACCAGAGGGAATACGAAGCACAGCTCTGAGTACCAGAGTGTAGGATCCCAGGATGGAAAGGAAGGGCCCAAAGATGATCAATGAGTTGAAGGTGTAGCAGATAAGCTCAGTGGAAGGAGCAGGGATGCAGGCCAGTGCGAACAGTGGGCCTGGGTCACACACGAAGTGGTCAATGATGTTGGGTCCACAGAAGGGAAGTTGGGAGATAAGAACAATGGGGACTGGATAGCAGAGAAATCCACTCACCCAGCAAACACTGACCAGGATCACACAGAACTTCCTAGTCATTATGGAGGGGTAATGTAGTGGGCGACAGATGGCCAGGAACCTATCATAAGCCATAACTGATAGGAAGAAACACTCCGTTGTGCCCAGTGAAAAGAAGAAATAGAATTGGAGGAAGCAGCCAGTGAAGGAGATGGTCTTGGTTTCAGAGAGGATGTTGAGCAGCATGTTTGGAATAGTGGAGGAAACGTACCAAATCTCTAGGAAGGCAAAGTTTCCCAAGAAGATGTACATGGGTGTGTGAAGCTGCCTGTCCCATTTCACTGCGCAGACAATAGCCCCATTCCCAAGCAGGGTCAGGAGATAGACCACCAGGAGTAATGAGAAGAAGAAGTTCTGCATCTCCCTTGGACCAGGGAACCCTAGGAGGACAAACTCAGTCACAAAATGCATTGTTGTATTCTGGGATCCCAAAGCTGTTAGAGAAACACAAGCAATCAAGAAGTGAATACTAATGAACACTTGTAGGTTTTACTTACAAACTGCTTGAAACTTGTACAAAGTATTTTTATAAAAATCATCTCCTTTTGTCTTCCTAACGTCCCTTTGAGCAGTAGGGAGGTGTACTTTATCTTCTCTTTTAATGACAAATGCAGCTGAAGTTCAGGGAGATTTAAAGAGTTTACTTAAATGTGCAAAGCCAGTAACTACTAGATACACACTGGTCCATTTGGAGATTGGTTTGGAACAAAGTTCATTTCATCTCAAATATTCCCATAACCCGGAGTCTCAGTGCTGTTTTGTTTTTCATGTTACCCCTTGGATAGCCTACATATAAGTATAAACTTTGGATACATCCTTTTACTTTGAAATAAAATTGAGTATAAATCTAAAGCAAAAATAGCTATTAAATTGCCTCCCTGGTCAGAATTTCATACGTAGAAGTCTAATAAAAAGTAGGTAAGAAAGGAACTGTGGGAGGGATTCTTGAGGCTCCGAGCTTTTGCTGCTCTTAGGGAGATGCTGCAGAACTCACAGACAGATAACAGTTTAGTGGTTACCATAGGGTAAGGGCGGAGGGGAATCGTAGAAGAGGGAAAAGGGGATCAAATATTTGTAATATAGTATTTTGTGTTAGCTATATTTTAATAAAAATCCTTTTTATTAAATTTATTGGGATGTCATTTGTTAGTAAAATTATATAGATTTCAAGTGTACATTTCTATAATACATCATTTATATATTACATTGTGTGTTCACCACCCAGAGTCAGTTCTTCTCCCATCACCACATACGAGTATATAAAAACACGTGCCTTCATTTTAGGCTGGGAATGAAGCCTAAACACCATAACTTGTCAGTTCATTATCTTGCTTTTACCTAAAGTAAATAACGGATAGAAGCGTTACCTTAGTATATGCCAAGACCAGAAAGATCTTTCTCATATTGGCTGAATTAGGAGTTGAGACAAGACTATATAAACTTTTCTAAAATATATGGTCCAGGTTTATTTCTAAAGTTTCCTTATGTCCTAAAATTTTTTTGTTTAAAGTTCAAGATATTTGACAGGGTGGGCTACCATCAATATTTTAAATATAGTAGTATCTTTGGATATTTGGATATTCCTTATCAATGGGTTAGGTTCAAAAAATCCTCTCTTCCTTTTGAAATTTTGGAAATTCAGAAGCACTACATTTTAACCAGCAAAGTGGTTATCAGTTTGTATTTCTTTTTCCCACTCATAGTTATTTCTGATAGAACAGCTTTTAGTCTGAATTAATTTTTTTTAACCAAGAATTAGCAGTGGAATAACTATTTTTTACATCTCTCCCCAAGTGGAAAGTATTTTAAAGTACTTGACTTCTCAGATACTCTAGAGCTGTGAATGTCCATTGTGCACTCTGAGCTGTTTATTAATGCTATAATGTTCAAAATTTACAAAATGAAATTTATTTCCAAAGTAAAAATACTTTAAAAAATAATTAAAACATGGAAAATTTAGAACATAAAAAAATAATTCCACTTCCCAGAGCAAATAAGTTTGAACTCTTTGGGGAATTAATTGCATATCTTCTTAAAAATTAAAATGGGATTTTCAAAATATGCAGTTTTATAACCTTTTTTTTAACTTAATATATTTTTGTCAAAAATTTAGCTCTACCTCATCAATTCAATGGCTGCGTTGTTTTCTATAGATTTAATCAACTCCCTAGTATAGATTTAGATTGTTATCAGTGTACTGACCAAACTTGTAGCGAGGCCACATTTCAACCCGTGGCACACTAATCCCACCTTGCCTCATATCCCTGTCACGTTTGAGTGTCCATTCTAAACATAAGCCTCCCTAGACATTTACCTTCCTTTACATTTAATCACCATTCTGCTCAGTACTTCTTATTCTATCTTTCCCTTCATAAGAGCTCCCTCTCCCTTTTGTATTTGTTTCTTGGTGAATTCAACAACCTGTTTAGCATTTGCTAAAGTCATTGCCAGAAATTTGAGAGTCATTCAAGGCAGTTTCTAATTCTATCACCTCGCATATGCAATCAATCACAAATCTTTCTGACTTTCCCTCCCAAACGTTTGTCATATCTGTCCTGCACACAGAAGATTAATGTAAATTCTTTGTTTGCATGGTCCAGTAGTGGAGTGAAGCAGCTACACATATAACCTAGAAAGAAAAATGGGCCTTTTTAGGAAGGACTGAGAACGTATTTTAGGGGAAAAGCACATGGATTGGTGAGGACAGAAGAGAACATCCACTCAGGCAATCTGTTTGGTTTGGCAATCTGGCATATCACAGTTGGATCAGGTTCACAACTGATTGACTCAATCAGTAATATTTAACTGAGTAGTCCTGTTATAGCACTGTACTTAAAGGAAAATAAATGTTAATGTCACAGTGATTTGGGTTCAAGTACTGTGTGCTTTTGGGTAAGTTAACACATACTTTTCAGGGCTCTTGTGAAAACACTGTTGAATACATATACCTAGTACAGTTCCTGGAATATACTAGGACCTGGAAAAATTCATAGCTGTTGTTGTTAATAATAATACTGCCAACAAATATGATTACAAAGTAACAAGGATAAAAATTTTGTAGCATAATAATTTAAAAACTTAAATGAAAAACAAATTTAAGTGAACCTAAAACACTAGGTTAAAAAGTCACTCCGTTCTAATGTATCACGTAGTAAAGCTATGAGCAGCTCTCGTTGGTTGCTTAGATTTATCTTACTGACCTCCGCTTACATTCTGGCACTTAAGAACATACAGCTTGGTCTGATGGAAAGGAAGAAGACACTAAAACATAGCAGTGTTAACAACTCAAGATATAGAAAGTAAATTATTAAAGAAAAAGCATTGTATTACTTATGTGATAAGTGGGAATAAGTTCTATTTAATTGGAGGCATTGTAGAAAATGAGCTACTGAGCACAACAGTAAATAGTTTTCTAATACCAAGTTATATAATTTATCAAATGTATGCATAATGAAGCATTCCTGTGTGAATCAGTAGGCAAGACAGTTTCAGGAATTATTAAGCTGAGGGAGATCTGAGTAGTGGGGCACTGGAGTCAACAGTTCATATAACATAACTTATTGTTATATTACTGGAGACACTGGGTGCAACCAAATATTCAGAAACATAAAACCCACAAAAGTTTGCAAAAATATATTATTATTAAAATGATATTCCACCGGAGCTAGCATCCGTTTGTAGATGTCATAGAAAAACTGCAGTGATGCCTAGACAGGGAGACAAGTTACTTACCTTTCATAGTAGGGCTGAGTGTGTACAAAGCTGGGAATAAACACTGAGTCTGTATCTTCTCATTGATGGTTCTCTTTTCTTTATATGGAATCACTTCCCAGGGGCCTGACCCTGAGACACCTATGACACACAAAGTTAAACTGCTGAAACTCTCTTTCCTCCCCTCCTCAAGTGCTCAAAAGAAACCGTTACAGCACAGGGTACATCTGCTGGGCAATATGATAAGCAGTGAAAAGCAGCACAGCCCTGTAACGAGTCCTTGAGGCATGAGCTCATTTGACATAGTGATATTTTCATCAAGGGCTATATAAGAGACCTCAATCACCCCCCAGGCACCCAGATAATTCACTTATCTCACCCAGTAGAGAAAATTCAACAGGTGAGTTTTATATATTGGTTACTTTTCCTATAGAGCAGCTGAAAGAAATGGGGGTATGAATTTTATGAGGAGATTTCACAAAAGGGGGTGCAGGTGAACGAAGGGGAGGGATGTATTGTTGAGACTCTCAAGGGTGCAATTAAAGTTTCATCTTAGAGATTATTGTGAAGTCTTCAGTCTCCCCTTGGGCTGGTTTATGTCTCCCTCAAGACTCCTTGGTGTAACATCCTTTCCTTACCCATAGTTTTCATATAGTATAGGTTAGATTGGCTCCCAGAGCAATGGCAGGAATAGTGTCTTAAAGGCAACGGTGAGATGTCTGTGTGGATTTTCAGAGAATTTCTGTTTTCATGAAAAGTCTTTTTCACTGTGAAATATAGAGAAAATTTACAATGTATATTGTTTATGCTCTCTAGGAGTGTATTTTCTTCTCACACTTGCCATCTGTTAATTTTTGCTTCCAGTCCTTAGCTACTGATAGGTAGACTATTTGTATTTTACTTGTTCTGTTTTTTGTTTCCTTATTTCTTTTTATTTATTTTCTTCTCTATTATTCAAGTACTTTTATTATTTAGTCTCCCTATATTACCCTTTTTGATGGATGTATATATGTATATATATAAACATAAAAATGATCATTTTAACCATTTTTAAGTGTACAGTTCTGTTGCAGTAAATACATTTACATGGTTGTGCAACCATTACCACCATTCACCTCCAGAAGTTTTTCATCATTCCAAACTGAAACACTTTACCCATTAAACAATAACTTTCCATTCCACTCTCCCCTAGCCCCTGGCAACCACCATGCTACATTCCGTCTCTGTAAATTTATTACCCTAGGTACCTCATATATGTAGAATCACACAAAATTTGTCCTTTTGTGATGGGCTTATTTTAACCAAGGTTCATCCATGTTGTAGTATGTGTCAGAATTTCCTTCCTTTTAAAGGCTGAGTAATATTCCATTGTATATATTTATTGCATTTTGTTTATCTATTCATCTGTTGAAGGTCACTTGGGTTTTTTCCACCTTTTGGCTATTGTGTGTAACACTGCTATGTACAAATATATATTTGATTCTCTGCAGTTCTTTTGGGTATATACCTAGATGTCGCGTCCAGCGCAACACGGGCAGTGAGGGTGCAAGAAGGGGCAGTTTGGGTTAAGTTTTAAAGAAAGAAACAAACAGAGGCTTAATGCAGTTAAATCTCTCCGAAGGCCAGGGGTCTCTCAGTACAGAGGACTGGAGCCCAGAATATGGCCGACTGGGGGTTTTTATTGAATAGGTATGCAAAAACAAGAGAAAGCAACATTGTTTCGTACACGGTCTCTGAAACTCACACATCATAACAAAAATATTTATCTCGATCACCCTTTGTCAGTCAACAACTGAAGCACAAGGTCCCACAATGTCCTAATTAAGGTATGTACCTTGTCAGGGTCAGAAGGGTCAAGTCTCTTATTTTGTAAGTTCCGTTGAGCTAAGTGGAGAGAACTGATCTTTATTGTTTTTGTAACTTCTGTCACAAACAGGTGCCAGGGAAAAGGCAGAGCCGGCAACAGCTTTTCCCAGGCAGGGGGAAAGGGAGGCAAGGCCCCTTTCCATATTTTTCTAAGGCAGCTCGTTGGGGTCCCCACTCGGTTCCGCCTGGCTTAGGTTGTATCTCCCGTGAGATATCTTACTCGTCTTTGGCTGCAAACCATCTTTTGGGGACCAGACAGAGAGACATAACGTGTAAACATAAGGATGGAACAAAGACCCAGAAAGGCACAGTCTCACAGACTCTTGTTTCCTTAAGGAAAGACACCGGGGGACAGTTGGCTAGGCTGTTGTGTGACTACACCTAGAAGTGAAATTGCTGGATCATATGACAATTCCATGTTTAATTTTTTTTGAGGAACTGCCATACCATTTTTTACAGCGCCTGTACCATTTAACATTCCCACCAGCAATGCACAGTGCTCCTATTTTTCCACACGCTCTCCACTTCTTACCTTCTTTTTCCTTTTATTTTTAATAATAGCATTCTAATGGGTGTGGAATGGTATCTCCTTGTAGTTATGATTTGTGTTTTCCTAATGATTAGTGATATTGAGTATCTTATCTTGTGCTAACAGGCAATTTGTAGATCTTTGGAAAAGAAGTCCTTTGCCTTATTCAAGTCCTTTGCTCATTTAAAATTTTTTGTTGTTGAGTTATAAGAGTTCTATATATATTCTGGATATTAATCTCATTTCAGAATATGATTTGCAAATATTTTCTCCAATTCCATGATAATCTCTTTATGTACAAAAGTTTTAAATTCTGATGTAGTCCAATTTATCTAGTTTTTGCTTTGTTGCCTGTGCTTTTTGGGTCATATCCAAAAAATCATTGCCAAATCCAATGTCACGAAGCTTTTCCCCTATGTTTCTTAAGAGCTTTATACCTTTAGGTCCTTTGTTTAGGTCTTTTATTCATTTTGAATTAACTTTTGAATATGGTATAAGATGAAGATCCAATTTCATTATTTTGCATGTGGACATCCAGTTTTCCTAGCACCATCTGCAAAAAAGACTGTCCTTTCCCCATCGAAGGGTGTTGGCACCCTTGTGGAAAATCATTTGACCGTATGTGTGAGGGTTTATTTTGGGAGCTCTATTCTATTCCACTGGTCAAGATGTCTGTGTTTATGCCAGTACCACATTGTTTTGATTATTGTGCCTTTGTAGTAAGTTTTGAAATCAGAAAGTGTGAGGCCTCTAACTTTGCTTTTCTTTTTCAAAATTGTTTTGTTTTTATGGGGCCCCTTGAGATTGCACATGAATTTTAGGATAGATTTTTCTATTCCTACAAAAGAACTTCATTGGGATTTGATAAAGATTGCATTGACTCTGTAAGTCACATTGGGTAGTATTGACATCTTAACAATAGTAAGTCCTGCAGTCCATGAACACGGGATGTCTTTCCGTTTATTTGTGTCATCTTTAATTTTTTCAGCAATATTTTGGTGTTTTCAGTGTAAATGTCTTTTGCCTCCTTGGTTAAGTTCATTCCTAAGTATTTTATTCTTTTTGCGGCTATTATAGATCAAATTGTTTTCTTAATTTCCTTTTCAAGTTGTTCACTTTTAGTGTATAAAACGCAACTAATCTTTGTTTGTTGATTTTGTATCCTGTAACTTTGATGAATTTGTTTACAAGTCCTAACACTTTTCTTTTTGTATGTGTGTTTTTTTATATATAGGATCACATCTTCTGTGAACAGAGATACATTTACATCTTCCTTTCCAATTTGGATACCTTTTATTCCTTTTTCTTGCCTAATTGTTCTTCCTAGGACTTCAATGCTGTGTTGAATAGAAGTGGTGAAACTGAGCATCTTTGTCTTGTTCCTGATCTCAAGAAAAGCTTTCAGTTTTTTGTTTGCCCTTTTAAATCATCGAATATGATGTTCACTGTGGTTTTTTCCTATGTGACCTTTATTATGTTAAAGTTTTTTCCTTCTATTCCTTGTTTGTTGAATGTGTCTATCATGAAAGTGTGTTGAATTTTGTCAAATGTCTTTTATGCATCAATTGAGACAATTACATTATTTTTCTTTCATTCTGTCAATGTGATATATTACACTGATTGAGGATTATTGTTAATTTTTCTTTAAATATTTGGTAGATTTTTTAAAATTTATTTTTTAAATTTATTGGGGTGACAATTGTTAGTAAAATTACATCGATTTAGGGTGTACAATTCTGTATTACATCATCTATAAATCCCATTGTGTGTTCACCACCCAGAGTCAGTTCTCCTTCCATCACCATATATTTGATCCCCCTTACCCTCATCTCCCACCCCCCACCCCCCTTACCCTCTGGTAATCACTAAATATTGTCTGTGTCTATGAGTTTCTGTTTCTCATTTGTTTGTCTTGTTCTTTTGTTATTTTTGGCTTATATACCATATATCAGTGAAATCACATGGTTCTCTGCTTTTTCTGTCTGACTTATTTCGCTCAGCATTACACTCTCAAGATCCATCCATGTTGTCACAAATGTTTCTATATCATCTTTTCTAGATTTTTATATCTCAGATATGAGTGAAGTCAGACGGTTCTTGATTTTTTTCTGTCTCACTTATTTCACTTAGCCTGATAATCTCAAGATCCATCCATGTTGCAAATGGCAATATTTCATTTTTTCTTAAGCCAAGTAGTATTCCATTGTATATATGTACCACACCTTCTTTATCCAGTCATCTATTGAAGGACACTTTGGTTGTTTCCATGTCTTGGCCACTGTGAATAACGCTGCAATGAGCATAGGGATACATATATCTTTATGGATAAATGTTGTTAGATTTTTTTGGTCAATACCCAGAAGAGGGATTGCTGGGTTGTATGGTAATTCTGTTCTTAATTTTTTGGGGACTGTCCATACGTTTTTCATAGTTGCTGACCCAGTTCCCACTAGCCTTGTAGCAACAGTACAGGAGACAAAATTTACTTTTATTTTTCTAAAATAGAAAGACAGTAAAAAGTGAAAAAAGTTTGCTACATTCCTTAATAACCATGAAAAATATTTTCAAGTCAAGTTTAAATATTTTTGATTTTATTAAAGGAAGTATAAAATATTGAATTCTACATTTTAAAACACTATTATTTTAAGAATCAGTCTTTTCACACTGCCAGCATGTTCCATACTTTCATATAGACTAAATAATATACCTCTAAAAAATTTGGAGTTCTGAAAAATAAGTAGGAAAAAACACAACACTTAAACTGCTGTTCTCAAATCTTTAGAAAAATTCTTTAATTGTGATTAAAATACACATAACAAAATTTACCATCCTAACCATTTTTAACTACACAGTTCAGTATTGTTAAAGTATTAAGTATATTCATCGTTCTACAACCAGTTGCCAGAATTTATTTATCTTGCAAAATGGAAGCGCTACCCATTAAACATCTCCTAATTTGCCCCCTCCTACCAGCTCCTGGCAACCACCATAAAAAAAAGTGTTTGCTAGAATTCACCAGTGAAACCGTCTGGACCTGGGTTTCTTTTTGTTAGGAGATTTTTGATTATTGATTTAATCTCCTTACTGGTTTATGTCTATTCAAGTTTTCTATTTCTTCATAATTCATCTTAGTAGGTTGTGTATTTCCAGGAATTTGTCCATTTTATCTACGTTCACCATTTTTAAAAATGGACAATTGTGCATTGTACTTTCTTGCAATTATTTTTATTTCTAAAAAAAATCAGCTGTGAAGTCCCTACTTTCTGATTTTATTTGAGTCCGCTCTCTTTTTTTCTTAGTCAATCTGACTAAAGGTTTGTCACTTTTGTTGACCTTTTAAAAAATCCAACACTTGGTTTTGTTTATTTTTAATTTATTTTGATTTATTTTATTTATTTGTTGATTTTCTATTATCTATTTTATTAATTTTATTATTTTTTGAATATTTGGATTGCTTTTTTAATAAATTTTTATTTTTCAATTACAGCTGACATAAAATATTAGATTAATTTCAAGTGTACAACATCTTGATTAGACATTTATATAACTTACAAAGTGATCACCCCAATAAATCTAGTACCCATCTGAAACAATACACAGTTATTTCAAAATTATTGACCGTATTCCTTATGCTATAATTTATACTCCCATGAATATTTTCTGTCAATTTGTACTTCTTAGTCCCTTTCCCTTTTTCACCCCCCCAACCTTCCTCCTGTCTTACAACCATTAAAATGTTCTTCATATCTATCAGTTTTTTTCTGTCTTGTTTGTTTATTTTGTTCTTTAAATTCCACATAGAAGTGAAATCATATGGCATTTGTCTTTCTCTATCTGACTTGCTCCATTCATCGCAATATCCTCTAGGTCCATTCATGTTGTTGCAAATGGCAAGATTTCATTCTTTTTTATGGATGAGTAACATTCTATTGTATATACTCATATGTACCACCTCTTCTTTATCCATTGATCCATTGATAGACATCCAGGTTGCCTCCCTATCTTGACTATTGTAATTAATGTGGCAATGAACATATGGATGCACATGTCCTTTTGAAGTAGTGTTTTGGGTTTGTTCGGATTAACACCCAGAAGTGGGATTACTGGGTCTTTTGTCTCTTGTTATAGTTTTTGTTTAAAAGTCTATTTTGTCTGGTATAAATATGGCTAACCCAGCTTTTTTTTCATTTCCATTCTCATTACATATCTTTTTCCATCCCTTTACTTTCAGTCTATGTGCGTCTTTCGATCTGAAGTGAGTCTCTTGTAGGCAGCGTATGTACAGATCTTATTTCTTTTAAGCCATTCAGCCACGCTGTCTTTTGATTGGAACATTTATTTCATTTACATTTAAAGTAATTGTTGATAGATATGTAGTTATTGCCATTTTATTATTCATATTTTTTAATCTCCTCTGCTCTTCCTGCTCCTCCTCCTTTTCCTTCTTCTATCAATCCCTTTAGCATTTCTTATGGTACTGGTTTGGTGGTGATGGACTCCTTTAGCCCTATCTTTTCTGGGAGGCTCTTTATCTGTCCTTCAATTCTAAATGATAGCTTTGCTGGGTAGAGTAATCTTGGTTGTAGGTCCTTGCTTTACATCACTTTGAGTATTTCATGCCAAACCCTCTGGCCTGAAACGTTTCTGCTGAGAAATCAGCTGACAGTCTTATGGGAGCTCCCTAAAAGATAATTAACTGCTTTTCTCTTGCTGCTTTTAAGATTCTCTTTGTCTTTAACATTTGTCATTTTAATTATGATGTGTCTTGGTGTGGGCATCTTTGGGTTCATCTTGTTTCAGATTCTGTGCTTCCTGGACTTATATGTCTATTTTTTTTGCCAGGTTAGGGAAGTTTTTCATCAGTATTTCCTCAGTTAGGTTTTCAATTTCTTGCTCTCTCTTTTTTTCTTCTGGTACCCCTATGATGCAAATGTTGGTACCTTGATGTTGTCTCAGAGGCCCCTTAAACTCTCCTCATTGTTTTGGATTCTTTTCTTTTTTTTGTTGTTCTGGTTGGTGTTTCCAGCTTCCTTGTCTTCTGTGGTGCTGATTTGATCCTGTGCTTCATCTAATGAACTGTTGATTCCCTCTAACGTATTCTTTATTTCAGTTATTAGATTCTTTATTTCTGATTAATTTTGTTTTGTGTTTTCTATCTCTTTGTTGAAGTTCTCACTGATACCCCTGAGCATCCTTATAACCAGTATTTTGAACTGTGCATCTGGTAGATAGCTTGTCTCCATTTTGTTTTGTTCTTTTTCTGGAGCATTGTGCTATTCTTTTATTTGGGATATGTTTCTTTGTCTCCCCATTTTGGCTGCCTTCCTGTGTTTGTTTCTATGTACTGGGTAAGGCTGTTATGTCTCCTAGTCTTAGTAGACCATTCTTGTGTGGTAGGTGTGCTTTGGGGCTCGGAGGCATAGTCTTTCTGGTTACCTGACCTCCAGGTGTGTCTTTTGTGTAGGTTGTGCTTGTCCTCCTGTTATAGTTGAGCCTTGGTTTTCTTTGCATGTTAATGGGAGGGATGACCCTCAGGCTTATTTGTTGTGAGAACTGGCTGAGACTAAAGTGGAGGAGCTGTTGTGCAGTAGCTGAACATGCAGAGCAGGATTTGCTTTAACAGGGCTCTGGTGCCTTCCCAGTCTGCCCTTCAGGTGTGTCATCTTTGGAAGTGGTTTGGGGATGCTCTGGCTTGGTCCAAAGCTGGCCAGTGGGTGTGCCAGCTCCAGGCCCTCCTGGGAGGGGCCCCACCCTAAGCCAAGTTGAGCCACAGCCTGTCCCCTGCTTAGGACTTATGTTATGTTATATTGTATTGTATTATATTATATTGTATTGTATTGTATTATATTATATTAATTATATTATTTTATCTTATATTAAAGAGCCGGTCTTATACTAAAATAAAACTTGGTCTTATATTAATTTTTGCTCCAAAAGATGCATTGGGACTGATTGTCTGGCCAGGTCTTATTTTCGGGGAAACACGGTAGCAGGCCCCCTTGGATCAAAGTCTTCTCTGTAACCCATTATTTCTAGGTGGCCCAGCAAATATTTTTTTATTAAATAGTAACTCTTTTCAACTTCTTATGAATTGCCTTATTTCCCTTTGAAGTCCCAGACTCCTACCTCCTCAGTTTCAGTCCAGAATGACTTATAGACCTAATTTTGCCTACTGTCTCTGGAATTTTCATGCTTATGTGAATTCCCCATGTGTTAGTATTAAAACCTGATTTTCTCCTGTTGCCCTGCCTTATGTCATTTTAATTATTTGACTAACTATAAGAACCAAAGAGTGCAGTGCTGGCCAGGGAGGTCAGAGCCAAGCGGTTAATGTTTAAGCTCCCTCCTGCCAGCTTACAGGCTCGCTCCTGTAAGAGTTAACTCTTTACTTGTCTGTTCACCTAAGTTTTTTTTTCTTTTCCTCTGACTTGGAAACCTGCTTTGCTTGCCTGGTCTTTTTTCCTCCAGGCCAGAAGTGCTGGGAAGTTAATGACCACCTCAACCCCCAGAAGCTGTCAACATGGACAGATGGGAATTGGGATATTAATATTTCAACTCCCTTGCCCTTATAGCAGGATAACCTTGAGATGTCTACTTGACTACCCTGGGGTTCTCTAGAGGGATTAGTTCCAGTTACCCACAGTAGTAGCTGGCTTGACAATGCACCCTTTGTTGGAAGACTTCCCTTCCTCATTTCATTTTTCTCTATCAATGTTCCCTCCATGACGCAAATAAACAACTGGTACTAGTCTCATGATTTACTTCAGGGGAAACCAACAAAGACACCAGGACAGGTACATTATAGCCTAACTACCATTTGTAATACTTTAGATGAACAGATTTGTTTCAAGTTTCAAAGAACCAGTTGAACTTTTTTTTTTTTCCAATTAAACTTCTGAATAATTTAAATATTGATTTTGTCAGATGGGTGCTACAGTAACCGTAAAGGAATGAAGGAGTAGATATAGGGTGACGATTTTTGTGTTTGCCGAAGGATGGAGGGATTATAAGCAGAGCCAAAGTATGGAGATATTAATTCCATTTTGTTTGGAATGGTGAATTGTAAAAGTTTGTGAAACAAAAACATCAACAACAATTTCACTCTTAAAAATGTCTATAAATATCTCATCTATACATATTCTCCACATTTTCCACCCCACCACTTGTAGGAGAAAATACAGAACACTTTTGCTCTACCATTTCTGATGTCTACTTTTCATAGATGATAATAGCTGGAAAAGATTGGATCGTGGGCAAGTTTTCTTTTTTTCCTTATTGCTAATTATGAAACTAAACTAGCATAGCCACTTAGGTTAGTGTTTATCAATAAGCTCTGGGTAACACCTGAAAATAATTTGTTTTATTTTCCTTATAAAAATAAGTAAACAAAAATTTCGTTGACTTATTTTTATAAGGAAAATAAAACAACAAAGTCAAATCACTCCTTATTTAGTTAAGGAGTGATTTGACTTAGAAAACTACTTTAGCATATTGAGTTTGTCACTTTACTCTCGTATAAAAGCCTATTTCACATGAAAAACAGTCAGATTACTAACACTTATTAAGAGATGAAGAACTTTCATTTTCAGTGCCTCAAGATCACTTTTAGAGTCAGCTCTTATTTTATTGCTATTTCTCTTTTTAATTTTGAAACAATTCCAACTTAGAAAGTAATTTAAAACACAGTAAAAGAATTCCCATGTACTCTCCAGAAAAGATAAGTAACTTGTCCAAGTGACACAGGTTGTCTGGCTTTAGAGTCCAAGATCATAATCATTGACCTTGCTATGTTGCCTCTATTTAAAGTTGCATGTAATTTTAAGGAAAATCAACATGTATGAACATAGACACAAACATATATGCATTATAGAGCACTGATCAATATCACCAAGATTCTTTGCTTTATCAAATAAATCCGCACCATATGTATTTAAACTCTCCAACTGAACTACAGTTTATAAAACTCTATTCACCAATAAATCACTTGTGCAAAGCAAAAGTACTTGAGTAACGGCCTTTCCTGAAATCGGACAATTCCTTTCATGCCTTCTTTCATGATATGTTTCTTTAGCTGGAACCTGTTTATATATTTACTCCAAAGGCTGTTTTAAAGAATAGGAACATTCAAAAAAGTCTAGTTCAAGGTTTTTTTCTCCAAAGTATTTTCATGAGGAGTAAATTGAAAGTGCATTATTTATAGTTTTGGCATTCTCTAACACCAAGCAGACCTTAGAATTAATGCTGTTCATTTAACAGAGAACAGAAGAACTTCCAACTTCTGTGCGCCTCCGCCGACAGATATAGAAGACACATATATATCCAAGAAATTTTAAAACAGGAAAGAGAAAATAGGCCTTACAAGTCTGGATTCATTAGTGAAGTAGTTTATTGAAGTTTTATGGGTTAAACAATTATGCAGCCTTAGAAGAATTAAGGTATGTAAGAAATGATTATTAAAAACAATCTTCAAAGTTTAAATATAATCTTTCAATAATAAAATTAGGAAATGCATTTTAGAGTTTTAAATTTCAAGTGATATTATTTCACACATGTTACCTTCTCATCATAATATTGTCATAGGAAAAACCTCACAAAATAAGAAACACACTGGCAGCATTTCTCCAGATCTAAAACACAATCAATTGTAACACATAGCACTATTTTATAGGTCCCTAACAAAGAAAAACCTTTCTGCCAATGAAACTATGACACATACCAATTATAAACTGCATGTAACTTTTAGAGATATTAAAGGGTGAAAATGTGCTTTTTAGTCTAATGAAATGTTATCTAGAGAGTTCCCAGTAAGTATGCAGGAACCTGTACGGTAGGGCTCCGTTACATCTGTGATGTATGATGGCCCAAGTCATCACAACTGTACATTCCATTTCTTCTCCTCTTCTACCTAACAAGCATAATTACATAGAAATCTAGGCATTTATTCCAAAAGGATGTTTGATTTAAGCTTTGGTAACTCTAACACCGATAAGGAGTGGTCATGTTTAAGCATTTTAAGTCTTAATTTAAAAATATGAGCTGCAGAATATTAAAATGGCACCGTAGGTAGGTAAAGCTGAACAAAACCATTTTAATGTGGCAAAAGGGAAAGCTAAATAAAATAGAAATTGAGGACACAAATAGTGGTATTCCGTAGTTGCTTCATTCCTAAGCTATAAGAGGGGATCCCCAATATGACTGAGATTTTGTGTCGTCTCCTTTTATGGTTCAAAAAAGCATAGTCTTGTTGTGATGTTATTATATGAGTATACACTGTACATACTCTAAAGGAAAATGTGAATTTAGTTCATTCCAAAATCACCTCTCATATCAACCACCTAGACTTAATAGAAGCAATATGGAAAAAATATTCCCTGTGTGCTTTCTTTCACAGCCACAAGGCTGTGATCAAGGCAATAAGGACTAGTAACTGTGGAAGATGAAGCATGTGTGAAGACTTTCCAGGTAAAGAAATAATGAATTCATCTGACACATCTCTGATTCTTTCTCTTAATTGGTTATCAGCAATAAGCTTTCTTAGTGGAAAAGAAGTTTAAGAAGATAATATACCTTCTGAGGACACAGCTTGATTGACGCTCTCCACTGTTGAGCACAACGGGGCCACTACTCTTAGAACCACAAAGATCACTCTGCTATGTACATTTTCCAGTACTGCTCAGTGGCAGAGATGTCTCAGATATAAAACCATTTTCTAGTAGAGAATGTGCAGGAGACATTAGCTCATTCTGCATCCAAGCTGATTGCGGCTTCCGAGTCAGGATTTTACAGACCTTCTTCCTAGAATGTCTGTATTGCTGGTTAGTTCGAGACTATCAATTATAGAATGATACCACCTATTTTTCATATTCTCTTCTGGTATCAGGTTCCCCATCATCATTTTCTGGTTTTAAATCCTGTGATTGTTGGTTTAACTAATTCTTCTCCCCTTCAACTTGGGACTGGAAATTGCCACGATAAAGTCATTTATGTCAAGGGAACCATAATAGAGGCCATAATGATGTCTGCATTACACACATTCCGCCCACAAACTTTTGAACTTTCAAGCCAACTCTGTAACCACATCTTGGACTTCACCTTCTCCTTATATGGGGTCATTCTTCACCTTGAAAGGGGCCAATTTACTTCACCAACTAGCATCATTATTTGCATAAGAAAACTAACCAACCCTTGTTAATCTAACCAGCATCCTTCATTTGAATACAGGGCCTAAATGGAAACAGTACTTGTAGCTTTTGCCTTTATAAAACATGCCTTTCTTTGTTCTCTTTACAGCACAATTTGAGTTGCTACCTGAATCTGTGTCTCCAGGATTGCAGTCTCTCTTTTGCTCAAATAAATGCTTTCTATTCCTTATAACAGCTTAAAGCTTTTCTTAGGTTAACACTCTTTTGGACATGGTACTTGTCACAATTGAATTTTTTTCTTATCCTACATTCTCAAGTTCATGAGGGACTGAAATGTGACTTACCCATTTTATCTGATTCATTTTTTAGCCCTGTACCTGAAATATTGAGGGTATTCATTAAATTTTTTAAAAATAAATGAACAATAAAGAATATAAATATAATCTGAAAAGGCAGCCTGTTTCATAGATTCCCCAGGGAACCCATGAATTGTGAGGAATGGTCTTTTACGTTCCAATTCTCAAAAATTTTAGAGGTTCTTCTCCTTCTCCTTCTTCTTCAACTACTATAGAATTTTGTATTAAAGATACCAAAGACTACACAATGAAAAAAAAATCTTTTTCATTCTCTTGTATCCAAGACACCCTACCCTCTCTTCCCAACTGCAACCACTGTTAGGTTTCTTATCTATCCTTTGAAATATAGTCTATCCTTTTTTAAACACACACACACAAATTTATAATTTTATACATAAATGACAGCTTACATACTATACATGATTCACTCAGCAGTATAACTTGGAGATGGTTCCGTATCTATACATCTAAAACTCTCTCATTTCAAAAATGCTACATTGTATTTATTGCATGGACATATAATTTATTTAAACAGGTCTCAATTATTCATTATTTAAATGTTTCTAATAATTTGCTATTACAAAAAATACTGCAATGGAAAATTTTATAGATATCATATGTGTAGACTAAGTATCTAGGAATAAGTGAAACCACTGGGTTAATAAATATGGGCATTTTAAATTTTCATAAGTTGTTACCAATTTGTCCTAAGTAGGAAGTTGTACCTGTTTACATCTTCATTAGTAATGGATCTATATATTTCCCCTCTTCACATGAAAGAGTATTTGATGGCTGTACATCTGCATGGCAAAACCCCCAATAATTTCTTATTTATTTATCTGTTTATGATTGAAACAGCAGTTCTCTAAAATAATATATATTTTTTGGTGCAATTATAAAGTTTGACCAGAGCAAATCATTCAAAATTTCCATTCCATTCTCCAAAATTTCCACCTTCTTCATTTACAAAGTGAGAGAGTTGGATAAAGACTCTGAGTCCTTTCTTGTACTAAGAGCAATTCTCAGAGTGGTACTAGTTATTTACTTAATTTTTTATTTACCTGAAAAATATGAAGATAGGTCAGTTGCTTAAAAATATTTTTTTGATGAAGGTTCTGATTTTTATATTCCCAGAAGCTTCTGCAGGGCATGTTTCATATCTTTGTTCCTTAGACTATAGATCACAGGATTAATGAATGGGGTTCCCACAGAATAAAACAGAGTCACAAGCTTCTGCATTCCAGCTTCATGCTCAGATGTTGGGCTCAGATACATGACCATCACTGAACCGTAGAAGAGTGAAACCACAGCCAGATGGGACCCACAGGTAGAGAAAGCCTTTTTACGGCCAGCTGCTGAAGGGACCCTCAGCACAGCTCGTAGGACTAGAGCATAGGACACCATGATGCAGAGGAAAGGAATAAATAAGAGCATAGAACTTATGATTGTCCAATACAACTCCATTAATGGGACTCTAGAACAGGTGAGGGCTAACAGAGGACCGGGGTCACACAGGAAGTGGTCAACAATCCTAGATCCACAGAAGGACATCTGGGAAATGATGATGATAGGGACTGGGAACCAGAGGAAACCAAGTACCCAGCAGCTGATGACAAGATTGTTGCAGAGATGTCCAGTCATAAGAGTGGGGTAATGTAGAGGCCGGCAGATGGCAAGGTATCGATCAAATGCCATAATAGTCAAGAAAAAGCATTCTGTGGAACCCAAGGAGAAGAAGAAGTAGAACTGGAGAAAGCACCCAGAGAAGGAGATGACCTTGGTATCAGAGAGGAAGTTGGCCAACATGTTGGGGACAGTGGAGGTGACATAGCAGATCTCCAGGAAGGAGAAGTTGGCGAGCAGGATGTACATGGGGGTGTGGAGTCTCTGATCCCAGCGCACAGCACAGATGATGGTACCATTGCCCATGAGGGTCAGGAGGTAGACAACAGAGAAGAGCACAAAGAGGAGGACCTGCCTCTCCCTGGGGCCAGGGAAGCCCAGGAGGATGAAGCCAGTGATGGTGCTGGAGTTGCTGGCGATTTTCATGGGTCTGTGAGCTGTGAAAAGGCCCATAATTACTGAATATCCCTGGAGTAGCACAGGGACTTCATTTGCTTTGTCCAAACAAAAATTGACATTTGTTGATTTGTTCATTATTAAATTAATATTTATTGAATGTTTACTATTTGCTAGGTATTTTTTTTTAGCTACTGGGGATATAGCAGTGAACAAAATCGATCCCTACCTCACATGCTTACTGCAGGCAGGAGAATGCAATGTAAACTGACATTACATTGTATCATTCTCTTTTTCTTTTCTTTTAAACTAAATGTACTAGATTAGCTCTCTTCTTGGTAAACATCTTTTTGAGCGGAGGCTTGGGTTATTGCTATGTCAAACAGCAGTGTCACAGAGGTGACGGGGATACACATGATCCTTGTACTTAGAAGGGTTTCTATAATATATGAGGTGTGATTAAAAAATACAGTGAATGCTTAAATTAAAAGAATTTGTTACTGTAAAGAGACACATTGCCATTAATCCCCCTCAAAACACACACCCTCGCTTCGAACACTCTTATTCCATCGTTCTAGCCACTTTCTGAAGCAGCTCTGGAAGTCCTCTTTTGTGTCTTTACTTCATTTTCCATCATGACAATGCTCCGTGTCACACATCATTTCTGGTATGGCAATTTCTGTCAAATAAAAACATTACGGTGTGTCCTTATCCACCTTATTTACCAGATCTGTCACCGTGCAACTTCTGGCTCTTCCCCAAACTAAAAAATGACCATGAAAAGTAAACATTTTGAGTCAATTTAGGACGTGGAGGCAGTGACAACTGCACGACTAAAGGCATTCACGACAGAGGACTTCCAGAACTGCTTCAGAAGTGGCAAGAACAATGGGATAAGTGTATTCAAAGTGAGGGGAAGTATTTTGTGGGGAATTAATGGTAATGTGTCTTTTACTGTAATAAAACTTTAAGAATTTAAACATTCACCGTATTTTGTGGTCACACCTTGTATATCTATGTATGGATGAATGGGTAAGTGCATTTCCTAAGTTCTCCATGAGCAATCACCTAATGCAACTGCTTTTAGGCAGTTGTCTTGTTAAATCATGTGATTCTGGAGCAGGGAAAATGTGGGACTTTTGATATCACTTAAAAATTATTTGACAGTTGATTCAAATTATTCGAATCAACCTAACTTGTCGATTCATTCTCTCTAATACCTAGTAGTTTGCTAGAAAAAAACTACCTTAAAAAATAGCACATAAGGCCACCTGGGTAGATATCATGAAAGATAATGTTAACATCATAATCTGACCATATTAAAATAGTAACATCTCTAAATTTTAGTTTCTTAAATATAAAATGGGAGTTGCATTACATAACTTTTAATTTTTATCTCTGAGATGTTTATTGTTATGCTAGGGATACTCACAGACAGATAACAGTTTAGTGGTTACCATAGGGTTGGGGGGAAGGGGAATCGTAGAAGAGGGAAAAGGGAATCAAATATTTTTAATATAATATTTTGTGTTAGCTATATTTTAACAAAAACCTTTTTTATGAAATTTATTTGGATGTCATTTGTTAGTAAAAGTATATAGGTTTCAAGTGTACATTTCTATTACACATCGTTTATATATTGCATTGTGTGTTCATCACCCAGAGTCAGTTCTCCTCCCATCACCACATATGAGTATATAAAAGTATGTTCCTTCCTCTTTGGCTGGGAATGAAGCCTAAACACCATAACTTGTCAATTCATCATCTTGCTTTTACCAAAAGTAAATAACGAATAGAGGGGTTACTTTAGGATATGCCAAGACGAGAAAGATCTTTCTCATATTGGCTGAATTAGGAGTTGAGACAACACTATAAAAACTTGGATATTTTCCTATCAACCTTTCTAAAATGATTGGTCCAGGTTTATTTCTAAAGTTCCCTTATGTCCTAAATTTTTTTTTGTTTAAAGTTCAAGATATTTGACCAGGTGGGCTACCATCAATATTTTAAATATAGTAATATCTTTGGATACTTGGATATTCCTTATCAATGGGTTAGGTTCAAAAAATCCTCTCTTCCCTTTGACATTTTGGAAATTCAGAAGCAATGCATTTTATGAAAGACAGCAAAGTGGTTATCAGTTTGTATTTCTTTTTCCCACTCATAGTTAATTATTTCTGATACAACAGCTTTTAGTCTGAATTAGTTTTTTTAACCAAGAATTAGGAGTGGCACGTCATCAAAATGGCAGCGTGAGATGAGCCTCTGTAAATCTCCCTGGGAATTTACAACAAATGGAAAAACTATAACTCCACAAAGGACTCCCTGCACAGCAGACAGGCAAGACGAAGAGGCACACTACTGAGTTCACCTAAAGGTGGGCAAATCGCGCGAGCCGGGGAGGAGGGAAGGTTGAAATGCGGAGACAGAGCCTCGTGGGTGCAGGACGCAGACCTAGTTCAGTGCTCCGAGCTCACTGCATCCCAGAACCTCCGCAGATGCGTGAGAGGGAAGAACTCGGACTATAGTACTCCATTTATGGCCCACAGGGCTGAGGGGACAGCATATAACACGGCTGAACCCAACGCTCAAGGCAGAGACCTCGGAAAAAAGACTGAGGGAAGAAGGCTGAAAACGGTGGTTTAAGCCCTCACTGCCCAGCAGAGAATGGAAGCCTTATGCACTGAGACCAGCCGCCCCTTCCCTACCCTCCCAGAGCTCACCCCGCCCCCACCTGCCTGGTGCCAGAAGTGGCACAGTAGCAGTGTCAGATCAAAAGAACACAATATTTGCTATTCTGAGAACTGACCACAGACACGGATTCACAGTCCAACTAGTTCTGACAAAGAGGAGGGAGCTGTGGAAGCAGGATTGGCTGTGGTGATGGTCGCTGCCATTGCTCTGGGCCACCTCTTACAACTCACCCCGCCCCTTGCCCCACCTATCTGGGAGGATCCCTGCAGGAGTCAACAGAACTCCTTAAACATACGGGCTCTGAATCTGGTGCAGGAAGACCTTTGGAACTTTAAAAGCTCTCGCATACCCACACGGACACTGCGCCCTGTGACCCAGGCGAACTATTAACAGAGGAGAAATCTGTCTCCCATGGAATCCCCCCATTGTGTGAGAAACTGGAATAGTGCAGAGAAAATATAGCACTCCCGTGTGAGAGAGAGAAAAAAGGCAGCAGTCGGAGAAAAAAAAAATTCTACCAATAATTACTGGCAAACAAAAGAAAGACCTCTTCCTATCAACCTGTTGCAGAAGCCACTCCTGTAGATGTCTAGGAAGAGAAATAATAAATCGGTAATTGCCATGAATAACCAAGGCAACAAGACAGCTCAGAAAGAAAGTGAAAAGTCTCCAGAAAAGGAACTTAAAGATATGGAAATATGTGACTTAAATGACAGAGAATTCAAGATTGCAGTTCTGAAAAAACTCAACGAGATGCAAGAAAACACAGAAAGGCAGTTTAATGAACTCAGAAACACAATCAAAGAACAACATGAGCATTTTACGAAAGAGATTGAAATTTTAAAAAAGAACCAAATAGAATTTCTGGAGATTAAGAACTCAATAGAAGAAATTAAGAATGAAATAGCCAGCTTAGGTAGTAGAGTTGACCAGATGGAGGAAAGAATCAGTGACATCGAAGATAGAAACCTGGAAATTACATGGATGGAAGAAGAAAGAGACTTGAGACTTAAAAGAAATGAAAGAACTCTACAAGAACTTTCTGACTCCATCAGAAAGAGCAATATAAGAATAATGGGCATACCAGAAGGAGAAGAAAGAGAGAAGGGAACAGAGAATATATTCAAACAAATTGTCGATGAGAACTTCCCAAACTTGTGGACAGAACTGGATCCTCGAATCCAAGAAGCAAACAGAACACCTGATTACCTCAATCCCAACAGGCCTTCTCCAAGGCACATTGTATTGAAGCTGTCTAAAATCAACGACAAAGAAAGAATCCTCAAGGCATCCGGGGAAAAGAAGATGGTAACCTACAAAGGAAAGCCCATTAGATTATCATCAGGTTTTTTGGGCAGAAACTCTACAAGCCAGGAGGGAATGGAACCAAATATTCAACTACTGAAAGGGAGAAATTATGAGCCAAGAATAATATATCCAGCAAAGATATCCTTTAGATATGAAGGAGGAATAAAGACCTTTCCAGACATACAGAGGCTGGGGGAATTTTCTAAAACACAACCTGCACTACAAGAAATACTAAAGGAGGTTGTTTGACCACCATCAACAGGGACAATTTGTAGCAACCAAAACACAAAAAGGAGGACAGTAAAGGCCTGAACTGGAATATGGGAATGGAGAAAGTAAGCGTGCTGAAGAAAATGGAATACTCTAAATATCAAATTTTCTTTTACATAAACATAAGGGTAACCACTCTAAGAAAATCCAGACCTGAAATATATACTGTAATAAAAGAAGAAACAGAGGGAAACATCATAGAATACCATCACCCAGAAATAATTGACAACAACAAAAAAGCAAAATAACAATGGAGACACAACCTTACCAGAAAACTAAAGATAGAATGACAGGAAATCCTCACATATCAATAATCACCTTAAATGTAAATGGACTGAACTCATCAATAAAAAGGCACAGAGTAGCAGATTGGATCAAAAAACTAAACCCAACCATATGCTGTCTCCAAGAGACACATCTCAGCTACAAGGACAAGCATAGACTCAAAGTGAAAGGGTAGAAATTGATACTCCAAGCAAATGGTACCCAGAGAAAATCAGGTGTAGTCATACTGATATCAGATGAAACAGACATCAGGGTGAAAAAGGTAATAAGAGACAAAGATGGACATTTCATAATGGTAAAGGGGACTATACAACAAGAAGACAATATTTATGCTCCCAATCAGGGAGCACCAAAATATACCAAGCAACTATTAACAGAACTAAAGGGAGAAATTGACCAAAACACAATTATACTAGGGGAAATAAGTACATCATTGACAGCTATGGATAGATCATTCAAACAGAAATTAATAATGAAATAGCAGCCCTAAATGACACATTAGATGAAATGGACATAATTGACATATATGGAGCACTTCATCCTAAAACATCAGACTATACATTCTTTCTAGTGTATATGAAACATTCTCAAGGATAGACCATATATTGGGACATAAAATCAGCCTCAGCAAATTTAAAAAGATTGAAATCATACCAAGCATATTCTCTGATCACAAGGCTTTCAAATTGGATATCAACTGTAAAAATAAAGCAGGAAAAAACACAAATACATGGAGATTAAACAACATACTTGTAAAGAACGACCGGGTCAAAGAAGAAATTAGAGGAGAGATCGAAAGATACACAGAAACAAATGACAATGAAAATACAAACTACCAAAATTTTTGGGATACAGCGAAAGCAGTTTTAAGAGGGTGATTTATATCATTACAGGCCTATCTCAAGAAACAAGAAAAATCTCAAATAAATAACCTTACGTTACCCCATAAAGAACTAGAAAAAGAAGAACAAATGAAAACTAAGGTCAGCAGAAGAAAGAAATAAAAATGAGAGCAGAACTAAATGAAATAGAGAACAAAAAGACAATAGAAAAAAATAATGTGACAAAGAGCTGGTTCTTTGAAAAGATTAACAAAATTGACAAACCCTTGGCTAGACTCACTAAGCTAAAAAGAGAGAAGACACTAATTAACAAAATCAGAAATGTAAAAGGGGAAGTTATCACAGACACCACAGAAATACAAAGGATCATCCAAAAATACTATGAAGGACTATATGCCATGAAATTCAATAACTTAGAAGAAATGGACAAGTGCTTAGAAACATATAGCCTTCCTAGGCTGAACCACGTAGAACTGGAAAATCTGAACAGACCGATCACCAGTAACAAAATTGAATCAGTCATCCAAAACCTTTCCAAAAGCAAAAGTCTGGGACCAGATGGCTTCACTAGTGAATTCTACCAAACCTTCAAAGGGGATCTAATACCAATCTTTCTCAAACTCTTCCAAATAATTGAAGAAGAGACAGTACTCCCTAACTCATTTTATGAGGCCAACATTACCCTGATACCAAAACCTGGTAAGAACAACACACAAAAATGAAACCTACAGACCAATATCTCTGATGAATACAGATGCAAAAATCCTAAACAAAATTCTAGCAAATCGAATACAACAATGCATTAAAAAGATTATTCATCACGACCAAGTGGAGTTCATGCCCGGGGCACAAGGATGGTTCAACATCCGCAGATCCATCAATGTGATACATCACATAAACAAAATAAAGGACAAATTCATATGATTATATCAATTGATGCAGAAAAAGCATTTGACAAGATACAACATCCATTTATGGTTACAACACTTAATAAAATAGGTATAGAAGGAAAATACCTTAACATAATAAAGGCCATATGACAAACCCTCAGCTAATCTCATAATTAATGGTGAAAAACTGAAGCCCTTTGCTCTATGTTCAGGAACACGACAGGGCTGTCCCCTATCACCTCTGCTTTTCAACATAGTGTTGGAAGTCCTTGCCAGAGCAATCAGGCAAGAGAAAGAAATAAAAGGCATCCAAATTGGGAATGAAGAAGTTAAATTATCACTCTTTGCAGACGACATGATGCTATATATAGAAAACCCTAAAGACTCCACAAAAAAGCTATTAGAAGCAATCAACGAATACAGTAAAGTTGCTGGCTACAAAATCAACGTACAAACGTCCATTGCATTCCTATATACTAACAATGAAATCTCAGAAAAAGAAATACAAAAGCAATTCCTTTTGCAATTGCAGCAAAAAGAATAAAATACCTAGGAATAAACTTAACCAAGGATGTGAAAGACCTATATGCTGAAAACTATAAGACATTTTTGAAAGAAATTGAAGGAGACACAAAGAAAGGGAAAGACATTCCTTGCTCATGGATTGGAACAATCAACATAGTTAAAATGGCCATAGTATCGAGAGTAAGCATTCTAAACATAAGCCTCCCTAGACATTTACCTTCCTTTATATTTAATCACCATTCTGCTCAGTACTTCTTATTCTATCTTTCCCTTCATAAGAGCTCCCTCTCCCTTTTGTATTTGTTTCTTGGTGAATTCAACAACCTGTTTAGCATTTGCTAAAGTCATTGCCAGAATTTTGAGAGTCATTCAAGGCAGTTTCTAATTCTGTCACCTCGCATATGCAATCAATCACAAATCTTTCTGATTTTCCCTCCCAAACGTTTGTCACATCTGTCCTGGACACATAGAAGATCAATGTAAATTCTTTGTTTGCATGGTCCAGTAGTGGAGTGAAGCAGCTACACATATAACCTAGAAAGAAAAGTGGGCCTTTTTAGGAAGGACTGAGAACGTATTTTAGGGGAAAAGCACATGGATTGGTGAGGACAGAAGAGAACATCCACTCAGGCAACCTGTTTGGTTTGGCAATCTGGCATACCACAGTTGGATCAGGTTCACACCTGATTGACTCAATCCAGAAATATTTAACTGAGTAGTCCTGTTATAGCACTGTACTTAAAGGAAAAAAAACGATAATGTCACAATGATTTGGGTTTAAATACTGCGTGCTTTTGGGTAAGTTAACACATATTTTTCAGGGCTCTTGTGAAAACACTGTTGAATACATATACCTAGCACAGTTCCTGGAATATACTGGACCTGGAAAAATTCATAGCTGTTGTTGTTAATAATAATACTGCCAACAAATATGATTACAAAGTAACAAGGATAAAAATACTGTAGCATAATAATTTAAAAACTTAAATGAAAAACAAATTTAAGTGAACCTAAAACACTAGGTTAAAAAGCCACTCCATTCTAATGTATCACGTAGTAAAGCTATGAGCAGCTCTCTGGTTGCTTAGATTTATCTTACTGACCTCCGCTTACATTCTGGCACTTAAGAATATACAGCTTGGTCTGATGGAAAGGAAGAAGACACTAAAACATAGCAGTGTTAACAATCAAGATACAGAAAGTAAATTATTAAAGAAAAAGCATTGTATTACTTATGTGATAAGTGGGAATAAGTTCTATTTAATTGGAGGCATTGTAGAAAATGAGCTACTGAGCACAACAGTAAATAGTTTTCTAATACTAAGTGATGTAATTTATCAAATGTATGCATAATGAGGCATTCCTGTGTGAATCAGTAGGCAAGACAGTTTCAGGGATTATTAAGCTGAGGGAGATCTGAGTAGTGGGGCACTGGAGTCAACAGTTCATAGAACATAACTTATTGTTATATTACTGGAGACACTGGGTGCAACCAAATATTCAGAAACATAAAACCCACAAAAGTTTGCAAAAATATATTATTATTAAAATGATATTCCACCGGAGCTAGCATCCGTTTGTAGATGTCATAGAAAAACTGCAGTGATGCCTAGACAGGGAGACAAGTTACTTACCTTTCATAGTAGGGCTGAGTGTGTACAAAGCGGGGAATAAACACTGAGTCTGTATCTTCTCATTGATGGTTCTCTTTCCTTTATATGGAATCACTTCTCAGGGGCCTGACCCTGAGACACCTATGACACACAAAGTTAAACTGCTGAAACTCTCTTTCCTCCCCTCCTCAAGTGCTCAAAAGAAACCGTTACAGCACAGGGTACATCTGTTGGGCAATATGATAAGCAGTGAAAAGCAGCACAGCCCTGTAACGAGTCCTTGAGGCATGAGCTCATTTGACATAGTGATATTTTCATCAAGGGCTATATAAGAGACCTCAATCACCCCCAGGCACCCAGATAATTCACTTATCTCACCCAGTAGAGAAAATTCAACAGTGGGTTTTATATATTGGTTACATTTCCTATAGAGTAGCTGAAAGAAATGGGGGTATGAACCTTATGAGGAGATTTCCAAAAAGGGGGTGCAGGTGAACGAAGGGGAGGGATGTATTGTTGAGACTCTCAAGGGTGCAATTAAAGTTTCATCTTAGAGATTATTGTGAAGTCTTCAGTCTCCCCTTAGGCTGGTTTATGACTCCCTCAAGATTCCTTGGTGTAACATCCTTTCCTTACCCATAGTTTTCATATAGTGTAGGTTAGATTGGCTCCCAGAGCAATGGCAGGAATAGTGTCTTAAAGGCAACGGTGAGATGTCTGTGTGGATTTTCAGAGAATTTCTGTTTTCATGAAAAGTCTTTTTCACTGTGAAATATAGAGAATGTTTACAATGTATATTGCTTATGCTCTCTAGGAGTGTATTTTCTTCTCACACTTGCCATCTGTTAATTTTTGCTTCCAGTCCTTAGCTACTGATAGGTAGACTATTTGTATTTTACTTGTCCTGTTTTTTGTTTCCTTATTTCTTTTTAGTTATTTTCTTCTGGATTATTCAAGTACTTTTATTATTTAATCTCCCGATGTTACCCTTTTTGATGGATTTATATATATATAAACATAAAAATGATCATTTTAACCATTTTAAGTGTACAGTTCTGTGACAGTAAACACATTTACATTGTTGTGCAACCATCACCACCATTCCCCTCCAGAAGTTTTTCATCATTCCAAACTGAAACACTTTACCCATTAAACAATAACTTTCCATTCCACTCTCCCCTAGCCCCTGGCAACCACCATGCTACATTCCGTCTCTGTAAATTTACTACCCTAAGTCCCTCATATATGTAGAATCACACAAAATTTGTCCTTTTGTGATGGGTTTATTTTTACCGAGGTTCATCCATGTTGTAGTATGTGTCAGAATTTCCTTCCTTTTAAAGGCTGAATAATATTCCATTGTATATATTTATTGCATTTTGTTTATCTATTCATCTGTTGAAGGTCACTTGGGTTTTTTCCACCTTTTGGCTATTGTGTGTAACACTGCTATGTTCAAATATATATTTGATTCTCTGCAGTTCTTTTAGGTATGTACCTAGAAGTGAAATGCTGGATCATATGACAATTCCATGTTTAATTTTTTGAGGAACTGCCATACCATTTTTCACAGCGCCTGTACCATTTAACATTCCCACCAGCAATGCAGAGGTGCTCATATTTTTTCACATGCTCTCCACTTACATTCTTTTTCATTTTATTTTTAATAATAGCATTCTAATGGGTGTGGAATGGTATCTCCTTGTAGTTATGATTTGCATTTTCCTAATGATTAGTGATGTTGAGTATCTTATCTTGCGCTAACAGGCAATTTGTAGATCTTTGGAAAAGAAGTCCTTTGTGTTATTCAAGTCCTTTGTGCATTTAAAATTTTTTGTTGTTGAGTTATGAGTTCTATATATATATTCTGGATATTAATCTCATTTCAGAATATAATTTGCAAAAATTTTCTCCACTTCCATGATAATCTCTTTATGCACAAAGTTTTAAATTCTGATGTCCAATTTATCTATATTTTGCTTTGTTGCCTGTGCTTTTTGGGTCATATCCAAAAAATCATTGCCAAATCCAATGTCACGAAGCTTTTCCCCTATGTTTCTTAAGAGCTTTATACCTTTAGGTCCTATGTCTAGGTCTTTGATTCATTTTGAATTAACTTTTGAATATGGTGTAAGATAAAGATCCAATTTCATTATTTTGCATGTGGACATCCAGTTTTCCTAGCACCATCTGCAAAACAGACTGTGTTTTCCCCATCGAAGGGTGTTGGCACCCTTGTGGAAAATCATTTGACCGTATGTGTGAGGGTTTATTTTGGGAGCTCTATTCTATCCCATTGGTCAACATGTCTGTGTTTATGCCAGTACCACATCATTTTGATTATTGTCGCTTTGTAGTAAGTTTTGAAATCAGAAAGTGTGAGGCCTCTAACTTTGCTCTTCTTTTTCAAAATTGCTTTGCCTTTTTGGGGCCCATTGAGATTGCATATGAATTTTAGGATAGATTTTTCTATTTCTGCAAAAAAACTTCATTGGGATTTGAGAGAGATTGCATTGACTCTGTAAGTCACATTGGGTAGTATTGACATCTTAACAATATTAAGTCCTGCAGTCCATGAACATGGGATGTCCTTGCATTTATTTGTGTCATCTTTAATTTTTTTTAAGCAATATTTTGGTGTTTTCATTGTAAATGTCTTTCGCCTCCTTGGTAAAGTTCATTCCTAAGTATTTTATTCTTTTTGCTGCTATTATAGATTAAACTGTTTTCTTAATTTCCTTTTTAAGTTGTTCACTGTTAGTGTATAAAACACAACTAATTTTTGTTTGTTGATTTTGTATCCTGTAACTTTGATGAATTTGTTTACAAGTCCTAACACTTTTCTTTTTGTATGTGTGTTTTTTTACATATAGGTTCACATCTTCTGTGAACAGAGATACATTTACATCTTCCTTTCCAATTTGGATACCTTTTATTCCTTTGTCTTGCCTAAGTGTTCTTCCTAGGACTTCAATACTGTGTTGAATAGAAGTGGTGAAACTGAGCATCTTTGTCTTGTTCCTGATCTCAAGAAAAGCTTTCAGTTTTTTGTTTGCCCTTTTAAACCATCGAATATGATGTTCACTGTGGGTTTTCCTATGTGAACTATATTATGTTAAAGCTGTTTCCTTCTATTCCTTGTTTGTTGAATGTTTCTGTCATGAAAGTGTGTTGAATTTTGTCAAATGTCTTTTATGCATCAATTGAGACAATTACATTATTTTTCTTTCATTCTGTCAATGTGATATATTACACTGATTGATTTTCATGTATTGAACCCTGCAGGAATAAATCCCCCTTGGTCATGGTGTATAATTCTTTTAATATGCCATTGAATTTGGTTTGCTAGTATTTTTACATCTGTATTCATAAGGAATATTGGTCTGTTGTTTTCTTTCTTTGTAGTGTCTTTGGCTTTGATATCAGAGTAAAGGTGGCCTCATAGAATGAGCTTGAAAGTATTCTCTCCTCTTCAGTTTTTTGAATAGTTTGAAGATTATTGTTAATTTTTCTTTAAATGTTTGGTAGATTTTTATATCTCAGATATGAGTGTAGTCAGACGGTTCTTGATTTTTTTCTGTCTCACTTATTTCACTTAGCCTGATAATCTCAAGATCCATCCATGTTGCAAATGGCAATATTTCATCTTTTCTTAAGGCCAAGTAATATTCCATTGTATATATGTACCACAGCTTCTTTATCCAGTCATCTATCGAAGGACACTTTGGTTGTTTCCATGTCTTGGCCACTGTGAATAATGCTGCAATGAACATAACAATACATATATCTTTATGGATAAATGTTGTCAGATGTTTTTGGTCAATACCAAGAAGAGGGATTGGTGGGTTGTATGGTAATTCTGTTCTTAATTTTTTGGGGAATGTCTGTATGTTTTTCACAGTGGCTGTCCCAATTCCCACTAGCCTTGTAGCAACAGTACAGGAGACAAAATTTACTTTTATCTTTTTAAATAGAAAGATAGTAAAAAGTGAAAAACTATGCTACATTCCTTAATAACCATGAAAAATATTTTCAAGTCAAGTTTAAATACTTTTGATTTTATTAAAGGAAGTACAAAATATTGAATTCTACATTTGAAAACACTATTATTTTAAGAATTAGTCTTTTACACTGCGAGCAAGTTCCATATTTTCATATAGATTAAATAATATATCTCTAAAAAATTTTGAGTTCTGAAAAATAAGTAGAAAACAACAACACTTAAACTGCTGTTCTCAAATCTTTAAAAAAAATTCTTTAATTGTGATTAAAATACACATAACAAAATTTACCATCCTAACCATTTTTTAACTACACAGTTCAGTATTGTTAAAGTATGAAGTATATTGATTGCCAGACTTTATTCATCTGGCAAAATGAACCTCTACCCATTAAACATCTCCTAATTTGCCCCTTCCCACCAGCTCCTGGCAACCACCATAAAAAAAGTGTTTGGTAGGATTCACCAGTGAAACCCTCTGGACTTGGGCTTCTTTTTGTTAGGAGATTTTTGATTATTGATTTAATCTCCTTACTGGTTAATGTCTATTCAAGTTTTCTATTTCTTCATAATTCATCTTAGTAGGTTGTGTATTTCCAGGAATTTGTCCATTTCATCTAGGTTCACCATTTTTTAAAAACGGACAATTGTGCATTGTACTTTCTTGTAATTATTTTTATTTCTAAATAAATCAGCTGTGAAGTCCCTACTTTCTGATTTTATTTGCGTCTGCTCTCTTTTTTCCTTAGTCATTCTGACTAAAGGTTTGTCACTTTTGTTGACCTTTTAAAAAATCCAACACTTGGTTTTGTTTATTATTAATTTATTTTGATTTATTTTATTTATTTGTTGATTTTCTATTCTCTATTTCATTAATTTTATTATTTTTTGAATGTTTGGATTCATTTTTGATAAATTTTTATTTTTCAATTACAGCTGACATAAAATATTAGATTAGTTTCAAGTGTACAACATAGTGATTAGACATTTATATAACTTACAAAGTGATCACCCAATAAATCTAGTACCCATCTGAAACAATACACAGTTATTTCAAAATTATTGACCATATTCCTTATGCTATAATTTATACTCCCATGAATATTTTCTAACTATCAATTTGTACTTCTTAGTCCCTTTCCCTTTTTCACCCCCCCAACCTTCCTCCTGTCTTACAACCATCAAAATGTTCTTCGTATCTATCAGTTTTTTTCTGTCTTGTTTGTTTATTTTGTTCTTTAAATTCCACATAGAAGTGAAATAATATGGCATTTGTCTTTCTCTGTCTGACTTGCTCCATTCATCGCAATATCCTCTAGGTCCATTCATGTTGTTGCAAATGGCAAGATTTCATTCTTTTTTATGGATGAGTAACATTCTATTGTATATTCTCATATGTACCACCTCTTCTTTATCCATTGATCCATTGATAGACATCCAGGTTGCCTCCCTATCTTGACTATTGTAATTAATGCGGCAATGAACATATGGATGCACATGTCCTTTTGAAGTAGTGTTTTGGGTTTGTTCGGATTAACACCCAGAAGTGGGATTACTGGGTCTTTTGTCTCTTGTTATAGTTTTTGTTTAAAAGTCTATTTTGTCTGGTATAAATATGGCTAACCCAGCTTTTTTTTCATTTCCATTCTCATTACATATCTTTTTCCATCCCTTTACTTTCAGTCTATGTGTGTCTTTCGATCTGAAGTGAGTCTCTTGTAGGCAGCGTATGTACAGATCTTATTTCTTTTAAGCCATTCAGCCACGCTGTCTTTTGATTGGAACATTTATTTCATTTACATTTAAAGTAATTGTTGATAGATATGTAGTTATTGCCATTTTATTATTCATATTTTTTAATCTCCTCCTGCTCTTCCTGCTCCTACTCCTTTTCCTTCTTCTATCAATCCCTTTAGCATTTCTTGTAGTACTGGTTTGGTGGTGATGGACTCCTTTAGCCCTATCTTTTCTGGGAGGCTCTTTATCTGTCCTTCAATTCTAAATGATAGCTTTGCTGGGTAGAGTAATCTTGGTTGTAGGTCCTTGCTTTACATCACTTTGAGTATTTCATGTCAATCCCTTCTGGCCTGAAACGTTTCTGCTGAGAAATCAGCTGACAGTCTTATGGGAGCTCCCTAAAAGATAATTAACTGCTTTTCTCTTGCCGCTTTTAAGATTGTCTCTTTGTCTTTAACATTTGTCATTTTAATTATGATGTGTCTTGGTGTGGGCATCTTTGGGTTCATCTTGTTTCAGATTCTGTGCTTCCCGTATTCTGTCTATTTCCTTTGCCAGGTTAGGGAAGTTTTTCATCATTATTTGCTCAGTTAGGTTTTCAATTTCTTGCTCTCTCTTTTTTTCTTCTGGTACCCTATGATGCAAATGTTGGTACCTTGATGTTGTCTCAGAGGCCCCTTACACTCTCCTCATTGTTTTGGATTCTTTTCTTTTTTTGCTGTTCTGATTGGTGTTTCTGGCTTCCTTATCTTCTATTGTGCTGATTTGATCCTGTGCTTCATCTATTCAACTGTTGATTCCCTCTAACGTATTCTTCATTTCAGTTATTAGATTCTTTATTTCAGATTAATTTTGTTTTGTGTTTCTATCTTTTTGTTGAAGTTCTCACTGATACCCCTGAGCATCCTTATAACCAGTATTTTGAACTGTGCATCTGGTAGATAGCTTGTCTCCATTTTGTTTTGTTCTTTTTCTGGAGCATTGTGCTATTCTTTTATTTGGGATATGTTTCTTTGTCTCCCCATTTTGGCTGCCTTCCTGTGTTTGTTTCTATGTACTGGGTAAGGCTGTTATGTCTCCTAGTCTTAGTAGACCGTTCTTGTGTGGTAGGTGTGCTGTGGGGCTCGGTGGCATAGTCTCTCTGGTTACCTGAGCTCCAGGGTGTGTCTTTTGTGTAGGTTGTGCTTGTCCTCCTGTTATAATTGAGCCTTGGTTGTTCTTTGCATGTTAATGGGAGGGATGACCCTCAGGCTTATTTGTTGTGAGAACTGGCTGAGACTAAAGTGGAGGAGCTGTTGTGCAGTAGCTGAACATGCAGAGCAGGATTTGCTTTAACAGGGCTCTGGTGCCTTCCCAGTCTGCCCTTTGGGTGTGTCATCTTTGGAAATGGTTCGGTGATGCTCTGGCTTGGTCCAAAGCTGGCCAGTGGGTGTGCCAGCTCCAGGCCCTCCTGGGAGGGGCCCCACCCTAAGCCAAGTTGAGCCACAGCCTGTCCCCTGCTTAGGACTTATGTTATGTTATATTGTATTGTATTATATTATATTGTATTGTATTGTATTATATTATATTAATTATATTATTTTATCTTATATTAAAGAGCCGGTCTTATACTAAAATAAAACTTGGTCTTATAATAATTTTTGCTCCAAAAGAAACATTGGAACTGATTGTCTGGCCAGGTCTTATTTTCGGGGAAACACGGTAGCAGGCCCCCTTGAATCAAAGTCTTCTCTGTGACCAATTATTTCTAGGTGGCCCAGCAAATGTTTTTTTATTAAATAGTAATTCTTTTCAACTTCTTATGAATTGCCTATTTCCCTATGAAGTCCCAGACTCCTACCTCCTCCATCTTAGTCCAGAATGACTTATAGACCTAATTTTGCCTACTGTCTCTGGAATTTTCATGCTTATGTGAATTCCCCGTGTCTTAGTATTAAAACCTGATTTTCTCCTGTTGCTCTGCCTTATGTCATTTTAATTATTCGACTAGCCATAAGAACCAAGGAGTGCAGTGCTGGCTAGGGAGTCAGAGCCAAGCGGTTAATGTTTAAGCTCCCTCCTGCCAGCTTACAAGCTCGCTCCTATAAACTCCTTGCCTGTCCCATCTGCCAGCTCACAAACTCTTTACTTGTCTGTTCACCTAAGTTTTTTTTTCTTTTCCTCTGACTTGGAAACCTGCTTTGCTTGCCTGGTCTTTGTTCCTCCAGGCCAGAAGTGCTGTAAAGTTAAAGACCTCCTCAACCCCCAGAAGCTGTCAACATGGACAGATGGGAATTGGGATATCAATAGTTCAACTCCCTTGCCCTTATAGCAGGATAACCTTGAGATGTCTACTTGACTACCCTGGGGTTCTCTAGAGGGATTAGTTCCAGTTTCCCACAGTAGTAGCTGGCTTGACAATGCACCCTTTGTTGGATGACTTCCCTTCCTCATTTCATTTTTCTCTATCAATGTTCCCTCCATGACGCAAATAAACAACTGGTACTAGTCTCATGATTTACTTCAGGGGAAACCAACAAAGACACCAGGACAGGTACATTATAGCCTAACTACCATTTGTAATACTTTAGATGAATAGATTTGTTTTAAGTTTCAAAGAATCAGTTGAACTTTTTTTTTTCCAATTAAACTTCTGAATAATTTAAATATTGATTTTGTCAGATGGGTGCTACAGTAACCGTAAAGGAATGAAGGAGTAGATATAGGGTGACGATTTTTGTGTTTGCTGAAGGATGGAGGGATTATACGCAGAGCCAAAATATGGAGGGATTAATTCACTTTGTTTGGAATGGTGAATTATAAAAGTTTGTGAAACAAAAACATCAACAACAATTTCACTCTTAAAAATGTCTATAAATATCTCATCAATACATATTCTCCACATTTTCCACCCCACCACTTTTAGGAGAAAATACAAAACACTTTTGCTCTACCATTTCTGATATCTACTTTTCATTGATGATAATAGGTGGAAAAGATTGGATCGTGGGCAAGTTTTCTTTTTTCCTTATTGCTAATTATGAAACTAAACTAGCATAGCCACTTAGGTTAGTGTTTATCAATAAGCTCTGGGTAACACCTGAAAATAATTTGTTTTATTTTCCTTATAAAAATAAGTAAATTTCGTTGACTTATTATTATAAGGAAAATAAAACAACAAAGTCAAATCACTCCTTATTTAGTTAAGGAGTGATTTGACTTAGAAAACTACTTTAGCATATTGAGTTTGTCACTTTACTCTCGTATAAAAGCCTATTTCACATGAAAAACAGTCAGGTTACTAACACTTATTAAGAGATGAAGAACTTTCATTTTCAGTGCCTCAAGATCACTTTTAGAGTCAGTTCTTATTTTACTGCTTTTTTTCTTTTTCATTTTGAAACAATTCCAACTTAGAAAGTCATTTAAAACACAGTAAAAGAATTTCCATGTACTTTCCAGAAAGATAAGTAACTTGTCCAAGTGACACAGGTTGTCTGGCTTTAGAGTCCAAGATCATAATCATTGACCTTGCTATGTTGCCTCTATTTAAAGTTGCATGTAATTTTAAGGAAAGTCAACATGTATGAACATAGACACAAACATATATGCATTATAGAGCACTGATCAATATCACCAAGATTCTTTGCTTTATCAAATAAATCCGCACCATATGTATTTAAACTCTCCAACTGAACTACAGTTTATAAAACTTCTATTCACCAATAAATCACTTGTGCAAAGCATAAGTACTTGAGTAACAGCCTTTCCTGAAATCGGACAATTCCTTTCATGCCTTCTTTCATGATATGTTTCTTTAGCTGGAACCTGTTTATATATATTTACTCCAAAGGCTGTTTTAAAGACTCGGAACATTCAAAAAAGTCTAGTTCAAGGTTTTTTTCTCCAAAGTATTTTCATGAGCAGTAAATTGAAAGTGCATTATTTATAGTTTTGGCATTCTCTAACACCTAGCAGACCTTAGCGTTAATGGTGTTCATTTAACAGAGAACGGAAGAACTTCTAACTTCTGTGCGCCTCCGCCGACAGATACAGAAGACACATATATATCCAAGAAATTTTAAAACAGGAAAGAGAAAATAGGCCTTACAAGTTTGGATTCATTAGTGAAATAGTTTATTGAAGTTTTATGGGTTAAATAATTATGCAGCCTTAGAAGAATTAAGGTATGTAAGAAATGATTATTAAAAACAATCTTCAAAGTTTAAATATAACCTTTCAATAATAAAATTAGGAAATGCATTTTAGAGTTTTAAATTTCAAGTGATATTATTTCACACATGTTACCTTCTCATCATAATGTTCTCATAGGAAAAACATCACAAAATAATAAACACACTGGCAGTGTTTCTTCAGATCTAAAACACAATCAATTGTAACATATAGCACTATTTTATAGGTCCCTAAGAAAAAAAACCTTTCTGCCAATGAAAGTATGACACATCACCGATTATAAACTGCATGTAACTTTTAGAGATATTAAAGGGTGAAAATGTGCTTTTTAGTCTAATGAAATGTTATCTAGAGAGTTCCCAGTAAGTATGCAGGAACCTGTGCGGTAGTGCTCCGTTACATCTGTGATGTGTGATGGCCCAAGTCATCACAACTGTACCTTCCATTTCTTCTCCTCTTCTACCTAACAAGCATAATTACATAGAAATCTAGACATTTATTCCAAAAGGATGTTTGATTTAAGCTTTTGGTAACTCTAACACCGATAAGGAGTTTCATGTTTAAGCATTTTAAGTCTTAATTTAAAAATATGAGCTGCAGAATATTAAAATGGCACCGTAGGTAGATAAAGCTGAACAAAATCATTTTAATGTGGCAAAAGGGAAAGCTAAATAAAGTAGAAATTGAGAACACAAAGAGTGGTATTCCGTGTTGCATCATTCCTAAGCTATAAGAGGGGATCCCCAATATAACTGAGATTTTGTGTCGTCTCCTTTTATGGTTCAAAAAAGCATAGTCCTCTTGTGATGTTATTATATGAGTATACACTGTACATACTCTAAAGGAAAATTTGAATTTAGTTCATTCCAAAATCATCTTTCATATCAACCACCTAGACTTAATAGAAACAACATGGAAAAAATATTCCCTGTGTGCTTTCTTTCACAGCCACAAGGCTGTGATCAAGGCAATAAGAACTAGTAACTGTGGAAGATGAAGCATGTGTGAAGAGTTTCCAGGTAAAGAAATAATGAATTCATCTGACACATCTCTGATTCTTTCTCTTAATTGGTTATCAGCAATAAGCTTTCTTAGTGGGAAAGAAGTTTAAGAAGATAATATACCTCCTGAGGACACAGCTTGACTGACGCTCTCCACTGTTGAGCACAACGGGGCCACTACTCTTAGAACCACAAAGATCACTCTGCTATGTACATTTTCCAGTACTGCTCAGTGGCAGAGATGTCTCAGACATAAAACCATTTTCTAGTAGAGAATGTGCAGGAGACATTAGCTCATTCTGCATCCAAGCTGATTGCGGGTGAGCTTCCGAGTCAGGATTTTACAGACCTTCTTCCTAGAATGTCTGTATTGCTGGTTAGTTCGAGACTATCAACTATAGAATGATACCACCTATTTTTCATATTCTCTTCTGGTATCAGGTTCCCCATCATCATTTTCTGGTTTTAAATCCCGTTATTGTTGGTTTAACTAAATCTTCTCCCCTTCAAGTTGGGACTGGAAATTGCCACAATAGAGTCATTTATGTCAAGGGAACCATAATAGAGGCCATAATGATGTCCGCATTACACACATTCCGCCCACAAACTTTTGAACTTTCAAGCTAACTATGTAACCACATCTTGGATTTCACTTTCTCCTTATATGGGGTCATTCTTCACCTTGAAAGGGGCCAATTTGCTTCATCAACCAGCATAATTATTTGCATAAGAAAACTAATCAACCCCTGTTAATCTAACCAGCACCCTTCATTTGACTAGAGGGCCTAAATGGGAACAGTACTTGCAGCTTTTTGCCTTTATAAAACATGCCTTTTTGTTCTCTTTACAGCACAATTTGAGTTGCTACCTGAATCTGTGTCTCCAGGATTGCAATCTCTCTTTTGCTCAAATAAATGCTTTTTATTCTTTATAACAGCCTGAAGCTTTTCTTAGGTTAACACTCTTTTGGACATAGTACTTGTCACAATTGAATTTTTTTCCTATCCTACATTGTCAACTTCATGAGGGACTGAAATATGACTTACCCACTTTATCTGATTCATTTTTTAGCTCTGTACCTGAAATATTGAAGGTATTCATTAAATTTTGTTAAATAAATGAACAATAAAGAATATAAATATAATAGTTGTGAAAAGGCAAACTGCTTCATAGATTCCCCAAGGAACCCGTGAATTGTGGGGGACTGTCCTTTAGGTTCCAAATCTTGAAAACTTTAGCGATAATAGTTCTTTTTCTCCTCCTCCTCCTCCTCCTCCTCCTGCTTCTTCTTTTTTTTCTTTTGTTTTTTTGATGAAGGTCCTGATTTTCATATTCCCAGAAGCTTCTGCAGGGCATGTTTCATATCTTTGTTCCTTAGACTATAGATCACAGGATTAATGAATGGGGTTCCCACAGAATAAAACAGAGTCACAAGCTTCTGCATTCCAGCTTCATGCTCAGATGTTGGGCTCAGATACATGACCATCACTGAGCTGTAGAAGAGTGTAACCACAGCCAGATGGGACCCACAGGTGGAGAAAGCCTTTCTTCGGCCAGCTGCTGAAGGGACCCTCAGCACAGCTCTTAGGACCAAAGCATAGGACACCATGATGCAGAAGAAAGGAATAAATAGGATCATAGAAATTATGATTGTCCAATACAAGTCCATTATTGGGACTCTAGAACAGGTGAGGGCTAACAGAGGACCGGGGTCACACAGGAAGTGGTCAATAATCCTAGATCCACAGAAGGACATCTGGGAAATGATGATGATCGGGACTGGGAACCAGAGGAAACCAAGTACCCAGCAGCTGATGACAAGATTGTTGCAGAGATGTCCAGTCATAAGAATGGGGTAATGTAGAGGCCGGCAGATGGCAAGGTATCGGTCAAATGCCATAACAGTCAAGAAAAAGCATTCTGTGGAACCCAAGGAGAAGAAGAAGTAGAACTGGAGAAAGCACCCAGAGAAGGAGATGACCTTGGTATCAGAGAGCAAGTTGGCCAACATGTTGGGGACAGTGGAGGTGACATAGCAGATCTCCAGGAAGGAGAAGTTGGCGAGCAGGATGTACATGGGGGTGTGGAGTCTCTGATCCCAGCGCACAGCACAGATGACGGTACCATTGCCCATGAGGGTCAGGAGGTAGACAACAGAGAAGAGCACAAAGAGGAGGACCTGCCTCTCCCTGGGGCCAGGGAAGCCCAGGAGGATGAAGCCAGTGATGGTGCTGGAGTTGCTGGCGATTTTCATGGGTCTGTGAGCTGTGAAAAGGCCCATAATTACTGAATATCCCTGGAGTAGCACAGGGACTTCATTTGCTTTGTCCAAACAAGAAACTGACATTTGTTGATTTGTTCATTATTAAATTAACATTTATTGAATGTTTAGTATTTGCTAGGTATTTTTTTTTTTAGCTACTGGGGATATAGCAGTGAACAAAATAGATCCGTACCTCGCTTGCTTACTTCAGGCAGGAGAATGCAATGTAAACTGACATTACATTGTATCATTCTCTTTTTCTTTTCTTTTAAACTAAATATACTGGATTAGCTCTCTTCTTGGCAAACATCTTTTTGAGCGGAGGCTTGGGTTATTGCTATGTCAAACAGCAGTGTCACAGAGGTGACTGGGATACACATGATCCTTGTACTTAGAAGGGTTTCTATAATATATGAGGTGTGATTAAAAAATACAGTGAATGCTTAAATTAAAAAAAATTGTTACTGTAAAAGACACATTGCCATTAATCCCCCTCAAAACACACACCCTCACTCGAACACTCTTATTCCATCGTTCTAGCCACTTTCTGAAGCAGCTCTGGAAGTCCTCTTTTGTGTCTTTACTTCATTTTCCATCATGACAACGCTCCGTGTCACACATCATTTCTGGTATGGCAATTTCTGTCAAATAAAAACATTACGGTGTGTCCTTATCCACCTTATTTGCCAGATCTGTCACCGTGCAACTTCTGGCTCTTCCCCAAACTCAAAAATGACCATGATAGGTAAACGTTTTGAGTCAATTTAGGACATGGAGGCAGCCGCGACAGCACAACTCAAGACATTCACGACAGAGGACTACCAGAACTGCTTCAGAAAGTGGCAAGAACAATGGGATAAGTGTGTTCAAAGTGAGGGGAAGTATTTTGTGCGGAATTAATGGTAATGTGTCTTTTACTGTAATAAAAACTTTAAGAATTTAAACATTCACCATATTTTGTGGTCACACCTTGTATATCTATGTATGGATGAATGGGTAAGTGCATTTCCTAAGTTCTCCATGAGCAATCACCTAATGCAACTGCTTTTAGGCAGTTGTCTTGTTAGATCATGTGATTCTGGAGCAGGGAAAATGTGGGACTTTTGATATCACTTAAAAATTATTTGACAGTTGATTCAAATTATTTGAATCAACGTAAACTGTTGATTCATTCTCTCTAATACCATTGTGTGTCAATTTCATGAGTAAAACCATTAAGTTTGCTAGAAAAAAACTACCTTAAAAATAGCACATAAGGCCACCTGGATATATATCATGAAAGATAATGTTAACATCATAGTCTGACCATATTAAAATAGTAACCTCTCTAAATTTTAGTTTCTTAAATATAAAATGGGAGTTGCATTACATAACTTTTAATTTTTATCTCTGAGATGTTTATTGTTATGCTAGGGATACTCACAGACAGATAACAGTTTAGTGGTTACCATAGGGTTGGGGGGAAGGGGAAGCGTAGAAGAGGGAAAAGGGAATCAAATATTTGTAATGTAATATTTTGTGTTAGCTATACTTTAACAAAAATCTTTTTGATGAAATTTATTCGGATGTTATTTGTTAGTAAAATTATATAGGTTTCAAGTGTACATTTCTATAACACATCGTTTACATATTGCATTATGTGTTCACCACCCAGAGTCAGTTCTCCTCCCATCACCACATATGAGTATATAAAAGTATGTGCCTTCATCTTTGGCTGGCAATGAAGCCTAAACACCATAACTTGTCAATTCATCATCTTGCTTTTACCTAAAGTAAATAACAAATAGAGGGGTTACTTTAGGATATGCCAAGACGAGAAAGATCTTTCTCATATTGGCTGAATTAGGAGTTGAGACAACACTATAAAAACTTGGATTTTTCCTATTACCTTCCTAGAACTACTGGTCCAGGTTTATTTCTAAAGTTCCCTTATGTCCTAAAATTTTTTTGTTTAAAGTTCAAGATATTTGACCAGGTGGGCTACCATCAATATTTTAAATATAGAAATATCTTTGGATACTTGGATATTCCTTATCAATGGGTTAGGTTCAAAAAATCCTCTCTTCCCTTTGACATTTGGAAATTCAGAAGCAATGCATTTTATGAAAGACAGCAAAGTATTTACCATTTGTATTTCTTTTACCCACTCATAGTTAATTATTTCTGATAGAACAGCTGAATTAACAACTGAATTAACAGTCTGAATTAAATTTTTTTAACCATGAATTAGGAGTAGAACGTCATCAAAATGGCAGCATGAGGTGAGCCTCCTTAAATCTCCCCGGGAATTAACAACAAATGGAAACTATAACTCCACAAAGGACTCCCTGCACAGCCGACAGGCAAGACGAAGAGGCACACTACTGAATTCACCTAAAGGTGGGCAAATCGCATGAGCAGGGGAGGAGGAAAGGTTGAAGTGCGGAGACAGAGCCACGCAGGTGCAGGACACAGACCTAGCTCAGTGCTCCGAGCTCACTGCATCCCAGAACTACCGCAGCTGCAGGAGAGGGAAGAACTTGGACTGCTTGTGCTCTGTTTATGGCCCACAGGGCTGAGGGGACAGCATATAACACGGCTGAACCCAACGCTCACAGCAGAGACCTCGGAGAAAAGACTGAGGGAAGAAGGCTGAAAATGGTGGTTTAAGCCCTCACTGCCCAGCAGAGAATGGAAGCCTTAGGCACTGAGACCAGCCGCCCCTTCCCTACCCTCCCAGAGTTCACCCCGCCCCCAACTGCCCGGTGCCAGAAGCGGAACAGTAGCAGTGTCAGATCAAACGAACACAATATTTGCTGTTCTGAGAACTGTGGAGCACAGATACTGATTCGCAGCCCAACTAGTTCTGGCAAAGGGGAGGGAGCTGTGGAAGCAGGATCTGTTGTGGTGGTGGTCGCTGCCGTTGCTCTGGGCCACGTCTTACAACTCACCGCGCCCCTTACCCCACCTATCTGGGTGGATCCCTGCAGGAGTCAACAGAACTCCTTAAACATACAAGCTCTGAATCTGGTGCAGGAAGAGCTTTGGAACTTTAAAAGCTCTCCGCATACCCACACGTACACTGTGCCCTGTGACCCAGGCAAACTATTAACAGAGGAGAAGCCTGTCTCCCATGTAATCCCCCCATTGTATGAGAAGCTGGAATAGTGCAGAGAAAATATAGCACTACCGTGTGGGAGAGAAAAAAAAGGCAGCAGTCGGAGAAAAAAAAAATTTCTACCAATAATTACTGGCAAACAAAAGAAAGACCTCTTCCTATCAACCTGTTGCAGAAGCCACTCCTGTAGATGTCTAGGAAGAGAAATAATAAATCGGTAATTGCCATGAATAACCAAGGCAACAAGACAGCTCAGAAAGAAAGTGAAAAGTCTCCAGAAAAGGAACTTAAAGATATGGAAATATGTGACTTAAATGACTTAGAATTCAAGATTGCAGTTCTGAAAAAACTCAACAAGATGCAAGAAAACACAGATAGGTGGTTTAATGAACTCAGAGACAAAATCAATGAACAACATGAGCATTTTACGAAAGAGATTGAAATTTTAAAAAAGAACCAAATAGAATTTCTGGAGATTAAGAACTCAATAGAAGAAATTAAGAATGAAATAGTCAGCTTAGGTAGTAGAGTTGACCAGATGGAGGAAAGAATCAGTGACACCAAAGATAGAAACCTGGAAATTACATGGATGGCAGAAGAAAGAGACTTGAGACTTAAAAGAAATGAAAACCTCTACAAGAAGTTTCTGACTCCATCAGAAAGAGCAATATAAGAATAATGGGCATACTAGAAGGAGAAGAAAGAGAGAAGGGAACAGAGAATATATTTAAACAAATTGTCGATGAGAACTTCCCAAACTTGTGGACAGAACTGCATCCTCGAATCCAAGAAGCAAACAGAACACCTGATTACCTCAATCCCAACAGGCCTTCTCCAAGGCATATTGTATTGAAGCTGTCTAAAATCAACGACAAAGAAAGAATCCTCAAGGCAGCCGGGGAAAAGAAGATGGTAACCTACAAAGGAAAGCCCATTAGATTATCATCAGGTTTTTCAGCAGAAACTCTACAAGCCAGGAGGGAATGGAACCAAATATTCAAACTATTAAAAGAGAGAAATTATGAGCCAAGAATAATGATTATATCACTTGATGAGGAAAAAGCATTTGACAAGATACAACATCCATTTATGGTTACAACACTTAATAAAATAGGTATAGAAGGAAAATACCTTAACATAATAAAGGCCATATATGACAAACCCTCAGCTAATCTCATAATTAATGGTGAAAAACTGAAGCCCATTGCTCTACGTTCAGGAACACGACAGGGCTGTCCCCTATCACCTCTGCTTTTCAACACAGTGTTGGAAGTCCTTGCCAGAGCAATCAGGCAAGAGAAAGAAATAAAAGGCATCCAAATTGGGAATGAAGAAGTTAAATTATCACTCTTTGCAGATGACATGATGCTATATATAGAAAACCCTAAAGGTTCCACCAAAAAGCTATTAGAAACAATCAACGAATACAGTAAAGTTGCTGGCTACAAAATCAACATACAAACGTCCATTGCATTCCTATATACTAACAATGAAATCTCAGAAAAAGAAATACAAGAAACAATTCCTTTTGCAATTGCAGCAAAAAGAATAAAATACCTAGGAATAAACTTAACCAAGGATGTGAAGGACCTATATGCTGAAAACTATGACATTTTTGAAAGAAATTGAAGGAGACACAAAGAAATGGAAAGACATTCGTTGCTCATGGATTGGAAGAATCAACATAGTTAAAATAGCCATAGTACCCAAAGCAATATACAGATTTAACACAATCCCCATGAAAATCCCAATGGCATTTTTTAAAGAAGTAGAACAAAAAATCATCAGATTTGTTTGGAATCACTAAAGACCCCGAATAGCAAAAGCAATCTTAAGAAAATAAAACAATACTGGTGGTATCACACTCCCTGACTTTTGCTTGTACTACAGAGCTACAATAATCAAAACAGCATGGTATTGGCAGAAAAATAGACACATAGATCAGTGGAATAGAATTGAGAACCCAGAAATAAAACCACATAAATATGGACAGATAATTTTTGAAAAAGAACCAAAAAACATACAATGGAGAAAAGATAGCCTCTTCAATAAATGGTGCTGGGAGAATCGGATAGCCAGGTGCAAAAGAATGAAACTGGACTGCTTTTTGTCACCATGTACCAAAATTAATTCAAAATGGATCAAAGACTTAAGCATAAGACCTGACACAATAAACTGCATAGAAGAAAACATAGGTACTAAACTTATGGACCTTGGGTTCAAAGAGCATTTTATCAATTTGACTCCAAAGGCAAGGGAAGTAAAAGCTAAAATAAACGAATGGGACTACATGAAACTTAAAGCTTCAGCACAGCAAAAGATACCATCGACAAAATAAAGAGGCAACCAACTGAATAGGAGAAGATTTTTGCAAACAGTGCCTCCAATGAAGGGCTAATATCCAAAGTATATAAGGAACTCATGCAACTCAACCACAAAAAAACAAACAACCCAATTGAAAAATGGGCCGAGGACCTGAAGAAACATGTTTCCAAAGAGGGCATACAAATGGCAAATAGACATATGAAAAAATTCTCAACATCACTAATCATCAGAGAAATGCAAATAAAAACTACAATGAGATATCACCTCACCCCAGTCAGAATGGCTACCATTGACAAGACAAATAGTAACAAGTGTTTTGAGAGGTTGTGGAGAAAAAGGAACCCTCATACACTGTTGGTGGGAATGCAGACTGGTGCAGCAGGTATGGAAGGCAGTGTGGAGGTTCCTCAAAAAATTACGAATAGAATTACTATATGACCCAGCAATCCCTCTCCTGGGTATCTACTCCAAAAATCTGAAAACATTTAGAGATAAAGACACGTGTGCTCCAATGTTCATTGCAGCTTTATTTACGGTGACCAAGACATGGAAACAAGCCAAATGTCCTTCGATAGATGAATGGATAAAGAAGTTGTGGTATGTATACACAATGGAATACTATTTGGTGGTAAGAAAAGATGAAATCGGACCATTTGTGACAACATGGATGGATCTTGAGAGTATAATGCTAAGCGAAGTAAGTCAGACAGAAAAAGCAGAGAACCATATGATTTCACTGATATGTGGTATGTAAACCAAAAACAACAAAAAATCAAGACAAACAAATGAGAAACAAAAACTCATAGACACAGACAATAGTTTAGTGGTTACCAGAGGGTAAGGGGGGAGCGGGGTGGAAGATGACGGTAGGGAGAACATATATATGTTGATGGAAGGAGAACTGACTCTGGGTGGTGAACACAATGGAATTTATAGATGATGTAATACAGAAGTGTACACTATGAATTGAAATCAGAATTGAAATCTATGTAATGTTACTAACAATTGTCACCCCAATAAACTTTGAAAAACAAACAAACAAACAAACAAAAGAATTAGGAGTGGAACAACTATTTTTTTTGACATCTCCCCCCAACTGGAAAGTACTTGACATCTCAGATACTCTAGCGCTGTGAATGTTCATTGTGCACTCTGAGCTGTTTATTAATGCTATAATGTTCAAAATTTACCAAAGTGAAATTTATTTCCATAGTAAAAATACTTTAAAAAATAATACATGGAAAATATAGAAACAGAAAAAAATAATTCCATTTCACAGAGCAAACAAGTTTGAACTCTTTGGGGGAACTAATTGCATTTCTTCTTAAAAATTAAAATGAGATTTTCAAAACATGCAGTTTTATAACCTGTTCTTTAACTTAATATATTTTTGTCAAAAATTTAGCTCTACCTCATCAATTCAATGGCTGTATTGTTTTCTATAGATTTAATCAACTCCCTAGTATAGATTTAGATTGTTATCAGTGTACTGACCAAACTTGTAGTGAGGCCACATTTCAACCCGTGGCGCACTAATCCCACCTTGCCTCATATCCCTGTCACGTTTGAGTGTCCATTGTAAACATAAGCCTCCCTAGACATTTACCGTCTTTTATATTTAATCACCATTCTGCTCAGTACTTCTTATTCTATCTTTCCCTTCATAAGAGCTCCCTCTCCCTTTTGTATTTGTTTCTTGGTGAATTCAGCAACCGGTTTAGCATTTGCTAAAGTCATTGCCAGAAATTTGAGAGTCATTCAAGGCAGTTTCTAATTCTATCACCTCGCATATGCAATCAATCACAAATCTTCCTGATTTTCCCTCCCAAACGTTTGTCATATCTGTCCTGCACACAGAAGATCAATGTAAATTCTTTGTTTGCATGGTCCAGTAGTGGAGTGAAGCAGCTACACATATAACCTAGAAAGAAAAATGGGCCTTTTTAGGAAGGACTGAGAACGTTATTTTAGGGGGAAAGCACATGGATTGGTGAGGACAGAAGAGAACATCCACTCAGGCAATCTGTTTGGTTTGGCAGTCTGGCATATCACAGTTGGATCAGGTTCACAACTGATTGACTCAATCCAGTAATATTTAACTGAGTAGTCCTGTTATAGCACTGTACTTAAAGGAAAATAAACGATAATGTCACAATGATTTGGGTTCAAATACTGCGTGCCTTTGGGTAAGTTAACACATATTTTTCAGGGCTCTTGTGAAAACACTGTTGAATACATATACCTAGCACAGTTCCTGGAATATACTGGACCTGGAAAAATTCATAGCTGTTGTTGTTAATAATAATACTGCCAACAAATATGATTACAAAGTAACAAGGATAAAAATACTGTAGCATAATAATTTAAAAAGTTAAATGAAAAACAAATTTAAGTGAACCGAAAACACTGGTTAAAAAGCCACTCCGTTCTAATGTATCACGTAGTGAAGCTATGAGCAGCTCTCGTTGGTTGCTTAGATTTATCTTACTGACCTCCGCTTACATTCTGGCACTTAAGAACATACAGCTTGGTCTGATGGAAAGGAAGAAGACACTAAAACATAGCAATGTTAACAATCAAGATACAGAAACTAAATTATTAAAGAAAAAGCATTGTATTACTTATGTGATAAGTGGGAATAAGTTCTATTTAATTGGAGGCATTGTAGAAAATGAGCTACTGAGCACAACAGTAAATAGTTTTCTAATACTAAGTGATGTAATTTATCAAATGTATGCATAATGAGGCATTCCTGTGTGAATCAGTAGGGAAGACAGTTTCAGGGATTATTAAGCTGAGGGAGATCTGAGTAGTGGGGCACTGGAGTCAACAGTTCATATAACATAATTTATTGTTATATTACTGGAGACATTGGGTGAAACCAAATACTCAGAAACATAAAACCCACAAAAGTTTGCAAAAATATATTATTATTTAAGTGATATTCCACCAGAGCAAGGATCCGTTTGTAGATGTCATAGAAGAAATGCAGTGATGCCTAGACAGGGAGACAAGTTACTTACCTTTCATAGTAGGGCTGAGTGTGTACAAAGCTGGGAATAAACACTGAGTCTGTATCTTCTCATTGATGGTTCTCTTTCTTTTATATGGAATCACAGCCCAGGGGCCTGTGACACCTATGACACACAAAGTTAAACTGCTGAAACTCTCTTTCCTCCCCTCCTCAAGTGCTCAAAAGAAACGGTTATAGCACAGGGTATATCTGCTGGGCAATATGATAAGCAGTGAAAAGCAGCACAGCCCTGTAACGAGTCCTTGAGGCATGAGCTCATTTGACATAGTGATATCTTCATCAAGGGCTATATAAGAGAACTCAATCACCCCCCAGGCACCCAGATATTTCACTTATCTCACCCAGTAGAGAAAATTCAACGAGTGAGTTTTATATATTGGCTACTTTTCCTATAGAGTAGCTGAAAGAAATGGGGGTATGAACCTTATGAGGAGATTTCCAAAAAGGGGGTGCAGGTGAACGAAGGGGAGGGATGTATTGTTGAGACTCTCAAGGGTGCAATTAAAGTTTCATCTTAGAGATTATTGTGAAGTCTTCAGTCTCCCCTTAGGCTGGTTTATGTCTCCCTCAAGACTCCTTGGTGTAACATCCTTTCCTTACCCATAGTTTTCATATAGTGTAGGTTAGATTGGCTCCCAGAGCAATGGTAGGAATAGTGTCTTAAAGACAACAGTGAGATGTCTGTGTGAATTTTCAGAGAATTTCTGTTTTCATGAAAAGTCTTTTTCACTGTGAAATATAGAGAAAGTTTACAATGTATATTGTTTATGCTCCTTAAGAGTGTATTTTCTTCTCACACTTGCCATCTGTTAATTTTTGTTTCCAGTCCTTAGCTACTGATAGGTAGACTATTTGTATTTTATTTGTCCTGTTTTTTGTTTCCTTATTTCTTTTTATTTATTTTCTTCTCTACTATTTAAGTACTTTTATTATTTAATCTCCCTATATTACCCTTTTTAACCATTTTCAAGTGTACAGTTCTGTGGCAGTAAGTACATTTACATTGTTGTGCAGCCATCGCCACCATTCACCTCCCGAAGTTTTCATCATTCCAAACTGAAACACTTTACCCATTAAACAATAACTTTCCATTCCACTCTCCCCTAGCCCCTGGCAACCACCATGCTACATTCCGTCTCTGTAAATTTACTACCCTAGGTACCTCATATATGTAGAATCACACGAAATTTGTCCTTTTGTGATGGGTTTATTTTTACCGAGGTTCATCCATGTTGTAGTATGTGTCAGAATTTCCTTCCTTTTAAAGGCTGAATAATATTCCATTGTATATATTTATTGCATTTTGTTTATCCATTCATCTGTTGAAGGTCACTTGGGTGGTTTCCACCTTTGGGCTATTGTGTATAACACTGCTAAGTACAAATATATATTTGATTCTCTGCAGTTCTTTTTGGTATATACCTAGAAGTGACATCCAGTTTTCCTAGCACCATCTGCAAAAAAGACTGTCCTTTCCCCATTGAAGGGTGTTGGCACCCTTGTGGAAAATCATTTGACCATATGTGTGAGGGTTTATTTTGGGATCTCTATTCTATCCCATTGGTCAACATGTCTGTGTTTATGCCAGTACCACATCGTTTTGATTATTGTGGCTTTGTAGTAAGTTTTGAAATCAGAAAGTGTGAGGCCTCTAACTTTGCTCTTCTTTTTCAAAATTGTTTTGGCTTTTTGGGGCCCCTTGAGATTGCACATGAATTTTAGGATAGATTTTTCTATTCCTACAAAAAACTTCATTGGATTTGATAGCGATTGCATTGACTCTGTAAGTCACATTGGGTAGTATTGACATCTTAACAATATTAAGTCCTGCAGTCCATGAACACGGGATGTCTTTCCGTTTATTTGTGTCATCTTTAATTTTTTCAGCAATATTTTGGTGTTTTCAGTGTAAATGTCTTTTGCCTCCTTGGTTAAGTTCATTCCTAAGTATTTTATTCTTTTTGTTGCTATTATAGATTAAATTGTTTTCTTAATTTCCTTTTCAAGTTGTTCACTGTTAGTGTATAAAACGCAACTAATCTTTGTTTGTTGATTTTGTATCCTGTAACTTTAATGAATTTGTTTACAAGTCCTAACACTTTTCTTTTTGTATGTGTGTTTTTTTACATACAGGTTCACATCTTCTGTGAACAGAGATACATTTATATCTTCCTTTCCAATTTGGATACCTTTTATTCCTTTGTCTTGCCTAAGTGTTCTTCCTAGGACTTCAATAGTGTGTTGAATAGAAGTGGTGAAACTGAGCATCTTTGTCTTGTTCCTGATCTCAAGAAAAGCTTTCAGTTTTTTGTTTGTCCTTTTAAATAATCGAATATTAAGTTTACTGTGGGTTTTTCCTATGTGAGCTTTATTATGTTAAAGTTGTTTCCTTCTATTCCTTGTTTGTTTGAGGGTTTCTATCATGAAAGTGTGTTGAGTTTTGTCAAACGCCTTTTATTCATCAATTGAGACAATTACATTATTTTTCTTTCATTCTGTCAATGTGATATATTACACTGATTGATTTTCATGTATTGAACCCTGCAGGAATAAATCCCCCTTGGTCATGGTGTATAATTCTTTTAATATGCCGTTTATTTTGGTTTCCTAGTATTTTCAAATCTGTATTCATAAGGAATATTGGTCTGTTGTTTTCTTTCTTTGTAGTGTCTTTGGATTTGATATCAGAGTAATGGTGGCCTCATAGAATGAGTTTGAAAGTATTCTCTCCTCTTCAGTTTTTTGAATGGTTTGAAGATTATTGTTAATTTTTCTTTAAATATTTGGTAGATTTTTATATCTCAGATATGAGTGTAGTCAGATGGTTCTTGATTTTTTTCTGTCTCACTTATTTCACTTAGCCTGATAATTTCAAGATCCAACCATGTTGCAAATGGCAATATTTCATCTTTTCTTAAGGCCAAGTAGTATTCCATTGTATATATGTACCACACCTTCTTTATCCAGTCATCTATCAAAAGACACTTTGGTTGTTTCCATGTCTTGGCCACTGTGAATAACGCTGCAATGAACATAGGGATACATATATCTTTATGTATAAATTTTGTTAGATTTTTTTGCTCAATAGCTAGAAGAGGGATTGCTGGGTTGTATGGTAATTCTGTTCTTAATTTTTGGGGGAATGTCCTTATGTTTTTCATAGCGGCTGTCCCAATTCCCACTAGCTTTCAGTTTTTTGTTTGTCCTTTATTGTGATTAAAATACACATAACAAAATTTACCATCCTAACCAATTTTAAGTACAGAGTTCAGTATTATTAAAGTATTAAGTATATTCATTGCCAGAATTTATTTATCTTGAAAACTGGAAGCTCTACCCATCATTAAACATCTCCTAATTTGCCCCCTCCTACCAGCTCCTGGCAAACACCATAAAAAATGTGTTCGATAGAATTCACCAGTGAAACCATCTGGACCTGGGCTTCGTTTGTTAGGAGATTTTTGATTATTGATTTAATCTCCTTACTGGTTAATGTCTATTCAAGTTTTCTATTTCTTCATAATTCATCTTAGTAGGTGTGTATTTCCAGGAATTTGTCCATTTCATCTAGGTTCACCATTTTTTAAAAATGGACAGTTGTTCATTGTACTCTCTTGTAATTATTTTTATCTCTAAAAAAAATCAGCTGTGAAGTCCCCACTTTCTGATTTTATATGCGTCTTCTCTGTTTTTTTCTTAGTCAATCTGACAAAAGGTTTGTCAATTTTGTTGACCTTTTAAAAAATCCAACACTTGGTTTTATTTATTTTTAATTTATTTTGATTTATTTTGTTTATTTGTTGATTTTCTATTCTCTATTTTATTAATTTTATTATTTTTTGAATGTTTGGATTGTTTTTTTGATAAATTTTTATTTTTCAATTACAGCTGACATAAAATATTAGATTAGTTTCAAGTGTACAACATAGTGATTAGACATTTATATAACTTACAAAGTGATCACCCCAATAAATCTAGTACCCATCTGAAACCATACACAATTATTTCAAAATTATTGACCATATTCCTCATGCTATACTTTACACTCCCATGACTATTTTCTAACTATCAATTTGTACTTCTTTGTCCCTTTCCCTTTTGCACCCCCCAACCTTCCTCCTGTCTTACAACCACCAAAATATTCTTTGTATTTATCAGTTTGTTTTTGCCTTGTTTATTTTGTTCTTTAAATTCCACATATAAGTGAAATCATATGGCATTTGTCTTTCTCTGTCTGACTTGCTCCATTCATCACAGTATCCTCTAGGTCCTTTCATGTTGTTGCAAATGGCAAGATTTCATTCTTTTTTATGGATGAGTAACATTCTATTGTATATACTCATATGTACCACCTCTTCTTTATCCATTGATCCATTGATAGACATCCAGGTTGCCTCCCTATCTTGGCTATTGTAATTAATGCGGCAATGAACATATGGAGGCACATGTCCTTTTGAAGTAGTGTTTTGGGTTTGTTCAGATAAACACCCAGAAGTGGGATTACTGGGTCTTTGTCTCTTGTTATAGTTTTTGTTTAAAAGTCTATTTTGTCTGGTATAAATATGGCTAACCCAGCTTTCTTTTCATTTCCATTCTCATGACATGTCTTTTTCCATCCCTTTACTTTCAGTCTATGTGTGTCTTTCGATCTGAAGTGAGTCTCTTGTAGGCAGCGTATGTACAGATCTTGTTTTCTTTAAGCCATTCAGCCATGCTGTCTTTTGATTGGAACATTTATTTCATTTACATTTAAAGTAATTGTTGATAGATATGTAGTTATTGCCATTTTATTATTCATATTTTTAAATCTCCTCCTGCTCTTCCTGCTCCTCCTCCTTTTCCTTCTTCTAGCAATCCCTTTAGCATTTCTTATGGTACTGGTTTGGTGGTGATGGACTCCTTTAGCCCTATCTTTTCTGGGAGGCTCTTTATCTGTCCTTCAATTCTAAATGATAGCTTTGCTGGGTTGTAGATCCTTCCTTTCATCACTTTGAATATTTCATGTCAATCCCTTCTGGCCTGCAACATTTCTGCTGAGAAATCAGCTGACAGTTTTATGGGCGCTCCCTAACAGATAACTAACTCCTTTTCTATTGCCGCTTTTAAGATTCTCTCTTTGTCTTTAACATTTGTCATTTTAATTATGATGTGTCTTGGTGTGGCCTCTTTGGGTTCATCTTGTTTGGGATTCTGTGCCTCCTGGACTTGTATTTGTATTTCCTTTGCCAGGTTAGGGAAGATTTTCATCATTATTTCCTCACTTAGGTTTTCAATTTCTTGCTCTCTCTTTTTTTCTTCTGGTACCCCTATGATGCAAATGTTGGTACACTTGATGTTGTCTCAGAGGCCCCTCACACTCTCCTCATTGTTTTGGATTCTTTTCTTTTTTTGCTGTTCTGATTGGTGTTTCCGGCTTCCTTATCTTCTATTGTGCTGATTTGATCCTGTGCTTCATCTATTCAACTGTTGATTCCCTCTAACATATTCTTCATTTCAGTTATTATATTCTTTATTTCTGATTAATTTTGTTTTGTGTTTTCTATCTCTTTGTTGAAGTTCTCACTGATACCCCTGAGCATCCTTATAACCAGTATTATGAGCTGTGCATTGGTAGATAGCTTGTCTCCATTTTGTTTTGTTCTTTTTCTGGAGCATTGTTCTGTTCTTTTATTTGGGATATGTTTCTTTGTCTCCCCATTTTGGCTGCCTTCCTGTGTTTGTTTCTATGTACTGGGTAAGGCTGTTATGTCTCCTAGTCTTAGTAGACCGTTCTTGTGTGGTAGGTGTGCTGTGGGGCTCGGTGGCATAGTCTCTCTGGTTACCTGACCTCCAGGTGTGTCTTTTGTGTAGGTTGTGCTTGTCCTCCTGTTATAGTTGAGCCTTGGTTTTTCTTTGCATGTTAATGGGAGGGATGACCCTCAGGCTTATTTGTTATGAGAACTGGCTGAGACTAAAGTGGAGGAGCTGTTGTGCAGTAGCCGAACATGCAGAGCAGGATTTGCTTTAACAGGGCTCTGGTGCCTTCCCAGTCTGCCCTTCAGGTGTGTCATCTTTGGAAGTGGTTTGGTGATGCTCTGGCTTGGTCCAAAGCTGGCCAGTGGGTGTGCCAGCTCCAGGCCCTCCTGGGAGGGGTCCCACCCTAAGCCAAGTTGAGCCATAGCCTGTCCCCTGCTTAGGGCCACATGGCATTAACCAAAAAGCAGCTCACAGGTGGCCACCACCTGTACTAGGCTTGGAGGTGCCTCGAGAAGCCAAGCTATGAACTGAGGTCAGCTGTCACTAGTGCTGTGCTTGAGCCTGCTTGGCAAGAGAAACAGGGCATACTGAAGTCAGCTGCTGCTTGTTTGGGTTATGTGAACCTTTGAGAGATTTTAGGAAACTCCATAACATGAGCCAAGACAGGCCATTTGCATGGAAAAGCCACTGAAAGAAGCTTGTGTGTGCTTGAAAGTTGGGTGGAGTAGTGTCTCAGGGAATCACCAGCAAGGGTCAAACAGTGTTAGCTAGGTTGATGGAGACTTAGACATGGCAACCTCCTGCATCTGCATGCTTGGAGAGGAGAGGATCAACAAAGGAACAATGGATTCCACCAGCACTTCTGTTTGGGAGAAAGCTGCCCCTCCAACCCTCGCCCTGTAGCCAGACAGCTTAGTTCCTCCTCGTATGTCCCTGGTACCCTTTGAGCTGCTGCTGCATCACTGGAGCTCAGAGTGAATGAGTCCATCAGTGAGTAAGTCTGTGTATGGGCCCTTTAAGAGGAGCACCTGGGGCTGCGGCTGTCATCCACCTCACTCAGCCACACCTTGGCTGGTTTTCACAGCTAGAAGTTATGGGGACTTCTCTTTCTAGCACTGGAACCCTGGATTGGGAAGCCTGGCGTGGGGCTGAAACCCATCGCTCCTCTGGTGGGGAATTCCTATGCTGAGACATCCCTTCAAATTTTTAATGGTCACTTGTGGTGTGGGACCAGGCTGTTCCCAGACAGTTCCATATCTCTGCCCCTCCTACCAGTCTCGAGGTGGCTTCTTCTGTATGTCTGTAGTTGCAGTTTGTAGTCTGTAGAAATCGATTCAGCTAGACTTCAGGTGATTCTCCTAGACTTCAGGTGATTCTCAATAATGGTTATTCTGTAGTTTAGTTGTAATTTTGATTTGGTCATGGAGGGGGTAACCACAGCATTGACCTACTTTGTCATCTT